>NC_051193.1:600937-1201875 GCF_015220075.1 Falco rusticolus
TTATGTCTTGAATTTATAATGGTCTCATTTTTAAACTTCTCATATTCTGTTATTCTCTTCTATTATTCCCTGCTATTCTTCTTTTATTCTCTTAAAAAGTAGAGATGATGATCTTGGTATTAGAGGTAATTATGTAGGTAAGTCCTCATCAGGTTTTACTGAAAACTCAGCAGCTCACCATGAGTTACTTCAAGAGCTATTGCAATTACTCAAGCCTTCATCACTAAGCTGATGGCATTAAATTATCTTTTATGTTGATTTGGGGATATTTGAAAATGTTTTGGAGCTGCCTGGACCACATCCCATCATTGTTTGGCTTTCTGAATTGCTTCTGTATCAGACCATCCTGTTTTCTTAGAGGACTTAATTGCTGTTAATGCTTCCTAAAACATGAAGCTGTGTTAGGAACAATAGCCTCCCAGGACCAGGTTGGGTAAATGTTTTACATAGGATATAAAACTCCAGTTAGGCTGGGAATTCTTGCAGTACTCTGTAACATGTCTTTAATGCATCCTGATGACAGATACCTAATATGATTCCCCAAGCATGTGAGTTAATGAGATTAAAACCATCCTACAGTAATCTTTGTCAAGCTGCATTTTGTTCTTTTTGAGTAATACATGGGAGCATAAGTTCTGTAGTATTTAAGCTTTACTAATCTCAGTGCTGCATTTATTGTATTGTTGGCAAGTTTGTGAGTGTTGTTGGGTGGATTAATGAGACTTTATTAAATCTGTAGTAGGACATAAAATTATGCTGCTGACACACTCCAGCTGTAGTGTTACCCTGTTCCACTGCCTTGACCTGTGCTGGGCTAGGCTGCTTGAGCACGCCGTGGAGCAGGTACAAAACTGCAGTTATACAAACAATTTGGTTCTGGTGTCTGGCAATTTGTGAAGTTTTTTGCTATTTTTAATATTGATCTGTTACGTAAATATAGGGGGGTGTATGCATATACTTGAAACAGGCTGTAAAATGTATAATCAGTATGATTTCAGGTCCCACGGTATATAATTTACAGAGCTCTGTGTCTGTGTGTCTGACATATATATGTCTGAATATAGGCTGTGTACATAGTAGTGTTCCCTGTGCTGAGACTTTACACTGGATAGCAGCACGTTGTATCTTTGTGTATTCAAGCAAAGGTGTTGTTTTGACATAGGACAAAACCCCATATTTCAAAAAAAACCCCTTCCGTTGTGTTTTGCAACTGCTTATGAGATGTAGAATGGAAATATGTTTTTTAATAGAAGTGTTATGCAGCTGGATACTGATGCAGGGATGCCAAGCACCTGTGCTAGACGCTGATTAGAAAAATTTGCAGTTGGTCCTGCACTGAATTCCTCCCTGTGTGAGCTGGTCTGATTTTTCTTTTTGACTAAAAGGTAATTCAGGGAGTGCTGTGCAGCTCAGTGAGTGTTCAGACAGTGAGACTGGTTTTTTCTTCTGGTGCCTTTCAGAAAGCTAATCCATGCAAAAAGCCACTGTCAGCTGAGTATAAATATTGCGTACTCTTGCTGAGAAATCTGTTGCTGAGCTGTTAGGTGGGAAGGGTAGGCTCTGGCTCCTGCCAGTTGGGTGTTGAGAGTTTTGTGTGCGACTTACAGCAAAATGGTTCGCACATATGCTTAATGACTATGAATTGCTTATTTTTACATGGAGATGGGTCAAAATTTCAATCTTTTCCCTTTTATGAAGGGATTATTTTTTTTCCTTTCTCATGAGTATAATAAGAATAAACTTTGTGCAGAAAAATGATGGCTATGTATTATCTTGGTTGAAAAAGCAGCCCTTTTTTGGACATGCTTCATTTTCTGCAAGGGCTATCATCTTCCTAACTGCTCAGACCAAGTGCCAGCCCACATTTGGGGTTGTACTCTGCCTGGTGTTTAGTGCAACGTAGGGAACTCCATGTCTTGTTCCATAAGTCCAAGTGTTTAAGCTGCCAAAGCTAGGTGCTTTCATGTGGTACTGTTACTGCTTTGAAATCCATTTGTCTATTCAAGGGTGCAGCTCAGCAAAGCCTGCACTGATTTGGCCTTCGGTTCATTCACAGTGTGTGCTGAAACTTACTTGCTTGCTGGGCAAGATCAGACAAAAAGGACACTCAAGAGGTAAAAATAAAGGCTCTGCCCAGTGAAAGATTTACAGGCAGGAGGAAGGGTATTAACGTTGTCCTGTTGACTGATGTCAATTGTTTTCATATTCTTCCAGCTGAAGGGCTTCCCCAGGTGTATTACTTCGGACCGTGTGGAAAGTACAACGCCATGGTACTAGAGCTGCTTGGTCCTAGCTTGGAAGATTTATTTGACCTCTGTGATAGGACGTTCACTTTGAAGACGGTATTAATGATAGCCATCCAGCTGGTGAGTAGCAGTGGGCAGGGCTCTGCCCGGCAGCCCACATGATGCCGACTCATGTTTATGTCAGTCCTGGGTTAGCTGAAGGTTGGGGTCATGGGGATGTCTGTTGGTTGGAGAGAGAATCTCCTTCCGTTGTAGAATCACAGAATGGTTTGGGTTGGAAGAGACCTTCAAAGACCTAGTCCAACTCCCCTGCCATGGGCAGGGACAACTTTCACTAGCTCAGCTTGCTCAAAGCCCTGTCCAGCCTGGCCTTGAACACTTGGAGTCATAGGGCATCCACAGCTTCTCTGGGAGACATCTTCCAGTGTCTCACCGTTCTCATAGTGAAGAATTTCTTCCTTGTGCCCAACCTAAACCTTCCCTCTTTCAGTTTAAAAACGTTGCCCCTTGTCCTGTCCCTACAGGCCTTGATAAAATAATCTCTCTCCATCTTTCTTATAAAAGAAAGCTTCTCAGGTTTGAGAAAAACTTCCTCATGAAAGGAAGGCTAAATTATGCTTATGAGCAAACTTGCTCCTTGCGTAGCAGAACCAGTGAAGCTGGATTCCTATGGACTTGCGTCCTGTGTCCCCTACACACCCCTGCCCCAGTATCTACCCCAGCTGAGCTCCCTCCCTCTGGACATCACCCAGAACATCTTATTACTTACCCGCTCCCCAGCACACATTGAGCACAGCACCCTCCCACCCTCTTACCAGTTTTACTGGTTTGGTGCTGCCAGGCTGCTTATGGACTGAAACCTCTCAGAGCAATGGGAGCTGAGCTCTCCTTAGCCAAAATACCAGCATTCAAGGTCTCTGCCTTTGTCAAATTTGGTAAAAATTGGCCAATGTGTTTAAACGACTAACAGGTAGAAAATAATAGATCTATGGGCAGCATCACAGAGCCCCTAATTTGCCTGAAAAGGAAACCAAGCTGAAAGTGGTAGCTTGGATTTGTGTTTGCATTAGAAGTGGACAATGTGAAAACTGAATGTACTAAACGTGGTGAGTGAACTTCCACAAGTCAGTAGGGCCAATCAGTTACTGTTTCAGTTTGGCTTTCTGGTTTTCAACCTGTGATCTGCAGATACCCGAGTGGCACAGCAGAGCTGGGACTGTATATTCACGTTAACATATCAGTGGATAGAAGTGCCGAAGGAAAGTGAAGATAGTAAGGGAGTGAGGAACACAATCCTTTCTAAATAAACTGAAGTTTGCCACAGCAGAATCTCAAATGGAAAATTGAGGTCACAGATGCAAAAGTTTGAACAGTGCCTGCTTGGTATTGGGTTCATGAAGTTGTCCTCCTATGGCTGAGCAGTCTAGTTTTGTTGGCTTTGAGTGTTCATCAGTGGAAAAACAATTTATAGTATTGTTTTTGATTATATCAAGTGGCAACAGATGGCAAAACCTTGGATGTAGTTTGTGTGACCTTTTGGTTGTAGAGATGTAAATTTATTCCCATATGACTGCTGGGGAAATCAAGATGGTCACAGCAGTGTCCATCTGCCTTTTGCCAAGCCCTAGGAGCATTTAAGGAGACAGATTTAGCATCTTCAGATGTGCCCTGTCTCCTTCCCTGGGAAGTTTCCTGGGAGAAAGGCTCACCTGGCCCTCGGACACATGTTTTCTGAAGCGACTGGCATTTACTGCTTGACTGCAATGAAAACCCTTCACTCCAACCACAAGGCTTTGGGGAGAATTGTCTTGGATTTGTCTTAGTTCCTATGCTAAATTGTTGCAGTCACTGTGTCACAGTCCAGTGTGAGAGAGACATCAGAGAAGGGAAGTTGGACTGTCATATTCAGTTGGTTTGCCTCCATAAATCATGTTTTGGTCAAAAGCAAGAGCAGTCAAGCCTGCTTAAGCTACTGTAATTCTACTCACAGGCGTGAGGAGACATAAGACTTCATTGCCAGAATCCAGTGCATTGCATGAGCAGCGTTTCTCTTCTTTGATGCTTGACACACCTGTTAATGAAGCCTAATATCCAGGGAGACTTCCAAAAACATGAGTGGCCTGTTACCACCCAGACAGCAGAGAGGAACACCCTGCCCTGATGTAGAGAGTGAGGGACAACTTAGCACGTTGCAGAAAACTGCTACTCTGGTTGGGTTCTCCCCAAAATGCCATCAAATTATATCTTTTTTTAAGGCCAGGAAGACCACCCAAAGGTAAAGCAGTACTACTTGTCTGGGAGGCCCCTCTGCAGCATGGAGCTCAGGGAGTTCCCAGGAGATGACCCCAGTCCTGGGAGTCACCTTTGCATTGCCACTCCCACCTTAGGTTTGATCCTCTCCAGAGGGATCTGCCATGGATGTCTTTGCACTTGTTGGAGCAGCAACACTGGCAGCGAGGGTGCCCTGAGCTAGTGGGGTGTTAAGTGTCCACCCCTTTGTCCCTTAGATCTTTCTCCCCTCACTTGCCTGTGATGATCCTGATGTCTTTCGGAGCATCTAGTTCCTTCTCGGCCATTGCATGGTTCCTTGTCGTTGCCTGCTGCAGGCTCAGCCTGACAGCACCAACTGCTGCTTTCAAGGTCCTGTTTAGCTGCCTTCACCCTGCTCTCCCTCCTTAAGCCTGACTGCTGCTGCAGTACATCTCTGACACATCTACATGTGTCCTGCATGCTAAAACTAGGCAGGAACTTCAGATGCAGTGTGGTGGCACTTGATCTCCTTTTTTTGTGTCCAGTGGTCAATTTTTAACCAGAGGCATCCCTGAAAAGTGTCTTTTAATAAGCATATGTGCTTGGCTGGTCTTACTTACCTTGACAGGTAGCAGCATCTCAGGACTGGGGCGGATCCTTTTATTCTACAGATGTTAGAAGAAAGAGAAGCCCTGTAGGAGAAACAAATACATCGTCATTGATTTAAGGAGTGTCGCTCATGATTGTAGGAGAATTTAAACATGGTTTTACATCAAGACGACTCCTGGATGAGGGAGATAGAGACCAGACAAGGATGAGTCTTCAAGAAGACGACCCTATTCTGGAATCTGTTCAGATGAGATGACACAGTAGGAAGGTCATGCCTTGGCAGGGGGATGAGCCACACAGCCCTCAGGTTTGTCACTAGGCTTGCATATTTTTCTGGTAAGTGTGCCTTGTGTTCAGAGCTGTGGCAGCAGCTTACCAAACGTAGCTTGAGCCAGATCAGAAATGTTCTTGGTCTAATACCACCATTTCATACCTCTCAGTGAAAACCTGCATTGAAGGAGTCCTCTGTTTTCCTTCCCTGGTGGAAGTTTTCCAGCTCTGTTACTGCTGTAACTTCTGTGTCTCCAGTGTTTCATGTTGCTCTGCTACAAGCATCACACTGGAACTGCTTCCTCCGTCCTCTCTGTGCAACTGAATAGATCAAGCAGTTGATGTTCCTGAATGAAGCAAAGCTTGGCAATTAAAAATGCTTGCACTAATAACGTTCCCTAAAGCCCATAAATTGGAAGGCATCTTAGGGCTTTGCAGAGCTGACTTGGTGTTTGGGCTGGGGGAGAATGTTTTTTTTATTCTGGCTTTAACTTTTCCACTCTTGGCCAGGTCCAACATCTGTGATACTCATTGACAACTCAGTTTTTTCAGGAGTAAATGTTATTTTCACCCTTGCTTAAGTGCTTGCTGTCAGAAGCAAGGTCCATTGTGCTAGGCACTGTGCAAATACTTCCAGCTGAGGTCTGGACCAAGTCATGGTGAAAAGGTTTTTTGAGTGGTGACCCATCAAAATTGTCTTTCATAAAAGACACCAAAACAGCCTTTAAACAGAAGGCATTTTTTTATCTCTGCTGATCTGATCTATATTCAAGCAGGTGGCGTGTGGAAGAAGGGCTCAAATTTATCAAGAGGGTCTAGACATGACATTGCCATCGAGATCAGATCCTTAAGAGTTACCTTTCTGGGGGAAAAGGGTTTATTACACTTGCTTCCTTGGCAGAAGAAAGGAAAATAAAAGCATGGGTTTCTTTGTCATCTGGTTAAATGTCACAAATATCCTCTCATTCCTCAGCTGCACTGCAGGAGTCCTGCGGTGTGCCAGGGGATACTCTCCCCTTCTAGGGGTTTCTCTGACAACTGAAATGGAGATTTGTGGCTCTGAAGATGGACTTGGCTGGCCATGGCCATGGAAATCCTGCTTTAATTTACAAGCAGAGTCTCCCATCCACCCCTAGTGTTTCTGTGCCCTACAATAAAATGCCATAGTCTGTTTTTATTGCTGTTAAAATAACAGAGCAGATGTTAACACTGCTTCACAGTGACTGTTTTTCCAGTGTAAAAGCAATTCTGACAGTTGTAGCTCCTTGCAGTGGGTTCTCTGACTGTAGGATTAATGCACAGACATTTGAGCCTGTGGTTCAAACACAAAGGAGTGGGCACTGTGTCTCTGCATCCAGCACATTTCTGGAGTGGGAACTCCTCTTCTTCAGCTGTGCAATGGGTTTGAGTCAGGCCGAGGCTGTGCTGCACTAGCACTGCTAGTTTCTTCTCAGGCAGCAAGCCTGAAAGGGTGATGCAGCACAGATAGTCACCAGCCCCCCATCACTAGCAGCCATAAGCAGGGTGAGTGTCTTGTCAGGGTGAATAAAGCATGGAGACTACTCTGGCAAACATCATTCTGACTTGGAGTGTCTTTCAGCCATCACTGGCTGTGCACAGCTCTCCAACAGCACATCATGAAGCATCCAGGCAGGTGGAAGTAAAGAAAAAGGAATATGAAAGATCTGAGAGCATCTCTGTGTGTGTGTGGTGAAGCAAAAGAGGCAGGTAAATAAGTATCTCTTAAGTGCTGCTGGAGTGTATAGGTTCATCTGACATCTCTGCTGTCCAAGTTGTTGTCCTGGCCAATGCAGCTTGATGTGAGTTTTTAAGGAACAAAAAAAATAGGCTTTTTTTCAGGTTGTGTAATTGCTATTGACCATTTCAACAATTGAGCTTCTTTGGTAGCAGGGACAAATGAGCCAGTCAGGCTCTGTGTGAAAGTTTGTTATGTATTGAGAGGGAAGGAAACACTTTGTTCCTGTTTTAAGGGTTGCATCTTGATTTGAATTGCCTCCCAACATACCTTTTTGTCTTCCAACCTGCTGCTGTGTCCTGTAGGTGATTCAAAGCGTGAAGAATGGCTGAAGTGCAGAGCATCTGCTCTGTTCTGCATCATCCTGTAATTGATTAGAAATAATGGCTGTTAGCTGTGAAACCCATTTTCTCAGCACATTGAAATAAATCACTACTTAGAGGTGAGGGAAATGGCAACACGTGCTGTTACCATCTTTGAAAAAGCCTTTGAGCCAGTCCTGTTTTTTAAGATTGATTCACCTGCAGTCATTTTTTTCCTGTCTACTGCCCTCTCTCTGCACATCATTTTTTATTTCATAAGGAGTGCTGCCCCCTCCTGCCTGTAACTTCTTTTGTGGTGGTGGAAATGTAGTAGGTTTTCCTTCAAAATAAGGCATCTGATAAACCTCTGGGAGCAGGATGATGACACACACATATGGAGCTTTCAGCCAGGTGTGGATCCAGGGTCTGTAAAGAGAAAAAGAGGTCTGGATTTGCCAGCTGAGAATGCTTCTGGAGTCGGAGCGGGAAGCCAAAGAGCAGTCAGTGTCTGTCAGCCCAGTGGTGCTCACGGTCAAGGCAAGCAGAATGGCTGGAAGGACTGACGTGGGGTTACTGCTGCCTGGGCAGCTGCTCAGCTGGAGGAAGAGCTGGCTTGGTGATCCAGACTCCAGGATCCTGCCCCATGCGGGAGCTGTGGAGCTGTCCTGCCAGTATCGACCTAGTGCAGAACTGCTCAGGAACTAATGACTCCCTGCAGGGAGCTCCCTTGGGGGGGGCACCAGCTGGTGGCTCTCAGCTTAGGTGCTCCCGGAATCCGATAGCATCACACTGTGAGGTCCACCGCAGTGGTGTGGCCCTTAGCTCTGTAGATTGTTATTAAATTGTTCTTATCTCAACCCTTGAGTTTTGCATTCCTTTCCGATCCTCCTCCCCACCCTTCCGGGTTGGGGGGGAGCAAGTGGCTGCGTGGTGCTTGGTTGCCGGCTGGGGTTAAACCACAACAGTCCTTTTTTGGCACCCAACATAGGGCATGAAGGGTTAAGATAAGAACAATTTAATAATTTAAACAGAATAAAAAGGAAAGAATAATAATAATAATAGTTATAATGGAAAGGTAGGGAAAAGGATAAAATCCAAAGGAAAAGGGAGAAAGGAAAACAAGGGATGCACAGCACAACTGCTCACCACCCGCTGACCGATGCCCAGCCAGTCCCCGAGCAGCCATCCCCCCTCAGCTAACCCTCCAAGTTTCTATATCAAGCATGACGTCCCACGGTATGGAATACCTCTTTGGCTGCTTCAGGGCAGCTGACCTGGCTGTGTCCCTTCAGTCTCTTGTGCCCCCTCCCAGCCCTCTGGCTGGCAGGGCCCAAGGAACAGACAAATCCTTGACTTAGTATAAACATCACCCAAGCAACAAATGAAAGCATCAGTGCAGTTATCAGCATTGTTCTCACATCATAGCCAAGACACAGCACTTGACTAGCACCTAGGAAGAAAGTGAACTCCATCCCAGCTGAAACCAGGACAGATGCTTGTTAGTGCAAAATTTGGAGTTTGCAGGAGCTTTGCAATGGTTTCATTGTGTTGCAAGCCTGCATGCAGACAGGTAGCTTCAAATGACCTTTCCATTGAACCATCTTGCTTAAAAAAAGCCACCATGCTCTACAGCATGCAGGGCAGCTGCAGACCAGGACAGCTATAAATGGGAATTCACAGGTTTTTGTTTAAAACCTCAGAAGGAAATTAAAAGGGAATAAATTAAATGAAATTGTGAGTAATTTCCACTTAGAAATCATCTATTAAGTTAGGAACTTAAAGGAGAACTGCTTGGTGACCTATTCAGACTTCACCTGCAATATATTTCATTTCAAAAGCAATATTAATGATAAGCATCTGAATAATAAGGTACATTGTTAAAGGGGAAATGGCCCTCCTTTGCGTCGGAATCGGGGTTCCTGCCCTTTTATCTTCTCAGTAATACTGCCAGAACCAAGTTAGTCAAAAGCTGAAAAATATTCCAGCTATTCCTAGTTGACAACCAATGAGGTTAATTATTATTTTTAGTCAGTGTTGAGGATCTTAAGGCTTCTGCCTGCCCAAAAATCCCCCTCCATGAAGAATTTGGCATGTCTAAGACAACATATGAGTTGAGGGAGGAAGGTGGTAAGACACAGAGCAACAAGGGAAGGCTGTGGGCAAGGGAAGAGCTCTTGGTAACTGGTATAGTATGTTTAAAATCAATACAAAAAGTCTGCTGCAATTCCCTGTGGCATCCTTCCAAAAGCTATGTCCCGGTGGTAACGTTACAGAAACAGCCTTTGCAGCTTCTGTAGGAATTAAGTCAGGTAGCCAGAGAAAGGAGGGGATGACAAATTCCTTTTCCGAGACTTCATCAGAGGACATGACCCAGCTCCGATCAGAAATGCAGCTTTAGTTCACTCACTCCATCTGTTGCTGCATTTCTCATAGAGTAGCTGAAATGGGAGGTAGCACTGAGCTGAGGCTCAGTGGTGGGCTAACAAAACCTTGTAGCCTTGTTAGCTGGGGGAGTGAGGTAGCTGGTCTGCTCACAAATGACTTGTTGTTTTGCAGATATCTCGAATGGAGTACGTGCATTCAAAGAACCTCATCTACCGAGACGTCAAGCCAGAAAACTTCCTTATTGGCCGGCAAGGCAATAAGAAAGAGCATGTCATTCACATCATAGACTTTGGATTGGCAAAGGAGTACATTGACCCGGAAACCAAAAAACACATACCTTACAGGGAACACAAAAGCTTAACTGGAACGGCAAGATATATGTCCATCAACACTCATCTTGGCAAAGGTCTGTGTGGTTGGTAGGAGCTTGCCATGCCAAGTTGTGTAGACCTCCAACAGTAGTTTGGCTTATGGGTCTCTCGTGCCCTTTGAGCTGTTTGTAAACTTCTCAATGCCATGATGCTGTTTTCAGTTGTGAGACTTTTTTTTTCCCCCCTTTTGAGGATTTGAGACAGCTGAAATGTTGCAAGCCTCATAATTACAGTTTTTATTGGGAACTAAATAACTGGTAGCAACCCTACACTGATAAAAGACAAGTAGGTGGGTAGTAATTGCTGCACTAAATGATTACCAAATAGATTATTATAGCACAGCTATACCTTCCAGTTTCAGGTGTCAGGAGTTGGATGTTCCCTGACCTAATAATTGGTTGGAGAAAATTAATGATTTAACTAATGTTAAACCTGGCCTTGATCTCCTCTCCTCACTGCCGCCTTTCATACCAGAAGATTACCTTTCTGTGGCTGAAAGGCAAAAAAACTTATTAAATGTTTATATTCACTTAAACTCACAAGAGCAGTAAGATAATTGAACCTTCTTTGAGCAACCTTCCAGCTATGAGATCAAGGCATCACTGGCTTTCATGTCTCTTGGAGAGCACTCTTTCTTTGGGGAGTAAGGAGGGATGAGCCCGACTTCTCATTTTGGAAAACCTGGTGAAGGGTCAGGAAAGGATGGAGGAATGAGAAGCTGCAGTGGGAGCAGGCTCGGAAGCTGCTGGTGCTGGGGGTGTGCTCTGCAGGTGGATATGGAAGGAAGATGTGCTTGCATTTGAAGTACACTGTGTGCCTTCTTTAGGAGCCATTGCCGTGCAGGTTTTGCAGCTCATGCTGTGGCTCATGCCGGGGAAGATTCTGTTCTGGGTGCATGTATTTGAGGAGGGGAGGATTAGCTGCTGGCTGTGGCGGGGGCTGTCGCTGCCCAGAGGGGTTTTGTGGGGCTGATGCTTTGCTGGTGAGGCCAGCCCAAGTGGAGTCAGTCCCTTCACATTTAAAAATAAAGGAGTTTGATTACAGTTTTTCTGAAAGACAAGTGCAGTCAGCCATCTTCCCAAGAAGTTCATCTGTATCATTGCATTAAATTACCCAGGACAGCCTCTTACCGCCCGCCCCCCCCCCCCCCCCCCCCCCCCCCCCCCCCATTTTTACAGCTATGTGAGTGTAACCTGCAGGAACTGTCATCTCAGTTCCCTTCTGCTGAATGTTCTCACCCCCAGCATCTTTTGAGAGTGAAATTTGCTGCTACTTTTGAAGGAGAGTCATGCTGTGCAAAGCACTGCCTTTTTCTCCTCTTGCAGATGCTGCAGCATCAGGGACAGCTCACGCAGTTTGTCGTAGCGTGTGGGCTGCATGACTAGATCTGCTCTGGATTGTGGCTGTGGAGCACGTTATTTGCTTACAGGTGGAGATTCAGAGCAGAGGAGGTTACATCAAATCAGTCTGCAAGTCCAGTGAACTGAAGTCCGCACAGTGCAGCCCAGCCCAGCGGCAGGCCCATGCAGTTGTGCTCCAGATTAGTTGTTCTGTCTGGTATCATCCCTTGGGGTTTTTGATACATTTTGGTACATTATTTTAAGGATGCTTTTTCCTTTGGCTTGAGGTCCCTTTTTTCCCCTTTTCATTCATAATCATAACATCTGCGTGGCAACAGCAGCAAGTGTTTCACAAGGAAAAGCAGTGCTAGAAGGAGCTGGGTTTGTGCTGCTCTGATGTGATGAGCTGCAGAAGCAATTGGGAAAGGATTGGCACTGTGCAACATGGTAGTTCCCTGCAAGTGTCCCCTGCCTGTTCCTGTGTAGTTCAGAGGAGATAACATAATCCAGAACCACATCACAGGTGCACCATCGGGCACTGGCAGTCCAGAGGACTGTGGAGCTGCTTTATTTTATTATTCCTCTGTGATTAATACTTCCACCTCTTACCGATTCTACCTAAGGCTGGGCAGTATGTCTTACAGCTCCTGTGTTATCTCATGCTTTCTAGCTGATCTTTACATGTTTTATGCTTTTTTGTAACAAGTTCCAAGTGGTTTTGCACAGCTATGGACAGCAAGTGAACTTCCCTGTGATAACTTTTATCTCGGAAATAAGTGTGGCTACTGATCAGATCTCAGATCCATTTCTGCAGCCGCAGCAATAATTTATTATCTCTTCTGTTTCAGAGCAAAGTCGTCGAGACGACTTGGAAGCTCTTGGCCATATGTTTATGTATTTCCTCCGAGGCAGTCTGCCCTGGCAAGGATTGAAGGTAGGTTTGAGCTGTAATTTTTGCCCTTTGAAACTTTGTCTGGTCTATGCCCAAATGAGAATCTGGTAGGGAAACATTTGCAAAATCCAACCAGAAACACTGTTACCTGTCACTTCGAGTTGCCCTTAGCTTAGCTGAATTGGTACAAGTCTGGAGGGAGGATGCAGCAGAGGCAGATGAGCAGCTGGGACAGGGACAGCAGAGAGAGCTGTTGAGCTGTTGGAGCAGCTTTGCTGAAATATGAAGCTGCCCCAAGCTGGAGTGTGACTGGGACACAGTGGTTGTTTATGAAGTTCCAGTTATGGCACACAATCCCCCAGCTGCATCTGTGAAAAGTGTTTGTAACGGGAGCAGTTTGATGGTTTTAGATGTGCAGATGGACTTTGGCTTGAAAAACTGGTTTTCTGGCAGTATTGAGTTTGGCTTCCCTCCAGAGATACTGGACACTCCGTGCTTAGAAGTTTATGAAATGTCGTGTACAATGTGAAGAGCTGCAAGCAATTGAATTATGGCAACTGCAGCTAACATCCGTCAGCTGAATTAACTAATAGTAAGTCATTTGCTGGCTCTGAAGCTGTTGGTAGCTGCATCTTCACTTCTCCATCATTTTCCTGATGATTTTGGAATTGCAGTGAGCATAGGGAACGCATTTGATCAGGTTAGGAGAAGGTTTATTGGTGAAGACGGTAACTCCTGCTAGACCTGTTAGTACTGTTGGAAAAGGAGACAAGGTTTTGGGGTCATAAGCTGCTCAGCAGAGTGCTGCTATGGTCAGTGACAGTGGCTTGTATGATAGACCTTGTTAAGCTGTTTTGTCACCATCTATCCAGAGTTAGTCTCAGCTTAGCTTTATCAGATGTGTGCCAGAAATGTTAACAATGACTCATAAAAGCAAAGAAAGGGGTTTTCGGGCATAAGAGTGATTGTGAAAAAAATCAGAATATCTCTGACTTTAAGTTCACACCTCTGTAAGTGTAAGTTATTCTGTTACATATTCTGTTTCTAGTTTAGTTTAACTCATCTGCTTTAAATTAGTCCTGTAAATTATTCTAAAATAATTCCAGGTTTAGACAAGATTCTACAAATTTTTTTCACTTCAGTGCTGAACTGGATAAAAATTAGTTGACAACTCCTTGAAGTTCTGCATTTCTTTAGCTCCAGAACAAGCACAGACTCTTCAGCTTGATCTAGAATATGGCATCTTCATGCTTCTAAGTTTCCTCAGCTTACACTTCTGGTCTATACTGCCAGTGCTAACATTTTGAGAGAGCATCTTACAAGGCTAATTATGCTGCAGCTAGGTTTAATTGACATATTTTGAAATGGAGGCAATAAAACCCATACTTAGGATGCCAACTGGACCAGAGTTCTGCTTGGGGGGGGAGGGGGGGGGCAGGGCAGGTGGGAAATTAGCTGAAAATTGTTTCATTTTCTTGATGACCAGATATTCAATCAGTGCTGTCTAAGTAATAGACAGTTTGGAGGTGAAAGGAGAGGCAGTATGGGAGTAGCATGGAATCTGGGAGAACTGTGATTGATGTAACCATATAGTTATATCTATGTGGTGCCATTCTGTTATACACAGTAAAACCCGCATTGCCATTGCAATTTCCCTACTTTTGCAGTTGTTTATGAAGGCATCTTGGTTGCTGATGGCTCTTAGCCTAGGACAGGATACTGATGTGCCATCATAATATCTGCAGTTTTGTCTTACTGACCCATAAAAGCTCCCCTTTACAGTCCTCAGGACTAGGCTGGTAAGAAATTACTGTTGTAAGGCACTAAAAAGTGTCCTTCCTTTCAAGTACTGAAGAGGTTTTGAATGTGTCCTTGGATGTTCTTTGCTGATAGCACATAAAATGCATAGTGAGAATTACAACAGGGTAAGATACTATTCCTACTAGTGTAGTCTAGGATGCAGTTCAGTTACAAGTAACATCTTCTGATACCACCCAGAATCGGTATTAAATACCTTGTTTTTCTTCCCATACAGCATGTCGTTTATCACATGGTTGAACTCTTTCTCCACAACTGTTTTGTCTTTGTGCGCTACAGGCTGACACCTTAAAAGAGAGGTATCAGAAGATTGGGGACACAAAGAGAAACACTCCAGTTGAAGTTCTCTGTGAGAACTTTCCAGGTAAAGCCCTGATGGGACTGTGTGAGTGCAGCTGGAGGTGGACATACCTTGTTAAACATGATAGTTCTGAGCCCCTCTGGCAGAAGGTATTTGGATGATGTGTATCCATTGTGGTGTTCCTCAAGCTGGCAAACAACTGGAGCTGCTGCTGTAAATTAGCAGGGCCTGAGGCCTTGTGGCTGAGCACAACTCTTCTCATCCAGGAGGCTGGACAGTGCTCAAGTGGCTCATGTTCCTGCTTTGCTTCTTGGCTTCCTTCCAAAGAAGGGCCTCGTTATTTTCTCTCTCCCAAGTGACGATGTTGGATCTACTGAGTAATTCTTTTCCAAACTGAAGATTTTACAGGGGTTAAAATTGTAGGTAGCCAGCTTAGAAGATGGGATGATGTGTCTGTCCTTGAACTCTACCTTGTGACAGCAGTTTTAAGGAGACTGTTACTAAAGATGTGCTTCTGGCCAAGCCCAGTATCTTTTCTCTGGTTAAAGTCTGCCTTGGAATTAGGAGAGTGGAGTACAGAGTTAAAGCCCTCCCCAGTACCCCATGGCCTTCACAGAGTACAGGGGGCTTGGTGTTTTTTGAAATCCTGACATCAGCGAGAGCACCCAGGTCCCCACAATTAGCCCCATTCCTGTAGGAGCCATTGTGTCACGTGGCTCTTCCCCAGCTTGAGGAGTAGCAAGCCTGGAAGGTGATCATTGTTCACTCAAGTTGTGCTAATTCCCCAAGTGTATTCACATCCAAAATCCACCTAGTTCCAAGCAGAACAGCTTCAGGTTGGCCATTCTCATGTTTTGCCCCAATACTCCCTGGTCAGAGCTCTATCACACCTGCAAGTCTGGGCTGAATGGAGGTGAGAGAACCCTTGCTTGCCTTGCTCACCTGTTGGTCCTCCGCCTTCCAGAGATATTAGCAGGAAGAGGGGATTACCTTTCTTCTCTTTTTTTTCCTCTTTTACTTCCATGTGACATGCAAGCTGCAAGCCACGGACACAGTTAAGTATCAATAGGCAATGCTATTCTTATTTTTGTTAGCTAAAGGCAAAAACCATGCTGTTGTATCAGTCGTACTGCAGTGCACAGACTCATGCCTCATACTGAGCTCTGCTCAAACATCCTGCCTTGGCTTAGGCGTAAGCCAAGGGAGAGCTGGGAAGAACATCAGTTACCAGAGCTCAGTTCTTTGTGCATGCAAAGTACAACCCAGATGCAGGAAAGAATTAATTAGCATAACGCCAAACACTGTTCTGTGTGCGCCAGGTAAATGAACACTGGAGCTTCCCCTTCAAAGTCTTGTTTTGAATATTCAAGGCTATGACTGACGTAATGACATTGGGCAGCCAATGCTCTGGGCAGCCAGACCCTGGCCAGTGCTGGAGCTCAAGGGTCCCACGGGGTGCCCACTCCTGCTCTTCTTCCCCAGATGAAAGTGCTGTGGCTACTTTAAATGTCTGTCTGAGAAGACATATACATGAGCATCCTGTTGGCTGGTTCAGTGAGTTAGCATTTATTGCAGAGCGTGTTTTAGTGTTTGGTTTTATACAAATATGTAGAATAAAACTAGCTGCAGAACTCAGATTTGAGATGGAACAGCAGCTTTCTGTGGAGCAGAGGTGGCACTTCCATCTTTGCTTGAAAAGTGTTTGATTTGCATTGTGGACTATTACTAAAAACCACTGCTTCCACAGGAAAAGCCAGAGGTAGCACTGGCAGCCCAGACAATTCTTTCACAGCGTGACTCTCAATGCTAAAACACAGACCTTGGTTTATAACAACTCATTCAGAAGATTCAGAATAAAAGCAGACTATTAATAGACTTTGAGCAGGGCAGGAGGGCTCTGGAAAGCTGAGCGAGATTCATCTAGCAATAAAAGACTGTTGAGTAGGTCACTGAGGGTGAAGACTTGTTGGATATCCTCAGCTTCTGTCAACCTGTATGGCTCAGCTGAACTTAGTGGAGCCTGGACCATGTGCATCACCTGGTGATCTGGCCCCCAGCCCAACTTTAAGCACCAGCTTTGAGCCTAGTGCCATGGGAAAGTGTCATCGGAGTTAATTGAAAAGCATACTTCCAGTGTGAGTGTCAGCTCTTAGAGGCTTGTAAGTGATGGCGTTCATGTGCGAGCAGAACTGACGCTGTGGCTTTTTTCCTCTTTTCCAACAGAGGAGATGGCCACGTACCTCCGTTATGTTCGGCGATTAGACTTCTTTGAGAGACCAGACTACGATTATTTAAGAACCATCTTCACAGAGCTGTTTGAAAAGAAAGGCTACACCTTTGACTACGCCTATGACTGGGTCGGCAGGCCAATTGTAAGTTGTTGCTGCAAAATGCAGCGCCTTGCTTTGCAGGTGTTGCTTCCCTGCCACCTGGCTCTTTGTTCTTGATAAACCCAATTAATGACAGTGAGCTTAGGATGAAATCTTTTCACTTCTGTTCTCTAGCTGACACGGTCTTAACATAGTGGTATGTCCTGATGTTGTGTTCCAAGTGTTTTTGCAGTGCCTTGAAGTTTCCCTAAGGGGAAGAAGGCCCCTTCCCACCTCTTTGGACTTGCCCTGGTGGGGCATTCAAACGTGATTTTTCCACTTCTGGCAATGAACATGACTAGACTTAATTTCTTCTAGCTTAGTGCAGGATTTGAGACATCTAAAGACATCCATCTTAAAGCAGGAGAGCATACTACCTCAGCACTGAATGGTGGAAGACCTCTATAATGGTTAGGTTCTCATCGAGACATAAGAGAGATCTAGCCAGGGGGCTCTGAAGGATGCCCAGTGAATAGTAACAACAAACCAGTTCTGAGCTCAAAAGATCTCGGGGCTTACCCTACTCCGGAGGCTGAACCAGCTTTTTACAGCCCATGGCAAGGAAATGTAGGAGTAACCAAGCTTTGTTCAGCACTTCAGTGACACCAGATGGACCAGATTAGTGATCTCATTGCATCATTTCTATTATCAAAAGCCATTTATACTCAAGAAGACCTTGGCCAAAAGATGTGTCATGGAGAAGTCTGATAGAAGAGTCTAAAGCTCTTCCACCGGGTGCTTGTCACTTGTGTTTTGTGTCATTTTGCTGATAGCCTTCTTGCTTATGGCCAGTCACCCCACACTGGCAGTGGCAAAGGCATCCAATCTGGCAATTCATTGTCACCAGTGCTAGATCAAATGCTTTCAGTGCTGAACTTGGTGCCGTTGCCGGTGATTTACTGTCCCAAATACATTTACTATTACCAATGTTTACTGTGCCCAAAACAGTTCATAAGAAATCATTCCCTTTGCGAATCATGATTTTTCTCCACATTTTTGTTTAATTACAAAATTGTAATTAATTGCAATTGATAAAAAGCACCTTGTAAGATAAGCATGCTTCTGCTGACAACTGCAGTGGTTGCTATGGTGATTTTCATGTTGTGAGCAGGGATTATGACTTTGGTGAGAATAGAGCAGATGAAGCTTTAATTTTAACACATCTTGTTTCTATGCAAGTGTGATTTTTAAAAGTGGCAAGACAATGAGATGAGGAAAACAAGTCTGTGTATTTTCAGTGGTAATAATCCCATGTGAGACACATCAGGTGTGTTCTGACACAGATACAGATACCTAACTATACCTTTTTAATTCATTTTTATACAAGATGTTTGGTGCTGGTGTCCAGCATCAAAATCACAGGGATTTTATAGCCTTGGCTGTAACTTTCCTTAGTGATTGTCAGTACCTTTGGGCAACGTTTTGATGTTTTCCTGCTTCCCCCTGATAGGAGCCAGCCTGACAAGTTAAGTTTGTGCTTGTATTTGTTGAGAGCGAGCAGCATCTTCAGCATCGGCTTCATCCTAACAAACGCCTTGTTTTCCAGCCTACTCCAGTGGGATCTGTTCATGTAGATTCTGGGACATCTGCAGTAACAAGAGACAGCCACGTCCATAGAGATCGACCATCACAGCAGGCCCTTCGCAATCAGGTGTGTTGCTCACAACCGCTTCAGCAGCGCCACGTTGTTTGGCACATCTCTGAATTCCTCTTGGATCAGAGAAGCAGAAGCCATATGCCATTAGAGGGGACTGGCACTGATTCTGGCTTTGGTCATGGCAAGCACAATTCCTGCTTCATTTAGAGATTGTGATGTGAGCAGAATTCTGTCAAAGCAACAGGTTGCTGAAATACTGTATTGGCCAGTGGAATTCCTCGAGATCGTGAGCCAAATGGGGTACAATTTGGAATGCATTTTTTTTCTGTAGTTTGTGGGTAAGCTGTTTAAGTCAACTATCCAGCCTGGTCAGACTGCCTGACCTACCTGGCCAATAATGTTTTTTTGGGTGCTTTTACTCATTACACACAGGCCATGGAGTAGACCCACAGTTGTGGTGATGGCAGCGTGCCCCCAGGGGCCCTCTTCCTACAGACTGTGCGGCCATGATGAGGATGTACGTGTCCCATGTAGGTGCAATATATCCTTCTCAGGGTGTCCAGTTCTTGATGCGAGTGTTGCAGACCATAAAGGACTTCTGGGGTTGAATCCTTTGGGGAGGCTGGGCATCATGACCTGAATTCAATGCTAGTTTTTGAATTTGAATTTCCCCATTTTTCCTTTTCTAGTTGTAATATTTTGTTGGTGTTGAGAGTTTGGATTTTCTGTGTTAACAGAACTGATCAGAAATTCAGTAGATCTCCAACTGCTGGCTCCTAGCTAGAGCTGTTGGTGCTCTTACTTCCCAGTGAGTGGTTCTGGGCTCGCTCAGCTCCTCTAGCCGCTGTGTGCCATTCTAGCTCCTTGTCTGCCATCTCTGTTCCCACTCAGCTCACACAAGCTGTGGGTGCAGAATTGTGTGTGAGATGTAATAACCCGGCTGGGCTCCACTTTCCCTGTTCCATGCAGCTGGGCTCTGAATGGTAGAGCAGCTAACATAGACTAGAATACATCTCAAACCATCAGCTACAACCAGGATAATACCCCTCGGTAGAAGTGTCGCTTGTAGGAAGCTGGATTGTTTGAAGCATGTGTGCAGTACTGTATTTATGCATGCTGATTAGTGTGGACTGTTTTGTGAGCGCTAGTAAAATAATCTGCTTTCATATATTGCCTGATTAATGCATTAACCCCCCCTTATTTGGATGGCAGTCTCTAGTTGTCTGCTTTGACAGCAGACCTTCACACTGTGTACATATGAGGCATCTTGTTTCCTTTAACGGACAATGACACCTGGCTTCATTTTCAAGCGTGGTCACAAATTATAGTACATATCCCAAAGGAATCTGTCCTAGTCCCAAAATAATTATGCAGGCAGCCTTCAATCCATGTTCTGAGCCTCACAAATAGCCTTGATGCTGTATTACATAGCTGCTTTTATCATTTTTTTCACCTAAACAATTTACTTAAGATGCTGAATTATTTAATATCCCAATACACTGGGAAAATCAGTTTCTTCTCGCTGAAACATGAACAACCCTCTTCCAAGAGATGTTCCTTTTAAGTATTAAGCAAATGCTTTCTCTAAAAGAAAAAGTAGAAAAAATGAATGTCTAGCTAGAGCAGTGAATTAAAGGCGTGGGTTTGGGTCAAGTGACTGCCTTGATCTCCAGATTTAATTGCCTTATTTTTGTTCGCAGGTATAACAACTGCAGATTCTTTTTTATAATATTTAGTTCCTAGTAATGATGCTGATGAGAGAACGGTCTCTTGTTTGTAGCCTTTTCCTCTAGGAAAGGAAGATAGTTAACTTTCGAAGATGAGTGAGCCCTTTCCTTTGCCTTTAGGTGCCAGTCTTTAATTTGGTAGCTGGTGGGAAGGTGATGAGTGTTAATGGGAACATGATGCTCCCAGATTTCACAGGCATCACTTCCTCAGTGCCACTGCCTGAGTTGTGTTTTGGGCAGCTCAGCTCAAGCCTACTTCAAAACCAGTTTATCACATACTTGGCTGTAGAAATAAAGAGAAAAATCTGGCTCTTGTGGCTACAAGAGCCTTTTCTAGAAACTGCTTCCAGCCTCCTAGGCAGAAGCTTGCTTCTCCTAACACTGACATAGCATGATACTACTTCATCACCTGGGCTAGCCAAGTGAACTGATGGCACAGTGCTTTGGAAGAAGCAGCACTCAAGGTCTGTCTTCTACTAGCTTTTAAAATGTGCATTTAAATTCTCCAGTTGTTCACAACCTTGTGACCTGCAGCCATTACAAAAAAAATTCCAAGGGAAAGCCTTCTGCTTTGAATGCCACCAAGTATAAAAAGTGTAGGCAGCCTCTCAGGCTCACAGGAAGAACATGCAATAAGAAGATTTAATAGGATAAGCCTGGACAGAACCACCTCTAAGGGAATAGTACCTGTCAGCTGGATATGGGGACTGCTTGGAAGGAGGAGTGGCACCATGGGTCACTCCAGGAAGGAGTCAGAGGCCATGTGCAGAGGGAACGGTAGTGACTGTTTTATGAAATGCCAGGAGACTTCTTTTTTATTCTCCTACTTTTTGCATGTTCTCCTGCTCTAGTTGAGTGACAATTTACTAGTTAGTGTTGAAGTTTATTCAGAGGTTTCTGGAGTCTTTCTCTGCTTGCACTCTTTCTTTTTTTCTTTTTCACAGTGGCACTAAGCCCTGTGGCTTCTCTTCCCCTGACCAGAGCTCAGGCTTATGATCCATAGCTGCAGGGAGTAACACGAAGAGGTGCTGGGGAAGGGCAGGGCCTGTGCACCTCTCCTTGGTTAGCTGCTTTGGCTTCACTGCTGATAACCTGGTGCTTATTTGCTTGAGCCTCTTGTTTCTTGGCCAGGACCACGGTGTCCCTGTTCAGCATCCCTCCTGCAAGGTGGGTGTGTGTACTGGGGGGACTCTGCTGCTCCGCCCTCTCTTCTTTCAAATTTGTGCTTCAGCTTTGAAACATTTGCTTAAATGTTTATACAGTGTCCAGGGAGACACCTTTTAAACGTGTCCCATTAGTCACTTCAGGCTTGACTATGTCCTCTGCTGTTGTCCTGAAGCCAGCACAGATCTGCCTGCTTGTCCTACACTTCCCAGTCTTGGGAGGTGTTCCTCCAGCTGGTTGCTTGGGTTTAGGTGAACTGAGATCCTCTGGGGTCTTAGGTGAATGCTGGATGTGTTGTCATCAAAGCTGGGTGACCTGTAAGGAGCTTCACGTGCAAGTGCAAAATGGTTCTTTTAATAAAACAAGTCAAATTCTAATAATTTAATTGCCTAAAGTTTGCATCTGTTGGGGATAAATAAGAAACTGTTTGCAAAAGTTTCTTATCTACTTTTCTGCAGAAAACCAAAATGCCACCAACCCTCTCTCCAGTCAAACAGGTGTGGTGGATGTTTCCTTCTGCACTGTACAAGTGAATCAGTGTGTGGAACTGGCTTTTGGTGAAATAAAATGTAGCTTTTTTTTATGTTGAAAATTAGAGTTTTAAAATATGTTTTTAGGGAGGTCGAGCTTGTGTATTCAGTCTTGGTCCCATGCCAAGTGCTCTGGTGTGTGTGACATGACAGATGTAGTTAAACATACTGTCAGTGTGTTTTTATTCTATGATGAAACTCATGGAAATGAAACCGCTAAAGAATTAACTTCCTGAGCTTTCTCTTCATTTAGCAGCTAGAGAAGAAATCTACTCCTGCAATGAATTACTGCAGAGACCACTGAAGTAAAGTATGAGGTGCACTTGGTAAAAAGAAATGTTAGCCCACCTAAAAGTTTAAATGCCTTGCTTTTTGCAAAGAATCTAACTCACTAACAAACACCCTTTTATTTCTTCCCCTCATTTACCTTTTTCCTTCTCTTCTGCTTCTCCTGTGCTTCTGAACTTGTGAGCAGGCATCATCAGATCGCCGAGGGGAGTGGGAGATCCAGCCAAGCCGGCAGACGAATACCTCATACCTGACATCTCATTTGGCTGCAGATCGGCATGGAGGATCAGTACAGGTACCTCTTCCTCCTAATGTGTGCAGCCTTGATGCAAGAATTTGTGTTAAATTCCCTGAATTCTCCTTAAATTGCAGTAACATCATGGTCAGGAGAGCAATTTCACAAACTGTTTTGGTCCTGTCCAAAAAAACCCAAGCTATAGTTTTGTGGGACCAAAGCCATGATGGCCAGCATCATTGCTGTTACTGTTTCAATGAAGCTTTTCCTCTGAGAGTTATTTTGAACTCAGGTTTGTCGAATTGAACACAGAAAGGAGTGTATATTAGCAGGTCTGGTCTATAAAGCACCCCTCTATCCGCATCCTGGGGGTGCTCCTAGTAAGAAACAGCTGAAATAGGGTTTGTTGCATATAAACCTCATTAATGTTAGGAGAACAGTTGATCTGTTCCAGTTCAGGCTTGATAGGTGAGGTTCTGGTTTAATTCCTCCTGTTTAATGGAAATCTAGGGGTGCCAGCCTGGAGAAATGCCCAGGGGGTGGCTGGTGCAAGCTGGCTGGCTCTACAGCCGCTTCTCCCTGCAGGTGGAGGGCAGACAGGCTGAACTGTCGCTGTGGTTGCAGGGCCTGGTGACCCTGTTCTCTTGCCCCCCAGTGAATTTGTATTTTAGTTTTGGATCCAGTGGCAGACCAACAGCAGTGTAAGGGCATGGTGGCTGCAAGTTGGATCTCTGAATGATTGTCCTGTGGAAGGTGGGTGAACAAAGGATGTGTGACAGTGCCAGGCAGCATTAAAGGTGGCACTACAGCTAAGTTTTTAAATTCCTGAAAAGATGGCTTCTGTTTATGAAACCGTACCTGCCTTTGGTTGTCAGTCAGGCTCACTAAGGGAGTTCCTTGCACTACTGCCAGAGCAAGATGGCTGCATGTGCTGGAGAGAAGATGCAAGAGTCACTCAAGCAAGCAAACAAGAACTGTTTAATATTGCTGGCAAGGTGAGCCCTTTGGCAGAGGTTTGCCTGTGAGAGCTGGCACTAGTGTCAGACACAACACTTTGAAAATTGGCTCTGGTGAAATGGGAATTAGTGCCTGAAGTGGGACAGAGCTGAGCTGAGGAGATGGGTAGTGCAGGATGTCCCAAAGTGAAATGCAGGTTAAGTTGAAATTTTTACTTATTCCTGATATTTGGTTGGATTCAATGATTTTTTTGGCTTGATTAGCCATTCCTTTTTTCATGTAAAGATATTTTATTGAGTAGCAGAGAAACTGAAAGATAAGGAGAAACTAATGTATGTATAGCTCTGATGTCAGCCATGAGCAGACAGTAAACTGGAAAACTGTTCAAGGTCAAGTTGGATGGGGCTCTGAGCAACCTGATCTAGTGGAAGGTGTCCCTGCCCATGGCAAGGGGGTTGGACTAGATGATCTGTGAAGGTCCTTTCCATCTCAAACCATTCTGTGATTTTATGAATTCAGCACTCGGTAAGTGCAGAGGGGAATAGTTTCCTTGTGAAAACCCAGCGTGAGCTGAGTCTCCCCACAAGTAGTGCTCTGCCAGGGTAGCTACAGCAATAATGCAGTCCTAGTCTGAATTTGACTGAGAGGGTCGCCTACCTGAGCAGTTTGCAAGCCTATATGTGCCACTGTAAGCATTAGAATTCTGCTTATCTGCAGCCAAGAACAGAAAATCTTCTGCTGTGCGTGGCTGCTGGGTTGCAGATGCTTAAATTGTTTCTCAACAGATCACCCAGCTCATGATGAACCCTTGGGAGGTCAGTAGCTTCAAATGTCCATTTCCTTTAAGGCAACAGTTGAATTTGCCACATCAAAATGAAGTGGTGGCACATAAAAAGAGAGGAGGAAAATCAAAGCCTTTTGTAAAATGAAATTTAACAATCAGCTAAAGGAAGTGTGGGAAGACCACTGGGAATAGCACAATTAAGTGCTAGCATTTTGCAAAGTTGTGTGGGAAGTGTAGAGGTCTGGAGAACCCAGGTGAGCCCACAGTGTGATGAATCTGGGAAGGGGGGTGAGAAGAGAACCCAAGGTCACTTGAGGAGTGAAAACCACATGAGCTGAGTCCTGACATGTCTTGGAAGACACTGCCCGTGGGACTTGATCTGCAGAAACAGCAGTTGCTGGTAGAATTTAAGTATTTGAAACGAACATGGAGAGGTACATTTAATAGTGAAGAGGCATCTGCTTCAGTGGAGTGGCTTCCTTCTCTTAATCTCTGGTGGTTAAGTCATCCAGAGCCACCAGGAATACTGGGTAGCACCCTGACGCACACCCACACCCCCCACACCCCAAAAGGGAGGTACCTCCTTTTACCTTGCAGAAGGGCAAAGAGGTGGAGCAGGAGGGGAACCATGCATCGTTATAGCTCGGGACCCAGAAGCAGCTCCAGGTGTTCACAGCAGTGCAAAGGAGCCTGTTCTGACTACCAGATGGAGTGCAGAGGGGCTGGCCAAACTTCAGTCCCATAGCAGCTTCTTCGGTGGCTGTTGTGGCAACAGGGCAATGATGAATTATCCGGAAAATTATGTGCTCTGCTGGTAAATGTAGAGCTGCTGGCATCTGGGGGTCTGCATGGTCATCCCTATAATGGAAATGCTGAAGTAAGGTGTAACATCTGCTGTGAAACAAAAAGATAGGAGACCGTATCAACTGCTTTTGGGTGAAGACATAATTCCAGAAACTGGCTGTGTAAGGAGTGAGACTCTGGAAGCTCTGGAGTCACTTCTTCCCATGGTATTGGCAGGCAAGAGGACTGAGTCGCTCACCTGTGAAACTGTCAGGAGAAAACAATCAACGTAGTACAGTTTGTATATAGGGCTGCCAGTTAGCCTTCACACTAGTGGTTGTGCCTCCCAAAGTGGCGTAGCCTTCCAAAGACAAGAAGACCTGTGCTGGACACAGGAGCATGAATTAGTGAACACAGACACAGTCCCCTGCCTGCTTTTCTGCTTGGGATGAACTAGGCTGGTCTCCCCAAACCAGGCAAGTGATTCAAAGGCATCCAAAGAATCTGACAGCCTGCTAAGAGGGTGCAAAAAGACAGGAGCAAATGGTAGTTATTCTGCAGATTTCCCATTCCCACAGCATCCCATGGTCCAGGAGGATGGAGACACATCACGTCCAGGGGGGCCTCGTTAACAGGATATTCTGTTCCTTTGCCTTTCAGGTGGTTAGCTCGACCAACGGGGAGCTCAATGTGGATGATCCAACGGGGGCACACTCCAACGCGCCAATAACAGCGCAGGCAGAGGTGGAGGTGGTGGAGGAAGCTAAGTACGTTTGCTTTACAAACAGGCTTTCCACTGATGTGGTCATTAATCCTCCTCCTGGGAAATGAGTGGGGATGTTTACCTGTGGTGAAGTACTCAATGCTTGTGTCCCATGCCCTTTTCCTTGCATATTGCTGCTTTTATGCATGGTGCCTTCAGTGCTGCTGCTGCTTCTTCTTTACACTTGTCATGGCTGGAGAGCGTAGCTCTTACTCAGAGCATGTATTGCAAGATAGACAGTAGCACAAATACCAAATACTGTGAATTGATTTCAGGAATCCCGGTGAATGTCCCCTGCTCCAAAAGGAGAACGCAGTGTACTCTCATGCTGAGAGTGTAGGAGTAGCTTGAGCACAGCTCAGTGAAGAGATTCTTGGTCTAAAAGTTAATGCTTTATTTCTGGCTGCAAGAAGTGGATGCCAGATATCCAGAACGGTCCTAAAGTTACTCTCGCAGGGATGGGTAGTTCTTTCTTGGTCCAGCCCAATGGAAGCCGAGTGAGAGAAACCAGAAGCAGCCCTCCTGCTTGTGGGGAAGAGTGTGCTCCCTCTGAGCTGGTGTCTCCTCTGTAGCTTGTGGTCAAGAGTGAGAACTGATGTACAAAGTTGCTGCTTTGGCTATTTTGGCCTCCTTTGCACATATGCTGCATCTGGCACCATCATGTCACTTTTTGCATGATCCTTGACATGGGACCTTCTCATTGCCTCTGAACGAGACCAGAACCCTAGCAGGTCACAGTGTAATCCTGACACTTCCCATGCAAAGGGTAAATAGTCCTGGGGCCACCTTTGAACTAGTCAGTGCTGTGACATTGCTGTGACAGCTGCTTGGTTATAATTTGACTGGATGACACTGGTGTTGCTTGTCCCACGTTGTTTGTCTCAGCTTTTGTGGGAACTTCTCTTAGGAATGGCTTCTGGGAGGGTAAAGAGGGAAACCAGCAGGCGTGAGAAAGGGAGTGCTGATGGAAAAGGTCCCTAGGTATGCGTCAGTCTGAAGCCAGTGCTGGTTGTCCTGAAGGTCTTCTCCTGTCCGTTCCTCTGTCCCTCGGGAAGCACTTGTGTGTAATCTTGCTCACTGGTAGCTGGCCTGGGCATGGTCCTGCCAGCCTCATGCCCAAGCAACAGATACACTTTCTCCACCCAGCCAAAGGAGCGAGCCTTGGGTTTGGTACGGGCTCCTCGTGAAGTACAGCAGAATGGGGGAAATCTTGAGGTGCAACCTGCGGATTGGGTGACATTCCTCTTAGCTATGGGTAGCGTGGCCTGCAGCAGCCACCAGTTTGGCATCACAGGCTTTGTCTTGGTCAGACTGAAGTGGGTCCCCCCCAGGCATGCATCTTGGGGTTGCTCCTAGGGTGGGGCAGATTGCCACTCTTAACAGTTCTTGATACAGCAACCCAATGCAAGGAAGAGCCAGCTTTTAAGATAGGACCGCCTTCAGCTTGTCTATCCGCAGCACTTTGTTCAGTGCGGCCAGGGTCCAGGCCCCACACCTGTGCACAGGGGAGATGTCACAACAGGTTAAAAGGAGCATGCAAGAGCTGTGCTGCCCAAGCTGTGTCTTGCAGCACGTGGAACTGTTGTGTCTCTCTCCAGCCCTTGTTTGTATGGTCCCAAATTGGTTTTTGAGGTGCTGGGAAGTAGAGCGTAAGCTGCTTTGCACTGGCAGGTGTGGAGTCTCTTGTAATTCACAAGTGTAGTCTGCTTCATTCCTCTTGCCACAGGGAGGGCTGGCTTCATTCTTTCCTGGCATCTGTGATCATAAATCCCCTCAGTTATATGAGGAGGGCAAAGGACTTTCAGATTCTGCTTTTGCAGTAAAGTGGGCCAAAAAGAGCTAGAAGAAACTGGAGCTGGAGCTCTGTGTTTTGAGACAAGGTGCAGTAGTGGAAAGGTCTTTCCCTGGCACTCCTGGCAGGCAGAGGAGCTGTGCAAATGCTTCTGCTGGAAATAAGCTCCCAATCCCAGCCATGGGTTTCACTGAAGGGCAGGTCCCAGGTGTAGATCCATGATCTGGCCCTTCTGCTGCTGGAGCTACAGGGAACAAGAGCAGATTCCTCTCCTGATGACCCAGAGTCCCTTTCTGATCCCAGCCCCAAATAAAGAACTTTGTGTGGCTGGTGCCTTTGTGGAAAACAGGCAGTGTTTGTTGGAGGCCTCAAGACCCTGGAAAACGTGACAGTTCTCAGCAGCACCATGGCAAGGGCAGAGGTGGTATGAGGGCTGGGGTGGGTGGTGGGCAGGCATGGTGTGTGTCTGCCAGTCTGCACTGCATGTTTGCATGGCTGCAGTGACATGCTTTCATCCCACCTCTGTGAACTAATTGCTCTTTCTTCCTCTCTGTGTTTTTTCTCTACACTCTCTGTAGCTGCCTGAAAATGCTCAACTTGTGGTGAGTCCCTCTCTCCAGTCCACATGCAAGGGGGAGCGGACCAGACTAGACTGGGGTTGGCAAAACCAAACCAACCAAACCCTAAAAAGGCATAAAGTCAAAGCCAACCCAGAGCTGTTTTGATTCTAGGACAATGCTGAGGACCACATGCAGTAACGGGGAGGGTGTGGGCAATGTCTGAGTGGCCACATTAGGCCAAGCAATTCGGCTGATCTCGGAACTGATAGATGCAAAAGACAGATTTTAATCCTTTTCTGTTTGCCTTAACATCTCCCCCAAAATGTTATGTCCATGAGCAGATGATGTCTAATGGAGTTGGGCAGAGTCGGGACCAGGCTTGCCGAGCATCTTGCAGGAGTTCCTCACACAGACGATTACAAAGGGAAAAGCCTGTGCTGGGTATCGAGGGGAGGGGGCCAGTGCTTCTTCAAAGAGTTTCCTCTGACGAGGCACAGGCCAGGGCCTGTATTGTTCGAGAGGATGGAAAGACGTGGCCACGGAGTCCTCGTTAGTGACGCAGCCCCAGCTAGAGGCCCCCACTTGCGGAGGGCGGGTGGCAGACGGCTCCTTTCCAAAAACCCTGCAGCTGCCAGCTGAGGGTGCAGATGAATGGGCTTCTCCAGGAAAGAAGGTGCAGAGAGGTTGGGATTAGCATTAGTCCAAGTCCAGCTCAGGCATATATATGGTTTTATCAGGGTTTTGAAGCTGCAGCTGTAGTATCCGTCTCAAGGTATCCCCTGGAAGTGTTCCTCTCCCTCCATACCCCCTGGGGAAGCCACGGACCCAGTAAGGGGAGGACCAAATGGAGACTCGGGTGAGGAGCTTGTAGGTCCCAGGGAGAGCTGATGGGTGGGAATGGCTACAGAGCAAGGTGACAGAGCCCGTGTGCGGTGAAGAATTTCCCTGTTGGATGGGAGGCTGACCGCCTCTGCCCTGCTCTCCATAGGCATTGCCTCCAATACCTCTGGCATCTCTGGCTTCTCTGTATGTCATAGTCTGGGGCTGTTCTCTTGGGCATTGTCTGCATGCAGAGACATCATGTTCTGTAATTGTCAGCCTGCCTTATTCTTTTATTTTGGTGTTTTGCCTCTGCCTGTCTGAACTGCCAGGACTTCCTTTCCTGAACCCTTCCCTGGACCTCTGAGTAACAGCCTAAAAGACAGTCACAAGGAAAAACAGCCAGAAGTCAGTCAGCTCCCTTCGTTTTGTGCCCCAGGAAATGAGTGCTGCTCAGCCCTCTTCTTCCCTTACCCGCTGCATGCAAAATCATAAGTCATGCGTTTTCCATCCTCTCTCCCCGTAACATCCTCCCCTTTACTCACCATTGCCAAAGTCATGAAGGAAGGTGGCTGCTGTGGGAGAAAAAGACTGACAGATTGAAGCAGGAGAGGGTGGTAGATGGCCCGGGACAATAAAGTGCAAGACCAGTCCGCGCAGGAGCCTGGGTTGGGTGGTGCTTCAGACTGCACGCTGCACATGTCAGGCGAGGTGGGTAGCGATGGAGTTGTCACAGGTCGCTCTAAGCCCGTGTTCCTGCAGGGACAAGTGCTTTTCGGTTTTCCTCATCTTGCCTCCAGATGGAGCCTGTTTAGGAACAAACTCTGAATGCTAAATTTCCCCTGGCCCTTCGTCTGTGCAGGCCAGAGGAATGTGTAGGGGGAGGTGGCCCTCCTCTTGCTGTGGCTGTTTGAGCTCTCCATGTTGTAGGGGGTTTTGGTCTCCCCAGCAGAAGATCTGTGCTGGCAGACTTGGCTCATGGAGGGATGGTGGCCACTTTTGCATCCCATAGTAAGGCTTGTGCATCCAGGGGCAAGCACCTTCTGGGGTGCAAGTAAGAATGAATCAGTTCCTGCAGCTCTAGAGGACAGAAGCGTAATGCCAACGTTTCAGAGCAATGAAGGACCCAATGGAAAATAATTTGGAGAATTTGTTACAGTGTTTTTGCATGTTTTTAGTCTGGCTGTCGGTAAAAGATGCTTGTAGGAAAAAATGGTCTTTGCATATTCACATCTGCTCTTGCTGCTTAGCAAGGCATCCTTTCCACCAGCCTGAAAAAGCAGTCTTTCAGCATCACCCAGGCTTCTCTGGAGATGGCTGTAATGGCAGAAAGACAGGTAGCTCAGGAGCAGAACTTGCACAGAACAAACACCTTTCTTCTGTGCAGAGGATTCCTGACAGCGGGTTGAGGATAGAAAGGTAGATACGCCTTCAATGCCAGCTAATTCTGTAGGAAGCCAGCGGGACTAGAAAACCTGGCTTTCAGTGTATCCCACAAGTGAAACCACCACTCTTCACAGTTCAGTTGCGATGGGTGTTTTTTCTCCCCACCTCAGCCTCCACTCTCCATCCTTCTTGCTTCCCCTAATCCCTGAGCGCTGTGCACCTCCCTTGCATCGGATGGGGGAAGAAGCAGGGGTTCCGCATATTGGCACTGAATGATTTATCCAAGGTGGAAGCTCTGATTATCATGAAAGGTTCAGTAAAGAAACCTGGTTCCTGGGCCAAGATCTCTTTGGAACTTTTCTTTTTAGTGAATGGTGGTGAAAACCATGTGTCTCGTAGCTGGGAAGAGCAGCCAGGGCTTGCTGTCCCAGTCCGCTTCCTCTGGGGGTTTGGACAGAGGGAGCAGAGCAACTGGATCCTTGTTTTGCTGCTTTCCCAGATAGCTCCTTGTGTTCCTGCCCAACGGGAGTGAGACAGCCCAGTGCTCGGGGCTGCGTCCCACTGTCTCCTGCCGCCTTTGGGCAGTGGGACCCCACTGCGTGCGGCTGACTTGCTTTTGCTGGTCTGCCAGTCCGGGCTGGGGGCGTCAACTATCCACCAGCATCTGCCGACCTTGCTGACCATCCTGAGGGACAGCAGGTCTGTCTGGGCCTCCGGCCGGGCGTGCAGAGATGCTGTTGCATGCAGCTGAGCAGAGGGAAGCCCAGGTGGTGGGGGACCTTCCCAGGGTGCCGGGTGCAGGCTAACTTGTCTTGTCCTTTGTGCCCCAGGTGCTGCTGCTTCTTTAAGAGGAAACGGAAGAAGACAGCTCAGCGTCATAAGTGACCGGTGCCTCCTGGGCCTTGCAGGAACCATCGCACCTGCAGCTCCTGCCCTGTCTCACTGGAAGGGGCTTCTCTTTAGGGGGGATGAGGAGGCATAGGAGGAAGAGAGAAAAAAAAAAAGTGACATTTTAAACCAAAAAGAGAAGAAAACGTTCCAAAACAAACCACTCTGGAGTGGATGTGCTGAATGGTCTCCCTCGTTCACTCCAAGCCTGAAGCTCCTTTTGGGACCAGGACTGTGGCTGGCTCAGGTCTTGGTCGCCCTGGGAGGGGGGCTGGCTGGCTGACCCTTCTTCCCATTGTTTACGGTGAAGGCATTGTTCACGCAAACCTGAGGACTGTGCTTAGTTCCTGCTCACTTTCCTCCCCTCCCTCTCCTGCACACTCTGCTCTTCCATCCTCCTCCCTCCTTAATTAAGCAAAGAAATACCATAGGCTTGATTGGCTGTCCAGAGGGCAGGAGGATGTGGTGTGGGCAGGAGAGTTGCATGGGAGAAGGGCCTGACTGCTGTGGCAGTAAGAGACAGGTTCCCTTTTCGGCTCCTTGGGAACAGTTACACTGTAATGCGCAAGCTGTGAGAAATTTGCAATCTGCTGTTCCAGTTAGGGTTTTTTTCCGGCTCCCTTGACACCTCCCTCCTCTGACAGTAACAGAGCAATGTGGATTGTTTTAAAGAAGCTGACGTCGTTGCACTTTTTATTATTTTTAGCATTTACAGATGCACATTGTATCTGTGGATCTCTGCATGGCCACACGGTGCCAGTGCAGACAGACATTCAGCTGGGAAGATGGTGGGGTGCACAGAATGCCCTCGAGTGGGGATGTCAATGACATCCGCATGACCCTCGTGCCAGTCTGGGGTTCCTGACACCTGCCTGGGGCCATGCGCTGAGGAAAGCATACTTGAATTTTCAATCACCCTTTCTAGCTGCCAGTGACTGTCCCTACCATGGTTTCCTACACCGTGCCTGACCCAACGGACCAGGAGATGTAAGGCCATAACCTGGCGTTGGCAGGAGGGAGCAGCATCAGCTTTGCTGGGCTGGAGGAGTTTGTGCTGGCTTAAGAGGTAGAACTGGATTAAGCTAACTGGTAGGCAGCCATTTCCCAAAGCGTAGGTGTTTCTCGGTGTGGGCAACTGGGCAGCCTTCTGAAGTCCCTCCAGTAGGGTGGTTGTGAGCAGGTACCTTCTGCAAGAAAACATTAGCAGGAGCAAAGGTTCCCCAGCAGAGGAGAGGATACTTCACTGCCTTAACACTGATTTCATCTCCAGATGGTCAGATAGGTTTGACTGGAATAGCCTTCACATTCTCTCTGCGAGTGTGTGCCTGGAGCATGTGAGACACCATCCTGCCCCACGGGAGAAGCCACAGTTCTCATGCACCGCTTTTGAGCCAAACCTATAGCTAGCAAAGGCCTTGGGGTGCCTAACACATGCGTAAGAAGAAATCTTGCATCTTGCTGCAGCATTTCCAAACTGTGAGGAGGCTGGGGCTGCCCAGGTGTTACTGTAGACGTGGCAGGGCTGTGGGACAGCTTGAGCAGCTTTTGGGGAGGTTGTGAACAGGTTCCTTGTACTTTGTCTTTCCACGTCTGACACCTGACCAGGCTGGGACCGTTCATTTGAGGGACTTTGCTTGTCATAAACATGGGCCTGGCTCACCCCAAAAATCCCAGAGAGCGTGAAGGGAGGAAAGGGAGAGACTAGATCTCATTATCTTTGATGTTTTTTTTAATGATGATCTGCGTAGCTTGGAGTTTGTGGAGCAGCAGTCCTGGGGTGTTTGGTTCCCCTGGCTGCACAGAAGCGGACTTAGAGGGCAGGAAATCATCCTGGGCAGGGAGCTTCTGGGCTTGCTCTTGTGCATCCCAAAAGCAGGCAGACGCTGGTGCAGTGCCAGGGCAGAAAAGCCCCGCTTCCTTGCTGGGATCCCCATAGGGTGTCTCCACCACCATCCACTGCATTCTCTCCATGCCTTATCCTGACAAGCACCACTAGGAGACGCGTGTACCCCCCTTCTCGTGCGGCCAGGTGCTTTCCTCGAGCCATACTGTGGGCTGGGGCAGGAAGGGGGTGGCTCACTTCCCACAGCACATGCTGAGGCACTTGGCCCACGCATCCCCTCCTGTCAGAGGGAGGACAGGGACTGTGGCCACGTTCTGCCCTTCTTTTTCTGAACTCCGCTGCTGCCAGAAGGCCGGTGTCTCTGGCACAGGCATTGCCCTCTCTGTTGTAGGAAACCATGGTTTGGCATCTTGGGAGGGGGGGAAAGGGGCACAGGTGCTCCCTGGGGAGCAGTCCTGCCTGCTGCAGATGAAGTCATGCCCTGAGACACTTCTGTTGCTGCCCTCCCAAGCCCCACTAAGTGCCTGTCACCAGAACTCGATTCCTTCTGCATCTCCTGCCATGTTTGGTCATTCCTCGCTGTCTCCGGTCAAGGAGCAGCTTGTAGTTGCAGCATATGTAAGTGTTTGCAGGGTGAGGGAGGGCAGGGGTGGGAAAGGGGCCATCTCAACAGTTTTTGTTCTTAAATGGGGGGGGTGTTTGTTTGGGTTTTTTTATTTTTATTTTTAAAGTGAATGTATTTGATTGTTTAGAAACTTTCCTGACCTTGTTTTTAAGTGGGTTGGTTTGAAAGCTATTTCACGGTGACCCACTACCGCTTCTCTCTGGAGATATGATGTTCTTTTAATCCTACAATGATGTGTTTGTAGGGGAGGACTGTCCCCCCACGGCATGCTGGTAATGCTCACTTGTACCAAGCCCTCTTGCACTATAATCGTATGTTGGACTCTTCAAAAGGGCAAAGATGTGGGGTGGCATTTTTAAAAAAAAAAAAAAAAAAAAAAGAAAATAAAGCAGGTTAACAGCAAGTCCTGTGCTTGAGGAAACTGCTGTCCCCAGGGAGCCTGGAGGTGACTAGGAGACGCAAGGCAGACTGAGCCAGCCATGCTGTGGTAGGAAGCAGGGCATTAAGCCTACCTGGGCAAACTCTCCTCTCCTCACCAGAAGTTGTTAGCAGCTGGGAGACCCCAGGGGTGCCAGGGGAGGGCTCTCAGGCCTGCACGTCAGGGGGCACCCAGTGCTGTACTGGCCTCCGTGATGTAGCTGTCCCATGGTGTGGCCCACCAACGTTGCGATGCAGTCTTCTGAGGTATCAAGTGAGATGATTATTTTTTTTCAATAAAACATTGCACTGCATTGTTCTCCATGAATAGATGTATTTATTACCTCTTCCTGACAACATTGTTTCTGTTTTCTTTTCCTTTGCTTCTGTTGGGCACTCTTGGTAGCCCTCCTCTCCAGTGATAAGCCCTGAGCCTTTGAGGGGACAGTGCGCAGTGTGGGAACTTACGGGACTTTCTCCATACTTTGTGCTTTACAACCACTGGCAGTTTGGCTCCACAGAGCTTGGCCAAGGCGTGGTGACACAGATTTCTCTGCTCCTTGTGCCTGCGTGTTCCCGCTTCCAGCATCCTGGGCAGGAGAATGGCTAAACCATTGATCCACTTGGAATGCAAAGATTTGAACTGCCCCAAAACGTGCTGTCATGTGGTCCCTGTGTCTCTGGAACAGCACTGACAACTGCTGTCGTAGGCATCAACTGTGCCTTCCCTAGGTGGAAAGGCACCGGGTACACCTGTGTGCTGGCCAGGGCACAGAGGGGCTTGGCCCAAGTTGCCACCAGCTGAGTTCCACCCCCCACCCCACCCACCCCCCCCCCCCCGCCCCCAGCCCCGGCACACACTGTGCTGGCAGCTGTGCCTGCAGGGGAGGGTGGCAACAACACAAGCCCAGCCACTGCTGCCTCCCTCTGCACCTCTGGTCACTTAGCCAGGATCTTGCACAGAAAGAAGCACCGTGCCCCCTCCATGGAATCAGCCACCAGTGTGCAAATGGCTGCTGCTTATTTAGTCTCTGTACAGAGGAAATCATTAAAGGAGATGCCACCTATCAACCAAACATAGCGTCTTTTCAAAGTGTTTTTCCCTGTATCTAGACAGCAAAACACCTGCAGCGTGACTCCTGCTCTTAGAAACTGCTTCACACTGGGATTTTGTTGGAATGCTTCTTCTCCTTCCGTTTCCCAGCCTTAAGGTAGTATTTTTAGTGTGAGCTTTTATTTCCCGTTCCTAAAAATTTGTCTTGGGACACTTGTGCTCTGAGAAGACAAACTTTCCCTGGCCCTTGGAAACACATCTCCACCGGGCAGTTCCTTTAGAGGTTTGTATGCTTGGTGGTTAATGCTGAACAAGAGCTACTTGAGTAGACGTTAAAATAAAAAAAAGGCAATTCCCATGTATTCAACTCCAGGGTTTGTGAACAACCGTGCTAAGCTAGACATGGGCACCTGCCTTAGTGCAAACACTCCTGTGCGCTTTCAGCTTGGCCACATCTGGTATTTACAAGACATTCGGGCCGCGGTGAAGGCCGCTCTCCCCTCTCGTTCCTTTCTTCAACTCCATCACAAGCCTCGCCCCAGGGCAGGGGGCAGGCCCGGCAGGGGCACCCCCGGGCAGGCCTCCGTCGCTGCAGCCGGGGGTGCACGGAGGGCAAGGCCGCGTCCCCCCGCTGACGAGCGCGGAGCGGCGAAGGCCGCTGGGGACGCGGAGCTGCCATTTTCTCTGTCCGGTCAATGCCAACGGCACACAATGCCCCGCGCCGCCGCGCGCCCCCTCAGTGCCCTCCCGCCCCGGCCAGGCCTCCGGCTGCGCCCATTGGCCGGCACCACACCCGCAGCCCCGCCCTTCGGCCTCCTCCCTCCGCCCCGCCTCCTCTTCCGCGCTGACCAATCAAGCGCCTCGCTCCCTTCCTGAGCAAAGGGCAACGTGGCAGGCGTCCGGCGGCTCCCTCCGGCACCGCCCCCGCCCGGCCGGAAGGTGCCTTTCCACCCCCACCCCCCCCCCGTCCCAGCAGCCGTTGGTCGCGCCCGGGCAGCTGTAGCGGGCGGGCGGGGAGCGCGGCGCGGCGCGTACCACTGCGCGGCGGGAGCGGGGGGGCGCGGGGGGCGCGGCCGGATGCAGGCGGCGCGGCGGGCGCTGTGGCCGGGCTGCGAGCGGCGGAGGATGAAGGTGCTGGTGGCGGCGGCGGCGCTGGGCGCTGCCCTCCTGCTCCTGCTGCCCGCCGCCTCCAGGGCCGACGAGCGCAAGAAGGGACCCAAGGTCACCGCCAAGGTCGGGGTGGGGCCCGGCGGCGGCCTGGGGGGAGGGGCGGCCGAGGTGGGGGGAGGCCTGAGGCTGGGAGGCCGGGCCTGGCTGGACTCGGGGGGTTAGGCTCGGGGGACTGGCCCGGGGGGGGCCGGCCGGTCCCGCTGCTGCCTCCCAACCGCCCCCCGCCCCCCCCAAGGTGTTCTTCGACCTGCGGATCGGCGAGGAGGACGTGGGCCGCGTCGTCATCGGGCTCTTCGGCAAGACGGTGCCCAAGACGGTGGAGAACTTTGTGGCCTTGGCCACCGGGGAGGTGAGGGGCCAGCGGGTGCCTGGGCGGGCCTCAGCCGGCCCCCGGCGGGTCCTGCCTGGCGCCCCGCGGGTCCTGCCTGGCGCCGTGCGGCCGAGCCGGCGGAGGGAGCGCTGGCCCGGCCCTCGGCCTCACTCGGGTTCCCCCTCCCCGCCCCCAGAAAGGATTCGGCTTCAAGGGCAGCAAGTTCCACCGTGTGATCAAGGACTTCATGATCCAGGGAGGAGACTTCACCCGCGGAGACGGCACTGGAGGTACCGTGGCCTGCGGCAGCCCGGGGATCCAGCTGCTGTCTTGAAGCACGACAGTGGCCATGCTGCCAGCCCACAGCCTGGCTGCTCTGGGGACCAATGTGCAGCTGGGGCACGGTGCCGTGGTGGGAGCGGTGGGCCCACAGCTCGCAGAGACCTGGCCTCGAAGCAGAGCCTGGTGCTGGGGAGGGATGGGCCCAGTGAGGCTTGGCTAGCTAGTACCTGAGTGTTACCCACGTTACTGTGCCCTCTGCCCCAGGAGGACCTGCAGCTCCTCACTAAGAAAACTCCTCTGCAGCAGCTGGTGCCTCTGCCTCGGATTCTGGCTGCCAGGACGCATTTGGCCTAGTAGCAGCAGAGTTCGGACGCTTCCACCAGCACTTAGCAAACATTAGTAGAGTTGATGGTGTTAGCATTTGGGCTTATAAGCATTTGGGCAGGTCTGCTCTTGCACAGCCTCCTGCTCCAGTCTCTTGGGGGCATAATCTTCCCCTTGCCGAGCTCATGAGGTGCTTTTAGCTCCTTCTGGTACCAAGTAGCTCATGGTTCCCTGCAGTGTTGTTAGTCCCTTTTCTAGATTTGCTCATTCACCCCACCCGGCCTGTGGAGAGACCTGCCATCATCACACACACCCCCCAACATATTTCCATGAGAACAATGTAGCCTTTTTTTTGTCTCCCATTAGGAAAAAGTATCTATGGGGACCGCTTTCCTGATGAGAACTTCAAGCTGAAGCACTACGGCCCTGGCTGGGTGAGCATGGCCAATGCTGGCAAGGACACCAACGGTTCCCAGTTCTTCATCACTACAGTGAAGACACCATGGCTGGATGGCAAGCACGTGGTGTTTGGCAAAGTGCTGGAGGGCATGGTAAGGGTGTGATGGGGTGGTAGAGGGGTGATCAGTTCCCAGGGGGAGAGTAGGCCCAGGCAGTTGCTGTCTAGGCAAGCTGGCTGGGAGCAGAGCATTGCGGAGAATGGGCTGGGAGGTGTCTTCTGGAACAGGGAATGTGCTAAGCTGGCACTGCCTGTGCCCAGCATTTCCCCACTCCCACACCTCTGCTTTTCCCAGGATGTGGTAAGGAAGGTGGAGAACACTAAGACAGACAGCCGTGACAAGCCCCTGAAAGATGTTGCCATTGCTGACTGTGGCACCATCGAGGTGGAGAAGCCATTTGCCATTGCCAAAGAGTAATCCACCCTCCCGGCTCCGTGACACAGCATGGGGCCCTGCGCTCTGCAGGGGACCCAGCTGCGAAGGGCTGCGGGCCTGGGGCTGCCTTGCTCCCTTCTCCACGCATTTCCCTGTCGTCCTGGGGCAGGTGAGCAGCAGCAGAGCCGCTGTGCCCCATGTCCCTGCTGCCTGGCCTCCCCCTTCACCCTGCCGCCTTCCAGCCACCCAGCAGGCAGGATGGGATGCTGGCTCCTCTTCCCATCACTTTTGTAAGAAGCACATGCACCAATAAATGTGACCAATGTGTTTTTTAAAGAGTTGCCTCTCTTCTCCTCCTGGAGTGGTGCAGATCACTTAGCACCCTTCAGCACTCTGGCCCCCTTGCTTCACATTTCACCAAGCTGAGCAGCACAGTGCTTGGCCCTGAATTTGATTTGCAGAATTACAAAGTACAGGGATCTTTTGCCAGTCAAGCCCAAGTGATTTATTGCACCAAAGCCCAGATGCCAAGGGTCTTCCAGCACAGTTCAGCATGCAAAGGCAGGAACCCCAGAGCACCAGGGCTTTCCCAACAAAGGCACCTTGGATAGTGGTAGGTGAGCAACGCTGGTCTGGAGAGCAGCTGTGGGTCCCACCACAGCCCCTGGCTTTTCCTGCCCCATCGCAGCGTGGAGGTGTTATTTTTGCCACAGGGATCCTTCCTGCTGCCTGGCTGGCCGCTCACCGCTGCAGCCCTGGGTGCTGGGTGGGGACTTGCGAGCCCAGCAGGCTGGGGGCTCGGGGTGCTGCATGCCTGGGGGTACAGCTCAGAGGGATGTAGAGGCCCTGCAGCACCCCACTGAGGACGGTGTTGGGGAGCGGGTCTGTGAGGAAAGGGGGGAGCTGGAGCAGTTTTGTTTCCCTCCCAGGTCCCGTTAAAGGAAAAGCATGTTTTGGGGGCCCAACAGAGCTTTTTCCCTTGGAGGGTTTGGGGTCCTGCACCCATGGTCCCACTCCTTACCGGTGCCCAGTGGCTGCGTGTAGGGATCAGTGCAGAAGCTGACGACGGGCCGCTGGGAGGGCAGGTGGCCAGTGCTGCCACAGGAGAGGAGATGTCAGTGCCCAGCAAAGGGTCTTGCTTTCACCCTGGGTGGCCCAGCTGTGCACCGGCCCCCTGCCCATCTGTGTCTTGGGGTGCTTAACATGTGTGAGGGGGGTGATCCCAGCACCATGTGGGATGAGCAGGGTGTCAGTAGAGCCCGAGGGCACTGCCTGCTGCTCAGCTACTCACGGGAGGCTGCTGGCCTTGGGGTCCTGCTGGCAGTGCCGCACCTTCAGGAAGTCCAGCACGTCCTGGGGCAGCTCCTCATTGTGGTACAGGACACCCTGCCATGTACCCAGGGGGGTCAGCACCCCAAAAAAAGCCCCAAAAGCCACAGCTGGATGGCTCCTTACCCGGATGTAAAGCTCCAGGCCCTGCCGGCGCTGCTCCAGCACTTTGGGCATCCAGTTGGGGACATGGCGGGTAGGGAAGTCGGGGACCTTGCAGGTCTTCTTGATCTAGGGTAGAGCATGGGGGGACATGATGGCAACATGGACCATGGAGGATGAGGCTGGGCCTCTCGGCTCCGAGGAGCTGGTGTCCACTCCCCATGTCCCCCCATGGTGCCGGTGGTCTCACCCGCTTGTGCAGCGCCTGGAACTCACTGTAGCGCTTCACCACGGTGTGCCGCCGGCCATTGCAGAGCACCTCCACCCTGAACACCTGCACCATGCATCAGCCACTGCAGCCTCCATCCTCCCAAGGGAGGCAGGGGCCTCCAGCTCACATCCCCCACCTGGGGAGGGCATTTGGGGACCTCCCCCCCAGCACTGTCCCGGACAGGCAGTGACCCCCTGACCTCTAGGGTAGCTAGGGACAAAACACACACACACCCCACACACCCCTGAGTGGGGCCACTCATACATGAAGCAGGCAGGGCCCATCATGACATGGAGCAAATGGGGACACCATGGGGCTGGCAGGGTCTACATACTATTCCCCCACCCCTCCCCCCAACACCACCCACCACCCCGGGTACAGGGACCCACCCCCCCCCTTTTTTTTAAGGGCAGAAGGCTCGACCCTGCTCATGGTAGGAACCCGGGGGAGTGGCGGGGACCTCCACCCACCAGGGACAAAGGGGCACCAACCCACACCCCACCCAGACCCCGAGGGTGGGAGCCCACTCAGGGACACCCTCCCCACCTCTCCGCCATCCCCCACCCCACCCACCGGCCCCCGGCAGATGGGGGAGTCTGTGGCCCCTGGCACCGGTGAGGACACACACCCTGGAGGCAGCCGGGATTGAGACACAGAGACAGGCACCACGCACCCCACACACACACTCACACACCCCGCCCCCACCACACACCCCCACCCCCCACACACCCTCACACGCCCCCAACCCCCCCCCACACACTCACCCCCCACACACACACACTCACACCCCCCAACCCCCCCCCCACACACACACACTCACACCCCCCCACACACACCCCACACACACCCCCCTACTTCCCCCCAGGGGCCAGAGGGCCCCTCGGGCAGGGGCCCAGGGCAGGCAGAGACCCCCCCATTCCGCGGGACAAGCAGGGATGTTCCCCACCCCTGCTGGGGCCCCTGGGAGGAGGCAGGACCTCCAGCCCTTGGGGCACCTTGGGACCCACCCCTCACTCCACCCCAGCCCCCCCAGGGCAGATGGAGACACACCCCCCCCCCCCCATCCCTGCCCAGGGGCCACCTTTCCCCAGGGCAGACAGGGCACCCAGAGGCAGAGCGGGACCCACCAAACCCCTGGGACCAGAAGCACCTCCAAGGGCAGAGAAGATACACACACACCCTTTCCAGGGCAGAGGGTCGTCCCCCCGTCCCCCCCCCAACAGGGTCCTAAAGCAGTTGGGGGCCTCCAACCCCGGGCAGGTGGGGACTCCCCTGGGGACAGGCAGGGACCTCCAACCCCCTGGGAACACTGGGACGGATGGACACCGCCCCCCCCCCCAGGGCAGGCAAGGATCGCCATCCCCCAGGCGAGGGGGGGCACCCTGGGCAGGCAGGAGCCCGGGGACAGAGGGGACCCGCGGGACAGGGCCACCCCCTCTGTCAAGAGCAGAGGGTGCCCCTGGCAGGGACCCAGGGCAGGCAGAGACGTCCACCCCCTGGGGGCATGTGGGGGGACCCCCCCGGGCACACTTGGGGACCTCCGGCCCCTGGGGCAGAAGGATGCACCCCTCCCCGCGGCAGGTGGGGTCCCTGGGAGAACTTGGGGACCTCCGAGACCCAGGGCAGGTGGGGGCATCCCGCGGCAGGCAGGGACCCCCCAACCACGGGGACCAGAGAGGAACCCCCTTCAAAGGGTCTGTGCCCCCCCTCCGGCAGGGACCTCCGCTCCCGGGGCATGTGGGGTCCCCCGGCGACAATCGGGGACCTGCAACCTCCGGGACAGAGCGACACATGCACACACACACACCCGCCATGCACCCTCCCCGGGCAGGCGGGGGGCACTCCCTATCCCACCCCGCCCCCCCCCCAGCCGCCCCTCACCGTGTGCGCCTTCTCGGGGCTGCGCGCCGCCGGCTGCGGCTCCGCGGCGGGGATGGAGACGGCGATCATGGCCCGCGGCTGCCGGGGGGCGCGGGGGGGCCGCCGGGCTTCGCGCCGCTGTAACCTCCCGCCGGCTGCGGCACCGGGGCAGCCACGGCCCCTGGCCACCCACGGGGGTGACACAGGGGACCCCGAAGCCAGCCCGCGGGCACCCCAAGGAAAGGTCCTGCAGCGCCCGGTACAGCCCGCTGGGGGCGGGGGGGGCCACAGCCCGGAGGTGCCGTAGGGATCCGGCGCTGCAGGGACAAGGGGAAAGGGAAGTGGGAAGTCAGCACGAGCTGCTTTTCCTTTTTTGACGGCAGCAGAAGGGGTGCCGGGTTTGATGACACCCAGCTCCCCGGGGGGACTCGAAGGCTCAAACCTTGGCCACAGGGGAAAAGGAGCACCACAGCCCGCCAAGGCCAGCTGCTGGCTCTTGGGGGGGCTGGTCCCCCCACAAACCCCACCGAGGGGGGCCACTGCACAGCCCCGCTGAGCTCAGATCCTAAAAACAGCTCGTGCTGAAAGCCAAGGCTTAATCAGGAGCCAGGACAGGTGGCCGGGACAGTGCCCAAGGTCACCCACGTCCCCGTCACAACACAGCAGGTGCCACTGCCCTCGCATCAGCGGGATGCGGCCGTTAGCCCTCCCCGCCCCAAGCACAGATGGAGCCTGTTTGCCCTGATAGAAGTTTTATTACAGAATTTAATGGCACTGCAGGAGTAAGATAGTCATTAGAGCCCTAAAACCCAGCCTGAAAAATATACATTTTACATACATCATTAACCCCCTGCTGCAGGTCTGGTCTTAAAGCAGGAAACTAGTTTCTCTTCAGTAAGAAAATATATGTTGCTAAATGAAAAATATACAGTTAGAAGAGTTACTGGCTTGCAAGCTGCTTGTCTGGGGTTAAACCTCTACCAGCTCCAGAGTGTTTAACTAGGGTTCATTCACGTGTAAAAGAGGAAGAGGTATAGTGTATATAAAAAAAAAAAAAAAAAAAAAGGCAAAGTTCAGGTTCGCTCATTTGCTCTGTCCCATTACGAAATGGCCTTGGCCTCGGGTAGGAATGCTTCCCAGTACTTCACCAGCTGCGGAGAGGAGAGAGGGAGTCAGGAGCCTGCAGGCACTTTGCCAGCACAGGCCAAGCCCAGAGTGAGTGGACAAGCATTTATTTTGAGGGAGCAGAAGCTCCTCCACAGGGGCACAGACACCCCAAGGAGGCATCAAGGGGGATGCAACACATATTTTGCCCTGCTCCAGCCCACGGGTCCACCCCTTGCCACACCTGGGGAGTGGGACGAACCCACAGGGGGGGCCATGCTTGATGGGGGCATGAGCTCGCAGGGCTGAGCTTCAGGAAGCAAAACCACAGCAGGGGCCGTGGCTACTCACCTGCTGCTGAGAGTTCAACAACATCTCAAGGTATTTAGTGACATGGTTTCTGAAGTCCTTCGATTTCTCTTTCTGCAAGAGATAGGCACCACAGTGAGTACAAGGATGAACAAACCAGAAAAACTCTCCAGCTTTTGAGGGGGCAGGGAGGAAAAATCACCAGGATTTTCCTGTTCTCTCCTCCACAGAGAGACCAGCACAAGAACCCAAGATGCTGAGGATGAAGCTCATCTCTGGCCATAGCCTGATGGCTCAGAGGATCTTTGCCCACCCACCTTCATTTTTAAAGATGTTAAATTCTTCTCTGGGAAGAAGCCAAAAGACATCTGTTCTGCCCACGGTAGCGATGCCCCAACTCACAGGTGTCCAGACTTACAAACATGGCCAGCCACTGTACTGGGAGCAGGGTCAGGAGCCAAGGTGACCCTTAGGTAGCCCAGCCTGGTGTTCCCAGCCAAGACAGATTTATGCCAACCAGCTGGAGGGTTGCACACCGAGGGCTGGGCCAAACGTACCTCAAAGCGTATCACTTCCTTGCGGATGACGGCAGAAATCCGTTCAAAGTCCCTTTCATACTGTGTCACACGAGACTCCCACTGCAGAGAGAGGAAGCGTGTTGTTTCCAGGGGAGGGGAGGCGAAGAAGCTCTCACTCCCCTATCCAAACAGTTTCACAACCACAACTGTTCAAGCGAGAGGTGCTGCTGGAGCAAAGGTTGGCATTTCTGGTCCTCACCGCCACAGCAAGCTGCATCCCCTGCTTGCTGCAAGCTCAGCAAGGAAGCCACTGGAGGTGGGACCACAAGCAGCCCCTCCTGCAGCTTCTGTGTCTTCCTGTGGGGCTTGCTCAAGGCTGACTTATCCCTTGATGCAAGCTTCACAATAGATACCTGTCCCTTCAGCTCAGAAGGCCCTCTTCTCAAAAGGTCCCCTTCCTACCGCTCAGCAGCAGAGCGCAGAGAGAAGGAGCTGAGCAGAGACCCCAGCCTTCCTCATTCCCTACCTCCGAGATCTCCTCTTTGGCCTGCTGCAGCTTGTCAGGTTTGTTGGCCCAGAGCAGCCTGGCCTCCATCTCCCTCTTCTTCTGCAGCATGGTCTGGGCATCCTGCCACCGCTGCCAGGTCTTCATGCGCTGGTCAAAGGCTCCCTGAAAGGAAGGAGCAGACTGAGCTCTGCTCTGCCTCTGCTACCACAACAGCAGCAGCGGGCAGCTGCAAGTAGCTCTGCTGGCAGTGACAACCACGCCTTTGGCAAGGGGGGCACCTGCTAACAGCAGAGCTGCTTCATTGGTCAGGTCCTGAACCCATCTCAGTGTAACCAAACCCAAGCCTGACCATGGACTGCCCTGCTAGTGAAGAAGCCCAAGTACAACAGCAACCAGCTCATGCTTCAGGAGCAGCTTTGGGGCCTCCCTCCGTGCAGGGCTGGCAGCACAGGATTTGCCCACCTGCTCTAGGGTTTGGCAGGAGAGAGTTATTGGAAAAGCTTCAGCTACATGCACAGCTCACTGCAAGCCTGGACAGGCCTGAGGCCACCTACTGAACTGACAGCATCCCAAGCACATCCAGCCCACCCCCAAGCACTGCTGCCTGTCCGCTTCAGTCCTGCTGCTGAGAGTGGCCAGTGCAAGGAGCTGCCTTCGCCTGTCTCACACCGGATCTCCAGCAGCAGCTCCCAGGCATCTGCCAGGAGGTCAGATTGTCTTAGCCGGCCTGCAATTCACCAGCCCAAGCAAGGAAGACCCCATTAGGCTTCTGAATGCACCCAGCCAAATTGTGGGGAAGAGTCTGAAAAGCAGAAAGCTGTGTCTGATAGCCTGGTCAGAAGGACAGAACAGCCAAGAGGCAAGACTAGCTAAGGCTCCTTACCAGAAGATAAGACTTAGTACCTCCAGCACTACCAAAGATCTTGGTCCTGCTCTGGAGCACCCACCACACTTCCCAGTAGAGGGGGGCTTGTGCCTACTCACTAGGCTGCATCCTGGCCTCCGCAGCCTTCAGAAACAACTGCTCAGAGGCAGCACATGTTTGGGACAGGAATGAGCCAGCTTGCCAGACTTGCAGCTCACTTGGGACTTGTTTCTTTCAGCCTCCAGCAAGGAGGCCAGTGCACCAGGCAGGCTGCATGGACTTGAAGACTCAAGCTCTCCCCCAGCAGGCGCTTGGCAGATCTATTTGCAGCACCAGATCAGAGGTTATCAACAGCTCACCACCTCTGCAGCAGCCACAGCCTTCACCTCTGGAAGATGTAGAGCCATGAACTTGCTCTACATCTCCCCTAGAGAACAGCAGCACAGCCAGGCCTTACCTACCCTGCTCTCCCAATCTAAGCACTCCAACACATGCACAACTGGACAAGTTTGCCCTCTTGCCTGGAGAGGTCAGAGGCATGCCATGCCCCGTGCTTCAATCTAGAAGACTAGCTGCCCTCCTAGCACACCTAAGCCTAAAGATCAGTACTAGGACCAGCAGCATAGCCTAGAGCTTGCCCCAAAGGAGTGCTTACCCTTACAACTGAGAGAAGGCGGATGTAATCTCCCAGGAGCTCAGCCAGAAGGAAGAAGTCATTGTTAGCCTGTTCCTGGTGCAGCTGTTCAATCTTCTCTTCCACCTCAGCCAGCTGGGACAGCGCCCGGGACAGGGCTGTGTTGTCCTCCGAGCTCCCCAGCATGGCCAGGCTCTTTGCAAACTGGGCTGTATTCAATGCTAGCTCTGGTGAACAGAATAAGAGAGTCAGCCGATGGGCCTCGCTACACCAGGTGCTCTGCAAGTAAAGCCCCAGCCGCTAATTTTCTGTAGCCCCAGGAGATGTCAGCTGGAAGAACCAGCACTGTCTTGGTCAGAGCTGGCAGCTTCTGCAGCACAGCAGGAGGAGGGCTAGGCAACTCCAGCCAGGGAGGAGCGGGGAAGCAGCAGAGGAGGAAGAGAGGCACAGCTTTGCAGAAGTCAGCCAAAACACGCAGAGGAAGAAAAATATCCCCGCTCCCTGCCAGAGGACAGCTTGGAATTAGTAATAAGATCAGCTCTGCTCAGGTTTGCTACAGCAGCCTCCATCCAGCAGGACACTGGTTCACTTCAACATTGTCATCCTAAACTTGCAGGGCTGGACAGAAGAGGTGGGATTACCATTTTACTTCTGTCTCCCATAATGAAGAGGCTGAGTCCTTTACAGTAAGGAAGCACTATCTTATCTTCTCAGAGGTGCCCCTAGGACACCCGCACACTGGTAACCTCCAGTCAGGCACCGCACAAGGCTCAAATGTTAGAGGCCAAGCTACACGGCAAGCGGTACCAAGCTTGTTACCTTTCCTGTGGTTCACTAGCGTTTCAACGACAGCGTGCAACTTCCGTAGCCGCTGGTCCTCACACTCCACCTCCTGCAGCTTCTCCTCGAACCACTGAAATGGGTAAAGCCAGAGCTGATTCCCACAGATGGTATCACTGCAGGAGCACAGGGCTTTCCTCGCATCTCGCACCCAAAGCCTGAGCTGGGGAGGGTACGCAGCTCTGGAGCGAGGACGAGAATAGCCCAGAGGTGTCCTAATACTTACTATGTCCGATTCGTTCATCTTGATGGTCATTTTACTGACAGCATCCGTAGCTTTGTTAAACATCTTCAGTATTCCTGCTCCACTCAGGGTCTGGGTGCCTACTGCTCTCGGTAGCTATAAAGCAAGAGAAAAAGTTTGCTTTACCAGGAGGTAAGAGCAGCTTAGCGAGCAGCCACCACAGTGGCGTCATTCTCCCCTGGAGTTCCCTTAACAGGCAAGGTTTCCCTGCACACAGCAACACGTACACCACAGCTACCGGCAAAGAATTAGCTAGACACCACCTGAGCAGCTGCATAGCCTGTACAGTATTTCCAATAATGGGACCAGAGTGGTTTTCAAACAAATGAGCAGTTCCTAAACCTTACACTGTATCTGGGGTCTGCCCGTTCTGCTTGGCCAAGGTAACACAGATCTGTAAGAACCTGCCATGCTACAGGAATCCCTGAACCGAGGGCTGTCCAAGCTGCCACCAGTCACATGGGCACGTACAAGTGTCTCAGAGCACTCCAAAAGCCAGCAGCAGTTTGTACTGCTGGGGGACACAGAGTAGTGTGGTGCTCTGACACTGGGAAATACCCTACACCAGCCACAACTATTTTCCAGACAGAGCTGCATGTGCAGCAATGTGGGATGTTTCCATGCCTGCTCCTACACCAGAGCCCGCCAGCACAGCATTAGCACTGGAATCACTCAGGGTAGGGTTTCCCCAGGGCTCAGCTTCTTGAAGAATGACTTCTCCACATCAGGTGTGCAGCTGGACAAGGTCACGCTCTCCTCGGAGGAGCAGGGACCACATCAGGCACATGTTTCAGTACAGAGCCAGCTCTTCCTCGACATCTGAGCATCAGGGCAAGCCAGCACGGGACTCCCCCTCAGCTCTCAACAGCAGGCTGCACTCCTGTCATGGACTTCAGAAAACAGACTACACGTGTTCTCAACGTGTGCCCCCACCACGATGCTAGGCCAGAGCTCTTTACAAGCACACAGTGCTTAGACAAGCAGTGACACAGGAGAAAGTTCTGTTGTATTGAGATGGCACGGCAAGGTTTTGGTAGGGGCAGGCGGGGCTACAGGGGGGACTTCTGCAAGAAACAGCCAGAAGCTCCCCTTATCTCCAGCAGAGCCAATACCAGCTGGCTCCAAGATGGACCCAACACTAGCCAAGGCTGAGCCTGTCAGCCATGATGGTAACACCTCTGAGATAACGTATTTAAGAAGGGGAAAAAGTTACTGTGCAACAGCAATTGCAGCCAGAGAGAGGAGTGAGAATATGCAAGAGAAACAACTCTGCAGATGCCAAGGTCAGTGAAGTACATGGAGGACCATCTCCCATGAGAGGGACCCAATGCTGGAGCAGGGGAAGAGGTGAGGAGTCCTCCCACTGAGGAGGAAGGAGCAAGAGACAACAAGTGATGAACTGACCCAACCGCAGCCCCCATTCCCCATCCCCCTGCACAGCTGGCAGGGAGGAGGCAGAAAATTCAGGAGTAAAGTTAAGCCTGGAATAACCAAGGGATAGAGGGAAAGGTGTTATAAGATTTGGTTTTATTTTCTCACTACCCTACTCTGATTTGATTGGCAATAAATTAAATTAATTTTCCCCAAGTTGAGTCTGTTTTGCCCAAGACAGTAATTGCTGAGTGATCTCCGTGTTCTTATCTTGATCTATGAGCCTTTCTTTTTATTTTCTCTCCTCTGTCGAGTGGTTTTGGTGGGCACCTGACATCCAGCCAGGGTCAACCCACCACATCTGTTCTCATCATCACTGGTTAAGAGCTCTTACAGGGTTCTTGCTACTTCTGGCTGAGCTTTGAAGCACCATGCCTCATTAACCAGTTGTGTACCCTTTCCTTCTGCACTTCCAAGGTACCTGTAGCTACATTATCCCACACTACTGACCTCCTCCTTTTCCAAGAACTCCCTGACGTCTGGGTCTTGCAGCATTGTTGGATGGCTGACAACTCTCCGTAGGTACCTGTGGAGAACACACCAGGTGTTACTTTGGCTGTAGCAAACCTGGCTCTGAGCTATCACACTGAGCTGCAACACACTTGTTATTTACTCTGAAGTGGCAGCTGGGTAGCTGGAAGTCAGGCCCAACGAGCTGTTCTCACTCACCCACGCAGAGTCCTCCCTCTCTGTGGGCTTCAGTGAGACCAGCCTGCCAGACCAGACCCACCAACCTCTTGATTAACACTTGCTAGAGCAAGAGTTACTTGATATGCCATGTGATCAAGATCCAGCCTTACATCCTTAACAACAACACTTCAACAGATCTTTCAGAGGCTGAAGCTGGAGGGGATCAGCATCCTCGTGCCAATTACAAAAGTCAACACAGGCAGCACAGCAAAGGCCACCTATGGCTGTGGAGTTAGGGTGCAAGTTAGAGATCAAGTTATTTCTCACCTGATCTGCGCTGTTTGTACAATTACTTAACATCTATTTTGGGGCTCCTGAGACAGCTCACTTTTCTCCCTGCCTTCTCAGTGGAGTTTGGCCAGATTTGGACCAAACACCAACAGAGGCTTTTGAAGCAGGAGATTGTTTTACAGAGTCAAAGCAACTCTCTGCAGTTGCAACTCTTTAGTGGCCTCCAGGTTTGCTGCAAACCCAGAAGCAGACTGCTTTTCTCATGTAGGGAGGAGAGTGCAGCCAATCTGGCCTTTCAGAGGTCCCTTGCTTGGTTCAGACACAAGGGGATAGCTGTTGGGGTCTGTACCTCTCTAGAGCAGCCCGTCTTTTTTCTAGGAACTCTGCAGAGGAGGAGTCTTCTTTCCCAACTTTCACTTTGGTCATTCCTAGCACAGAATGAAGATGCAATTAATGAGCTGCTTCAAACTCAACACACAAGGTAGCATGGTTTGTTACAAAGTACAGACTACCAGGGTGACAGCAGAGGAGAGGCGTTTTACAACAGGAATTAGACTTTGCATCAGCAAGAGCTATTCTGGAATTTAAAATCTGCTTATACCTAACATCTAGCAGAAGTCGACATCCAGAAAAGAGAAAAAGCAACAACAGGCAAGACTGGAATAGTTACAGGCCTGGACTCAAGTGAACAGCAATTCAGCGACAGTGCAGAGGATAAGGTTTCATTCTACCATCAAGCAGGTGTAGAAGTATCACCGAACGCAAACAAGGCTTTAAGCCCAGAGCCCCAAGTATGGAACCAGAGTTTTTGACTGTGCCACAGAACCCAGATTATTTTCCACACCTGCTTCCCAAGGCTGCTCTGCAGCTTCCCTCTCAGCTTTGAGACTGCAGGCAGGCCTCTCCTTCGGGCACAAAGCTCAGCATCAGAAGGACCAGTTCTAGTGCTCTGCACCTCCACCACTTACCTATGAGGCTCTTTTCGGGTGGTGGAGGAACGATGAACCCATTTTGGGCATGCTTCTCCGACAGCTTCTCATAGAGACCCAGAAAGTCACTGAACCTCCTTTTCACTGAAAACTGCTTGCTCCTGAACATGGGCATGCTTGTCTGGGGGAGGAGATGAGACTCTGATCAGGCCCACACAGGGAAGCTTGCCCCAGCACGCACAGCCTTACTAACTCTATCTGCTGTCACTTCTGGGGATGAAGTAGGACAGCTTGAGCTCTGCAAGATACAAGGAATGAACAGAGCGAGCTTTGGTCTAGGTTTTCAGCAATGTACCTCCTAACAGTTCTCCTTGGGACCAAGTAGCAGTACTAATAACACTAAATAACAGAGCAGCTGTTACTTCAGCCTAGGTTGCCTGATAAGCCCTGCCTATTGCCTAATCCCATCATCCCTGCTCCACCCAGGAACAGGGACTGCTGTCAGGTCACACTTTATCACTTTGACTACAGGGCCCAGCAGTGGCTTTTGACTGTGTTGGCAGAGCAGGAGTGGAGGCTAACAAGTCCCTAGTCCCCTTCGCATACCATCAGCTTCAGACCACAAGATGCCTGTAGTCCAACAGCTGCTGTACAGACAGCTAGGAACAACTTTTTGCAGAGCTCAGAGCAGCATCCCAAAGCTCCAAGCAGGGCATTAGCTGCAGAAGGCTCAATTTCTTGTGACTAGCCCAGGAGAGCAGGTCCTGACACGAAACTAGTTACAGCAGCAGCTCTTCAGCTAGAGCTGAGTTCAGGTCAGCTTAACCTGATGCTACTGTCAGCACAGAACCTTTAGCAATGGCCCCAGTGTCTGGGGTTCTCCCTAACAAATATCCTTCCTGCTGCTCACTCCAGCACGGAGCATCGGTATCAGTCAGGACAGCAAAGATGTAACTGACTGGGAAAAAAAAAAGAAAAAAAGAAAAAAAAAAAAGACAGTCTCAAATGGATTCAAAAACCTATTTCTCAGCTAGGCTCATCCTTTGATCTGCAGGGGTGGATTAGAACTCCTGAATCCATGTAACAAGGCATTCAGACCTCCTGTCTATGTAGGTCATCACTGGCTTGGCTAAGAACAGACAGTCCAGCTGCCTTCAAACATGGAAAAATAATGGCACCCCATCTCAGGAGCAACAAGTTAGACATACCTGTGTTGACACTTTGTAGGCTACATACGCATTCATGCCATCACCTGTGGAAAATAAACAAGGCATTAGTATCACAAGATCAGCACTTTCCACTATCACCTGAATGTGAAGCATAAGGCTCCTGCAATCTCCTGGCTTCTGCCTGCCTCAGTGGTTCTCATCTTCAGCCTGACAGAGCCCCAGATCTCCACACAGAACCACAGGCAGCATCTCACTGTGGGACCTTGGACCCCTGCCCACCTAGGCATTTCCCCAACCTGACTGCTTAGCCCTCCTTTTACTTCCTAAGGCAGCCAATGCTGACAATCAGGCGCTTGTTACACTGACAGCATTTGGGCTGACTCCATGCATCTGCTCAGCACGCAACAATTGGGTGGCTGTACAGCACATGAAGCAGTCTATTCAGAGTATGCAAGTCAGAAGGCCCCTGGCTGCATGTGGTTGGATTCTGAAACATGACAGGCAGTTTTCTCCAGCAAACACAGAAATCCCCTTGTTTACCTGGTAGTTCAACTGAAGGGCAGCCTCAGAAGTCCAATCTACCCCTAACAGACCTCCAATTTACAAGTCAGTGCACCTCCCAGCTCCAGAGATCACAACCCATGGAGTGAGAGCAAGCTGCCACTCGTGAGCCACCCTGATGTTACCTTGGGTTCTGTGCACCCTAGAGACTGCCACATAGCTGGCCAAGTTCCACTGACCCTCACTTCCAAGAGAGAAACCCTCTTGCTTCTCAGTTTGAAGTCAGAGGTGCTTCCCTGGCAAGCATAGCTGCTAGGGAAGGTGCCAGAGCATGGAATAATACAGTTTTAGGTTAAGGCAGTTTTGCCTCCCTCTTGCCAGCTGCACACAGGACAGCGATGCCTGGAGGTCAAGCCAAGCTGGTCACCACAGTTCCAAGCAACAAACTCTGCTACTGCAAGCATCACATTTCACCCTCCCAAAAAGCTTGCTCCTGGCTCACTGCCTTTGAGGTCCTTCACTTTCCAGAACCTGCTCCCGCATCACCTGTTTGCAACCTAGGATTTTGCTTTGTGTAGCTTCAATTCTTCTTGATGTTGAAAGAAGCCTTGAAGATGTTACTCCAGGATCAAGTCTGCACTTGCGGAGACAGCTTGAAAGCTGGGGCTATGGCACATGGAGGTCATAGTTGCATTCAGTCCTATTGTAAAGCCTAGCTTGTCTAACTGTGCTTCACTGTGCAGCAGGACAGGACATTAACTCACCAACTTTCTCTGGATCACTCACTCCTACAGTCAGCTCAAATTTGTCTTCCTGTTCCTCTTCTTCCAGCTGCTTGGAGTAAGCACACAAGTACAGCAAGTTAAAACTAGAAAGCAAGGCTTCAAACCACCCTAAACCATGAAGTTCCATACATTACAGTGAGCTTTTCACACTGCCAGGGCATCTTTGGCACTTCAGTCTGGCCAAGGTCATTCTGTAAATCCCTCAAGGTTTTCACTTGTGTCCAGACTACATGTTCCAAGGATCCCAAACTGGATTTGTCTTTACTACACCACTATCTGCACAGACTGATGTACAAACTGCTCAGCCCCAAGATGAAACTCTGCAGAGGCTAGGCTCAGCTCTGCACAAGATAGCTCCCTTTGAGCTCTTTTATGTCACGATTTCAGTCCTCATCTGAACCAGCATAAGATACTGAACCTATACAGAAGCTAAGTTGTAGTGTATAGGCACATGGGGATGGAGCACCAGGATAGCAAGAAGCAGACCCAGTCTGGACAGGTCTTTTTGTCATACCCTGCTTTGCGAAAGGCCAGTGGGTGACAGACCACAGAGGCTTCAGGGTTGCTTAGCAAGCATTGCAGTGCCTCGTTAATGGAATTATGTTAAAGGACTGGGTGAAGCACAGCTGAGACCAGCCTCAAATGACCTTTGGTCTGTGAACATGAAGGCAACAGCTTATCAGCTCACTGATCAGCCCAGCATCCTGCCCTAGCTCTGCATTGCTCCTTCACTTAAGCCAGTCTGAATTCAGCCTAAGACACTGCTCCTGATGGCACTGCAGAGTCCACCCTCATGAGCTCAGGAGTGTTTGGGGAGCGCTTCCCTTGTCTCCAAAATGATTTCAGTCTCTCTAAAGGAGAAACCCCAGATTTAGGCCAAGTACAACCTGATTAACTGGGCTTGGCAACCAGACTACAAGTTCCACTTCAGGGCCCTGCGCTCTCATGTCACCCAGGAGACTGTTTCTTTGAAAAACATGGACAAGAGCAGCTACACCACTTGCCTCATCTGCAGCAATACAGCATGCTAAAGCTCCAAGTCAGAGCTCAGACCTTCAGGACCAGATCAGCTGCTTGCTACTTCAGCTTCAGAGGCAGTCTACACCACCACACAAACAAGAATGCCATCAGGCTGACCTGAACCCCACTTTAGTGGTATCAGTCCCAGACTGATGGCCCGATACACAAGCCAGGGCATCCAATATGGCAATTACATTAATTGCATCATTTAAGATGCATGTTTACAACTAAGTAAACAGACAGGTTCCTGCCAATTACAGTCTGAAACCAGCAGGGCAAGTAGGAAAGCTCAGAGCAATTCTCACCTCCTCATAGCTCTTTGGAGGGTTTCTAGAAGAAGAGCTTGCAGCTACTTCTAATGAGGGAGCAGGATTGGATGCTTTGGCCAGTTCCTTCTTCTGGTTGTTTTGCGTGCTGTCTAGAGACAATTCTACAGTGGCATCTGTCAAGAGAAGTTTGCAAGGGTCAGCCTCTCTACTTGGGTTCCTAGAAAGGTAATTTCAGTATTCTCAGAGAGGTTCATGGGATCTAGGGAGTAACAATAATCTTAATTAGCAAAAAACTTCCATAGGGAGGACACCTGTAAGCACTGGGAAGAGCAAGACTTAATGCATCTTCACTGGAGTAAGAAACTGCTGGAGAATACAAAGTTAATCCAGTTAACTTCTTATTCTAGAAGGAGCCAAGCATCACCTCCTTGCTGCGTGCGGGAGGAGCTGCGCACTAGAACAGCTACAGCTGAGCTGGATTTTTACACAGCACATAGGCCAGCCTGGAAGGCAGGATCCTTCCCAGTACGCTTCTCCACCCAGAGGAAGTAAAAATTTCCATCTGCTAGCAGATGTCTCCAGAACTAACTCTCAGATGCCTCTGCCAGAGGTGTCCCACCATGCCAGGGCTGGGGAAGGTCTGACCCTCCTCATTTTCCCCTGCTGAGGAGTGTTAGGTTTCCTGTTCCTTGGGAACAGCCACATCTCTGTCAGAGATGCTTCCTCCACCTGCACAGAGGGAGGAGAAGGTAGAGAACAAAAGCCTGTTAACTCTAAGAGGACACTCACCACCTTACAGTTTAAGGCAACAAAACTAAAGCAAACCCCATTTTAATGCTCTTCAGCTTCCAAACAGTTAATCCTGCCACATGATTATATTAGAGACCTGGAGGAGGCTACTCTGACCTTCCCCAAAACACCACCAGTGCTTCCAGAGCATGCTGGAACATGAGTTTGAGATAAGAACCTGTGATAGTCCAGAAATATCCTTGACCTGCATGTTATGCTTAAAAACAGATCACTCCAGCCTTAAAGTTCAGAAGCTCCAGCAAACACCCAGTAGATACACACTCACCTGCAAATAAGTCCTGATCATCTTGCTCTACATGAACCCCATTCTCTTTGGAGGTGCTGCTCACAGGGAGAAGAGATTCCCTTTTAGGTGCTGTGGGCCTGCTCTGTAAGAGAATCAAAACCACATTTTAAATGACAATAAGACATCGTTTACACTGAGGAATGGAGGCTGGGGGACCAAACAGCTCACCTTCCTAGCTGCTGCGACACAGGGTCACTACTCTGAGCAGCATGGCTGGAGGATATCACAGGGCTTCCCTTCCACCCACCCTTGAGTGTTACAATCTCTGCCAGCCAGGCTGTAGTGAGGCATCTGAGCCGTTAGGGACACGAAATGTCACATGAAACTTCAAAGGCAGTTTTGATCCTGATTTTTAGCAGAAGAGGAGCAGCTAGCAGGTCACTGGTACACGCCAGCCCACAGACCAAGCACCACAGCCCCAGTCCTTCCACGACAGGTGTCAGGAGCAGCAGGCAAAGTACGCATAAGTGCTCCTGCTCACACACCCATAACACACCCAGCTGTGCCATTTCCAGGTAGTGCCTCACACACCAGCACTCACACTGCAACAAGGCAGGCAGGCAGCACTAGAGACCCTCTTGCACTTAACCGTAGGAGCCAGCCACGCAGCCAACAGGAGAACCCTTGGGAAAGCAGAGTTGTCACCACTGGTGGCAGAGACCCACAGCAATTTGCTTGCGTGAAGGCAAGGCACTGGGCACCACAGGAGCCTTGTCAGCAGCTGAACTTGTGCTAGCAATTTGGTTGCCACCACAAGCCCAGCAGCCCTTCCCCAGAGGGCTGGTTAGGGCCTGCCTGGAGGCAGCTGGGCCAGGCTTTGGTGCAGCAGCTCACTTCCAAATGGTGCCAGAGGAGCTCACGGACTCTGTGGTCCCGGCACTGCTGGGAGACAGCTTCATGGAGCCGCACTGGACTGTCCCAGCTACTGGGAGCAGGCGTGGGGACAAGGTGAAAGCCCATCTGAGAGCTTGTATGCCAACCAGCCCACCACACCAGAAGGCAGAGTTATTTCTTCATTCCTGCTGCAGGCAAGAGCTATGGACGCTGGCATCACAAATCATCCCTCATTTTGCAGGCAGACAAGCAAGTACAAGTTATTCCAAGCAAGAATCAGACAGCAAGCACTATTCTTTAACATCCTAGCAGAGAACAGAACAGGTCTTTGACGGCCAGTAAATGAAGCTCTATTAGCAGCGACTCTGAACCACCACTGTCTTCAGCAAGGAAACATCATCGGTTCCCATTGTTCCTGAAGGAGCAGCTGCCCTTTGAGGTGGGCTCAAGTCCTTGGGTACATCAACCACCAGTACTGTCTGATGAAGAGTTCTCCCATATTTTAGGATGTTTCCGGGAGGAGAAAGCTGGGACCACTCCCAGCTTGGATCACGACAGTTAGAGGCATGAGCTATGTTTGCTAGTGATGGAGAATGGGGAGCAGAGAGACCCATGCCAAACAGCACACCCAGACCTGTCCCAGGGCCCTTCAGACTGACACCCAAGCCAACAAGAGCGCTACTGCCACAGGGACCTCTTCCAGCCAGCAGCTGAGCCAACAAGAGGACTACTACCACCTACATTTGAGACATCTGTAGCAGGTCTCATTCAGATCCTCTGCTTCTGCAGGAGGTCTTCAAACTGGAAGAAACGTTGTTCTACATGGACAAGGGAAGGTGGTCTCTAAAGTTTCCCTAATGAGTCTCCCAGCTCTCAAATGCAGAAAAGGGCTATCTGCTTTTCTACTGTGACCAGTTCTCAGTTTGCATTAAATGTAGTTTCTAAGACTATAAAAGTAACACACCCTCTTCCTACTTCTCCATCTGCTACCACAGAAGAGCCACAGTTTCTTTTAGATCAGCCCATGACACAACACCCGCCCTCTCAGAGGCCTGACAGCACACTGACCATAACGTGTGCAGGCAGAAGCTCCCTGGGTCCCCCCACGAAAGCCTGACACCTACCACGGGGAAGCAGACCTTGCATCAGAAGAGCTAGCCTTTGAGGGCATCCCTAGAGAGGGCTGTGGTCACATAAAGATACAACTTTTGTCACCAGGCAGATGATGTGCAGCTGCACCTATACTGTGTCTAACCCAACTGCTTCTTCACTGGCTACTGTAAGACAGCTAAGTGCTGTCAAGCCACCTGAACTGGCTGGCAGCCGGGTGGATCTGCCTCACCAGCCCAACTCCCCTGCTTCACAGAAAGTGTTTTGCTCACGCTCAAGGGCACACACACAAGCAAAGCCACCGGTTTGCACAGAAGAGCCAAGTATTAGTTATGACAGTTGCCTCAACAACAACATAAGCACCTGATAAGCTGCTTTAGCTTAACAAACTCCAGTTTCAGCAAAGGGACACTTTATTTGCTTGAAAGCCCATGGCAGCTAGCACTTGGCTGTTTTGGTAGGCTGCCTCTACCACAAAGCAATGAGCTACCTACTACATCTTCCAGTTCTTCAACTAAGAAAGGTCCCAAGAAGATCAAGACCATCACCACATCCTGGTGCCAGCCAGAGGTACCAGCATCCTCCTCTTGCAAAACCTGGGTTGCATTTTTCTGCGTTATTTCCAAAATATATGACCCTGCTGGTGTGTTTTGCCCAGAACAGCGTGAATGTTTCATCCTCACAAGCTCACAAAGGACAGAATCTACCCACATCTCCCCAAATCTGCCTTGTTCGCTGCTGCTAAGGCATGAGCAGAAGATAGCCTGCTGCTGAGCAAGCACAGCTCAAGAACACCAGAGCAGCACCAAGCCAGAAGCCCCACCAGAAGCAGGCCAGAGACAACTCCAGCTTTGTGCCAGTGGCCAGAGAACCTTAGCCAGGCCAGATCCACTCCCAGCAGCTGGCAGGTTTGCATGTGCATGGCCATGGTCTGCTCCAGGCCTCCCCGAGCCCTGCCCAAGGAAAACATCAGGGCTGGGAAACTGCAGACAGGTGAAGGTTTCTGGAGAGATTCCTGCCACAGACACCAACTCCTCCTGCCCTGCCAGCAGGAGCAGGCGGCTGGAAAAAGCCTGGGTGAGGCAGGCAGAGGCTACAGTGTCAGTCCTTGCAGGGAACAACATGACCAGCCTCAGCTTGCAGAGCTTAGGAAATCAGCCCTAGTACCTGCAGTGTTCAAGCAACCAATGTGCTGGAGGAGCCACCTCCTGCTGCCCCTCACTCAGCGCAGATGCCAAACCCAAGAACTTGAGGCCAGCAGCTGGCTGGGGATGGATTCAGCTTGGAAAAGTACCAGCCAGTCTTTTAACTCTGTTTGCTGGTCACTGTCTGGGATCAAACACTGGCACAGCTGGCATGATTTAATGCCAACAGCCTTCAACAACCAAGGATTTATGCACAGGAGACTTAGGAACAAGAAAAGGTGCTAAAGCCCTTCACCACTCATGCCTCCACCTTCAGCAGGGAATCTGTGCAGCACCAGCGATCTGGTTTGCTGAACAAGTACAGCCAAACCTTCCTAGACCCTCCTGCAGCCAGTTGTGCCAGTACAAAGCAAGGGAGCCATCAAGGCATTGGTGAGCCTGCTCTTCATGAACAGGGGATAGTGGACACCTCCTGTCATCTCACCCCCACTGCATGCAGGGTTTCATCCCCCAATACCAAACTGAAGGCAGCAAGCACCACATCAGCCACACCAGCACCCTCTGGATGTTGAGGGGACAAGAGCCGATGCTGGGGGAAGGAAGACAGGGCTCTTCCCCGTGAAGTCTCACAAGCTGCACAGCAAAGACGCTAAGCCTGTGGCTGTCACTGGGTTTCAGACTAGCGAGGAAACCTGCTCACGAGTTACTCTGACCCCGATCTGGGGGGCATATCGAGAAGCGGGCAGCTGCCCCCAGTGCTGTGCCCGAGCCACACAGGGACACCTTCACACGGACAGGCTCCTTCAAGACACTTGGGTTCTGCAAGAATTAGCAGGTTATAACCTCGGGGAACCAGGGGGCAGCCTGGCCTAAGCCGCTTCACAGCCCCACGGCCAAGCCGGTTGCCTGTGACCAGCCCCCTGCCTCCCGGACAACCCCGGGCCCCCAGCCCTGCCCCCCTCAGCCACCCACGGCGCTCGAAGTGCTCTCGGGGCCGGAGGAGATGCTGGGCTCCCTGCAGAACAAAAGCCCAGCGGCCTTGTCCCCCGCCTCTTTTATTGTGGGGCGTTTCCCCCTTTTTTAACCAAACCCAGAGGATGCCACACCGCTCGCCTGCGGGCAGCGGGCAACCCCTCCCTCAGAGCCCAGCCGGGCCGGGCCTGCCCCGCGGCACTGCCCCCCGACCCCGCCCACACTCACGGTGCCGGTGAAAATGTCCTCGCCCTCCGTGTCGCTGTCGGCCGCCCCCGGCGCGTCGCTGTCGCCGCCATGGGGCTCGGGAAAGGGCGGGGGAAGGCGCTCAGCGGGGGAGGGGGAGCGGGAGCCGCAGGCGCCGCCCGACGCCATGTCCGTGCTGCCGCCGCCGCTTCCGCCTGCGACCGCCGCGCCGGAAACCGGCGCCGCCGCCTTAACCAGCCGGGGCGGGGCCGGAGGGGCGGGCAGCCTTCGGATTGGACTGTACCTTCGCCTGCCCCGCCCTCCCCCACCAGCGGAATCCAATGAACGCCACAGTGTTCTTCCGCTGGCAGGCGTCTCTCCGTCCCCATGGAAACGGCCACGAGCCTGGGCGGGTGGGGGGGGCCGTGGCCCGCCGGGCCGTACCATTGCACCGGCGGAGGGGGAGAGTGTGTGTCCCGGCGGCAGCGGGCCAGCCCAGGGCTGGGGGCGCTGAGGGGGCCCCTGCGTGTGGCGGGCGGCAGGGCCGGCATCCCCCGGGCTGGCACCCCGCGTCCCTCAGCGCCCGGCCGGCAGGGCCAGGGTCCCTCCTGTGCCCCACCAGCTGTGCTCTCCTCAATGCCTCAGCCGAGGCAACGGCCATCCCCTCCGTGCGCCAAGCCAGCCGGCTGCGGCCTCCTCAGGTGAGGAAACCCAACGCCCCAGGTGAGGTGGCCACCAACCCCTCAGTGCCCTCACCCAGACGCCCCGGTGCCTGTGATGTCCCAGCTGAGGTTGGCCACAGTCCTCCCTGCGCCCCAGCCTCCCTCCTGGGATGCCTGAACTCAGGCAGCCTGGTCCTCCCTCAGTGCCCCAACAAAACGGCTGTGGTGGCCTCAGCACCTGAAGCCGGACAGCCATGGCCACCTCTGCAGCTGCGGGGCCCCAGAAGCAGCCCGAGAGGTGATGCTGCCACAAACCACCTTGGTCCCTCCTTACCCCCACCTTTGCCTCCCCCCGTAAACATGCTATAGTAAGCCTTGTGTAAGCCCAAAATACCCTTCCCTGCATTCCACACCCACAAAACACCCCAGGATGAACCCCCACCCCCCAGGCAGTGGCTACCCTGGGCCCAGCCGCTTATGCATGGTGATGGGTGGCCGTGACCCCACGCGGCTGGTGGTTCGGACAGTGCTGGGAGGAGCCGGGCAGGGCAGTAGGTAGAGCAGAGCCAGGTGTGACACCCTGGACTTCCATCAACTTTAAGTTTCACAAGGCAACAAACCAAACAGGGTCCCAGACCTGCCAGACACGCCTCAGCTGAATTAATTCACCAGGTGGTGCCCCAGAGAGAGGGTCTCTTTCCCCACATGGGAAGGGCTGAGACAAACTGCTGGGTGGTGCAGGTCCCTCCACTATGGGACAGTAACCAAAAGAGATGGATTTTCCTTCTTTCACCTTAGCTGTTTCCTGCAATAAGGCAGCAAAAGCCAGCCGAGACCTCCAGCCCTTCGACATCAGAGCACTTGTTTTGTACATGGCTGCAATCACACAGCGCTTTCTTCCTTCATCCAGGCTCTCAGGTGAGGAGCACTCGTGCTAGGTCTGCACTCCGCTCCGTTGCCAGCTGAAAACATAACATTGCTTATCCTTATCTTGAAGGACTCCATGTCCTCCTCTCTTCCTGCAAATCAGTAAGCAGCTGCTGGTTCCCTTCTGTCTGAAATCATCCCTAGGGTTTGTAGTGGCTAGTTCCATCCTTTTGCTGGCAGGGGGGTCACCATGCAGGTATCCTCCCAGATTGCCTCAGTGGGTTTGAAACTACAGGTTTCACCCTGATGATAACCTGCCAGTGTCACACTTTTGACATGATGTAGCTGTCTCAAAGACCTTTCCAACAATAAAGTGCAAAGAGCAAGCGGAGAAGGCTTTGAACCACATTTGGCAAACCTGATTTTGAGAACAGAGAAAAAGCTGAGCCTGAAAACACCAACATGAGCAAAGGAGGCATCAGGATGACAAAAGCAGCTGCCAGAATGATCCAGAGCTCCTTCCAGCTAGACCTTGCACCCTTTTAGGTGACTGACAGCCTGCACCCCACCTCTAGCACAAAGGGCAGGGGTCCTCCCAGGTCCTGCATCACATCTGTGGCATCTCATTTCTGTACAGCTGTATTCAGGCATCTTGGCTGGTCCTCTGAAGCGTGTTTCAGAAGCTGACACATGAGTTTTGTTAAACAGCAGAGATAAATCCCACCCAACCACTCAGACATACCAGTCACATCCTTATTTTCTGCAGGTTCTCATTGTGCATTAGTTTGGCCTCAAGGGTGTCAGTTTAAAGGAAGTTTCATCTGCTCTCATCTACATGGGGCTGGAGCTTGGGCACATGATAGCTACCAGCCTGAGGAAGAGACAATTTTCTGGCACAAGCCTTGTTTGAATGTACCGCAAGCTTTGGGCATCAAGTTCAGACCTCTGGATGGACTTAGGTGGCCTAGGCTCAGATGTCCCTTAGGATTAGGGGAAATCCCACCACAGAGCCAGGCAGGAGCCACAAAGATTTCTACAATGAGACCAGACATTGCACTCTGGCACCCACCTCAGCCCTAATAATGCAGAAGTGAGGGTCAGCTTGTGGTAGTCATGGTCAGTTAAAATTCCCCAAGAAAGATTCTTCAAGGTACTCCCATCACAACCATTTCTACAAGCCTTTAGACTAATTTGACTTTGAGAGCTCAGCAGAGAGAAGAGGTGCTTTATTACCCACCCGCCTATGTTTAAGATGCCCCATATCCTTCCCATCTGCACCCAGATGCATCCTCCTGCATACACAGATCTTTCCTCACCCTCAGGGAAAGCTCTGACCCCATCTTCCCCACCACATCCCTTTTCTTCTGGCCCATTCCTCCCCCTTGGGGGGCTCAGTTCCCCTCTGTCCCCAACCACATTGATCCTCCGATTCCCTCTGCTCCCTTCTGAGCACATTGCCTTCTCCTCCATGCCCCTTTATCCTCCTTCTCTGTCCTCTGCACATCCCTCCTTGCTCCTCCTTCCCCTTTCCTGCACACTCAGATCCCCACCATCCCCTGATCAGGGGTCTCCATGCCAAAGTGATGCCTCCAGGACCCCTGTGCTTACAGCAGAAACTGCCTGCAGGAGCCAGAGGAGCTCATTAATCACTTTTATTTTATTTCAAGTGCTGTAGACAAAGTCACTTACCCCCAGGTGCTCCCAGCGCCCCTGTGCAGACCCTGCCTCAACACCCACTGTAATCCAGCGCTCACCGCTGCTGGGTGCAAGGCCAAAATAAATTACCCGCCTCCCCGTGTTGTGCTCCCAGGCACCGAGGCAGGTCAGCATCAGACTTTGAGCGCCAGCCCTGCCAGTGCCCGGTTCACCCACAGTGCCCTGCACCAGGGTAAATGTTTACTTTGAAACTCAAAGTCACAGCATTGGGCCCTGCCTGTTCCTGGCACCACTGACCCCTGCTCCCATCCCCAGCTCCCAGGGCTCAGCATGGCATGGCAGCCTCCGATGGCAGCGGGGAGCACCTGCAGGGAAAGTATGAGGTTGAAGCATCAGGCCGTCACACTTGCACTGCCAGCAGCTGATGCTCACTTGCCCCCAAAAAAGCAGTAGCAAAGCCACAGGCATCAGCTCAGGCCGGTAGAAGTTTGTAGATTCTTGTCCAAGGGGACAGCAGCAGGGAGACCAGTGTTGTCCACTGCTCTTCTCCTGGAGGATCCCCAGGAGAGGCAGAGAGCAGTGCTAGGCAGTACTCACTCCATCTTGGCTTCCAGGTGGTGGACAGTCTGCTTGTCCAGGTAGCGGCAGAAGAGCGAGAGAAGGTTGCTGGGCAAGAAGAGAGGTTCCACCAGCAAGGCCTTAGGCACTTGTGACAGCTCCCGGGCAACCAGGAACACTGTGTCTGTCCTGGGGGCATCGATGCAAAGGGTGAGCTCCCCACCAGCCACTGAACCCCATATCCCACTGCTCACACAGTCCCTCACCATGTCTCAAAGTCCCCACTGCATGGCTCCAGCGGCACATCGGAAGACAGCAGCCTCTCGCCATGGCTCAGCAGAGAGTAGAGCAAGGAGATCCCAAACTGCAGGGAGGCACAAGGAGGAGCATCATGGCTGGCAGCAGTGGCACCCCAGGAATGCCACAAGGCTCTGCCCTCCTCAGGGCCCTGTACCTGGTTCTTCAAGGCCATGGCAAGGGGGAGCTCAGGGGACTCATGGAGAGGCCTGGTCATCTCCTGCAGGATCTTGATGAGTTTGCTGAAGGTCATCCTGCCCACCACCTCGTTCAACGGGCTGTAGAGCAGGGGAAGAGACTGGGCAGGGCAGAGGGGAGAGCAGGAATCTGAGACCGTTTGACCTGTCATGGCCACAGCCCCATCCCAGCACCTGGGGGGCAGAGGCCAACATTGCACACACCTCCAGTGGGAAGTGCCACCAGGACTGCTTGAACCCCTCCTGGAGGCCCTTCTCCTCCTCCCGAGGGAAAGAAAGTCTCCTGTCTCATATCACCCTCACCATCTGCCTGGCCATGCTGGGACCCAGCAAGACAGGCCCCCCTCCCCCATTACCCACCCAGGGTGCACCCCAGCAAGAGCAGATGGGGGAAGGAAGCGGTCTGGGATGGCCCTGCCCTGGCTGGAGGTACTTGCCTCGTCCAACATATCCTTCTTCATGAGGAAAGGCAGGTGGTGGGTGATGGTCAGCAGGATCTTCTCTGCTTGCTCCCGGCTCAGGTGGGGCAGCAGCCTGGCTGTGAGCTTCTTGCCTTTCCGCACACACAGGAGTTGCAGGAATTCATCCTCTGCCTCCCTGAGGATAAAGGCTCCATTGGCACAGATCCCAAGGGACCTGTAGCATCTCTGTCCATCTGGACAGTACCAGCATCTGTTCTGGTGGAGGATGGGGCTCATGGGCAGGGTCAGCACAGGCCACACAGTGACACACTGAGGACAAGATCCAACCCTCCCCATCACCTAGAACTACTCATCCATGACCACCCAAGCCCCATAAGGACCAGAACATGCTGCCTGCTCCCCTCTCCCCAGAGTGCAAACTCACTCTTCACTGCTGCAAGCCCTGATTTTCAAAGCTTGGTAGATATGCTCCACTTCTTGGCTTTTCTGCTCCTGACAGGAGGGCTGCTGCTGCTCCTCCAAGCCCAGGGACATCTTCCGCTGTGCCTCCTCCACTTCCAGCAGCTGCACAAAGAGCTGGAGAAATGGCACAGGGTAAGGGGGCAGCTTGGAGCATCTTGTACCAACTGGTTGTCCAAGACTCCTACCCAGGTAGGTGTCCCCTCAGAGAGCTCTTTGGATGAAACCCAAGCATCTGCACCATCCCACCTGACCCTGATTTGTGGCTCACTCACCTTCTCAATCCTGTGCAGCGCCCGAAGCCGTTGGCTCCCCGCAGCCTTCAGGAGGCAAGAAAGGAAGGCACAACAGTTACAACCAGCACCTGACACCACCACCAGCAGCAGAGCACTGGGCCAGGTGATCCCAAGGGTGATCAGAGGTGGCTTCAGGATACTGAGCAATCCCACAGGGAGGCTGTGGCCAGCTCCAACTGCCCAGAGGTGCATCCCATCCATTCACTGGGGACAAGATGCCATCACTAAGGTGACACCTGCTCCAACTGTGTGCCCCATCCTGTGACTTGGGGCAGCACCCATGCGCAGTCACAGCAGCGCCTAAAGCTCCAGCTAAAGCTGCTCCAGGGCCCAGGGAAAGCTTGGAGCAGCATCCCCCAGCCAACCAGCTCCACTTCTCCTCACCTACCTCTTCCACAAGGGCATGGTGCACAGCATCGATGGCCCGGCGAGGGCTGTAGCAGGTGGACACTGCAACCTGGCCCAGTGAGCCCGCAATGCGCACCACTAGAAGAGAGATTGGATACAATGAGACCACGTCCCACAACCACTTGCCCAGCTGCCAGCCACCCACGCCAGCTCCTCACCAGAGTCATACATCTCCACTTTCTGGATGAATGGCGTGACCAGCTTGGGGGGCTCCTGCTTGTTGCGCCCGCCAAACAGCTCCTCCTCTGTCTGCCTGTGCTCCAGACGGTGGTAGTACGTCTGTAACAACAGGCATAGCCAGCAGAGGAGGAACCACAACCCTGGCACCTAAAGCTCCCACAGAGATGAAGTCCCAACCCTGAGGAGAATAAGCCACCAGTGCTGCTGGTGAGAACTCACCTGGTAGTAGTAGTCATCATCCATGTTCTCACTCTGCAGTTGGATCATCTCCACCTTGACAACCCAGTCCTTCTCCTTGGAGGTCATCAGCCCAGCATAAGGGTCCACTTTAGGAGACCACAGGTTCTTGGGAGAGATACTAGCACAGGAGAAGATTGCCACCTGCTGTGACTGCCCAGAGCCTTCCCAGCACCCTGCAGCTCCCCAAGGTGCCCCTTACCTCTGCGCCTGCTCGTCTTGCTGTTGCCGCTGGGTCAGGATCCGCTGGTGCTGAGGGTGCAGCTGGGTCATATGGCTGGGTGTGCTGCAAAGGAGACCGGACAGGGTCAGGGGGCTCAGCGCCCACACTAGAGCCGTCCCCAGAGGGGAGACACCCCCCAGCTGCTTTGTGGGGCTCCCCCAGTCCCACCCAGGCACTCCACTTGCAATCCTGCTACCTGAGGTTCAGCTGGCTGCTGGCTGATGGACTGAGGAAGAGAGCAGGGTCCAAAGAGGGAGACATGGGACCGAAGTGCATGGCAAGAGACCGTGGCGGGCTGCTGATGTTAGGTGACATGGGCCGGAAAGGCGTTGGAGGAGCATACCCTGTGGTCTGGAGAGGGAAAGAGAAGCGATCAAGTGTCTGAGCCTTCCCCTCTGAGGGTCCAGAGCTGCAGAGTCTGCCCCAGGTAGCATAGCTTTGGGGAGGCACTGTCCCCATTCACTGCCGCTCCAGGGCCACCCTCAGAGCGGTCATAGCCTGATGTGTTACCTGGTTAGAAGCAAAAAGCAGAGGTCTGCGAGCCAGCGTGAAGGGCCGAGGGGAGCACGGGGAGAGAGGTATCAGAGGTGACTGCTGCAGGGCAGGAGATGGGAGGTGTTGCTGGGACAAGCCTGTCCTCAAGGCTGCACCTCTGGGGAGGGGAGGGCAGAGAAAGAGGGGATGCAAGAGCCCCCCAAAACCTGTTACCTGCTGGAGAAAGCGCTGGGGGAAGGACTTGGGAGACATCAGTCTTAAGTCAGGGTGCTTGAGCCGGGGAGATCCCCTGTAGCTCCTCTGCATGGGGGAGCCGAGGAAGTCATGGGCCACATTGGTGGATGGTGGGGGCCTCTCCAGGACCTGGAGGATGGCTTTATCCTGCAGGGAGGATGCAGCAGGAGGTGGTAATGGGGCCCAGCTGGAACCAGTTTAGCTCCACCAGCTGCAGGCAGCTCACCAAAATCTTCAGTCATTGCTCAATCAGACCACGCACCCGCCAGGCTCCCATCCTGGCAGCATGCAACACCAGGGGACCCATGGGGACACCTGGCATGGGGGTCCCAGTCCCCCCAAACTCAACAGCTTTGCCTTCAAACCCAGATTCTGCTTAGGGTGAGCACCTCTGCCCAGAGCCTTGGCACCCAAGAGACATAGCCATACACCTCCAGACCCATGATGAGGGTTTGGATGTCCCCTGGTCACTGCAAATCACCTGCATGACCCTTGGCCCAGGGTACCAGGGAGCCCTCGGCTGCTCCCTGAGGGCCCGGCTGGGAGTACCCACCTCCAGCACGTGGTGGGGTGGGATGCTACCAGGGCAGGAACCCCATACTGCAGGATCCACCGCCAGCTAGAAGACAGGGAGATGGTCAGTGCAGGGAAGGAAGACAGGAGAAGAGGGGCAGGGGACACTGCAGGGGCCACTCAGCCTTGTCACTAGATGGGAGGGAACATTTTTACCATATCCTCTTTGCCAAACTCTGCCCAGCAAGTACCAATCTTGCTGTCCAGCACCGCTGAGTCCTGGCTCTGTAAGCAAAGAAGTAGTTACAGGCACATACTCAGCCCTGCGGGGCAGGTCTTTTTCCCCTAGGCAGGGGCCAAGCTACCCCCTGGTGCCTCCATGGGGCAGGGCTGGCAGGTGTGAGGATGGAAGGGGAAGCAGCAGGGTCCCACCAGCCCCTCCGCCTGCTGACCAGGCGTAGGTCCCCTCCCTCTCCGCTCACACATCACCTCCAGCGTAGGTTTGCTCTGTACAGCTTTCATCACCGCCGGGTCTCCCAAGTTGTTGGGCTCCTCATAGGGCTCCTGGTCTTCCTCCTGTTCCTCAGTCCCCAGCTCCTCCTCCTCTTCCTCCAACTCAGAGCAGATCTGCTCAGCATCCAGCTCCATCCCACCTTCCTCCTGGGGCTCTCCCAGCTCCTCCAGCTGCTCAGCTACTCCAGGCTCAAGCTTTTCCCCAGTCTCCTCTGCCACCTCTTCCTTCAACACAGGGCTCACCTCCAGAGACATCAGGGGTTTTGCGGTGCCCTCCTCAGTGGAGTCATGGTCTTGGAGAGGGGAAGGAGAGCACATCAGGGTGGGTGAGAGCCTGGGCAGTGCCCACTGGGGTCCCTGCTCCCAACCCAGATCCTCACCAGACAGGAGAACACCTTCTTCACTCACCCACCTCCATCCTCCTCACCCCCTTAGGTGCTGGCCAATCTCCCCAACACTGGGACTCTTACCTAGCCCAAAAGTCATCTCATTGCACATGTTGAGCTCTTCATCATCCTCAGCCATCTCCTGTAGCAGAGGTGCATCTTCCACCAGCAGGTAGTCCTTGAGAATCTAGAGTGGAAAGCAGCAGGGTCCCCACTAAGGGAGAAGTAACCCTAACATGCTCCTTAAGTAGGGGGCACCCAATCTCCTCCCCACCCCACTGGTGGGGCCAGATAGCACCCAGGGCTCACAACTGCTCCACAGCTGGGAAAGGAAAAGTGGGAGCCACCAGCACTGCCAGCAAGGGCAGAACCCACTGGCTCAGTGCAGGGTAGGAGCCCACCGAAGCCTGCCAGGACCATGGTGGTGGCTGCCCGGAGGTGACCCTGGCCAGCGCAAGGGGATGCCAAGCATGGCTGGTGCTGAGGGACACCATTAGGCTTCAGAGTTAACACCCCACTACCGGGGCATGACCAGCACCCAAGCACAAGGCAAGGAAGGGCACCCCACCAGGACCTCCAGAGCAGTGTCTTCTCCCGTACCGACCGCTCCGGGGAGAGGCAGCCCCGGGGGAACCGGCACCGAGGAGAAGGGGGCGTGGCCCAGGGAAGCAGGAGGGGAGGCAGCCCCAGGGACGGAGCAGCGTGGCCGGGCAGAGCAGGGCGGGCACTCACAAACGGCTCGCCGCCCTCCGCCATCCCGCGGCACCGCCCGCCCGCCCGCGTCCTTCTACAGGGCCGGACTGCCCCCGCCGCCGCCTTTTACGGTCCGCCGCCACTCCGGCGGCATTGCGCCGCCACGCATGCGCCTGCCGTACAGCATGGCGGCGCCCAGCTGAGCCGCGCGCGGCCGCGGCGCCCCGCCCCTCGGCCAAGCCCCGCCCCTCGGCCGGGCGGGGCGCTGGGGTGCGGCGCGGGGGCCCCGCCTGCCGCAGCGGGTGTCGGGCGGTGCCCGGCGGGGCGCAGGAACCCGCAGCCCTCGCTCCCCTGCAGCCGCCACGGTGCCAGCGCTGGCTGGAAGCGCGGCTCGGAGATCTGGCAGCACGGGAGAAAACTGAGGCGAGGACGCTGTAAATCTCTGTGTCCAGCGAAGCACGGCGTGCTGCCCTCGCCTCGAGTGCTGGGAGCACCCCAGCCGCGTCAGACCTCACCCACCCCTGAAATATTTTTCTCTGCCCTGAAAGAGGAAGATTCGGCTGTTCTAACCAAACCATTGTAACCTTTTAGAAACATCCCACAGAAGCAGCTCGTAGTTCAGCTTCTCTTTACAGGGAAAGCCTGTGAGGCGTTGCTGGTTCAGGCAGAGTCCTCTCCAGGGTTCCCGGTCCCAAACAGCAGAGCCTGGGTGTCAGCACAAATAAAGGATCCATGTGCTACAATCAGTATTTGTGTAATTAAGCCTCTGCCAAGGGGGTCACTCACCTGAGCAGAGCCAGACTAGCTTGTGAGTCAGGCTCAAGGCGGTGACTCCCGGTACCAGCTCAGCTGTGAACATAGCAGTTTGGGCTTATTGCTGCCAGAGCCTTACCAAGGATCTCAAGTCTCTGGCACCAGCTGCATCCCCTTATCTATCAGCAAGTCCACTCAGCAGTAGCTGCATGGCTGCTGGCACTGCTGGCTGGGCAGCTCACAAATGCAGCAAGAGCTGGTCTGAGCTGGCCCAAGGGAGATTGATAAGAAGTATTTGCAGTTTTTTTTCCTTTGCTCAGTCTCTGCTGATCTACTGGCTGCCTTTGGGAGGGGGATATTCTTTGTAATTTATTGACTTAAGTTAGGTTTTTAAATGTGATGTATTAAGAAGATAAGCCTTAAAGATGCCCAGTGTTAGAGAATTTCTGTGATACTGCTCTTTTATTCCCACTGTTAGTGGCTTTTCTTTCTTTCCTTTAGTTTTTTAACTTTTTAATCCTTACACAGCTAGATAGAAGACCATACACACATATCTGCTTCCTAGTCTGAAACAGCAATTAAAGGTAAGCAGTACCATGACATGTAGGACCATAAGCAGACAAACTCCTAGGCATATAAAAATACCTATGTGTTTTTTAATAACAGCTCATCTTCCATTTTTAACCTTAGTTTTCTTAATGCTGCTATTCAAAGCTGCTGTACTTCTCCAAGCAGCGTTTCAGGGCCACTTGGAGCCTTACCTAGCTTAGCCAGGCTTCGGTTCTCACGCCTTTTCTAGGGGAGACACCAGAAACCCTAGTTCTTTGACCTTCAGGTTCTTGTGTTTGACGCTGGGCAGCCCATGCTGTGCTTGCACAACAATCAACCCATCAGCCTGTGGCCACTGAACTGAGGTGCTCTGGCCCAGGCTTCGAAAGAGAGCAAACCAAGGCTCAGAAAGAAGGGTGGCCAGACCGTGCCAGTGTTGCCTACCAGGGTGATGCCGGTCCAGGCTGCAACATCCTCCGCAAGAGGTGGGTTTTACCCCCGTTTTGTGGAGGGACCGGAGTCAGGAAAGCACCTTGTAGCCGCTGCGCCATGACTTGCTCCCGCAGGGGCTCCTGACCGCGGGTATCCAGCCCAGGGGAGTCGTCACCCAGGCCCGGCTGGCGCCCGGGCCGCCTCACGCTTCTGCTGCCTCAACCCCTGAGGGGCCGGCCATGCCGGCAGCCCCCCCCCGCCCCGGGGCAACCGGGCCCCGGGCGATGCCTCAGCCCGAAACTGAAAGCACGGGTCGCGCAACCTCCGCGCTGCCGCTCCGCCTGGAGACCGATGACGCGCGGGCAGCGCCGCGCCGCCATTGGCTGAGCGCGACAGGGGCTATAAAAGGCGGCGCGCGAGCGAGGCGGACCAATGTGCGCGGGGTGCGGCCGGCGGGATGGCGGCTGGGGCTGCGCTGCTGCTGGCCGCGCTGCTCGGCCTGGGGCAGGCGGATGGCGAGTGCCCGGGGCGGCGTGATGGGGCGGGGGCGGGGGGCGCGTTAAGAACCCCGATATCGATACGGGTTGGTGATGGGGGTGGGTGTAGTGAAGGCTCCGGGACCGCTTACCGGGGGTGTCGGTGGGCAACTGCGTATGGGGGTGCGGGGCGCAGTGAGGGCCCGGGTACCGGTACAGGTTGGCCTGGGGGCAGGTGCTGTGAGGGCTCGGTACTGGGGGGGGGGGGGCGTTGAGGCCCTGATGCCGGTAGGGGTTGGGGGGCGGTAGGTGCCGCGAGGGAGGCGGTGAGGGGCCTGTTGGCGATGTGAGCCTAGGAGGGGTGGGGGGGGGGCTGGCGTCTGTTACCGTGTCCGGGCGGGCGGGTGCCATCTGCAGCCCTGCTTCTCACTGTTGTCTCCTCCTCCTCTCCAGAGGCGCCGAAGGTGGAGGTGTACTCACGCAACCATGGTGTAGATGGGGAGGAAAACACCCTCAACTGTTTTGTGAGTGGTTTTCACCCTCCAAAGATCAACATCTCCTTTTTCAAGAACGGGGAGCCCATGAGCAACGTGAAGTACACAGACATGTCCTTCAATGACAAGTGGTATTTCCAGCGCCTGGCATATGTGACGTTCACCCCCAGGAAGGGCGACATCTACGTTTGCAGGGTGGCCCATTCTGCCTTCCCAGAGCCGCAGTCTTTCCGATGGGGTATCGTGTCCCTTCCTCTTCAAGCTTTGCCACTGTTCATGTGCAGAAGCCACAGCTCGGTTATATCCACAGCGTCTCTTCCCCTTCTTAGGAAACAGGGTGCTATAATGGGGTGGATTTTGAAGGTCTTGTGTTATAGATGTAAAATGAGCTTGGTTAATTGCAGCAGCTGGGCTGCTGAAAAGGGTCTGTATACATACCTGTGAAATCATTGGTTAGTAGCAGGCTGGGAAGACTTCCCTTGGTATTATCCGTAGGTATTCAGTTGTGCTGTGTCTGACAACTCTGAGTGGAGCACTCTAACATCCTTCTGGGTGAATTTGCTGAGAAAGAGATGGGTGATACGGTGATTTTTGGTTCTGTATTTGGTAAATATAAAGAAGGATATAGTAGTGGGGACTGATGGTGGTGACCCAGCCTGCTATAGCAAACACACTGCCAAGCAAGGGCAGCTCTGGCTACTGCGCTAGGGCTGTTTCTGGCAGGGGTGGGCTTGTGGTGAGAGGGGGTGCTGCTTGCCCTGAAGCCTAATGCTCTGCCCTTCTTCCTTGCAGATGCAGACTTCTAAGCTGTGTCTGGGATAATCATGGTGAGTGGCGCTGGTGCTCTATGCTGTGCTGATAAGGGGAACATGGACCCCTTTCTGTCTTGGGGCCAGGGGGAGTCTGTAGCTTGTACAGCTGAGGAACAAAAGCAACCACCCCAAAAAAAACCCAACAGTGTTGCCACTGATGAGCAGCAGGGCTGTTCCCCCACCCTTTCTACCTGCTATTTTGGCCAGTCCTCAGCCTTACCTTACTCACAAGAGTCTCCTTTGCTCCAAAGAAAGCCCTTTGAAGCAAAACTTTCCTACATGGCTTTGGTGTGTCTGCCAGATATTGTTCAGGGTTGTCATGTGTCCTGCAGTGCTTCTCCAGACCTTTTGGTGCCATCTCCTGTCTGGTGGGGAGGAGGTTGCTGTGCCTGGAAATCCCCATGACCTGGGGGAGGCAGCTGGCTAATCCTGCAGCAGGCGGCATGGTGGCTTAGTAATGTGGGATGTACAAGGCGCAAATCAGTGCCTTGCTGCCAAACCAGAAGCAGCCTTGGTTTTATTCAGCCTCATTGTCTGAGGGCTCTGGGTTCTTCAAACTGTCTCGGCATAACTGATCTAGATTTATCAATTGGGCAATTATCAGTATAACCCTTGATAGGGAAAGGAAAACTAAAGGTATGTAGCCTACCTGACAGTTGTGATGCTGGTTGAAACGCTGTAGTTATGTACCCTGGTAGAGGCTGGATAATTATTAACAGCACTCAGGACAAGCCTTGGCAAGACCTTACTTGATATGCCACTCACAGTGGACCAGAAGGTAATTATCAAAGGCTTTTAGACTGAAGACAATACTGTGAGTCAAACTTTGTAAATCAGAAAAACTGCTGTGGGTGTTTCTTCTTGGGAAAAGACAGGGATTTACTGAGCTGGGGTGGAGGAGCTGAGAGCAGGACAGAAGGAGAATATCTATGCAGCTGGTGTTTGGGGTGGAGAACAGGGATTGCTTTGGCAGAGGATTCCTTGTTGAACCCTGAATCCCCACCAAGGAGGGGATGGAAAAACTGTTTCTGCAGGATTTTTGTCTAAAGGTAATTGGAAGGTGGGTCTGCCTGCCTGGCAGCTGGGACTCTGCAGTTGGAATTCCTTTGTGTAAAACTTTTATTTTCCTAAAATAATTACCTGAATGTGTGAACAGAGTGACTGATGTCAGTCTCCTCTTCCCCCACGCAGGTCTGAAAAATTCTGCCTTGCAAGTAAGAATCTTCTTGAGCTTCTGTCACTTCTTCGCATCACGCTTGCGGATATGATGATGAGCAATTATTTTCAGTGCAGAAATCCTTCTTTATTAAATGCTTATCATTAAAATGCCATTCACCCCAAGGGGTATGTAAACTGAGTCTTTTAGCCACATAATCACTAATGTGGATATTTATAGCTGAAGAGCCATTGTAACTCTTTGATGCCTGAATTTTACAGGATTTTTATCTAAATAAAATAGGAGAACTTCAGTCCTTAAAATGTTTCTTCAGAGTCCTATGATGAGCTTATTTTATGAGGTTTTATGGCTGCTGGCTTGAGGGTGAATCAGGACCGTGGTGGCACTGCACTCAGCTGCACTTTCTTTACCCTGCTATGAAGATGCAGGAACACTTCTCTGTAACATAAAAAACCACCTAACCAAACAAAAAAAATTAAAGGTTTGGGTGGGATCTGCATGGCCGCAGGCTCCTGGGTGGCTCTGAAGGGAAGGCACAGGGATAAAAGGGAGAAAGTAACCTTGGGGACATGAGATCTCATCTTAAAGCTGGGTGAGAGGAAAAGGGGTGGTGGAGCAGACTCTGGTGCCTGCTTCAAGGAGGAGGCAGCTGACACTGCTTGGCGGTATGTGGTGTAAAACTGGGCTGAGGGAAGCAGATAGGCCTGTCAGTTACTTTCGTTTCTGGTTTTCTCTTCTGCAAGTGGCTGACCCCACTGGGAAGCCCTGTTGGGGGCCAGCCTTCCCTGTACCTTGGGGGTTTGATAGCACTTCCCAAAAATGGTGCTACTTTGTAGAATTCCCTCAGCCCACTTGTATTTTATGAAGAAATTGGTGTGGTTGCTTGATGAGTGTTGGATCAAGGAGGATCTAATCTGTGCGGATCTCATGTGAACAAGGATTCCTGGCAACCCAATGGGTGTGATCTATTTTATGTCTCTTAAATATATTAAGATTTGTTGTGACTGATGTTGCAGAGCATGCACCTGAGATTTTGAGGAATCTCTTGCTTGTTTCACAGCTTTTCCCAGTATAGCTACATTTTCTGTTAAGGATTAGGAAAATCCAAACTGTTGCTGTTCCAACACCCAGGTCAGAGGTTGTTGAGGTGAAGGGACTGGTTATGGGAAATCCCTTTGTGCTCATCAGAGGAGCATTCAAACAGGAGAGGTGGGAAGGTCACTGCTGGGTGGTCATGCCAAACACTTATCAGCCTGCATGGGACAGCAAAGCCACCACACAGCTCACCCTGCAACACCAGCCATGCTCTGGAGACCAGCCAGGGACCGCACTGGCCCCAGCAGCGGTCCTTCTGTGGCAGAAGATGGTCTGGGAGGGAGGAAAAGGTTTGGGTTTCTCCAGAAACCCCAGCAGAGCAGCACAGCCTGCTGTGAGAGCCCAAGGCCACATCCTGGCCACCTCCTCTGGATCACAAAGAGCCACCAAAGTGCCTACCACCACCTCGGCTTTGCCTTTACTATACCCAAGAGCATCCCAGATGCTCTTTACTATACCCAGAGTAATGGCTGGGTGCATCACATCAACAGAAAAGTTTCATCCCAATTAGGATGTGAGTGGAGTCAGCTGCAGAAGCTGAAGACACTGTGGCACAGGCAAAATGAGACAACCACCTCTCCAAAGCAAACTTACTTCCCACACCAGGGAAGTCTTTGCCCTGATTACATCTGTGGGGTTTTTGTGGTTTAACTTAGGAAGTATTTTGATGGCTTACTCAAAAATCCCCCCTCTGGGGGAGAACAATGCATGACAATCCCAGAGGCTGGCTAATTTTGATTAACATCTGAATTTCAGGACTGTACCTAGAAAAACCTTCTCTGTTTTATCAGGCATCCTTGGGGTGCAGCTTGGGGAGTCCGAAGGTACCCAAGGGGTAGCTGCACTGTTGCTGCTGGCTTTTCAGCAAAACTTCCCAGGGGATGGAGGAGTTAAGGGATATCTTGACAAGCATGAAGCAAGCCTCATTTGTGTTTTATGAAATACAAGCAATTTTGCTACAAGCAAACTATTTCCTAAGTCAATCAAATACAAGTGTTTTTAGGAGAGTAACTCTCTCTCTAAGAGAACTTTTTTGAAGACCAATTTCTTCAATATCATGTCTCTTTGGAGCTTTTAAAGCTTCACCAGTTCCTGTGGGGCAAGAAGAAAAGCTGAAGGAATGGGTGCAAGAGGAGGGGGAAATTGTTTGAGACACATGGCTGAATACAGGCGTATTCCAACAGAAGTGGAACCAAGTGAAAGAGTCCTGGCACATCCAGTCCTGGCTCTGCCCCCACAGCTCCAGCTCTGTGGGAATGCATTTGCCATGTGCTCATTCTCCAGCAAGCAACTCACAGGGAGGTGGGTAAAGGTGGATAGCCACAGCATGGTTTTGCCAGAACATTCATTCTTCCTACTGCAAGAGGAAGGCTGCACAGCCCCACACTAGTCCTGGCTGGTTGACACAGGCTGGCCCATTTCAGCTCAACTAAGCTGGCTTACATGCACCACACAGCAGTTAAGTGTGGCCTAACATCTCTGCTTACCTTTTTCTCCTTTAATTTGCCAGCATTACCAAGTCCTTCGTGGGAAGGCAAGTGCAAGCAGAACTAATTCTTCAGCTTGTGTAAAAACTTAATTAAAAATGAGTAAGAATCAAAGGCCAGGGGCTTTTCAGTATCACTTTTCAGTACTGCTGACACCTTATGACCTCGTAGGGCATATTCAGCTTTGCTTAAGTATATGCACTAGCAAATCTTTCCCCTGGGATGTGCAGAAAGTCCAAGCACAGAGGAGACCAGCTTGAGCCCTCACGTGGCTGTCTCTCACCCGTGTGCCCTGCTGGGCTGGGCTTGCTCCGTATTCACCAGGTTCGGTGATAACATGCTGTCTGGCAGGATGGCTTCTTCCCTCCGCAGCACAAAGCATGCACCATCTGAAGGGGATGGGGTCTGGTGGGCAGCTGCAGGCTCTGATGCAGCAGACGGCATGGGGTAACATGCAATCTGGGCAAGGACATGCTGCTTTCTTCTCTGTACCTCCTCTTCTGCCATCACCTACTGAGAAAAAACCTACAGAACATCTCCAGGGGAGCTCGTTCCCCCCATGGGGCAGAGGGAAGGGGTTGGGGCTGGGCAGTGAAGGTGGTCACGGTACGAGGGCTTTCGCCTCACCTTTCTGCAGAAGCTGGAAGAGATTCAGGAGGTGGTGCCGACAGGAGCAAGGAGGATCCAGGCCAGCGGCGGCTGCTCGGCTCTGCCAGCGCCTTCCCTTGGGCAAGCCAGCCGCGGGTGCCGCCTGCTCCATGGCTCGTCCCGTCCCCTTTCCAGGGATGACACAAGCTGGTGGGAGCCGCGGCGGGTTCTAGAGGCAGCTGAGCACCCGCACGGCCCGGACGCTGGCGCTGAGGTCCCGGCGCAGCCGCCCGTCGCCATTGCGGGGCGTTCCGCGGGGCGCGGGCAAGCACGGGCTGGCGCAGCAGGGGCCGGGGGGGCCTGAGGGGCCGCTCGGTATCTGCGCGACTTCGCCGGCCGGTGCCTGAACGACTCGGGGGGGCGCGGCCAGCCTGGAAACGCCGGCCGCCCCTCGGGGCTTCTCCTCAGCGCCCGCCACCGCCCCTCAGCGCCCGCCGCCGCCCCTCGGTCTTCCCGCCACCGCCCCTCAGCGCCCGCCGCCGCCCCTCAGCGCCCGCCGCCGCCCCTCAGCGCCCGCCGCCGCCCCTCGGGCTTCCCGCCACCACCCCTCAGCACCCGCCCGCCGCCCCTCAGGGCATCTCCTCCTCCCGCCGCTGCTTCCCGATGTTCCGGGGCCACCGCGCCTGGTTCTCACAAAGCGTCAGCCCACGCCCGCGGGAGCTGTGGGGTGAGGGGTCCCGGGGTGAGCCCCGGGGGTGTGGAGCTGACACAGGCCCTCGGTGGGGCAGGGCAGGGGGCACAGCTTTGTCACCCCTCAGTGGGGCTGAGCAGTGGCAGCATGGCCCCGTCACCCCTCAGTGGGGCTGAGCAGGGGGGGCATGGCCCGACACCCCAGAGCAGGGCAGAGCATGGGCTTGGCAGGTCCCTCCAGTGCCAGGGCAGGCCACAGTGCCCCCACGCTGAGGACAAGGCCAGAGTCCTCCTCAACGGGGCAGTGGGAGACCCACAGCCATGGCAGGCTCATCACAGCTCCCATTCTGGAGTGCAGCCCTGTGGCCCCACAACCAGCCTGGGCAGCTGTCCCCATCCCAGGCTGCCCAATGGGTCCCCACTTTCCCCATCATCCCCCTCTCACCCTCGCAGCGGCTGGTGGTGGGGCGTTCACCCACTGGCGGGATGCCGACTACCTCTTCAGCAGCGATGCCACCCACCCAGACACCTGCAGGTGGGCTGTGTCCCCCAGCTGTCCCCTCCATGTCACTCCCACGCCAGCAGCACCCTCCTTGCTAGGGAAATGCCTGCAGCCCTGTTTGACGCTCACATTGAGCCCTGTCCACACAATATCTGTAGAGAGCAAAAAAATCAATGAAGGCATAGATAACAGTTTTTAATGTATTTAAAGTATTAAATAGATGCCAGCATCCTTTAAAAAGTCAGGGTGGTAGTTTTAAAGTGCTTGGTGCAGGTCTGCTGGGGTTTTACTGCTTAGTGGGGTCTGAAAAACTCACACCCATGCTAACTGTAGCTAGCCAACCAGAAAACAGCTGCAAAAAAACCATCCATATGTTAGGTTGGCTTAACTCTAGTGTAAATTAAACTAATTGTGCTGGGTTTTCTTGCTGCCTTTGAATTGATCTACTGGGAAACTCAGGGGGGTCTAATCAGAGGCAACAGCATTCTCAAGGAAAGAACCAGGTGCTAAAAAAGCCAGTGTGAGTTAACTCTGAAAGCAAGCACGGGGGTAAAAATGGCTGGCAAAGGGCTGAATTGCTATTTTGCCTCTGCTTGCTTAATATAAAAAAATCAGAGAGCTCAACAACATTTGTACAAATACAAGGAAAGGCTATTCAGGGTCTCCCTCCAGCTAGTGAATATTTCCTATATATTCAATTTCATGTGCATATATTGAGGTGAAAGGGAACTGCAAGTTTTCTTGCAGTGCTCTGCAGCAGGCCTTGCTAGGCTGGACCAAACAGCTTTTTTTTAACACGATCGCTTAAAACTGGCTTAGATTTTTGTAATCCTTCAGCCACCCACTCTAGCTGCAGGAGGGGAATCCCATGAGACCCAAAGTAATGACCTTCTTTCTGCCACAACATCCCACTGGACTGGGTTGGTTGTTTCCCCCAAGGGGAATTACATATAATTTTTTTTATATATACATATATATTCAGATATATTCAGATTATTTTTTGGGAAAATATAATCATTACTCATACCCTTAAACCTAGTAAACAACATTTAATTCCCCTCTAAGGAGCACAGCGAGTGCTTGAACATCCTCCACCCACCCTTTCTTGCTTAGCTGTAGTGCCATTGCTGTTTGGGGACTGCGCCATGAGCCTGAGCAGGGACCAGAAGGGTAAAGAATAAATAAAAAACACATTTTCCCCCTTCCAAAGAACCAGTCTCATCTTGAGAGCAGAGTGTGAAGCAGTGCCATTTAGTTGCTAAAAATATGTTTACCTGGTCCCTGGCGTCCTTCCTCCAGGCTGGTCTTCACGAGGTGCTGGCAGCTGGGACTGCAACGGGGTGTTGCTGGTAGAGTCTCATAGTTAGACAACTACAGAAAATTAGGTGCTTTTGGCAAAAATATTGGAGCAGGTTAGTTTGAATGACAATATCCCTCTGAAATGTGTTTGTTGTTTGTTGTTTGTTTATTTTTCCCCTTTTACCTTTGGAAACCAGCTGCCTTTTTCTTTTCCAGAATATATGAGAGCCTTGATTACTTGGAGGACAGAGCTACGGTCTTTCACTCTCGTTACCTCTCTGCGTGGGGGAACACCAGCGTGGGACCAAACCCATTGGTGGTTCTGGGCCACTTTGTCCTGCCACCCGCCTGCCTGCAAGAAGGTCAGGGTGAAAAAAGCCCATCAGGGTTTTGCTCCCCTGGGGGTTCCCCCATGAGCACAGCCTTTTCGTGGTGCAAACCAGAACCTCCAGTTACTTCTGTTCTAGGTGGAGGGAATTTCCTTCTGCTGGGAATGGTTCTTCCTCCCTGCCGGCAGAGGATGCTCCATCTATTACATTCTCTATCTATTAACATAGAACCATGGAGTGGTTTGGGTTGGCAGGGACCTTAAAGATCACCCAGTCCCACCCGTGCCAGGGGCAGGGACACCCCCCCCAGCCCAGGCTGCCCCCAGCCCCGTCCAGCCTGGCCTTGGGCACTGCCAGGGATGGGGCACCCACACCTCTCCGGGCAGCCTGTGCCACCACCTTCCCGCCCTCACAGGGAAGGATTTCTTCCTAATACCCAATTGAAATGTACCCTCTTCCAGCTTAGTTGTTCCCCTTTGTCCTGTCACTGAGGCCCTTGCACACAGGCCCCCCCCCCCCCTACGCTTTCCTGTCGGCCCCTTTTGGGTGCTGGAAGGTCTCCTGGAGCCTTCCCTTCTCCAGGCTGAACAGCTCCATCTTTCTCAGCCTGTTTCCATAGCAGAGGGGCTCCGGCCCTCTGAGCATCTCCGTGGCCTCCTCTGGGCTCGCTCCAACAGCTCCGTGTCCTTCTTATGCTGGGGGTCCCAGAGCCAGAGGCAGCGCCGCTGGGGGGGGTCTCACCAGAGCAGGGCAGAGGGGCAGAGCCCCCTCCCTTAGCCCACCAGCCATGCCGCTGGTGACACAGCCCAGGGCTCAGTTGGCTTTCTGGGCTGCAAGCGCGCATGGCTGGGCCACGCTGAGCTTCTCCTCCACCAGCACCCCCAATCCCTTCTCTTCAGGGCTGCTCCCGATCCATTCCCTGCCCAGCCTGTCCTTGTGGCTGGGACTGCCGCGACCCATGTGGAGGACCTTGCACTTGGCCTTGTTGAACTTCATGGGGTTCGCACAGTCTCACCTCTCAAACCTGTCGAGGTCCCTCTGGACGGCACCCTGTCCCTCCAGCGTGTTGCCTGCACCACTCAGGTTGTGGTGTCAGCAGACTTGCTGAGGGTGCCTTTGATCCCACTGTCCATGTTGCCTGACAAAGATGTTAAATAATACTGGTCCCAGTACGGACCCCTGAGGGACACCACTCGCCACTGGTCTCACCCGGATGGCGTTAGCGAGCAGTGAGGTGCTGTGCGCTCCTGCCAGGGCTCCTGAGCGCCCTCGCTAGCACCTGCAAGAGGTGGGGGCTTGCACAGGCAGTGACAGCTGCACCGTCTCATTATCTGATGCTCTCACAGTCATTTGTTTTTTTGTTTTTGGCAGAAATCAGAAGGAAAATTGGTAGTTTTATTTGGGAGCAGGTGGGTGATTCACTTGCAGAACAGGTAAGGAGAGATTTATACTACAGGAAGAACAGTTTTAAAAAATATCCTTGTATGAACTTCAGGGAACTTGGTTTTCATCCCAGACCCTCAGCCCAAACATGGGACCAAGCCTCCCTCTGCTTGCTGCACTGTGTGTCCTTCCCAGTGCGACATCCCAAGGGGACATGCAGGAGGGATTGCTCCCTCAACCAGACAGATGTCTGGTCTCCCCAGCACATCCTTCTGGGGATGCCAATTGCTGCAGTTTGAGCTCAGCCCTTTTGTGTGGCATTTTCCTTCCTCATGTAACTCCAAAACACTGCCTGCTGTCTGCTTAGAGCAACTTCTCGGTGCTCTCGTTTTGTACAGTGAAAATTAATTAAATCCAAAATTTCATTATGTAATATGTAAATTACGCTTGAAATCACAAGTCCTGAAAATACCACTCTCTCAGACTACCCAGGTACTATCTCAGGGTGCCCAGGGCACAATTTTAACTCAACTGTGTTGATACTTGCAGCCCAATGAAGATCTGACGGACGAACCAGAGGCAGCGAGGAACAGCTGTGAGGAAGTAGAGGAGGATATGCTAGACCTGGCCGAAAGGTATTTTCCTGCCCTCAGTGGTAGGATTTGGTTGGACACGCCCCCCAGATTTCAAGAGATCCCCAACACATAGGAAATAACATATGGATCTCCCCCCACCCTCCCAATACAGCAGTGGAGAAGGAACAGGCTTCGCAGCAGCAGTCCAGGGGGAATTTCCATACCGTGCCCTCCAGGAATACCCGATGAATAACATGGTGACAGGTAACATTCGGCATTGGTAGATTTTTAAGGAGTGGAAAATATGCTTGAAAGCAACCACGGGTGAAAGAGGGACCCCCCGCGTGCTCCTCACCTTCTCCCAGTACTTACAGCAGTGGAAATCCTGACAGTGTGCCTGGAATCACTCCCTTTCCCTCCGCACTCTCATTTTCCATTGTCTTTGTTGTGTCAGAGAAGCAGGCAGCTCCCCTGGTGAGACCCACGCTTTCCCCTCACAGGCTATGCCTCTGCTCATGACATGAAGAAATACGTTGGAGAGCTCCACGATTTCATTCCTGGCACCTCCGGCTACACGGTGTATTGGATTCAGAACGAAATCAACATTTATTCCGATGTGAAGACTAGAATGAAGAGAAAATTGTAAGTGACAGGTGGCTGTTCACATCAAAAACTTACTTAAGAGCTGCCAGAGAGCTATTGGTTGTGTCTGGAAATTCAATCCCATAGTTGAGGTGCTGGGATGCCTCCTTGCTCGCTCCCTTCTGCAGGTTGATGGTCATTTTGCCTGTCACTCTGCATTCTCCCCATGTTTTAGCTAGACAATGAAGAGATAGGTGGTATGAAGCTGCAAATTCTGAGTTAAATCTCCATGATACACAGGGGATTTATAAATTATCCCTGCTTGGCTGATCCTGAGTGCAGCTCAGTGCATCTGATGTATATTTAAATACCTGACTACATTTTCTGTAAACATTTTCTTCTTTAAATAACACTTTAAAACAAATTTCACAGCAAACTTATAGACATTTGTCCCCAGAACACCCTTTGCCTTTTTATTTGTACTGGCAGTTTTAAGATGTGAATGCAAACACTAGTTTTCCTCGGAGGGACACACTGAGGGCTCCCCGCAGGGAGAAGTCACCCCATGGCACAGCCACAGCCACCCGTGGCACACGCTCACCAGTGGGAGCCATTGTGGGGCTGGCAGAAGAGGCAGGGCGCACATGGAGCTCCGGGGTCTGCCAAAGTTTTGAGCGCAGGGCCCCAGAGCCCCCCTAAGCAAAACCCACCAGGCAGGGAGGGGAAGCCCAGGGACCTTGCCCCGCTGGGTGTCCCAGAGTGCTGCCTGCTCCTGCCAAGGCCTGGTGCCAGGTGACGCCAACGGCCACGGCAGGGACCTGCAGGTCTCTGCCTCCAAGCAGAGCCCCTGCACAGGGCAGGAGCTTTGGGGGGTGAACCCCAAAGCTCTTCACACCAGTTGCACCCTGGGGAAATTGCTGGATGGAGCACCTTGTGGGGAAGGGACAGCACAAGCCTCACCAGTGCCCATCTCCACTGGGCTTCACCCTCAAGCACAGCACCCTGCTCAGCCCAGTGCGCTCCCCTCACACAACAAAAACCAGCAACAAAACTTTTCCACTTAAGCATGTCAAAGCGACCAACGTGGTTACAAAAAGCAACTTTTATTCTGGCACAGCAGGTGCCCTGAGCGGTGTGCTCTGAGGAGGTGCAGGCAAACCCAGGAGGTGCTAAGGGTAGGGAGCTCCAGCAAGCCCCAAGGAGCCACCATGGTCATCCTCTCCCTCTGCCCAGAGCAGGAGAGCCTCTAAAGTAACAGCTTTGCACCCAATACCCCAAACAGCCAGAAAAGAACCCAAAAGTATGCCAGCAAATACAGAGGTGTTGACTCCTCCTCAGCCACTGAAGCCTTGGACACCTGTGTTTTGGACACAGCACCCCAAGGAACCAGCCCTCCCTCAACCCTGCAGACACAGGCTTCCAAAGACCAGGCAGGCCGAGATGGATTCCTCACGTTTATTGGGAAAGTGACAATACAGCGACCGACTCAGAGCGCTCCTCGGGGCGTTTTGAAGTTCATCCCTACGGTGGGCTGTGTCACCTGCAGGTTGGACAGGCTGCCGAAGTCCTGGAAAACAGTGAGGGATTGGAATCAGTCGAACTCGACTACCCTGCCCACCATCTGCGCCTGACCCCGCTGATGGTGGCAGCAGATTCCGCCAGAGAGGAGTGGGAAGCGTGAACAGGCTGTGGTAGCATGAAGGATGCACTTGCATGCCCAGTAAGAGGGGAGACGACCACCCCACTCCAGAGACTGGCTCACTGGTGAGGGAATCTGAACTTTTTATGGATGAACCCACACTCGCCCCCACCCAGCGAGCCAAGAGGGCGGCCCCTGGGTCAGCACCCTAGGGTGCTGCAGGAGGAGGGGAGGGCAAGGAGCACACCTGCCCTGCCAGCAGGGTCCCAGGCAAAGCCACCATGCTGCTCCCCTCCCAAGAGCCCTATGGGGATGAATTCACCTGCAGGTTGCAGGGCACAGGGACCCCCTCCATGTGCCCAGAGTGCCAAAGCCTTCAGCTGACACCAGAGCCCCTCGGGGCTGCAGGACTGCTGCCCAGGCTGGGGACAGCTGGGGCCACTTACCAGGAGCTTCAGCATTTCCTTGGTGTCTGGGTCCACTTCGATGATCTCCTGGTCAAGAGCAGAGACCTGGGGACAAAGGAGAGAGAGACACAGTTTGAGGAGGCCCCACAGCCACATCCCTGCTGCCACCAGGCTGTCCCCAAAACACAGTCCTGTCCCACCGCAAACAAGATCCCACTGCGGGGAAGGGCTCCAGCAACAGAACGAGTCAGGAGGACCCCACTGGCACCCAGCCCTCTGGCCAAAACATTGTGAGAAGCCCCACAGCAGCACAGGCCCCGCAGAGGGAGCAGAGCCTGTTCCACAGCGAGTCTCTGGGAACCCAAGGCCAAACCAGCTCCACACCACAGCTGCCCAGAGAAGCTGGGTTGGGTTCACAACTGCAGCACCAGTCCTAGTGGTCACCACCAACACTCACGCTCATCCTGTGATGTAAATCCCCAGGGCTGGAGCCCCACCACCACAGTGCCAGATGAGTGACCATCTGGGCTGTCCCACACTCAATGCATGAGGCCTCCAGCTCTTGAATCCCTGAGCAACCTCCTCCAGCCCTCTCCAGACCCCAAACTTTATCTCCACATGCTTCCTTCCCCAAGAGGCTACGTTACACCAGTATTTTTGTAAGAATCCACAAATAACACAGGTTCAGCTAACACTGCGTCAACAGCTACAGCACCTTCCCCACCCCGGGTCCCTGCAGGGGCGACCCCCCCCCCCCCCCCCCCCCCCCCCCCAGCACCACCTCATCCTGCCTTCAGCAGCTCTACCAGAAGCTGATCAGGGAGATCTGGAAGGGGGGCAAGATGCACCGTGTCTGAAGGCTACAGGGTTTGGTGGAGACGGGATTGAACCCACTGAACACAGGGAGCTCCTCGCCCTGCGCTGTTAACAATCCTGTTCCGGGTGACACCAGCCCCCTAAGGATGCAGGTTTAAGGCAAGAGGGGGTTTTACCAACTCCCTCTTCAGTGACATCTGCTGAATAACAGGCTTTAAGTCACTCCGAAATATCTACCTGCATCCCATCCAGTTATTTTTTTTCCCTCCTTTTAAGCCAGAAAAATCAAGGACGGGGATCATCTGCTGAGCGGCAGCAGTGCCGAACTGCTCTTCCCACCCCCGGCAGCAGCTTCGGAGGGGGTGCCCCGACCCACCCCAGCCCCCCCGGCTCCCGGGCTGAGGAGGGGCCGCTAACGGAGGCACCCCCGGGCGGGACCGACAGGCGCCGAAGCCGCTGAGCGCAGCCAGAGCCTCACCTCGGGGACGTAGTTGTCCCTCCGCTCCCTCTCCTCCTCCTGCAGTTTGATGGAGATGCCTCGGACGGGTCCCCTCTGAATGCGCTTCATCAGGTGGGTGACATACCTGCGGGGGACACGGCGCCGTCCAGGGCTCCCCCCGCTGCCAGAGCCCCTCCCCCCACCTCCCCAAACCGCGCGGCCGGGTCCCCCGGGCTGGGCAAGTGTCCGACCGCAACAGGGCCCGGAGGGCGAGGGCGGCCCCCCCGGCACGGGAAGGCGGTCGGGCTCCTCTCCCTGCACTATCGGTGACCGGGCCACGGGCGGGGCCGCGATCACTTTCGGATGCAGGTTCGCAGGAACCCCCTGACCCCGCCTCACCCCGCGATCTTGTTGCGCAGTTTCTTGCTGGGGATGATGGCGATCTCCTCGCACACCCGCTTGTTGGTGTGGAAGTCGTTCCCCAGGCGGGTGTAGTACTTCTCGATGATGACCCGGGCGGCCTTCTTCACGGTCTTCGTCCGGACGCGTCCCTGGGCGGGTGGGAGGCGGCGGGACCGCGCTCAGGCCCCGCCGGCCGCCTCACCCCGGCCCTCTCTCCAGCCCCCTCCCCACGGCCTCCCCTGGCCCGCCCGGCCCCCGCTCCCCGCCCCGCTCCCGGCAGCCGCCCCACGCCCCGGGCGGAGCAGCCCCGGCGGCGGATGGCGGCGGATGGCGGCAGCGGCATCACTCACCATGGCGGCGGCAGCCGCGGAGAGAGAGCAAAGGATGACGGGAGGCGCGCAAGGCCGCCGGGAGCCCGCGGCGCCTGCAGCGCCCCCAGCGGCTCGGAGGGCGCCTGCAGCGGCCCGAAGGGGCTCGGCGCCAGGGGGCGGGGCTCCGCGCGCTGCCCCGGGTCCCAGCGCCCGCCGCAGGGCCCGGCTCGGAGCCCCCGCGGCCGCCTCCAGCGCCGGGCCCGGGCTGCAGCGGCCTCAGCACCGCCCCGCTCCCCACGGCAGCCAAGGGGGCACCTCAGGGGAAAGCAGGTGCCCCAGGAGGCACCAGTTGGTTCCACACTAGGCTGTGATGGAGAGACATAGCCCCCTCGAACTCAGCACATCCACGAGGGAGCCTCGGCCCACCGGAGCATCACCCCACCCAGCAACACGAGGAGTGGCCGCTGCAGGAGAGGGAAGGGGCTCCAGCTGGCCCTCCAGCTGGCCCTCCAGCAGCACGGGGCACCCAGCATAGGCAGCCCCACTACACCCCAAGCCCTGCTCAGCCCTCTGACACGCTGTCAGCGGGACCCCTGGAGTCCCTCTCCCCTGTGGGACAGTCCAGCAGGCCACCCACCTCCACCAAGCGGGTGGGAACGCACCGGGAGCCAGAGGACACTCCAATTAACCTCCAACTCACTGCTGTAAGTAGGAGCCAGGCTCAGGCTGCAGCTCCCCTTCTACAGGCCCCTGCATGGGGCCCTGGGCAAAGACATGTCCCTGCACAGCACTGCCTTCCAGCTGGGCCACCGGCAGCACCCACACCAGCACCCCGCCAGGCCGCATCCCAGCTTCTCCCCACTGTCGCAGCACCAAGAACTAAGGCTAAGAGACAGCACAGCCAGCAGCAGGCACAAGGCTCTCACACAAAGCACACAGGCAAGGAGCACAAGAAGGTCAGGATTATTTTTTTTTGCTGCAACGTGTTTATTATGTGCCAAAAACTACACCACAGCTTACTCCACGCATCTGTAGGAGAGTGCAGTCTTGCCTGCATATACTACAATGAGGTAGAGACTTCACACACAGCTTCACAAAACCCCACAAAGAGCAGCTGGGATATGCAACAATGCAACATCAGCTCAGCAGGAAAAAAAAAAAAAAAAAGAGGGAGAAATTATGACACTGGTTCTTTGGCACACAGCTTCCAATAGAGGGGAAAGTAAAACAAAAAAGTAATAAAGTTCTCAAATCCCAGCAGCAGCATTTCTATCGACTGCACTGTTACTCCATACGTTTCGTAAAGGAAAGGAAAAGTACTTGTCCCCTCTAAGAGAAAGGGCTCCTATGAACCTTCATCTGTCCACCGAAACGCAGCCCTTTTTTAGCTAGTTACAAAAGAAAAGTAAGTCCTGTGACTTTGTGATTAAAAACCTCTATCAACCCCCCCTTAAGTGCAACTTAAAAAAGTGCAACAAACTATTTAAAACTATATACAGCAGCTCAGAGATCGTTTATCTGGTCCAGTTTCAAATCCAAAAAAAGCCTGTCCTGTTGCAAACCCCTCGATTTACAACTTTCCACCAGCAGCCCCCAGACACAAATTGCAATAATGTTAAAAGCTGCCAGGAAAGAAAAAAATCTCTCGTTTCAAACGACTTAAAAACTGTTTAAGAGTGTAAAAAGGAACTGGTAAAAACCCTTGAGCGTAAAATATGAAATATGATTTGGTTTAAATGAAGAGCAAAGTCTCCTTGTTGTTACAGTAAAAAACACCAGCTGAACATTCAGTTCTTTATGCCATCTGAAGATGGGGGTTAAATGAATGGAAAGGCACTGTATGGCAACTGCAAAAAAATGGAGCCAATGAGACCTGCATTATTACCATCAGTATTGCAAGGAATGTAAAAAAGCGCCTTTAAATAAAAAACCTAGGTGAAGGCATCTACATAAACACCTTCTCAACACGTGGCCCTTTTTTTTTTTGCTTCTCATCAGCAAACTAGGAACCAAAGTCTGGGAACTGCAGAATCGCTTGAGGGGTGCTCCCCCCCCTCAAAAAAACCCCAAACAAAACCCGACAAAATTCACTGTGCATTAGTGCAGAAACAAAAAGACCAGCAAGTGCAAACGTGAATGTAAGATTTTTTTTTTCCCCATTAGTCCTCAGGAAGCGCGTTCCCAGCCTGGGTCTGGCACCAGCAGGCACGCTCGTGCGCTCTCCACTTGGCAGGTTAACAAAAGGACTTTCTCCTGTGCCTGCGGCAGCCTCCGAGCCTCAGCAACCTCTTTAGCTGGAGTCTCTGTTCTTCTGGTTGCGCATCAGCGGGCGGTGGTGACGCAGGACCTCCATGGAGTGCTGCCAGTGCCAGCAAGAGCGGCAGAAGTACTTGAAGCAGATCTGCAGGGAGAGCAGAGAGGCAGCACCGTGGGGCAGGGGCTTCCAGGCAAGGTGAGCAGACAGCGGCCGCTGGCAAAGCCCCATCCTCTCCCCTCCCTGCGCAGGGCTGCAGACCAGGCCAGTGCAGCTGATCTGCAAAGTGCAGGGAGGGAATTCTGCACGCTGCTGGAGGGCAGGTTTTGCTCAGCTCCTAGCACAGCCCCTTCTAGATAGATCTGAAAACCCGTAAGCAGGCACAGGCCAGCAGCAGCACCGGGGGGGGGGCACTTGCAGGCAGGGATGGGGCAGCAACCAGGCTCTGCCAGCACTCACTGTGTCCCCGCTGCCAGCGGAGCGTGCCGCTCACCCTCCATCTAGGCTCCACGGGAAGCCGCAGGACCCTGGCTGAGCTCCTTCACCCGTAACAAGTGGGGGTCAGCCAGAGTTCCCTACATCTCTGGCAGTCCCAGGACCCATGGCAGGGTGACAGCATTCTAACTTCCAGCTTGTCACAGCTTATGGAGCAGTGGCCTCCTCTCAGGGACAGCCTGCTGCGCACTGCTGACCATGGCGGGCCCTGGCACTACAGGCACAGTGCCGGTGGAGCCACTGCATCGCAGGGTGGAAAGCTGCCCCTGCCTCCTGATGAGCCCTGCAGCTGCTCCCCGGGAGGGCTGCACCTCCTCCAGCACGGGGCTCTTGTGCCAATGCTTCATCCTCCCCACTCAGCGAGGGACAGCAGGCATCCCCAGGCACTGCAGCGCTCGGCTGCAGTCGGTGGTGCTGCCCCTCCTTGAGGAATCCCCCAGGCGCTGCAGCCCAGAGCCTAGCGCAGCTGGGCAGGGAAAGCCTCACCTGATCTCTGCAGAAGAAAGGGCCAGGCTGGGCGCTGCAGACTTGGCACATGGAGTCCTCCAGGTACGGGTCAATCTGAACCTGCAGGAGAACCAGGCAGTGGGCACAGACCAGCACTGCCTGCTCCCAGGGCAGCCCCGACCCACTGCCCTGGGTACTCCAAACCCACCACCCCTCGCAGCTGGCGGAGCAGCAGTTCGCCACCTCACTCTGCCTCCAGAGGGACATGGGGCAGGCTCTGCACACTGTGGTGCTCCCAGCAGTATCACCAGTCACACATTGATTCAACTCCCCAGGCTGCCCCTTCGGCCCCACTCACCTTTTTAGTAAACTTTGTAGTTTTGATTTCCACAAATGCAGCGGTCACTGCCTTCAGGTAGCTGCGCTGGTTGTTAAAGGTGACACGGCCAGACCCTGGAACAAGCCAGAGCAGAAGCGTTAGACTGATCCAGCACCTATAACAGGAATCAGTGGAGGCCCAGAAGGCCCTGCTGCCAGCACCACCCCTTCCCCCAGTGCAGTTCAGCCGCAAGCAGGGAAGCAGCTTTTGCAGTGAGACCGTATCCAGGGCCTGGTGGCCCTGCCTGCCTCCCTCCCCAGGCAGTAACAAAAGCACAGCAGGCAGTGGAGAGCAGAAAGTCTTTTCCACAGACCCCTCCAGGCTGGTTAAGATGTAAGCTTACAGGCAGCAGCACTCCCAAGATGCCAAGGTACTGCTGAGGGCCACGCAGCAGCGGGCTCCATGCCTGCACCTGAAATAAGTCAGTGCTGAGACAGCTCAGCAGCTTTTATTTTAAGACTCCCACTCATTTGGAGCCTTGCATTTTGTAGCTTCATTGCCAGTCAGCAGTGTTCCTCTACCACTTGCTTCCAGCCAAGTTTTGTTAAGCTCCAGAAAGACGTATCTGTGCTTACCTGTGAGGGGTTTTTTTTGTGTAAGGGGAGCTTTGGCTGTTACAAGACTACCCTGCATGCATGCTGGCAGACTGCTAGAGCTCAGCTCACCACTGACAGCCCCAGTGCAAAGCATTACCCAGAACCCATCTACTCCTCCCCTGCAGGATCACACAAGACCCAAGCTGGAGGGCCTGGATCTGGTTTGGGGGTTACACTGTGTGCAGGGACTGCAGCTGCACTCAGGGGATCCTTCTTTCAAGAGGGTCCCCCCCCACCTCCTAGCGTGACCCCCTGAAAGCTGCCTGGACAACAGCTTTCTGTTGATGCCGATCAGCTGGTCTCAAAGGCAGCTCCTCTTAACTAGTCAGACAGGGATTTTCAGTGCACGCCCCCAGCAGGGTCATCCCCTACCCGAGATGATTTGGCACAAGGCAGGTTACACACAGAGGTCTTTCCCCAAGAAGCCTTCTGCCAAGCCAGGGCCAGCAGTCAGGCAAGCCTGAGGCAGCATCTCAGCACAGGAGATGCTTCAGTCGACACAGAATTAGGGTAGGGTTTAGTTACTGAAGTTGAGTTCGTATTGCTACAGCTTTAAGACAACTTTGAGTGCTGAAGTGCCAGTATGCTGCTGTAAGCCAGAGATCTCAGCTACTTGAGGAAGCAATCTCTGCACAAAGCCACAGGAGGCTCTGAGGTCATGCTCTAGGACCTCACAGTGCCAGCACGGGGCAGGTTGGTGTGCAAGACTTCATCCATGGTCATACTAAGAATTTGCTTGAAGTCTCATACTTCCATTCCCAACCCCTTGGGACTGTCACCTCAAAGCCACTGCAGCACGACAAGCATGTCCTAAGCCAAAGCCTTGACCAGAAAAGCCTGAAAGCTGTCTAAAGACAGTGACAAGAAGGCAGCTCTACACTACCAAGCTCTGATGTTGTTCCTGCCTGGCAACACACACTAGATTCATGATCCCTTCTTAAAACTTGCTGCAGCCTGAGCCTGGAAAGTTAGTCCTCATGCCCAAGCTGCAGGGTTTTTCCCCACACAGACTAGTCACCTCAGTGCTATACCCTGGCCCAGAAGGCCACCAGGGAGGTACAGAGGACAGATGTCATGATGTGACGTTTCAGCTCCTACAACATGAATGGCTAGAGCTCCATTCCCCTTTTGGAGGCTGTCTCAGCAGGGCACAAGGCTGCTCTCTTCATGCAGAAGTGTTACTTTACTCTTACTTACTGCAGAGGCTGCACCTGTGACCTGCCCCTCAGGCACACAGCCCTCTCTGGGAGGTGGGACCCCAGAGGGGGCTTCATCTTTTCCACCTGCAAGAGTACAGTAAGTCTACCTGACCAGAGGTCATGGCTCAGGGCAGCAGCTTGAACTACAGGCAGCAGACTTGCTGCCTGCGGCAGTCTGTGGTTTCAGCCCCATCAGGGGGAGTGTTCTCTCCAAAAGTGACTCACCATCTTCAGCACCTATGACTCCAGGAAGGCTGAAGCCCTGAGCTGAGGGGGCCATGCCATTCCCCAGCAGACCCAGCCAGAAGACTAAGCAGGGGCCCTCTCCATCTGCACTACCAGCTGCCTTGGAAGCCCAAAGCAACAGCACCCTGAAGGGGAACCAACAGGACAGCAGGGCCAGGACCCTGCCCACAGCCCTGCCCTATTCCTGCTGCCCAGCAGCTGGCACCACCCCAGCAGCAAGGGCCAGCAGCTAGTGGGTCTGAGTTTGCCCCCCCCCAGGCAGCAGAAGCCAGGTGAGACCCACAGCTGTCTTTGCTCTGGGGACAGAAAGGCAGCTAAAGCAGCATCTAACAACCATTAACAGCACTGAACAAGGGCAGAAACCCCTTCAGCAATGCCCAAAGAGATATTAAAAGCCTCAACCTACCCTGCAATGATTAGGTCCTGCCAGTTCCCAGGCAGGTCAGCTCTGCCAGCCCTCTCCAGGGCTGGTCTTACCTCCCCACAGCTGGGAGGTGAGGAGCATCACCTGTGGAAGAGGCTGGCTGGACACATACTCCCAGAGCAGGCAGAAGCAGAGCCTGGCACCCTGGGCAGTCTTCCCCATTGAGGGAAGAAGCAAAGGTCACTGCTGCAGCCTCCCTGGAGCATGCTGTGGGCTACTACTGCTCCTGGCAGGATCATCACTTACCAATGGGATACTTGTGCTTGTCCGTGTCTATGCCAGCATAGACCACCCCTCCGAACAGGTCATACATGACTGCTGCCAGGGCCTCTGCGTTCAGCATCCCATGCAGGGCCCCCACAAACACAGTCTTGCTGGGATCAAGCCGCTGGGATGGACTGCGCACGAAGTTGCTGTCTGCCAGCACCCATGGAATCACCTGCACCTGAAACCACACACAAGCAGGTCAGGTCAGCCAAGGGCCTGCAGAGCCACATGCTGTGCTGCTCCACAGTGCCCTCAGCTGACAGCACAGGCCATCCCAGACTCTCCGACTTCACTTTATTATTGCTGCTCAGGGCCTGCAGCCCAGGGCACTATAGCTCTGGAGCTCCAGACACCTCCAGAGAGCCCACAAGGCCTTTTCAAGGGAAAAACTGCCACACCACTCTGCTTCCAGACAAAACTGAATCCAATACACTGCTCCCTCAGGGGCCAGCAGCCAGAAAACTGTGTACAAGTAGATTTTACCTACTGCCTGCACCTATGTCTACAGCTCAGTCAGATGCCTCCATGCACAGGAGCTTGTTGTTGGAGGAGATCAATGGAACAACCCACCCACTATCAATTTCAGCAGGAGCTTCCATCTGCTCAACACCTGATACAGGGCTCTGAAGAGGAGAAACTTCTGCCAGAGCTAAATCACCAAGCATGAAAGTGCTGCCAACAGCCAGACACCAGGAGAGGTGTCTGGAGTGCAATTAGTTTCTGCCTGTCTAGATAGGAGAATCTCAATTCTTTAACACCAAACACTCACACAACTGTACCTGATCTATAGCTAAGGTCCCCTTTACAGGAAAGCCAGCCTGGGCCACTGGCAGCCTCAGCACCTTCAGCACACAGTTCAGCCAGCCACAGCTCTGCTGGGGAGCAGCTGCAGTTACAGCTGTGGATCCAAAATATCTGCCTGCAGTGAGCATGAAAGCCATTTGCTCTGCAAGCAGACAAGGCCTAAAGCAGCACCAAAGGATCAGTCTGTCTCTGCAAGCAAGAGTGTGCTGAAAGAAACAGTAAACTCCCTGTTCCCGTGCTCCTTTCCAGCTAACTGAAGCTGTTTGGCTTCACAAAGCCAGGGTCTGCCCCAGATCCAGGAACTCCAGGTCACAGTTTGGCACAAGCTGTTGTCAAGGACAAACTGCAGTTTGACACTTCCCTCCTTGCCTGCATCCAGCCTCACCGAAGGAACACATCAACTAAAGATGGCCTCAAAGAGCCAGTTTGACTTCTGTTGCTCTGTTTTAGCCCTGCTTTCCTGGAGCAGAGTAACACTGTGCATGCCCCCTCGCCTCCAAGGATCTTACCAGGACCCCCTATTGCCATCTCTAAAGCTGCTCTCACGGGTCTGCTCACCTCTTTGCAGCGCATCCTGCGGCTGGACATCTTGAAGTAGTATTCGCTGAGCCCATCAGGGCTCAGCAGGTCCTGGGAGCATGCCTGGAGCAGGGCACGCACAGATTTCTCCGACTCAAACACCAGGTAGACATATCCTTTAGATGTAAATAGGGGAAAAAAGTGGTTGTTAGAACTGTAGTGGAGGAGAAACAGATCATCCCAGTTTGCAGACACCCTCAACAAAAAAAACCCCAACCACTCAGATGCTGCCCAAAATATCTGTACTGCATCTTCCTTGCTGTCCCCAACTCCTTTTTAGCGGAGGGCAGCAGTTTGCAACACCTGCCTCAGTAGACTATGTATGAGCTCCACCAATGATGCACAGAGCCCAGCCAAGCAGGGAAAGAGCCCAAACTCAGCACAACACTGGAAGCAGGCTGCCCACATCCTATGTCATGTGTGCCACTGTCCCCCCTGCACAAAGGCACATCCAGACATGACAGGTGGGCACCACCAGTCTGGCCACTGCATACTCTGCAGGAAAACAGACTCTGCTTCGCATTTAGAATGTCTCAGCCCAGAAATTTAAGTTCAGGGCTTTAAAGTCACTCCTGTCAGTGCCAGCACCCCACCTTCCATCGCTCTGGTGACAAAATGAGGCCATTAGACACCACTGAGCCTACAGACCAGCCACTCCTTACTCTGTAACTCTTACTGCTTACACAACACATCAGCCCAGCTACTTCAGACAGGATTATGCCCCAGGTGCTGCTCGGCTCATCAGTCCCCACAGCCTGCCAGTTTGCTGCAGACACATTTGGATTCACCACATGCGCTTTATGCCAAGGGTGGGCACACTTTGGGTGCTTGTGCTGGCAGTGGGGACTAGCAGCTATCGCCCAGAGCAAGACAGCTTGATCTGGGGCTCCAGAAGCACCAGAGACTCTTTCCCCCACCTCAGCCCTGCTAGGTATGGGTGTGGATGCCAGGTTTGAGATGACAGTGCTCTGCAACCCTGGTGCTGACCCAAGTGAGAGCGGGACATTTACCCTAGGTGCTCTGTACCATCCAGTCACCAGCATGCAGCCGTACCATCCCAGCATCCGTGCTGTAACATAGCATGGGAAAAAGGTAACCCTACCGTGTCGCTATTACCTTTAGGCATATTACCTTTGGGAGGGCAGCGTGGGTGTTTGCCATCCTTACCAGGCCACTCCACACTCAGTGAGCCAAAAACACGGAAGGTGTTGATCAGTCCAGCTACAGTCAGAAGGAGAGAAGTCAGTCTTCCCCAAAAAAGTTCTATCCTATACACCCTCCTGATGTCAAAACCCAAGGCCTCAGTGCAGGGCCAGGGGCTGCTCACCTTCTGTAATGTCCCATGGGACTCCTCCCAGGAACACTTTGCAGGAATAGACAGGGTTCTTGTAGTTTCGGGGAGGCAGCTGACCACTCCAGGTGCAGGTTGCTTCATTCACAGCTTGGACAAGCACAAGCAACAGTCAGTACAGGACCATTTTCTTTCCACTCTCCCATAGGTGTCCAAGCAAACCCCCATATTCCAGAACTGTAAGTGATCTGGAGACAGAGCTGCAGCAGCAACAGGCAGCTGCCCAAACAGCCGGCCGGTTCCCTGGTCTACCTGCCGACAGTCAGGCTTGTGCACAGAGAAAGGTCTGATCTGCCACAAACTCACATCCAGCCACATTATCTGTACAGAGGCCACCTGCATGCCCTCACAGAAGTACAGGACCATCATCATGCACTGAAGCCTGCTGAGATCCATCATCCAACTTACCTGCTGCTTGCCTGTGAAGCCTGGCTTCTCTTTCGATACTGAAAGGGTCTTCTGGAGAGTCCAGGAGATCCCAGGAAGGCCACGCAGATGCTCCAGGCCATCTTTTTGATGCACTGGCTGGGGAGGAAGTTACTGCAGCCAGGGCAGCTTGATCTTGATCCAGTCGGGACCCCACACCCATCTTTAGGGGGTCTCTTGACACCCCACTGAGGGGCAGGAAGGGCAGAGGGGGAGAGATGCGAAGGCTTGACTGCAAGAGAAAGCCCACATTAAAACCCAGCTTCTGTGTAAGAGCACATAATACTAGAGGTCATGCATCACACCAGGGCCCCAACTTCACCCACAGCAGAAGAGGCTCTGTGATCTCTTGTTCTCTTGAGACCCTCTGAGGTCTGGCACAGGCAGGAAAGGAGCCACCTCACCTATCCCAGCAGCCTGATGGGAGCACAGTTTCCCTGGGAAAGGCCTGCCCCTGCAGCCATTTCCCACTGAACCCATGCCAAATTATTATCAGCAGAGATAGTTAAGCAGGAGACACCTTGCAGACCACAAGACCAACAGCTTCCCCATGCCTGCACAGCCTCAAGGACAGCTGACACCCCCCATCCAGGCAACAACAACTACCCCAGGAAGAGCCTCATGTTTTGCTTCAGGCCCTGCCTGCCACAGGCAGGGCTCACTGGCAGCACCCATGAGCTCTGCAGGCAGCCAGCTGGCTCTCACCCTCCACACACCAGCTCCCAGGCCTGCCTGACCAGGGTGTGGGCTTAGCTGGCTGCAGACCCAACTGTTTGCAGGTTTAACACACCTCTTTCAGGGTGGAAGGAGTAAAAGCCCAGATTAATAAAACAGCAGGGATGTGAGACACTGTGCAGCTTAGTGCCAGCCGCTCTGTGGATTGAGCTGTGCACTGCTGCAGCACAGCCGCCCACACCAAGGCCATGCTGAGGAAGACCTGACCTTCATGAACAAGGCTGGCACAAAGCCCTGCCACCCCACACTGCCTGCCATCGTCAGAGCCTGGGGTGCTGCAGCTGCTTACAGCATCCCTGCTTGAGATCCTGATTCTCCAGGGTGGATCACAGCAGAATCAACTCCACATCAAGCCAACTGCATCCTTCACGACAAACCCAATATGGGGGTCAAGGCCACAGCTGCACCACATCGGAGCCAGGAGCAGCTTGGCCCTGGCTTTAGCCTCAGGTGCCGAGGACAAGCCCTGCAGCAGCACCTACAGAGTTGGCTGGAGCCAGGCTGTCCTGCTGGCACCCAGAGCTGCCACTCACACTGTGATGTGGACCCAGCAGCACAGACTGGGTCAGCAAGACAGACACTTGCCTTGTTCACTGGCTTCCAAATTTAGCTGTGCTTTAGGGAATGGGAGCAGGCTAGACCCAGTTTTCTCTAGAAGAAACAGCCCTGAGATGGAGAAGTGCAGTCAGCAAATGGGAAGGGCAATGAAAGGCAGGGACAGGAGCTCCCGAGAAGCCCAGATGGGAGCCTGGAGACAGCTGTGCTGATCAACCACCTCCCTGCTGGGATCAGGGCACAGACAGCCTCCTGCCACACACCAGCTCAAGCACTCAAGACTCCTCTGGGAGCTACTTTAACCCATTAGGGCTGCAAGCACAAAGTCAAAAGGCTAAAACATTTAAGAAAAAAAAAAGATGCTAGTTTGTGCTGAAGGAGGACTGCACCAGCAGCCCTTCTTCCAAACCCTGGGCTGCAGGAGAACCTTGTCCTGTCAGTGTGGGCATGACAACTACTTCCAGCACTCTCTTCCCTTCCTGAGCAGGCAGGGCTGCATCTTACAGCCCCGCCTCCCCCCCCTCCCCCCCCCCCCCTTCTCCCAAGTACGGCAAGACACCAGGAACCACAGAGTGGGTGCAAGATCCAAACTTACAATCAAGTCTGAGAGGTGGTCAGAGCCAGAGCTGAACCCACTGGTGTCTGAGTCCGAGGGGCTGCTGGAGCGGGAGTCCAGGAGGGAGCGGGAATCCAGGCGGGAGTTCCTCAGTGTTGGTGTGGAAAATTTTTCTGACAGGTCTGAACCAATGGGGTCTAGAGGCAGAAAACCCAGCGGGGGCTTCCCCAGGATGTTCCCGAGAGGGTTACTCAGCATGCTGAGAACTGCAACAGAGAAAGAGCCTGTCAGTGCTGCAGCATGACACACCTCCTTCCCTCCCAGCTCTGTGGCAGAGGCCCAGAAGGGTACTGGGCTCCTATCAGCCCAGAAGCAGCTTGTCCAGGAGGTGGCACACCTGGTAGGTATCAAGCCTCCAGAGAGCTCCAGAAAGGCTGCTTTGCCATCAGTTGCAGCATGGTGCTGCACATCTGGACCCACCAGCAACAGCCTGGTGTGGCTAGCAAACACAAGGGTGGGTTACTCTCCCAGGGCTGAGATCAGCCCAGAAATCCTGTGTCATCCTGGAGCAGAATCACAGACCCCACATCCTGGTTATGGGCCTCATACAGGTACTCCAGACCAGCCCCTCTGCCCAGTCCATGCAGTGATGCTGGCATTTCTCGCTGCTTGTGCTGGAGGAAGCTAGGATCCAGGGGGGCAGCTACCCACACAGTTTTAGTGATGGGGTGCACAGACTGGGCCCACAGCCAGTCATTGCACATATTGGCAGCCAGGCTGAGAGGAGCAAGGCCTGGCCTATTAGCAGGCATTTGCAGGCTTGGAGGTAGGACACATGTCGTCAGTCCTGACAGGAGCTGGCTACAGGCAGCCAGCAACGTGCCAGTCTGGCCTGCTGACAACAGAGACACTTCACAGTCAGTGGCTAGCACTGAGCACTGTCCCCAGTATGCATTCACAACAAGCCTGTCTGGTCAGGTCTTTGCCCAAGAGCCGACAGACAAGTATGCGCCAGATTGCTTCCCTCGCACAGCAGCAGGCTTTCCTCCCACTGAGGAGAATAGAGGCAAGCAAATTCCTTCCTGCAAACAGAGCCACCCCCCCAAGCAGAGCACCAGGCCACTGAAGGCTCATGGAAGCCCCATCCTGCTCTGTGGGTCAGTGGTGTGGGGCCAGCTGCCGCCCAGGAGGAGAGGGAATGTACTGCAGGTTCAGCCATGTGGGATCCCACAGGGGCCCAACACCAGCCAGCTCTATTCAAAAGGAGCAAGTCTCAGCAAGCTAAATGTATCCCCAAACCAAATGAAAAGAGCAACACATTCAGAAATTGTTTTAATTATTCAAAGGCTGCAAAACAAGGCAACCTGCCCTGAAGCTTTCAGTTTTCAGCAAAGCAAGCTTGGGATCCACATGACATCCTCCAGCCCCACCTGATCTCAACCAGCTAGGACCACGAAGTTGATAACCCAGATTTTCAGGGGCTCTTTGCAGAGGATAAGAAATCCAAAACACTGCCTAGGTGAGTAAAAAACCACCATCATGCTCAAGTGCATTACTGTCAAACACTAGTATTAACTCAGTGTCAGAAAACTGCTGAGCATGCCCAAAGCAAGATGCTGGGATATACCCATTCCAAGCTGCATTATCCAATGGCATACCTGCTGGGGAGCTAGCAGCTCTAGCCTCTCACTACAGGGAAAAGCCCCACAACACCAACAGAAACCCCAGACAGGTACAGGTGAGTCCTTTATTTGAAGCATCTACCTCAACCCAAGGCAGAGCTGGTCTGCAGGAGCCCTCAGCCACAGTTACAGCATCTGCCCACATTTGCTGAGCCTTACCCCTGCAGTTTTCCCCAGGCTCAGACTCATTTTGGCTACAGCACAGAACCATGAACTCACCTCTGACTGCACTTGGAAAGTGACCTCCTGCCCTTTGAATACTTGCCCGGCTCTCCCTGACAGTAGCACTTGTGCTTACACCCAGCCCCACAGCCACAAAAGCAGCTCACTGGCCCAACAGTACTTACCCTGGGCAGAGCCTGGATGGCAGCAGCCCCAGCAGCAGCGGTGGGTAGCTGAGGGAAAGCCGCTGTAGACAGCTTGAGCTGGGGAGGAGACTGCTCCCTCCTAGTCACAGCACAGAGCAGGGCAGAGCATCTCCCAGCCCAGGCAAACCGCACTATGCTGGTTTGCCGACTTCTCTGAAGCCACGTGATGTGTTTAAAAATACAGCCAGTGTATTGTTCAAGGGAGACAGCTGAATTTGTTAAACAGGCTCAAAAATCTGATTAGTCACTAAACAGTAGAAGAGTCAAAGCAAGGCAGCTGATCTCATGGCCCAAGTCTCACTGCAGACAAATGCTCCAGCACTGACACCCTCCTCAGCCATCGAGCACAGTGGGTTTGTAATGCCAGGCAGTGAGCAGCCCTGTGCTGACCCAGTATGCACAGCATTCCTAGAGACCTGGAGCAAGCACCATGCAGACTGCTACCAGGCAATGCTGTCCTGCACCTCAGCTCCTGGTTATTGGGAACACAGGGCAAGAATGCTCTTTGGGATACATCAGCAAGGGTTCAGGGCCTTATCAGAAGTTCCCAAAGGCACTACAGGGTCCAACTCCTCTGCCCCACTTATTTCACCCTCCTCTGCTACCACTCTGGCTTGTTACAGCCACTGCTTACACATTTGTTCCCAGGACTGCTTAGCTCTCACCGCACCTCAAAAAACCAGTAAGGCCAGTATGAGTGCATTCAAGTAGCAGAATTACTGGCCTTTAAAGGGTTCTACTGTCTGGGCACCCAAGTTTCAGCACCTACCAAACAAAATCTTGCTGGCTACAACTGACCCACTCCTAACCTCATGTCCTGGAAGTGCTGACATCCTGCTGTTAACACAGATGGATTTCATCCACTCCAGGAGCTTTGACAGGTCTGCATGGGCAGCGCTCCATTACACGCTCTGTGGGCTACGCAGAGCTTGTGGGAGACCCCATGTCACGCCAGTGGGTCTGACTCAGCTTCACTTTGTACCTACAGTTACTCACAAAGACATCAGGAGGAAAAGCCATGAGCCATGCTCGGCCTTTCTTCCTTTACACTTGCTTAGCAATCAGGTTGTGTCCCCTGGAGCCAGCCTTTGCAGGTAGCCCAGGCAACACCAACGTAAAGTACAGGTCATGTTTCTCAGCCCCTCAAACCCAAAGGCATCCTGCTCTAACCCACTGAACCTCCTCCTGGGGGATGGGACACAAGAGCCTGATAAAGGTTGCTCACCTTAAAAAAGCCCTCAAGTCATTGGGGCCACTCAAACCCACAGCTTTTTCAGGGAAGTTGGACTTGTCTCCTGCCTCAAACAGACAGCTTGCAGAAGAGAAAACAAAAACATTCCCAATGCACATGCAAGATGCATCAGAAGTTTCTGGTGTCAAAAGCATCCCTGAAGATCCCAAAGTGAACCAAACATCAGGTAACTACTCAGACTAAAGGAAAAAACTTAAGTGCGAACAACTACATTTTTTTTACCTTTATGAGGGAAATTTTAACTCAAGGGTCACCATGATTCCCATTCATCTGCTCATACACAGTGGCCCTGCTGTCCAGAGCATAGCAGTTTGTAGAGGGCTTCTGGAACTTTTCACGCCTCTGCTCAGAGCTGCAAGAGAGGCACATGCCAACACTCTTTTGCAGGGGACAGCAAAAAATGTAGCTTTTAATAGAAACTCAGCTCTGACTTTTGACTTGCTGCTGCAGCTTTAATGACTGGATTCAGAGCCAGCATGCTCCATCTTTGAGCATGTCAGCCAAACGCTGACAGATTTAAGAGCTCTGTGGAGCAGTCTCGATACCAGCATGGCACTCTTCCAGTTTGTAGGCACTCAGGTTGCTCTCTAGAGAGCAAGCATTTTATGAACCACTCCTCCTCCTTAGTTGAGCTTTCCCTAGTAAATGCTATCAGCACAATGCTGTTGCAATATATCCTCTTAATTCTTGCATCATCCTGGAGGCCCTAAAGATACTGAGGGGAGCACACACAAGAGTCTGGACCCATTGCACTCAAGGCAGACACTTTGCAGAAGTACCCAGCTACACTGAGCCCATGGTGGTGGTTTCACAGCTCAGCTGGTTTCAGCTCTTCAGGCCAACTCTGTCCTGTGGACTCCAAATTAGCTTTTAAAATCCAGTTACCAACCACCGAGCTACCACATTCAGCATCAATTTACCTAGTGTCAAGCAAATCGCTCCATTAGCACAAGCTGCAATCCGTAGCATGCACCTTACAAAAGACACCCCAACAGCAATACACCCAACCCAGTCAGTTTTAGATCAGTTTTTATTCTTCTGTGTGCTGAGTAGACTTGCAATTTAAGGTTTTCAGCACCTGCCCAGGACCTTGAAGCATACCACTTTCTTCCCTGCATACCATAATTTGCAGCCATTTAAGAATTAGACCTTCCTGGTAGTTTTGACCAAGCCCTTTTTATAAGAGATGGATGTAAAGATGAGCCCTAAGGAGCCATGCTTACTAATGGTGGCAGCTCAGGGAAGGGCTCTGAGTAAATAAGCCACCTTACCACCATGCTGATGACAAATGACACTTTAGTGCCTTGAATAAAACCTTAAGACAAGAGCAGCACTACACACAGACCATCCACTGAGTTTACACTCCTGACAGCTAGAGCTGACAAAAAACTGTCACCATTAAGCTGTCCTCTTAACAAGTACTTTTGCTTTAGCTTGGGTCTGCAGGTGACCACCCAGCCCAGTAAGCAACTGTGCATTAGCAGAGCAGTGCTGATGCTCTTTGCTCCTTGGTGCATCAGTTTCAGCCAAGTTATTGAGAAACCAAGTCCGGTCCAAAGCAAAAAACCCCACCTCCCACCTTACAGGTGTTCAGGTCCTTTTCCTCAAGTTCTCCCTCTCACCCCATAAGAACATCAGTGGAAGCTTCTCCATAGAGGAAAATAGCATTTGACATCGGGCGACGCACATCACAGCATCTCCACAAGCCCGAAGGCACATGTACCTGCATGCGTGCACACAAACTCCTGTTGAGCAGCACAGCATGCCAGGCCCTGGATTCAGACACCACCAGCAATGTCTGGCACCTGCATGCTTGATGCACAGGCAGTTCAACACTGTGTTTGGCAGTGACACAGAGTGCTACAATGAGCACATGCACACACTTTTTGAAGTCATGCTCTGAAGATATGTTCCAGCCTTTAAAAGCTTGCTGCAGGGCTAGAAAAAGTCTATTTAGAAGGGACCAGGACTTCTCTAAAGCAGGTCTACAATGCAGAGGCTTTCAGAGGGTCACTCTTCCTGGCTGCCACCACCAGCAAGGTTAGACAGAGGGACATTTCAATGTCCAGAGAGGAGATACCAGAAGCTTGCCTGCTGGGAGATTACTCAGCATAGGAAGGATGGCAGACTGTCAAGACCTCCCCTTCACCCATCAACTGCTACGTGTGCTGAAAGTCTACCCTTCTGCCTTGATCTCCTTGTGGAGGCAGGGGCGAAGAGATCAATAGGAGAGCTCTTACCAAGAGAAGCAGGGCAGAAGAGCTGGGTTTCAGTGCCACCATGCTTCTGCTTCCACTCAGTGACACCTGCCATGCCCAGAGGCTGAAGCTGTATGCATGTTTGGGGCAGGGCAGTGGAGGAGGGAAGCAGTGTGACCTAGGCCCTGGAGACTGAACACAGTGCAGTTTCTTTTGTCATTCATCAAATAAGCTTGTAAAGAAAAAAAAAAAAGGCTGATGTCCTAAACAATAGCCTGCTGCAGTTCCAGAAAAACAGCTCGTCTGCAGTTTTTACCACCCAGCCAGACTCTGCCCTGGTGGGGTGGGAGCAGGCTGAATGTTTTAGTCAGCCAAAAAGAAGCACCTCCTACAGACACAAAGCAACTTTATGGCAAGAAAACCATTTGCATGTCTGAAAGGCAAATGGGCACCTTAACCATCTCCTACAGCCACAGTTACCATCTCAGCAGTGACACAGCCAGCCAACCTACCAGAGTGAGTTTTCCCCTCTCCATCACACACAAGCACAGAGCCACTTAAAACAGGACCCACTCATCACAGCGGAAGGGGTGATCAATACTCCAGGCTAATCTTAAGTGAAGTTTTAGCACTTCACACCTGCAGCCATGGGACCTTGCGCTGCCTGCATGGAGCCAGCAAGGAACCAAGCCCAGCAGAAGCTGCAGTGACAGATGTGGGGCTGCAGCACACAGTCCAGGAACAGGCTTTGCTTGGCACAGGGAAGGCAGACATTGGATTGCCCCCTCTATTCACTCTAACAGAGTTAGAAGGAACAGCAAAGCTCTTACAGGTGCACAAAGAATCAGGGAAAAGCTGCAGCAAGAGAAGTGGCAGAGGTTTCTTCCTCTTAAGTGGAACAGCCATGGGACAGGGCCCAGAGGTGGAAGGGAACTCTGTCTTTAGGCCTCAGAGCTTGTCCAAGCAGCACACCAGACATGGCCAGCTCAAATCCTCTCATCACTCCATTGGAGAAAGTCACTGCTGTTATGAGAAGAGCCACCTGAAGTCAAAGGCACACATCCTCTTCAGAGCTGTATGTCACAACAGAATTCTCAACCATCTTGAGCCAACTGTCATGAAAAGCAGCTCCCAGAACTGCAGATGTGATCAAACCAGCAGTAATCACCATCTACATAAGGATGGCACAGCCCTTTATTGTTTCTGAACTACAAAAGAACCACCTCTGCCCTGACAGATTCTTCATTTGGGGCAAAGAAGAACTGAGGATATTCAGGGAGCTATTTCTGGTTTGCTAAGAAGGGGGCAGGGGAATAAAAAAAGGCAGCATGATCCCACAGCTGAACCACAGAATTAGAGTTAGGACACCTGAGGTCTATTCTTGGTTCTGGCACCAAGATAGTAAGTCACTTCCCTAGCGTGCCCTGAAAAATGGAAACAGCAGTAGAACTCAGAACAGACAAGCTTATTGCATTAACATTTGAGAGCACAAGTCTTCTTCCTGTGCTGAGAGTGGGACCTGGCTGACAACAAGCCTCACTGCTTCTCGCGGCAGTGAGTTTATTACTGTGTTTCTGGGAAGGGAAAACAGATGCCCAAGGTAAATATAAAAATCAGTAAAGACAGCTAAAACACGATTCAGGATTAAAAGTGTAAGCAGACTGCCACAACTGTATTCATCTTTAAAAAGATGAGAACATTGAAATACAGCAGGTTTTAACATATATCAGTCCCAGAGATATTTAAAAGCCAACATATTCAGGTCAAATTCTGCACAACAAGCTTCAGCTTTGCAAGCCTCAAGAACACACACTTATATTTAAGTACTAAATTCCTCTCAATTATCTGCTGCAATGTCCAGGGTGCAAACTCCACAGCATGTGTTACTTCATATGCTAACAAGGATGAGACTGACTCATTTTTACTACTCAGCTGCATCACAATGTGTGGGGTGTCAAGTCCATCAGGATACTACCTCTAGCAGAAGGTATATTCTTTAGAGGGGGATCAGGCTGTTGGCCATACTGCTTTGGACAAGGCAGCAGGCTGCAGTAAAGAAAGAAACTAAAAAAAGACAGGCTTTAGCCCCAAGTGCAATCTTATTTGAAAAACTGCACACAAGCCTCACTAAGGTATTCATTCAACTGGCATAAAGCCACCTTCTTCATCACTTGATTGGCACACCCAGCACCACCAGTGATGCCTGCAGGTTCCCAGCTACCTTCCAGGGGTCTACATGAGGCATGTAGAGAATCACAGCTTTAGAGGTTTATGCTTCACCTTCCCTCTGCACTCCTAGAGAGAAAACAAGCCAGAGGGGCAAGCAGGGAAGCTGGGCATTTCTCCATGGCCACCTGAAATGGATGGCAGCTGCTGCTGTGTCTGAGAGCAGCCTCCGAGCTGGCAGTAGCATAGACACCACCTGTGATTCAGCTGTTTTGTCAGCACCTAAGGGACTACACAGAAGGCAAGTAAGCCCAGAGACATGGGTACAAGGTGCTGAGATGGAAGATGCAGCACTAGCTGGAGATACCCTGCTCAGCGCCCCTGCCCTCAGCCCACACCCTCTGGGAGACTGTCAATTCAGCCCCACAGCAGCACCATCTGTGCTGTGACAGCTCAAGGACCATGGCACTTTTCAGAAGCAGATCATTTCAGAGCCAGCTCAGTGCAGGTGCCCATTTAAACAGGCCTTGTTCTGGGAATACTGGGGCAGCCTATGAATTAGTTTATGTAGCCCCCTTGGGCTATGCTACTTTTGTGACCCTTCAGCAGCTTTCTTATGTGCTTTGAGCCAGAAGTTGGACCACATAACCTCAAGTGGTCCCTTCCAACTTGAATTGCCCTACCACCCTAAAAAGACAGCCTGTCAAGAGCACTGTAGAAGGCCCAAGAGGTCATCTTCCAGCAGTCCCACATGCATTCATGGCATGAGAAGTCCATTAGACTAATTTCAGCTGTATAAACAGGCCAAACACTCTACTGGCTCGCTGGCCTTGCCCCTAGTATCACCACAATGACAGATCATGCTGCAACACCACACCACACAGCCTGGTTATCAGGGCAGCATGCTGTACCCAGACACAGAGACAAACTCAGGTCTGAGGCAGGAGCAGATTTTGAACTTTGGGCCTGTCCTACCAGAGCTGGAGAAGGGGAGGAGCAGGCATCACCCCTACCTTCTGCAACAGGCAGCCCAAGCACCCTGGGAGAGCAGCACCAGAAATCATGCTGAAGTCCAGACAGTTCCTCTACCCAGCTTCAAGTGGAAGCACACAGAGCTGCATGTACTGTGGAGGTTGTAACAAAGGCACAGAGCCAAAACACATATTCAGGGCCTCTTCTAGAAAGCTCCCATATTACCACTGATGAATATGTAGCAGATAGTCTTTCACATCTGCTCTGCCCTGCAAACAAGCACCCCATCTGCTGCTTAGACATATAGCAGTACAAGAGCTGGAGAAAGAACTAGCTGCCCCATCTTTGACTGGCACAGTTCTGGGGATGACTCTTCCCCCAGACCAGAGCTTGCACATTAAACCACCCTGCTACTACCTCTGACATGAATCACAATGAGAAAGACTAAGCCAGTAGATGCACAGGGCAGCTGAGAGCCACCAAACAGCAGCTCCAATGCTCTCCTCTGAAGGGAACATGCTTGTTAAGGCTTACTTCAAGAGCTAGCCAAGAGGCATGTGCTCTAGACTACAACCTGAGTCAAAAGCTTATAAGCAAGCTCCACAAGCCAGATTTGTACACACCAGCACTGCCAGGCTGCTGAACACCAGTCAGCACGTCTATGAAGTGGCAGATCTGCCACTGCTGGAGTGTTTTTATCATTGCATCGCCAACAGCTTTGAGCAGGATCAGATGCTTAAGAAGTCTGTGCCTTCCTTGCACCCACACTCGCCCATGATAACCTCCACAGAGCATGCAGGCAGCAGCAGGCAGCCCTCAGGGCTGCTCTAGAGGCCACAATAAAACATCCTTCCCTGACAGAAGTCAAGGGGAGGGTTTTGGGTGGTATGTGCCTGCTCCCATAAGCAATCTCCAGCACAAGCCTGGAGGCTGCCCTGACCCACTTCAATTCTAGCTGGATACAAGCAGAAATGCTGGTTAGGTTCCTGCTCCAGTTACTTGCCTATTTGCACCTTCTACTACTCTACAGCATCAGCATAAATAAAAATAAATCTGTTTTGGAGAAGCTGCTCAAATGGAAGCTTTAAGAGGTGGATTAAGAGCAACTTCCATTAGAAACCAATTGCAAACTCAGTTTTGATACTTGTTTTACTTGTTTGATACATATTTTATTCTGTTAAGAATGAGCAGTCTGCAGATATTAAGTGCTCCCTGCTTTCTACTCCACAGCATAGCTAGCTCCAGCCAGCAGATGGGAAATCAGCCCATGGAGTGTGAGCAGCCCTTACTGAAACATGCTCAAGAAACAAGTGCCCATTAAGCATCCACACCAAGTACATCCGCAGAAAAGCCCTAAGAGAGACAAGATGGCATGAGGCAAGCTTTTAGTAAGGCCATCTCAGGTGCTCCTGAAGTACAACCACCAAGCAGGAGATCGTGCAAGTCAAGCCAGCCCCCAGCCTTCCTCCCTGACAACATTGCCATAGTTAACCTCCATACAGAAGGCACCACCACCATACCTGTGCTTCTACTACTAAGCTCTGAACAGTAGCCAGAAGGACTAGGGCTTAATGCACAGCTGCCAGGAAAGCTTGTCTTCCTTTCAAGGCAACAAAGGACACCAAGAACATTGTGAGCTCAGGATACCCCCCCACCCAGTCTTTGGTTGCCCATTTGCCTGAATCAGGTGCAGGTCTGAGGCCAGCAAGAGGTGGTCTTGCCTCCCTGCTCCAGCATAAGCAGCCATACCATCGGCAGTATGAAGGAACCTTTCACTGAGTTGTCTAGGCAGACTTTGGCTTAAATCTGAGTGAATCTCATTCTGGGTGAAGTGCTCACTCTGTGGACCTGAAGCTCCCCTTTCACTACAGAGCAGAAAAAAAAATCCTTCTTGGACACTGGTGACCACCTGGAGTCACCCAGATGCTGAGCCCTCCTCCATCAGAATGAGGATCTGAAATCCTCCTCTAGCACAAGAAGGATTTTCACACAGCCAAGCAGGAATATGCAAGAGCTGAAGGCACACCTAGGCAGCAACTGTCTTCTGAAGCCACTTGTCCAAAAGACAATAGGTTAATCAGCAGGGAGAAACCCTGACTTGCTGAGGGCCACAAGGGAGAGCTCTATGGAGCAGGTACTTAGCACCATGCTGCAGCACACGTTAGCCTAGCAGCAAACTAAACAGCCAGGGAGAACAGCAAGTGATGTGGAGGACCTCCCTTGTCCAAGCCCTCTGCCCCTCTAGGGTCTTCCTCAAGCTCTGAAGCTGAACACTCAAACCAACAGCTTGAGGAAGGCCAGAAACTTGTGTTGTACTTGCCAGCAACAACCACCCTCAGACTGATTAGCAACTTTCACTTGGGAGTGTTTCCTCAGGTGCCTGCTACCACACACAATATTTGAGGACAGTCTGAAAACAGACCATCCTGGGGGAGCAGCTTACAAATCCCTCCTGCTGTTGAGAGGAAAGGCTAGGAGCCCACAATAACTGTGCTTCCTTCTATGCAACAGGTCTTTTCTTTCGTCCTTCAGAGATAGGGTTTTGCCTTGAAGACTTGAGTGATTCGTACTCAGAGGCCTCAGCTATCTCTGCAGACAAAGCACAACAGATTGCCTGCAGTTCTAGCCTAGTAAATTTGAAGCGACTACAGATAATCAGCATGTTCAAGCTTATTGCAGAAAGAAGTTGGTGTGCTCTGGGAAGCAGGAGAACCAAAGGCTAGAAAGATTTTGTGTTGCTTCCCTACCACAGGCCATTTCTCCAGCACCAGAGAGGCTGGAGCTGTAACCTTGCAGACTAGGGAGTGAGACAGCAGCAGCCACACTGGAGAGGGCATGGACAAGGCTGGAGCCGCAGTCTCAAGAGCAGATCCAAGGAAAAGCTCAGATCTGTTGCTGCACAAGCCATTTTAGGGTCACAGAAGTGGAGAGGCAGATACAGCAAGGTGGTCCCCCTGACATCAGGAAGAGCTCACCTGCTCAGACTGGGCTCATCTAGAGGTACCAACATCCTCTTCAGAAGAGCTGATCCCTCCAAAACCACCTTGCAGGTTAGCACTGCATACTTAGTATTAACAGACTGGTTTTTGGATGATTTCCCAGCAGGCAAGTCTGCTGTCCCACATAGGGACAGGCTCCCGATGTAGGGCAGGACAGACCAGCCAGACCAAGCAGCTGGCACACAGGCTAAAAAACAGGCAGGGAGACCCAAAATCCACACATGGATCTGCTTGTGTACTGCTGTCACCTGTTCTCCAGGCAAAAACTGGATCAAGACCCCATTTGCTTGTGCTCCTTGAGGAACAGGACAGTGAAGGTAAAGGATACCATCAAGGGCAGTCCCAATTCACTTAACCCTTCCTTGCCTCTGCAGAGTCATGAACTCTAAGGTCTTAACACAAGCATCTACCTACTATGAGGCTACTTTAAATAAGGGGAAATGCTGCCTCAAAAAAACACAGCTAGGAATGGCAGGACTGGAAGTGTTCAAGGCCAGTTTCCTGCAAAAGCCCCTCCCCAGGTCACAGAGCAGGTTCCTGGGACTTGCTTAAGTATTTCCAGCCTGACAGATCTAGTGGCAGCAGCAGATTTGAGATTCCTTTCCTGCTACGAGACAGCAGTTCAATCCTATGGCAAATAAATGCAGGCGGCTTAAGCCTGCAGCAGCTGCTGGCCTCCCAGAGAGGCTCTCTCCAGACACCAGCTTCAGGAACTGGCAACACATCTGGTATGCTCTCAAGGGCTAAGCACACATCCTCAGTGTGTTACAGAGCCAGGCCCAGAAGGAAAACTCATTACAAATAACCTTGCCTGGGTGCAAGGGGTTCAGCAGCCCTTCAAGAAGCAGGGACACAAGCAGGATCAGAGTGTACAAACCAGCCCCGCTGTTCTCCAGCCTCCTCCAGCACAGATCCAGCCAGCAGCAGGCACCTACCTGATGCCACTGCACCAAGCTACATGGTGACACTGCCCCTGGGAATGCAAGGTGACACCAGAAGGGTTTGCAGTCAAGGGTCCCTCCCAGGCTCAAAAATCTACACACTGGCAAGGACTACACAGACAGGAGAGGAGGTCCCAGCTCATCAGTACTTGAGCACAGGTACAGCAGGGGACCCCATTAGCAATATTTTTAGCCTGACTGTTAGATGGTTGTTTTGGAAGGGTGGAAATGCAAAAAAAATCCCCAGCCATCTCCCCATGGATCCGCACAGCTGAGTCACTGCTGGAACCTTCCAAATGCTTGGGCACCAGCAGCGCAACAGCTTTGCTTGGCAGCGCCATCCCTTCCTTAGGGAAGAACCTAGAGACAGCCCAGCACCAATGCAGCCTCACCTGCTCTCAGGACACCCTGATGGAGACCCCAGCTGCACCCTCCCAGGCCTCAGCACTGCACATCAGGAACCTCTGGACACAGCAGCACCCTGTCCACATCTTCCCTCTTTCTGTTACAGCACAGCTAGGCCTCCTGGCAGCACTGGCATCTGCTGACTCCTCAGATCCATACAGCTTTCAGACACTCCTCTGCCACCCAGAGAGGACTGTTTCACAGCCTGTCAGAAAACACTCCTGAACTACAAGATCTCCCCTGCTAAGGAGCTCTGCATGACCACTCCAGGGCCCTTATGAAAGAAGGAAAGATGAGGTTCTGCAGACATGAGAGGTTGTAGGCAGGCTGAAGCAGTACATCAGCTGCGCACAGCTATCAGCTCCTCTCACTTCTCGAGCCAGTGTACATCATCCCCACAGCTCTTTGAGCAGGAGTAACAGCAGCCCAGACCAGGGAGCACTCCTAGCCCAGCTGCCACACGCCCAAGAAAGGAGGGGTGGGACTGAAGAGGAGAATGTGGCCTCAGGACCCTGACACCCCCAGCCATATAGCACTAGACCCTCTGCACAGCCTCTAAAGGCCAGAGGCTCCTCTGCAGAAACAGCACAGCTGCATTTGGGCTGGATTTACACCCCAGCCATCCCCCCTGCTTTGTGTACTGAAGAGAATTGCCAGGAGCGAGAAGTGAGGAAACAGGCCTCTCCAGACAGTATTGGGTGCCATCTTCCAGCAGCTGTTAGCACAAGTTGTCACAAACACCCAATAGGAGCAGATCACCTGAGCCCAGGGCACTGCTTGAGGTTAGATCCTTTCTACAGCTCTTCCCAGGCCTCTGCGGCAGGCAGAAGCTCCAGCATAATGCACTGCAGTCAGCGGGGGCACCTGACACCAGATACACCCTCTGCAAACAGGGAGGTCACCAGAGCACCTTCAGATCATCTTCAACTGAATCTTCCTCCCAAAACCACAAGCCCCTTAATTTGTGAAAGTGAACCTCCACCACTACCAGTGTCTACCTGGCCCCACCACCCAACCTGTGAGGTGCAAAGCCTACCACAGGCTTGTGTGAGCACTACTTGCTTGCCTGCCAGAGCACTGCAGAGACATCCGTGCTCTGCCAAGGCAGCCTGGCAGGAAGCTGGCCAAGAGAGCGCTGGAGACTGCTACAGTGGATCAGGTGGGGCTGGGACATCCGCACAGAGCAGCCGCCTCTGTGTGACAGCCCTTGTTCTGCAGCACCACTGTGCACCAAGCTGCGGGTGTCATGGTTGTTAGCAGCAGGAGCATTCCGTATGGATGTTGCCTGCTTTAACTGTACTCTTTACATTAAGGATCCTATAACAGGTTCAGTGCCCCATAGTCTGCCAACAACCATAAGGGGCTCAGTGCACAGCACAAGGCACCTGTTCAGCCCACTGCACACTAGTAACTTCCATTTCTCCCTCCTCCTTCAAGGTTTCACCTAGCAACAAAAGGATGACAGATACTGAGTGTGTGGTATTCCCTGGTTCATTAGGGGAAGCCCACAGGACCACGTGCTGGAGCACAGCAAGGCTTGGTAAAGCTACTGCAGCCTGACTGCAAGCATACCCCAAGTGCCTGTGCTAGGGCCTGCACACCAACTCTTGTGGAAATCAAATACAGAAACTCAAGCGAGCTGTGCTAAGGAAGCTGCCATTTCAATCTCTACTACCCCACAAGTGATTTTTTTTATTTATTTTGTTTTACAATTCATGCAGCAACATTCAGGGCTCTGTCCCAGAAGTACTTCCTATCCAGAGGGCAGCATCCCCTGGACATTAGAGGTGGTTGACAGCACCCCCTTGCCCCCACAAACACCTATATGGGCAAATCACACTGCCCAGCCCACCCCAGAAGCTATCTACATTCCTGTCAGCAACAACTTTACGCCTGGGGCCTCCTGTGTCACCCAAGTCTGTGCAGAGATGCACTACCCTTTCAACAAAGCAGCAGCATGCTGCTATAAAGGGATGAGTTTCTGTAGCAACCAGGCTGAACTTGTACAAACTCTGCCAAAGCACTAGATCTTTCCACGGACTGATACTTGAACGAACACACTACCATTTGTGAAACTGTTTTTTACAGCCCTCAAAGCCTAGGAAATTAACTCTTTCCTGTGTTTTACACCCCCTGCTCTGTCATCAGGCCAGAGAAGCATTAAGTTTGCACATACAGCACTCCTTTCTCCTCCAGTGATTTTACAGAGAAGGCTGGTGCCTCTCAAAGAGTTAACTGAACCCTGCATCACTCCAGGCAAAGCACCCAGCACCCCAAAAACTCCCCATACAATCACAGCTTTAGAACCAAACCAGAGAGGATTGAGGGGGAAGGGCAAATCAGCCAGCAGCGTGTGGCTGCAAGCCCACACCCTGCAATCACATAGGTTTGTGCTGGACCAAAAGAGTTAAAACAAGAAGCCATTCCACTGCATCTCCTCCAGCTAGTCACAGACCGCTATTTCTAGTCAAACGTGGGAGTGGAGAAGGATCCCTCCAAGTCTTCCACCCAGCCTGTGAGCTGCCAGTTGAAGTTGTTAGTCAGGTGCCAGCTGCACCTACCACACCCCACAGGCAGAGTTCAGCAGGCAGCGCTGCCGCTGCTGTAGCACGGGAATGAGTGGTGCTGCCTGGACTTTTACAGTTGGGCAGAGGGGTCCCTCTGCAAGCACACCCCCTGCCCCCACCTGCAGAGCTACCTGCCACCAGGGATTTTCTCAGGCTGCTGGAGCAAAGTTCAGCCTCACTCCTACCCAGCATGTTCAGCCTCCTGACACCACATCCCCCACCCACTCCCTCCAAATGCAGGGAGAGGATTTCTGCTCTCTCAGTGAGGTTGTTCCTCCACCAGCATTACAGCACCAAGCAAAAGATAAGCCTGGGCACTTCTTGTCTGCAGTGAACTAGCAGCAGAGCAGAGGGGGCTGTGGCACAGTCAGCCACAGCCTCCCCAACTCAACTACCACATTACACAAGCATTATGGGTTGAGAAGCTCCCATCAGTAACTGCCAGCACCCTGTTACACAAGCAAATCACTCCACATTAGCTTTAAATTGGCCAAAAAAATTAAAGGAATCCAACAACTGTTGCTGTGTGTGTCAGCAGACTCACCGGACTGTGTGCTGGTTTGTGCTGCAGCATCAGAGTCCTGGGTGCTCCAGGGTCTGTCCCACCCTGTCAGGTTGAGGGACTGCAGGCCAAGGCACAGATCGTTGGTGTCTGGGAGGCCATGGGAAGACTCTTGCGTGGACGTGGGGAAAAGCATCCTGCTTGCCACTGCTTCTTCACAGTCCTGGAAGTCTGCTCAGATTGAGAACAAACAGAAGCTTGAGAGTTCAGGGCTGCTTTTTTCTTTTTAAAGAAGGAGTTTTCCGAAGCGTTAAGCCCCGAGCCAGGTCTCGTGCTGCTCTGAAGCCACGGCTTCTGCAACTAGCAGTTGCACCCCAAAAGGGAGGGCTACCATATGTCCAGAAACCAGTCCCCCACCCCCCTCAGCCCCTCCACCTTCCTATCCCGTCTGCATTACTGACTGGGTCAGCATGTGACCAGGCTGCTGATGCTTACTGTGCTGACAGTGACGTCACTCAGCCATGCAAGAGAACTGCATCAGCTCTTACAAAATAAAGGTAAGAAGAAAGGATAAGATTTCCCCCAAAAGACGGCAGGCAGGAGGAGAGAGGTGCAGCTCCAGTAAGTCAAGGGAGGCAGGCAGCACAAAAGCAGGGCTCCACAATACGGCACGGCAGACGACAGGCTTGAGGCAGCAATCCCCCCAGCAACGATGATAGCAGCAGCAGCGACAGAGCAGACAGTTTTAGTGCTACCCAGCTCTCCTGTCCCCGCCTCCCTCCACCCACAAAACCCAAAAAACACTTTAGTCCTGGACAGACTCCAGCTGCTGGCTCCAGTTCAGAGCCCAATGCAAAGCTTCACAATTCTGCTAGCATAATCTATTTGGTTCAACTTGGCCACCGTGCCTCACTGACTCTGCATTGTTTACCACTGAGTAACAAGGATAACCTTCAAACCCCCCCCACTACCCAGAGAGAAGCCCATTATCCCAGGTCCAGCCTAAGCAGGCACACCATGCTGGTGCAGGAAGAGGAGGACTGGCTGGAGCACAGGACCCATTTCACATCAGGAATTTTTCATGGCCTGTTTACCTTCCGCCTGCCTGGTCCCCCTGCTTCCCAGCCCTCCCCTCCCCTGCAGGGTGTTCACAAGCTTACAGTACTTGAGACACCAGATTCTCACCTCTGTTTAAGCCTGTGCCAACAGCCTAAGGAAACACAGCAGGTTCATAGTCTAAGAATTCCAGTTTAATGTGGGGATCTGGGGGCTGTTGAAACCACAAGATGCTCAGCTGTGTTACCCAAAATCTGAGTCAGAGGGCATTTATAAGCCAGATACCAAGCAGCAGCAGCTGTCTCCTCCTCCTCCCCCTGCCCCCACACCCTCCCACTGTGCCATCAGATGTACACCTCACACACACCACTCCCGGCTCCTCAGCCAGGCACTGCAGTGACTCCAGCCTGTCACGTTATCCCTCATGTGCAGTCCCAGCCACCCCAGACAGCCTGACAGTGTTCCTGGCCTCCTTTTCCACATCCTGTGCCACTTCGTTGCCCATGACCTAGCAAAGTCCAGGCAATGGCTGGTGGCACCCTACATGAGAAACAGGCTGCTGCAGCCACCAGAAGCAGGACGCCACACCTTTGCCCCATGGTGATCTGGGAAGCACCAACATTCCCAGATGACAGCAAGGGGGCTGAAGCACTGCAGTCAAGATGAGAGCAGCTAGAGCTATACCTGCTGGCAGCATGCTGCCTTCACCCCTCCCAGCTGCAGCCTCCTCCACAGCACTTCATCAGAATAGCATCCACCAGGGTTGGGTGTTTTTACTAGTACTACTAGGGGAGTAGGAAGAAAAAGCTGTAGTACCAATTCAGTCACATTACTATCAAGCACCTGTAACATCAAATATTCCTCCAAAAGCATCATGCTGCATCTTCAGCACAGAATTTCACTGCATTAATTCTTCCAGCATAGTTTTCAGATTGCTTGTTTTGGACAGGCCCTAAAAACACTTATAATGCAGCTGTAGGGAGGAGAGGATAAAGGCATATTGCTCAGACTACTCAGTTCCCACAGCAACCATGACTTGCCCATATGCATATGTAACATTTCTGTGTTTATGAAAATGCAGAAGTGCCACACTCTAGCCCAGACCCCTGGCAGTAGGAGGCTACCTTCCCTTTGGGGACCAGGATCTTGCTAGGCGTTATGCCGTCTTCAAGATTAATTCCCTCCAAGTTTCATCTTCTAGGGAGCATGGACACAAACAGAACATTGACAGACAGCAGAACTTGAATCCCACCTGGATCCAAGATCTTGGATGAAACCCACCACTGAAGAAACAAGGAAAATAGTGAACAGATTTATCAGTTACAGGAAGCACTCACTTCACAGCATCCAGCCACATTTTGCCCAGTTATGTGCATTTTTCAGGAAATAAGCTGTTTTGCTTCATTGATCCCAATCAGATTCAAGTTCAAGAGATCTATGTTTCCCTCTGATGACTTCAATCTGTATTAAAGACAAGCTCCTGCAATTCAGTTACAACTACTGAAGCACAGAGTAGTATTTGCTTAGATAACCAGCATTTTTTAATTAGGCCTTTTCCCACCTGAAGCAAACAGCCAGCACAAGCCTGCTTCCCCCTTTAACACTCCCAGCCACACTGAAAGACAGGTAATGGTCATCAAGGAAAAACAGCAGCTTAACTAGAATTTAAACAGATTTCTGGAATAGTTTTTTTAAAATTCCAAGTCTGGAAATTTGTTACAAAGCAATCAACTGTTGAAGGCAGACAAAAATAATAGGCTACTAGGGCAGGAAGAATTAATTTCCTACAAAAATTCAGTCTACAGAGTCATAACCTCAAGTTATGAATAAGTAAATGTCTACAAAATATTAAACAATTTCACTTTGCAACCTGACACAGTCCAGCCCAAATACTTCGTCACAGACTTTTCCAAGCCCCAAGAACCAGCATGAGTCTTTCCAACCTGGATTTTTCCCTGGAGCTGCCACTGGAAGCCAACCATCCTGGCAGAGGGAGCCACACTGTGCTGGGCTTGTGCCCGAGTGTTTAAGAGAGACTGAGCTCCCACCCCCTGAGCCGGTAAGGTTTGATTTCAACAGCATCATGAGAAGAAAGCCCACAGTGAAACATTCCTGTCCCCGTCTCAGAGCAGGCAGCTCTCCTGGATGACATCCTCCTGTCTATTCAGGAGATCCCTGGAGCCAGGACACAGCACAGGCTGGACAACTTTCCATACTGCTTGGGCAAAAAAGCTGCGTTTTTCTGCCTTCAAGTGTTAGCACTGCATTTAAGACATTTCAAAGGCTTCTTAAAGACAAGCATCTCCACACAGTTCAGTTCTTAACCTGCAGTTAAACCCTACCAGCCCAGACAGCTTACACAAGCTACAGCCCCAGCCACTTGTCCCCACCCCAGCACTCCATCCCCACTTACACCAGTTTAGGCAGATTAGTTTCCACACAGGAAGCTGGGCTGGGGAGCTGATCTGGTTAAAACCAAGCCACAGGGAGTTAGTTTTAAGCCTGGCTCATTCCCCTGATCTGGTATGCAGTGTGGCTGCATCAACCAGGCATTTGAAACAGGAAAATATTTAGAAAATTACAGCCTCAGCCTGCACAGAAGGGACAAGCAGGGACTGGCACCAGGAGCTGTGATCCACAGGCAGTTTGTGGCAGGTGGGTTAAGGTAGCATGGGGAGAACAGAGTGTGATCCAGTCCCCATCCCATGGCACCAGCATCTGTGCCATCAGTCTTGAAAGTTGATGCTTCAATCAAGCTCAGAGACATTCAGATATTTGAGCCCTCCAGACCTAGGCCATTTGCAAAGCCAGCTAAAAATCCAGCAAATGGGTTTTATCTTAACTGGAAAAATACAGAGAAAGAAGGAAACAGAATGGTCAAGCAAACATGAACAAAGTAAGCTAGATCCCACTCCCACCACCTCCACAGCCATGAAGAGGTCTCCCTTTGCTCCCACATGCTAATTTCTAGCAGAGCCCAAATACAGAGGAAACCCCTCCAAGAAAGAGGCCCCTGAGTGTACAGAGCAGGGGAAAAATAAGCACAACAGCTGTAAACTCTGTTCAATGACAAAACCAGACTCACCTCTGTATGCAGCTATGTTGTGAACTAGAGCTCTGACCAAGGCTGAACTTCCAAATGAAACGCAGAGAAGAGGCAAGGCCAGCATTCCTGCAGCCTTCACACCACAAACAGGAAGGCAGCTCACAGCAGAAACAGTTTTGCCTTTCACACCCCTTTACACCTCCAGTTGTAAAGGCTGGGAAGCACATCCCTGAAAATTAAGCTTCTCAAGTACATTTTGCACACTAAAGCAGCACATCTCAACTGAAAGCTTTTAGAGGATGAGCCAATTGTATCCCAAAAGTACAGTGGGGATCATCAGGGTCTTAGCAAAGCTTGTTGAGCATAAACCTGCTAGTTACAAGAAGTTTTGATACACAACTAAGCATCTTCCCTGTAATCTGAAAGATTCCTCAAGTAGAAACACTTGCTGCTGCACAACCCATTTCACAGCCAGATGAAGAAGTCTGCCCTATTCCCATTACCACAGACACTGGAACAGCTGGCAAACAACTACTTAAACTAAGGAAGAGGGCACTGTGACCAGCCTTGCTGCTCTGTCTACCTCTTCCAAAAGAGAGACTGCCACGGGATTATAGCACCAAAACTTGAATGACAGAGCACGTTTTGTCAGGAAACTTGATGGATCTTCAGCTACACCATCCAATTTGTGACCACCACAGAGTGCAACAGCTCAAGGCCAAGTCCCTGCTGTCTGCAGAACACCACAATCTGCCTCCATTTGCAGATCTGATGAAAAAACAAACATTTACTAGAGCTACTTTCCAGTACAGAAAAGCATTGTACCAATGTAGGAAAACACCTATTAATGTGACACTTAAAATAAAAAGGCCAAAACCAAAGGCAGTAGCCATGCACCTCTTCTGGGGCACAGGTATTCAATTTCACCACTCTGCAAGTGCATTCCTGGCATACAGCATTTATTTGGGGCAAGCAGAATTGTTCCCAGCTGCCAGCTCCAGGTGAACTCCTGCTAACAGAGCAGAGCTCTGCTCTGCCTCAGGAACCCCATTAACCCCATGCACTCCAGGCAAGCAGTGCTACATTTTGAGTCTCTGTTTTATAACATTTTGTCCCCTCATGCAAGGCCACACACATTAGGTCAGCTGCATCTAGCACTGTCTGGCTTATTTCCTCATGGCTGCAGGGCACAGGAATTTACATTATACTAGAGGGGACTTTTTGGGTGGCTAAACAAGTGATAGGTCATTGACTGCAGCTGAGAGCAAACAGTAAGCCAATTTAGACATCAGCTAGTCTGGTTTTGCATTTGTCCTTCAATTTTCCTTAAATAGAGCAGCCACTGAGAATCATTAGGACCTGATGGGCCACAACTAACAGCCTTCACAGTGAACTTGGCACCTTAAGCCACTCCCATCCACAGGAAGTCGCTTAAGCATCTCCCATTTCTTCACACAATGGACTGTCAACTTAGAGCAAAATAATGGCTGCTTTATCTCAGTTAAGTGAGCAGAGCTTAATGAAAGGAAAGATCAGTGCTGCTGGGACATTTAGGGTACCTACAATCCTTGCAAACCATTTGTTTTAAGCCAGCATTGCCTTCAGTTGAAGCCAGTCAGTTTAGCCAGGTGAGTAAATGGGCATGCAAGAACCAAAGCAGGAGCTTTACTCACTGTTCTACTTAGAAATCATGCCTACAGAACAGGATGATGATTTCAAAAGCCAGTTTAGGGTTGGGTTATTTTTTTAAAATCTGATACCAGCAACTTCCCCACAGCAAGGCCCAGCTTTAAAGCCTGACAAAAACTACCTGCTCCCTCAAGTAATTGACTTTGCTCAGTCTCATTCAGACCCATGATGAACATGTGGATCAGCTTTAAACCTGGGAGAAGAGAACAATGTTCTCTGTGAAGCAGTTTCTCAAGGACAGGCTGCACTCCATCACTGGCAGGAGCTGAGCTGGTGGTAGATGTTGACTCCTGCCTCTATCAAGGCCACATTCTCTCTCCCACCTCCAACATGACACTAAAAAACCACTAATGGTTCATGTCTGCACTACACACAACCTTGCTGAGGCAGTTATGCCTTTTTTCAGAGAAGGCTGAACCTGCTTCAAAGGCAGGTGTTTTGAAGCACCATGCGATCCTGTCCCAGAAGCTATGAGACAGGTTCTACAATTACAGCTTTCACCACACTGCTGCACTGTACCCTTTGGTTTGGGCTAGCAACCTAAGCCTAGTGCTTGGGGAACTCCTGGAGCCAGCACCCATGAACCACTGCGGCAGTGGTCAGGCTGGGCCTGACAACTCAGATCGTTTTGACAAGGCAACTAACTTCACCAAGGATTATCATTAACTGCAAACTGATCTTTACAGATATTTAACATTAGGTATGGCAAGCTAAATCTGCAGTGGCAGTCCCTTCTGCCACACAGCTCTGGATAGCTCTCCAACTGTGTTGATCCAGGACTGCTGAATAAGCTCGTTCTCTCACATTGCTCAGACTGCTGCTGTACTGATCTCATCAGCATCATCTTGCTGTGCACCTCATCATACCAAGTAAGGTGTCTTCACACGTGTTTCCCCAATAGCATTAGTGAAAGGTCATGAACTTCTGCCATCCCTTCCCTACCACATGTAATCCTCTTAATGCTGAAAGGGGCTTCTTAAACACAAGTCCAATCCAGGATAAATTTAGTTTGACCTGAGGAAGACAATGAAAAAGCTGGAAGGACCATGAATTGATTGAAGTACAATTATTTCCACAAGCTCTCCCACCAAAAGAGTTTAAGTTGTAAAAAGACAGACCTTTCACCTGTTATAGCTACTACATTAAGGATGGGTCTCCAGGCTCATTGAGATTGCCCAAGCCATCAAGTTTCATGATAATATAGCCTAACTGCAATACACAAATTGTTCCTGCACTGAGTTAAAGCACCACAGACTCACAAAATTGTTCAGAAGTGATTTACCTCAGAGCAGTGACAAGACCACGTGAGATCAAGGGTCTTTGCTCCATTGGTCACCTACCCAGAAGCCAGGCTGATTGAAGGCAAGACACTGGTCCTGCAAAGTCTCATCTTTTTCACTCAAAAGCATGGTAAACTGCTTCAACAGCCTGCTTTGGGATAAACCATCTGCCCAGTACAGGGGGCAGTCAGCTGCATTATATTCAGATGCTCAGCCTGACAGCCACCAGGCAGGAATTTCTGCAGAAGTCTGCCACAACCTAGGCCAGGGTCCAAGCACCGAAGCACCTCCCCATTTGCATATCACAGCTGTCCTAGGATTCACAACCTTGCTGACAGTGCCAGCTTCTTCATGGAGAAAATGCTCATTAGCAATACATTAAGTAGAAGCAGCTCATGCACTTTTCTGATCCAGAGACAGAAGAAAGCTTGCAGGACTGCTGCATTCAGGCCCTCATTACCTGCTGAGAGGTCCTAACTGATGCTAACAAAACAAGGCTGGGACTCCAAGTAGACTAGTAACTCCAAACTGCTGATGCACTGGCACATGCTGACTCATTCACATATTTATGTCTGATAACTGCTGGCCTGGCCAGGGTAGCTCAGGTTGTACACTATCAGTCTCTTGTATAGCCCAGAGGCACCTTCTGAAAGATCACACGTTGCCATTAGCCTAAATGGTGAGGGCACCCAAGGCAGCCACTTCCTAGCCCTGGCTCAGCATTGCTTAGCATCCTTTGGGAAGCAAGCAAGCCTCTTCCTCATGCCATCACAAGCATCTGTACCATTGCACAAGAGATCTAATACAAGCCTCGTGTCAGGTTAACTAAAGCTGAGCAGGGTCCCCATGCTGTACAAGTGGCTATGCAAGCAGCCAGCACTCACATGTGAGGCTGGCCTCAACTTCTACATCAGGAAGAAGAGCAGCTGCTTAGGATATCCCAAAAAACACAAACTTTGGTTGCCCTGCAGCAGAAATAATGTTTGCCTCCCTTTTTTACATGCAAGTCCCATTGTACTTGTCCTTCAAGAGGTCTTCCATAGAAGTTACTCAATGACAGCCTGAAACACAAACTCTGTTTAACAACACTTAAGGGAAATTCACCTAGTTTCCAATCAAGTCACCACTTCTCAGTAGTTCCACACCCAGCAAGACCCTCTGCTCCAAATGTTCATTAGAAACATCACAGTAACTGACAGACCAAGCAGAGATTTACATGCAGCAGGTCAGTAAGCAGGTTCTTTTCATTGCCAGGTGAATACCACAGTCCCTCAAAGAAGAGCTTTAGAAATCTGGAAGACAGTACTGCAAATTAAAATTGATGTGCCAGCTCTAAACCCAGAACTAACCCACATCTTCCCAGGATGAATCTGCTCTAGTGGACAGGGATGGCTCCTTTATCAATAATGTTAACTTCAGCAAGTAAGCTGAAACTTAATTAGGGAACACACTCATTTCAAATCATACACAGAACATGAAGGGCTATAGCTAAGATTTCAACAAGGCAGCCAGAAAAAAACCTTTTTCATGAGCTCAATGTAAGGAGATAAAGGAAAATACTTAGGTTTACTCCTCCCTTATGCTTCCAGTGCATCAAGATCAGATACAATACTGACTACTACCGTGCCAAGGGACAAAAAAAGTCTGAACAGCTCAGTACAACAGCAAATCTCTAAAAATGCACCACTAACCACGCCACTGACCTGAATTAGTTAATATTCACTATGCAACTGCTCAGGAGTAGCCAGCATATCCTCCAATACCGTTTTACTACGCACATTTCAAGCGATGCTACAGCTATAGATCCATACCTCGAAGCAAACGATTCACTTCCTCTGGCAATTCTGCAATGCCAGCACAGGATCACGTGGCCAGATCAGCCCCTCGTCCACAGTGCTAAACCCTTCAAATACCCGGGAGATTAAGCTGCACTGTAAGTCATCTAGTAGCAGTCATTTTGCTAGTCCAGAACAAAGTTGCACAGTATAAGCATCAAACAGCCCCACAGGATGCCCAGACATCCATTTGATTAAAACTCAAGATTAACCACTAGCAGAAGACAACCCTGTTTCCAAGGGACTGCAGAGAAAGCTTCACCTACAGCAGGCTGCAAGGTCACCATCTGGTGAGGTTTTTCCCTTCCCACTTTGTTTTGGGACAAGTCCAGAGGGTCATTTTCCAATAATGGCCAAAGTGTTTATTGACCCTATAATTCAGAGGCTGGAGGAGCAACAGCAATTCAAGTGTCCAAATCCTTGGCACAAATACCACTGCATAGGAGTACACTGGCAAGAGGAACATCAGGCAGGTATATTTACTGGCAGATATTGCCTACTGTAAAGGGACAAAAGCATGTCCTTCACTGGCATAAAAATAAGACTGGACCCAACACTCTTTACTTTGGCACAGAGCCTTCTGTTTTGAGGCACATCAAGTGCAAGACAGCAGACTATGCCCACTCCCCTCAGCCTGTGGGAAGCAAGAACTTGCAGCACTGATTTCATAATACCAAGCTTGCTTTGCAAGAAAGTCTTCACCTACATGTACTGCTTTGCTGTGCTCTGACATACACAATTAACTGACCTGTAGCAAACACAGTTATTCAAAATTCTTTTACATTTTCAACACACGCAGCAAGTCAGACATACTAACCATCAACAGATTGATCCTGCATCCAGCAGAGGCAGGCTAGAGGAGCCTGCTGGAACTATCTACACCAGAAGCTGGCAGGTCAGGCAGCAAGAGCTCACATCTTGCCCACACAGCGACCCACAGCATCACAAGGAGCTTAAGCAAGCCTTCCCCAGAACCTCCACACTGCCAGGGAATATCTGGATTATCCATTTCAGGCACAGAAACAAAGCCTCCAGTACCAGAAGAACACAAACCCTGACTCCAAGCACCTCTACGATCACACGCACACTACCACACCACTGAGGACTATACCACCACATGTTCGTCAGGTCCCACCAAGCAACTCCTGCCTTCCATCAGCCCCAGACCCGCAAAAGCTCACCTTTAACCCAGCCAAACATGTTACCTGGCAGGACATCACGTTTGCTCTTTGTGACAGGCGTGGTACAGACTCCACTGAAATCCAAAGAGTTGTCCAACATTGCATTTATTCGGCGGAATATATCTGCATTGCTGCAAGTGGAAAGTGCAGGGGCATCCAGGCTATCCCTGCAGTCTTTTACACTCCTCCCAGTATCTTCTTTCTGGTAAAAAAGAAGTATTCATGTTAAACAGACTAGTACTCACCACTCTGCTTTCAACACATTGTTGAAAGTCTGGATTGCCTCCAATACTCAGATTAGCTTTAGCTCCAGGTCTTAGCAACACTCAAGTACAATTCTTGGCATTAAAGAAACAGTTAAGCAAACGGGTCAGCAATTTGTCAGCACAGCACATCAGACCAGAACTGCCCCAGTCACAAACAGGTACTGGTGCACCACAGCTAGTATGAACCTTAGACTAATAGCCACATCACCCAATCTAGTTTGGTTGCCAGCACAAGCTCCCCTACTGCTTTTCTCCACATCACAACACTGAAGTAGATATCTGATTAACAGAGGCATGCACCTTCCCCCCAGAATCAGCCTCCTGACACTGAGGAACAAGGAGGATGCTCATGGTCAAGGCAGCCACCACAAGAAACTCCTGTGCACAACAGCAGAGAGCAAGGCTCACTTTACCACCTATGTTTGGGAGCTCTGAACATCATCTTGGAATGGCTCAAGTCAGCAGCCACACAATTGCTTCAGAAAACAGGCTTGCAGAAAAAGCATGGCTTCCCAGCTAATCAAACATAGCCCTGCATCCTGAGGTGTCCCTTGGAAAGGCAGAGAAGCAAATCCCAATCTTCCCTTTAGGTAGCAGTTCCTAACCACAAAGGCAGGTTACTCCAAGCCCTCTGCTTTAGTACAACCCTCCACAAGCACTGATCTACTAGAGTCAAGGTTTTGAGACCACCCTAAATAACCAGAGCTTCTGTAAAGCTTCCTCTGTATGAAACAAATCAAACCCCTCCTGCTTCCTGGTGCTGGTCCAGAGAACCAGCAAAACAGTTGCTTCCCCCAACCCTGCTTGCAAGCCACTTTCACATCCAGGCTTGTTTCAACACAGCTGCACAACATTCAAGCCTCTGCCAATCTAGAAGCTGCTCAACTTAATCTCTAACCAGCATTTTTGGACCAAAGGCAGGTCTTCTTGCCATCCAAAAGCCACTGCAGCAGAACTCTGCTCCTGAACATGCTGAACAAATGGTATCACTATCAATTAAGACCCACATTAAAGAGAAGAGCAGGAAGGCACAAGCTTGCCAGTCTTGGCCTCCAGAGCAGAACCCTCACCATTAAACAAATAGAGTTAGAGACAAATTCAAAGAACTGAATAGCAACAAGGTTGGCACACAAGCCCCTGCTACTCCAAGACACACAGAAGTCTACAGCTCTAAATTGAGCCCTTTGTACTTGTCATGCAGGCATTTAATACATCTACCTTTTGGATGCAATCCTGCAAGAGTTTTGGGCCTGACCTCTCCCATGTTTCTCCTAACGCTTCACCCACTAGCAAGCCTGAAGCACCAAACTGGTTATACTTTCAAATCATCCCTTACTGATCTTTCCCATATGAAAGATGTGGCAGAAGGCAGGTCTAAACTGAATTTCACATGGACATGGGGACTTTAGCTCAGCAAGTATAGGACTTGCATTTCCCCCCCACTAACCCTGTCGTGTTGAGCAGTTTTATTGCCATAACATCTGATCCAACAGTTTTCTCCACAAAGAGCTTCCCCCCCACCATGTCGCTAAAAAAAAAAAATAATCCACTGTCCTGGAAGCAGCAGGAGAAAGCTACTGAACTGTCAACTCACACAATGCCTTCAGGCAGAACCTGAACAATTGATTCAGGATTTCAGCCCGTTTAAGGCTATTAACATCTATTGAAAGGCTCAGCTGACCCACAGATAAGGTCCTGGGACAAACCAGGAGCATTTACAAGCCAAGTGTAAAAACAGGTAGGGCTGAAAACAAGCTTCAGGCAAGAGGAAACAGGCAGTGAAAGCTTTAAGTCATCTTTATAAAAAGCAGCTGAGGAGTACAGAAGCTCAATTTAAGAAAATATTGCCGGTCATCTTTAATAAGTGCCATATCAGGCTGCTTTGGCACAAGTGTGAAACTCCATATTCTACTCCCGTTACTGCTAAAGAACCACTTACAGCAGGAGGAGGCAAAGCTTTTCCCTAGAAGTTTGTGCTAGCAAGACAAAAATAAACGCAAGCAGCAAACCAAATGCCTGACCCGTTCCTGTTCATTTAGCATTTGATGCTTCCCACAACTGGCAGCACCAGTTCTGCTACAAACAAGAATAGAAAACAGTAAGAGTACAGCGACAAAGCATTTTCACAAAAATGTCTTCTGTTTACAGAGCATTTAACCTTAAGACTGTTAAGGATAGCCCAAAAATACTGCAAGCATCCTGGACACAGGAGCTGGCATCCAATCCCTTTCAGGGAGTGGGTCATATCTCTGTACCTTCCCTGGTAAAGCTCGCCCTCCTCCCTGGACCCCTAAGAAAGATATTCCTTTGAGAAGAGCTCTGCAGGTCTTCAAAGCATGCAGGGCCCAAACGATTCAGCAGCCTGGACAGTCCAGTGGAAAGTCCGCAAATGTGTAGCTGAGAATACGCCCATATCCTTTAGTCTCAACAGAGTTTATACCAAAGCAAAGGGAAATGTCACACCTGAAGCTGCATTCTCCACAACCAGCTCCACTCTTGCATCCCCAAGCCAAGACAAGCAAAGGAGCACTCTTGAGCCCAGCTAGGATTAGCTTTCGATTCTCCATCTTGAAGGATTTTGCAATAGTTAAACACACACTGCCTTTGCAGGCTTCTCTAGAAGTCCTCCACACAGCAGCAACTATAGCTACAGCCCATGCTCAGAGCTGGTGATCCCCTCTGCTTCCACTGAGGCACCAGTCCAGGAGAAACTGGTGGGTCCTTCTCCTTCCACAGTCCCCAGCAATGACCTAGCACATTGTGTGAAACACTGGGGTGTAACCAGGGACCCAACAACAGCCATTCTCCATCAGTCTTGCCTGCTACAGCACACAATCCCAACCCAGAGGAGAGGACACCATTTTATCAGTGCAGCCACTGGATAAACAAATCTATACAGAAGTGTGATCCAGCAGAAAGGTCAGTTAAAGTCATCAGGAGTCAAACACTGCTTCCTGATGCCTGGTAAGACACCCAGTGTCCGTTTAAGAGCTAAGTCTCTAGGGATGTTCCTAGATCAGAAACAAATGAGGAAGGCAATTCAGTTCCCTGCAGTAGGCACACAGAGCAAACAATTTAGCAGCTTCAGGTTAAATCATTGTGGTACATGTGAAGAGACCCAAAAAGCATTGCACGCAGACACAGCAAGGTGAATCTCAGACAGGAATACAGTCTATCTTACCCTGGCTCAGCCAAACTCTTAGCCAAGATCCCATGTCCAAGCATGAGGATGCATTCCCAGGACACTCCCTCAAGGAGGGCACTGTGAGGCTCCAGGCACCTCCAGCACTCAAAACAAAAGACACTGGGAGTGCCACGCTTGACTTGAAATAAAAGGAGCTTCCACTCCCCCAGAGTAACAGAAAGACAAGCAATGAACCTTACCACCATGGTAGATAGCTCTTGTGTACTGTCTCTGCATTGAGAAGCCTGCAGCCAATGCACAGTGACTGGTCAGGTCTCTGGAGTTCCCATGCCATCAGCCCTAAGCAAACCCCACAGCTGCAGCCTGCTGTTTACCTGCAGGAGCTCCCACTCCAGAGACACAAACACAGCCTGCAGCAGCTCAGTCAGTGGAACGACATACACTAGTGCAGCAGCAAACACCACCAAAAGATGTCCAGGGTAAGGGGAAATAAAGGCACCTCTCCACAGCCCTGAGGCAGACACACCTGTAGCAAACCTACAGATAATGAAATCCCAGGGCTAGGCAGAACCCCCAGCATCACAACAGCACTGTCACAGGATTAGGATATCCTAATCCTTAGGGAAGTCATTAAACAGCTCAGCCATCAGTATGGAAGAGATGTGCATTAGCTCCTGGGGAAACTCTGGAGGGGATGAGGCTCGTCTACCTCAGATAAAATTCAACCCTTGCTTTTTAAGTCTTTTGTAGAAATCCCACTGGGGCAGCACCACACCGACGTCCAAAGGGGTTCTCAGCACTGTAGCTACAGCCAAGAGGGCCTTGAATCCTGAGACAAAATTCAAAGTTTAAGGTGCTGTTAAAATGGTGTCAGTGTCAACATAATCAAACCAAGATGGTTCTATACTCTGATGAAAGGTAGCTCTAAAAGCCCTTTTTTTATAGGTATGTTTTGCTTCCCAAGCTGAAGTCAGCTACAGCAATATGAAGGGCAGTATTACTTTAACTGTTCCTACCAAGCAACAGCACTAACAAAGCAACAAGCTTGCACGCCCCAGCCACCACAAACAGGGTTAGGCTAGGCTGTATCAGCTTTCTCACCATCAGCAAGGCCAAGCTTACCCAGCTCTCCCACAGTTTACTGCGTGGATGGGGTCTTGAACACACCTGTCTGGAATCAAGACTGGAAGGGATTTTAATGGTATTATCTTACAAGGGAAGCACTGCCTTCAGAGCACCACCAATTTTGCCGAGCTGCCTGTTTTTAATTAAGTTTCCCTGTCAATGCACCTACTTTTTGCCATTTGGGGGGAACAAAACATTTTTAAGCTATCACTCAAGCAGCTTTGGAAACAAGCAGTATCACAGCTACCTACTTCAGCACATTACCAACACAGAATAAGGTTTTAGTTGGTTTAGAGAAACTATTCCTGTTAAGATAAACTACAGCAAAGCAAAGGGATCCCGATCAGCAAACACAGCTCCCACCCTTTGCACAGCTCTAGCTAGAGCCCCTTACCAACGCTCCAGCTGCCGGCACACGCAGTTAAGACTACCACAAAAGCAGCCACAACGACCGTTAATTGGTTTTAGCTGGAGGCTAAAAAAAAAAAAAAAGAAAAAAGAACTTGGTTTTAAGAGTCTTCTCTTGTCTTTGCCCATACAGCACACTTAGGGACCAAGTCTCTTGGGTCACCAAGAAAAGCCAGCCTTACAACATGGAGCTTGCAGTCGGCTGGTTTAGGACTAAAAAAAGCAGCTCCATTCACTTTGTATGCCAAAGAGACAGTTTAGAAACACTCAGAACTACCACTTGCAAGACCACAAGCTCCCACTTAAGCAAAAACATGCCCCACTATCACAAAGCAGATCTCAGCACCTTCAGCTCAGCTTCACCCCCCCGATAACCTGGGACGCGGGCAAACACAGGCACCACTTTGGGCTGCAACCACTGGGCTTCCTCCAGTACCGGCTCCAGCGCTGGAGACCGCACGAGCCAGGTGATGAGCTCCCCCAGGCGAAACTCGCTTAGAGACCCTCGCCCCCTCGGGGCCTCACTCAGCAGCGGAGCCCGGCCTCGGGGCCGAGGGGGGGGGGTAAGGGGGCGAGCGGAGGCTGAGCCGCCCCCGGCCGGGCTCCACCGCTCCGTTAAGGGAAGGAGGATCCCGCGAGAAGGCGCCATCCCCGCTGGACGGCCGGGCACGGCGGAAGGGCGGGAAATCACCTCAGCACCGCTCCCCCTCCCCCGACCGCTGCCAACGTGTGAAACCACGTGACAGGGCGGCCTCAAAGGGGCCGCGCGCGCCGCCTCTCCCCTCCCCTCCCTCCGCCTTCGGCTCCGTGAGGCGCCGGGCCGGCCGGCACGTGTCCCGCCTGCTGCCCCCTCACCGGCGGGAAGGCCATGGGCGGCGCTGCGGGCAGGCGGGTCCCGGAGCGGAGGGAAGCGACAGCAGCGGGTGGCCCTGCCTGCCCCGCCGGCTTTTCTGGGCCGCCGCCCCGCCGGGGTGTGAGGGGGGCAGCTGAGGGGAGGGGCCGCGGCGCATGCGCACGGCGCCCGCCCGCCGCGTGGCACACCCCCGCATTACTCCTCCCCTATCCCGGCATGCCCCGCGCGGGGCGGGGGCCGCGCGCTGCTTCCCGCGCAGGGGCGGTGCTCGGTCTCTCCTGACGACGCCCGGCGGCGGGCGGACGCCCCCCCGGGCCGCTTCAGCGCGGGCATTGATCCACACACAGGCTTGGCGCCGCCCGCCCCCCCCGTGAGGGGAATGGGACCCCCCCCAGGGGCAATGGGGTGGTGGCAGCGTGGCCGGCTCCCAGCTTCAGCCTCAACTGGGAGCAAGGCAGCGGTCAGCGCTGTGGCTCCAGCCCCAGTGCTTGTGGCAGTGGACTTTTCCCAGGGGGAACAAACGCTTGACACCCAGCGGGTGGTTGTGGTGATGCTGCTTTGGAGAGTGTTTCCTCACCCATCGAAAAATCAAAGGAGGTTTTATCCCTGGAAAAAGCAGCCCCTCACCCTTTTTGCAGCAGCAGAAGGGGTTGGAGTCACGGCAATTTGGGGTTCAGACCTTCCTACATGTCCCTTGCTCATCCTCTTCCTCCAGTGCCAGGTGTGCCTCCCCACTGTGCTGCAGTTTTGGAACAGAAGAGCTGGGTCTCTGGCTTTCTTAAATTCCACCCAACCCGTGCTGGGAGGAGAGATCTTGATTAAGAGTCAAATTTCCTTCCCCCTCACCCCTCCACCCCTGGAGATGAAAAGCTTCCCAGAGCTGTCCCCAGATATCCCTCCAGTGACACTGCAGAATAGACTCAGCCCTGACTTAGCAGGTATTTCTGTGGTCAAAGCACGAAGCACGAGCAATACTGCTTTGAATAAATAGCTGGAAACTTCCCAGGACTCCTCAGATCTGCCCTTCACCGAGACCCAGGGGGGATTCCTTCAAAAGCTGCCATCCACAGGGAACTCACATGTTCCCAGGTGCCTAAGGGGTGGCTGGTCCCCTGGTGTCCCCTGCCGCTGCCCCAGCAAGGCTGGCAGAGCTTGGCATGGGGGCAGGTTGGGGCTGATGCAGCCACTGTGCACACAGAGCAGAGGGGGAGGGAATGGAGCAGGTTCGAGAAGAGCTTTATTGGGAGATCCTGGCCATAATAAATAGGGGTTACACTGGGAAACGGTGACGAGGGGCAGGGGGCTAGATGCACGCTGTGCTCCCATGGGGGCTGGAGCTGCTGCTGCCCCTCTGAGCAGGACATCATCCTGCATCCCATCCGCCCCATCCTGCTCCTTCCTCCCAGTGGCAAAGCTGGCCTGGGGGTTGCTGCCTGCCACCCCTCTGGGGACTGGGGCAGGGAATAACCCAGCAGAAATCGGTGCAGGGAGTGTTTTGGGGAGCAGTGTGGGGCAGAAGGGTGAGAGAGGGCAGGGCCATGGGTATAGCAGGGTCCGGCTGTCATTGCGCCAGGGCCTGGATGATGTCCTTCACCAGCATGGTGCCGATAACCATCTTCTCACTGTTGACAGTCAGCTGGGCTGCGGCACCCTCCCGTTGCTCCAGGGTGATGAGCACCAGGCTCCCACTTGTCACTGTCTTCGCCGCGAACCTGCCCACCAGTGAACACAGGGCTTCAGGGTGAGCTGTCACCCTGTCCCCCTCCTGTCCCTGGGGATCCTCTGGTGGGGACTGGGGAGGCATCTGCCACCCAGGGCCACTGTCACGTGCGGGTTCATGCAGGCTCCTTGTCCTAAAGGAAGCCCTGAGTGTTCCCATTGTGATTTGGGTGGGACCAGAGAGGTGACAGCACCTTCCTGGTCCTGGTGTGGGGGTCCAGCTACCTGTACTCGTTGTCGGCACCGCAGGGCACACGGCCCACGTTGGCAGCCGAGGTCACTTGCTGGACGATGGCGTGGTCACTCTGGCATTTCTCGGGCAGCGTCAGCTTCTCTGTGATCTCGCTCATGCCTGTCAGCTTCCCTGAAGCAGGCAGCAGAGGACCTGCTCATCTCCGGCCAGGCACCCAGTGGCCGTGTCTCTGCTGGGCCCTGTTTTGCTGTCCCCAAACCAAGCCCCTCCAGCCCCCAGTTCCCTGTGTCTGGGTCCCTTGACATCCTGAACTGGCGGTCCTGCTTGCTTCTCTCCAGCTCAGCAGAGACTGATTTGAGAAAATCCTTTTTCCACAACCCTTGCTGGCCTTGTCGCTGCGTCCCTGCCCCATGGCAACAACCACATCCCTGGGGATGGACTCCGGTCACTGGCAGCGATGGGGCTGGGTGCTTCAGGGCACAGAGCACCCACTGCACAGTGCAGATGCCCATCCGTAGAGCCAGGGTGGGGATGCTGCTGCTCCAGGAGCACAGGGATGCAGGGCAAGGGTGTCCTCATCACTCACCAGACATGGTGCTGGGAGCGCCAGGGGTGGCATGAACCCTCCACGCTGTGCAGGGAGCTGGTGGGGCCACCCTGGCACCAGGGTGGCCACCCCAACCAGCAGGCTGCAGGGCGCAGGAGGGGGGTGAAGGGAGCAGAGCTAGTCTAGGGGCCTGCCAAGTGGCCACTTACCCTCACCCAGCCGTGTGAGGTGGTCTAGGGCCACGGCGAGGGCGGCAGAGGGGACAAAATGGGGCGTGAGTGTCGGCACTGGGGTCATGGGTACCCGTGCGCTGCCATGTCCCTGTTCCTGTCCCTGTCCCCGACTCACCCTGCTCCTTCTTGAACTCATTCTCGCTCATGAAGACCGGGGCCATGAGCTCCCCAACAGGCGGCTGGATGGAGACGTAGAAGTGGCGCGTGTGGGTGCTGGGGAGACAGGTGGGTGAGGGGGGCATGTGCTCAAAATGCCCCTCCACCGTGTCCCACTTCCCGTTCCTGCTCTGAGCAAGGTGTGGCTGGAGGGAAACTGAGGTGCAAGAGGTCTTGGGAATAGGGGGAACCCATCAGGCTGGACCTGGGGCGGCTTGTCCTTGTCCCCTGCCAGGAGCCCAGTGCCTTTCCTGCTGTCCCCAAATAACCAGCATCCATCCCAGTGTCCCCCCTCCCCTGGAAGGACCCTGGTACCTGTCCTGCTGTCCCCCATCCCCTGGAGGGACTCTGCCCCACCGTCCCCTGGGGCACCCCATGCCCTCTCCTGCCATCTTTTGTCCCCTGGAAGGATGTTGGTACTTGTCTGGCTGTCCCCAATGACCTGGAGCACCCCATACACTGTCCTTTGTCCCCTGTCCTCTGGGCTACCCCATGCCCTGTCCAGCTGTCACCTGTCCCCTGCTGCTCCATGTCCCTCTGAGGGATGCTGGTGTCTATCCCACTTTCCCCACCCCTGGATCACCCATACCCCACCCCCTGGGACACCTGTCCTGTCCTGCCCGGCACTGGGCACTCACCACAGCTGGAAGTTGGCCGCCTGGGTGGAGTCGCAGAAGTCGATGCCCATCACCACACTGGCCGTGTCCCCAGGCGCCAGGTGCTCTGAAACCACAGGGCTGCCACTGCATCCCATGTCCCCTCCACCAGCCAACCCCTGTCCCCATCCCCCCTGCAGCATCACAGCTGTGCCGTGCCGTGCCATACCGATCTCGGGGAACTCTTGGATTCGCATGCCAGAGAGTGGCTTGGGCTCGCTGACCCGCAGGTTCTTCACCTCGGCATCAGTGTTGTTGGAGATCTGGATCTGGACGGCCACCATGTGGGGGTCCCCTGGGAAGGGGCGGCGGCTGAAGCAGTACTCAACCGAGAGCCCCTCACCCGCCATGCGGTGCAGCAGCTCGTAGGTCCTCACTGCGCCGAACGCCGGGCTTAGCAGCTGCAAGGGACCAAGGGACTGCTGTGGGCTGCCAACACACTACCCTGTGCGGCCCCAGCGGGTGGCAGGTGTCCCGGGACCCCCCCTGGGAAGGGCATGGGGGACACTTACAGTGGGTGCCAGGGAGGTGTCAGTGAGCGTGAGGCCCTCCAGGTCAGTCACCAGGCTGGTGGAGACGACGCTGCTGGAGGGGATGGGCTGGGGAGGAGCGGGGGTGACTGTGGGGTGGGGAGGGGTAGGGGGAGGAAAGGGTTAACAGAGCTCTGATGAGCCTCCCATGGGGACAACCTCAGTGGCATAGCCCATGGGACAGCCACATGGAGACAGCCCATGTGGCACAGCCCCATGGGGACAATCCCACAGGCACAGTCCCAAGAGGGACAGCCCTGCTGGCACAGCCACCTGTCCCCACAGCCATCCTCCGGGGACAAGGACCACTCACCCCACTGGTCCCTGTCCCAACTCCGCAGCTCTCAAAGGACCTGCGGGGCCCTGACCCCACCAGGGCAGGTGCCTGTGCCTCAGTTTCCCCAGCACCACCATGACAGCCGTCCCTCCTACCCTGGGCAGCCACTCACAGTCATCCAGGTCGAGCAGGGAGATCTCCTTGGGGCCAGCCCTGTTGCTGGGGGGCTGCAAGGGGGCAGAGAGATCAGGGGGATGTGAATGGGGGGGTCTGGGTGTACCCGTGTTGGTCCCAGCACGACCTGGCCCTCACCGCCTTCCTCCGCTTGGCCTCTGCTTCAGAACCAGAGTCGGAGCCAGAGGAACTGCTCTCGGAGGCACTGGCCTCCTCTGACGAGGTCTCAGCACGGCCCTTCCTCCCCTGTGGTGGCTTCTTCTTGGCCTTCTTTGCCCCCTTCTCCTCTTCCTCCTCTTCCTCACTGGGGCTGTGGGGAGAGCCTGGCTCAGGGGGTCTGGGGTGGGGGTTTGGCCAGGGGCACCCTGCCTTCCCAGGGGGTACCTGCCCACGCTCCCCGGGGCTGCCTTCTGGGAGCTTTCCTTCTCCTTCCTCTTTGGCCTCTTCTCTTCCTCCTCCTTGTCCTCTGATTGCTCCCCACTGCCTTCCTCCTCCTCTTCCTCCTCCTCCTCACTGCCGGAGCTGGAGTTGCTGGAGCTGCTGCTGCTGCTGCTCTCCTCGCTGACGGACTCAGGCTCTGCAGGGGGCATGGTTCAGCCCTGCTGCTGCTTTCCCCCACAGCTCCCTGCTGTGTCCCACTACATCCCACTGCATGCCCACACCTGCTGCTGCATCCCCACTGCATCCTCCCACTGCATCACTGCATCCTCCTGCTACATCCTCACATCCTCTTACAGCTTCCCGCTGCATCCCAGCACCTTCTGCTGCCTCCCACTGCATCCTGCTGCATCCCCACCTCCTCCCACTGCATCCCACCATGTCCTTGCATCCCAGTGGGGATGCTCCCCTGCATCTTTCCGCTTCATCCCACTGCATCCCTGCATCCCCACATCCCCCTGCCACATCCCCACCATGATGGGATGTCCCTACTGCAGTGTCCCCTGCCCGAAGCCCCACCATTGTGGCACCTGCCTGGTGCCCCACTGTGGTGGCTGCTGCCTTATGCCCCACCATGTTGTCCCTCAACTGATGCCTCATTATGGTGGCTCCTGCCCCATGCCCCACTGTGGTGGCACCTGCCCAATGTCCCTGCCACAGTGACCCCTGCCCAATGCCCCACCACAGTGGCACCTGCCCCATGCCCTGCTGTGCCACCGGGTCCTCACCACTGTCTGCCGACTCCGTGGGCCCTGACTCGCCCTCTGAGTCAGAGTAGAAAGGTTTTTCCACCTTCTCCTTCCTTTTCTCCCGGCTGGTGCACTTGGTCCACTCAGGAACCTGCCGACACAGGGCTGATGGAGTGGGGCCATTGCTCATGGGTGGGGGGCCCAAACAGCAGCCCTTGTCCCCTCCTGTCCCCAAGAAGATGTGTGGGCACCAGAGAGGGGACATGGGGCAGCTGAGCAGCATCTGGGCACCTTCTGACGCTCTCCTAAGACCTTGAGATAATGACCCCCCCTTGGCCACCCCATGCCCCCCAGCACCCTGGGGTGCTCCACGCACCTCCACATTCCTCACAGAGGGGTCAGGGGCCTCATCTGGCCAGTCAGGCAGTTCCTGGTAGCCCACAGCCTTAGCGTTGAGCAGGTGGGACAGGGAGCCCAGCTGGAAATGGTCCCGATCTATAGCGGGGTAAGAGGTGGCAGCAGCTCATGGACAGCCATGCAGCACCATGGTGACAGCTGGCCCTGTGTCCCCATGCCCTGTGACCAGGAGTGGGTACCTTTGAAGGAGGACTCCAAGATGGGAGCAGGTTTTTGGGCCAGGAAGAGCTTCTTGGCATATTTGTTGAGGGCCCCGCTCTTCTCGGTGGGCACAATGAGCTGGCGGATGAAGCGAGCCCGGTCACGGATGTCATAATTCTGGTCATACTTGGCCAAATTGAGGACGTACTGGGTCAGCAGCTTGCTCTGTGCCAGAGAACATGCTCAGCGCCAGCCTCTCCCTCCCTGGTAGGGAAACTGAAGCTTGCTGTTGGGTGATGTCCCAGGTACCTGCTTGGAGTTGGTCAGGTAGAGCTTAGCTGCCAAGTTGATGACCTGCAACTTGACGATGTCCTCCTCATTGGTGAAGGACTTGGCCATCTTGCGCAGCACATCGGGCGCGATCTTGGGCACGTGCTCGCAGTACTCACCGATGAGCCACAAGATGCTGGCCCGCGCCATCGGCACCTGCAAAACGTCCCCAGGCATATGGCAATGCTGCCACTCCCCTGGTCCTGTGGGCCACACAGCACCCTGACCCACCTGGATGTTGTCGGTGAGCTTGGCCATGTGCTTGATGATCTCACTGTGCTGGGCTGGCTGCATCTGCAGCAGCTTTTTGATGACCACCACAGATTCAGCCACCACCAGCTCTGCAGGCAGAGGCCTGGCCTCAGTGGGGTCCTTCCCTGAGAGTGATGGAGCCCCTGATTCACTCCCACTGCATGTACTCACCGTCCCGGTTGGAGAGGAGCTGGACCAGTCCGTTGAGGCAGGTGTCCCGTACCTTCCCAATGTTGGTGGCACAGCGCCCGATGGCTTGGATGGTTGCTGCCACGAAGTCCTTGTCCATGCTGCGGATGTAGGTCTGTGCGGGCATGGCAGGGGGACACATGACATGTCATCCACATGCCAGTGCTGGGCATTCCCCCATGTGGTGGTCACACATTGGGACTCTTTGGAGCCACCCATGGGATTGGGTGGGCCTCAGCCCACTCCTCCAGGTGGGACTCTCCTCTGTCCCCTCCATGGTGGTGTTTTGGCACTCAGAGCCATGCTAGGGTGGCACCCTGGTGGCCTCAGTATGGCCATGCCATACCTGGAACTCCCGCAGGATGGTGGAGATGTTGGTCTCATTGGCCAGGTTGGTGAGGACCTCCAGCTGCAGGAAAGAGCAAGAGATGGGCAACATGAGGGCATGGTGCCAGGGCACCAGGTCCTTGCTGTTCTCCTGTTGCGAACAGGGCACAGAGGACAGCTGCCCCACAGGGCAGGGGTACATGAAGACTCAAAGCCACCAGTGATGGGTTCTGCCAGGTTTTTCCACCTCACCTTGAGGATCTTGATCTGCGTGGGGTCTGTGGAGCGAATGTAGAAGCTCTTCAGGTAGGGTTCAAACATCCCCTGCATGCAGAGCCAGCAGTATTAGTGCTGTCCCTGTCCCCCACTCTTTGAGGCCACCTGCAGGCAACTGGCCCTGGTGATCCTGCTGGCTACCCCTCATTCTGCTCCAGAGTCAACAGGGATAAGTCCTCCCACACCAAGTCTGAGACTCACCCGCCGTTTGATAGACATGGTGGCCACGTTCTGTAGCACAACATACTGCACCTCGCTGTGGGAACAAAGAGGGAACCACCATCAGTGGGGCAGGGCCAGACCCACCCAGCAAGTTCCTGTGAACATGGGGCAGGACCCACCACCAGGCCGGTGCCACCATGATGCTGCCACTCCATGTCTGGACTGGGCCGGGCCAAAAAGCCAGGGTTTTTTGGCAGTTTGCCCCAACCTGACATCCTTGTGGGGATCGGCTTTTTGGGGATCTCTCCCAGGGTCTTGGGGCTCCCCCTGGGCCCCACCAACCAGGGTGGCGGGGTAGGGGATGACCACCACCCAGGTGCCACAGACCTGTGACTTCGCAGGAGCCGCACCAGCGCCTTGGCGATGACACCAACCTCTGCTTTGGGTGCCAGGTGGAAGTAGAGCTGTGCCACAGCCATCACCACCTGTGGGGACACACCTGAGTGTCTTCTGGTAGGCACAGGATACCCCAAGGGATGGCTGTGTCCCCCAGAGTCCCACTCAGCAGCACCTGGAGGAAGCCTGACCCTGAGGATGCCCATCCTTGGGTGTCTCTCAAGCACCCTGATGGCTTCTTGGCTGATGGGGACATCATGAGCCCAGGCTGATGGACACCACCGGTGGCCTCAGGGGATGGACAGGGCTGGAGTGGGGGACTCACCGCAGCATTGCGGCTCTGCAGCAGGGGCTTGGTGTTGCGCAGGAGCAGGCGGTGGTCAGGGTCCATGACGTAGGGCTTGCGCTTGGCCATTGAGGCCGCCTCTGCCTTAGCGTCCTTGGCATCCTCCTCCTCAGAGCCATAGAAAGCCTTCTCGGTGCTCTCCTCCAGCAAAGACTCCTGCTGGTAGGTGAGATGCCTTGCACCCCCTCAACAGCACCCCCCTTTACCCCCACCTCCCTGAGGGCTCCCGGGGCACCCTGAGGCTCCAGGGGCTCTCTGAGGCTCCCACACTCACGTTCTGGTTGGGGCTGAGGAACTGGGTGCGCGCATAGCGGGTCAGCATGTTGATGATGACCACCTGCCCCCACTCCTCCACATCGATAAGCAGGTTGCAGAGCTTGCGGTAGTTCTTGTGGATGAGGTCAATGCGCTCTGGGCAGACCTCCTCAAATGCCATCACCACGCTGCCGGCCACCAGCTGGGGAGGGAAAGCCCAGAGCGCTTTTTTTTGTTGGGGATGGTGGCATCTCTGTGAGGATGATGGCTCAGTAGGGGTGGCTGCATCCCTGCAGGGATGCTCAGTCAGTGGGCACAGTGGCATCCACACAAGGAAGCTGGTTTGTCAGGGGTGGCTGTATCTCTATGAGGATGCCAGCTGGGTGGGGAGAGTGGCATCCCTGTGAGGATGCTGGTTTGGTGGGGATGGTGGTTTCCTCATGGGGATGCCGGCTCAGTGGAGATGTTGGGATTCCCCATGAGATGTTGGCCCCTTGGGGACAGCAGCACCCCACAAGGACAACTCTGCAGGGATGGCTGCATTCCTGTGAGAATGCCAATTTGGTGGAAATGTTTGCATCCCTGTGAAGACGCTGGATCAGTGGGGATGGTGGCATCCTCAAGAAGATGCTGGCTTGGTGTGGACAGTGACATCCCCACAAAGATGTTGGCTCTGGGGATGGCTGCATCGTGGCGTGGATGTTGGATCAGTGGAGATGATGGCATCTCTGTGAGGATGCCAGCCCTGCAGGGATGGCTGCATTGCCATGAGGATGCCATATCAGTGGGGACAGTAGCATCCCCATGAGGATCCTGGCTTGGTGGGGACAGCAGCATCACTGCAAGGATGCCCGCTCTGCATGGATGGCTGCACAAGGACACCAATTTGGTGGGGACATCTGCATCCCCATGAGGACAGGACCCCCAGATTTAGGGCAGGGGAGACGGAGTACCCTACTCACTGTGGTCTTGTCCGCTAGCAGCTTCTCAATCACTTCAATGAGCTGGTCCTTCTGGTCTGAGTCAAGGCTGCAAGGGAAGAGCAGAGCACGTGTGGTTGGACCAAACTCCCCTCCATCCCTGCCTGTCTCTGACTGCACCAAGCAGCTGAGACCCCAGCACTGCACCTTTACTGGTACCCCCAGAATTTAGCAGCTGAGCCCCCCCATTACCTGTACAGCTTGGGGATAGCATGGGCAGCTGTCTTGCGCACATATGGGGACATGTCTGAGGCAGCCTCCTTGATGGCCAGCATCATGATGGGCACGATGATGGGCACACGGATGCTGGAGAGGACCCGCAGGGCACTGGCACGGATCAGCTGGTTGGGGTCCTGGCAGAGACATGCAGGGCGCTGCAGCACAGCTGTGGGGGACCCAATGCCCCTCCCCAGACACATCCCCAGGGTCCCCAAACCAGCCCACCTTGAGTCCTCGCTGGAAGGTGGAGATGGAGAGCAGGGCCAGATCCTGCTGCTCCTCTGCATAGCGCACCAGGTAGACATACACCAGCTTCTTTACCTGTGGGGTGAAGATGGTGGGGTAACCTCAGAGGCCTCCAAAACCCAGCCCATCCCTAAAACCCTCCTGCAAGGGAGGTGCCACACCCTGGGGACACCCATGGATGCCACCAGGGCCACCCAAGACCTTCCTCACCTCAATGTTCTTGCAGGCAACATTTTTCACCACGGCTGGGAAGAGGTCAGAGGCGTTTTTACCCCGTGCAATCATCTGGGGAGTAAAGGAGCAGCATGACACCAGGCAGCTGGCACAGCACAGCACAGTGTAACATGGCACGGCTCAGCACGGCATGGCTTGGCACCGGCAGTGGTCCCCACCGGTGGCAGCAACACCCACCGCCACGATCCTCTTCATGGCCTCCAGCTTGAGCGAATCCTTGTTGCTATCAAGCATCTCCTTGAGGTCATCATGCCTGTACCGCACCAGGGAAAAAATTCCCATTTTCCAATTTTAGCTGTTTGTAACCATTTTTAGTCTTTTTTTTTTCTCCCAGCCTGGCTACCAGGCTGGCAACATGACCCTTTGCCATGCAATATTTATGGGGACAGGAACTGGGTTACAGCCAGGTGAAAGACGAGTCGGAGGGACCGGCGCAGTGCTGGCACCCAGCTCTGTCCCCATCCTGGGTGCAGGGATGAGGACCCTGTCCCAGCCTGGCTGTGTTGTCACCCTAGGATGTCCCCAGATTCCTTTCTAGGGAGCAGGCACTCATCACTGTCTCCATCCCAGCCACCAGCCCAGCTTGTCTGGGTGTCCCTTGTCCCCTCATGGGGACTGGCGTGAATGTGCCAGTGCGCCCTGATGCAGAGCCCTTCCCTGGTCCCCTCCCTGGGCTAGGAAAATGCCACCAGCCTTTTACAAGACTGGTTGTCACCACTGTCCACTTTTCTAACGGACATCTGTTCCCACCAAACCAGGGGGACCTGCAAGGCTGCGTCCACCCCCAGCAGCTGGGGGTGGCATCCATGGGGCAATGCTCGTCCAGAGCCACCATCACTGGGGGGTCCCGAGGGAAGTCCTTGGGGAATTCTTACCGCGATGGTGGCCTGGTGCCAGTGGCCACTGTGGGCTCGGGGCCGGCAAGTGGCCGCAGCTCGTCAGCTCGCAGAGCGCTGTAGCAGGTGGGTTGTCCAGCCTCGGTGGCCAGCACCGGGCTCATCACCTCCTCAGCCGTGTCACCACCCACTGGTGGTTTTGGCTGCCCGGCTGTCCCCGCCGGTAGCTGCCGCAGCAGCTTCTGCACTGGAGGCAGGGACAGCATGGCTTCGGCCGAGTGTGGTGGCCCTGAGGACAGTGGCAGGGCTGTGGCCCCGCTCCTCCTCCAGCCGCTGCTGGCTGAAACCTGATGCTAGGGTTGGGTTGCAGCCTCGATTGCAACACCCTTCCCGGTGGACAAGGCCACACCCCAGGTGACCCCCATCCTGCAGGTGGGACTTAGGGACATTGCAGGGAGCTCCTTCCCCGGGTGCTTTGAGTGGCTCAGTCCTGGCCAGGGACCCCCCATCATGATGGGACACCCACCTAGGTGGTGGGGTGGCACTTCGGGGCCATTTCTCTTGCTCCATGTACCGTGCACAGCTCATAGGGACAGTGACAGATCTGGTGTGGCTGCAAGGGGATGGGCTCTGGCAAAGGGCAGCATGCAGTTGATGGGGATAGTGCCAGGGTGTCAGGGATGGGGGGGACACTGCCAGACTGGGGGACACTGCCAGCAGGTCATGAATCAGGGGACACTGCCAGAGGGGCAGGGATGCCGGGATACTGCCAGACTGGGGGACACTGAGGGCAGGTCAGGGCTGGAGGGACACTGCCAGACTGGTGGACACTGCCAGTGGGGGTTAGGGTCAGGGGACGCTGTCAGATGTAGGGACAGGGGAACACTGCCAGGCTGGGGGACACTGCCAGCGGGTCATGTATGGGGGACACCGCTGGACTTGGGGACACTGCCGGTGGGCAGGGCTGGGGTGTATGTCACTGCCAGTCTGGGGATCACGATCAGGCGGTAATGGATGGCGGGACACTGCCAGCAGGTCAGGGTGGGGGACACATCAAGAATGGGGGACACTGCCAAGGCTGGGGGGACAAAGGGACCCCCATATTCCTGCAGCTCTGCAGAGATCCCCCCCACCTTCCTCTGCATCCCTGTCTCCCCCCCTGCCCCAGCAGCCTGCCCCACACAGGGGTGACATTTTTCAGCCCTCCCCCCCCTCCCCCTCAAACTGGGCACCTGGTGGCAGGTGCCATCACCCGGGGACCCCGCGAGAGCCGTGGGAGTCAGCAGAGCCCCGGGTAGGTTCGATGTGCTCAGGGCACCCCCAGCCCAGGGGTGGGGGTTCCCGTTCATCACCCGCCCCACGCCCCCCCCCCACCCCCCCCCCACCCCCATCTCTGGCACCCTGCAGGTCTCCCCCCAAACCTTCCCTGGCCTTTGCAACCTGCAGCGGCGGCGGCGTGCCTGCATCCCCTCATCCCCTGCCCCGTCCTCATCCCTGTCCCCCCCCCCGGTCGGGTACCACATCCCCGGCGGGGCCGGCGGCCGAGGCCCACGGTGGCGGCCACCCGGCCAGGCTCGGCCCTTGTCCCCCGGCCCCGCCGCCGTCCCCACCTCTTGTAGTCGGAGGAGAAGATGCCGCCGCTGGCGGGGTCGTGGCCGTACTCGGGCTCCCCCAGGCTGGAGGAGCCCCCCTTCTCCTCCCCGTAGGCCGGGCTGGCCGCCATGGCGCGGGATGCGCCGGGATGCGGCCGGCGGGATGCCGGGACTGATGTCAGCGTGATGTGGGGCCGGGAACCGCCCCGGCGGCCCCCCGCCCACCCGGCGCCCCCCCCCGCCCCCCGGCGGCCCCGCCCGCGCCCCCAGCGGGGGGCTTTGCGGCCTCGGAGGGGTCCCCGGCCCCGCGCAGCCTGGGGTGCCCGGCAGCGGGGCGGGGGGTGCGCAGCTCGGGACTGGGGCAGCGGCAGCGCTCGGGGCTGGCTGTGTGGTGTGTATCTCACAGGTATCATCAGACACTGTACAGCTGTACATAGTTACATTTTAATATATGCTATCTATATGCTATCGTATTCAAGCATATTATATCACAACATATGTCATGTTACATTACATTCTATTTTTCGTACAGAATACGTTAGGTAGTATACATTACATACTATATATTATATGCTACGTACTGTAGACTATGTTAGTATTACATTACATTATATTACAGATTATATTAATTCTATTATATATTCTATAGTCTATCATACTATATCATACTTAATCCATTCTACATTCTACAATCTACATTCTAGATGATACAATATGTGCCATATGTTATATATATGTTATACTACGCTATATTATGTTGGTTATATTAATCATACTCTATATTCTATATTCTATCATATTATATATTCTACATTTTACCCTATATGATATATATGACATATTACATACTGTATTAAATAATAGCAATTATTATTATAAATATTATTATAAGAGTAACATCAATAATTATTATTGTTATTACCTTTTTCACCATTAATTACTGATCCTGGTGGGCATTTCAGCTGTTCCTGTCCCCCACAGCTGCCCACCCCATGAGGCTGTCTGCCTGCCAGGCCGCTCGCTCAGCCTATCACACAGCGGTGAGGCAGCCACGGAAAATGGGCACATTTTGGATAGCAAAATTTGATAAAGCATCTAATTAATGCATGGCAATCAAGCTTCAGCAAGCAGAAAGGACCTGCCCCTCTTCCCCCAGAATGGTCCCCCCCCCCGCTGTCCTGCCTGCCTGGTGCAGATGGGCCCCCACCAGCACTGGCAGCTGGAGCCCAGCCTTACTGGGGACCTCACAACCCTCCTGAGGACCCCAGCCCTCTTTGGAGACCTCAGTCCTTTTTGGGGACCCCACAGGGCTCTCAGAGACCCCAGCCCCGTTTAGGGACTTCAGCCCAACTAGAGACCTGTTCCTGACTGCACAGCCATCCTGGGCATCCTGGCCCTGCTGGGGTCTCAGACCTCCTTGTGGCCCCCGTGCTGCCAGTGGAGGTCTCACCAAGCTCCTACTTACAAAGCTGCTCGATATCTGCAAGGAGAGAGAAACAGAAATGGGGCATCAGTGCTGTGCTTGTGCTGTCCTGCCCATGCTCAGGGGGCAGGGTCCCACCTTGCCATCACAACTTACTCGTGATTGCTCCTGCCGGGTGCGAGGGCTTCACCTGGGCAAAAGACGCCTGTCCCGCCCGGCTTCACTGAGCTGGAGGCTTCCCAGGACAAGCCTGGTTCATTGTCCCCCTTCTCTGTCCCGGTGCAATGACGGCTGCCTGCAATGGGGTGCAGAGATGGGAGTAACCTTGCCAGCTGCTGCTACTTAGCATTGTTTTCTCTGGGATGGCGCTGGTGACAGAGCTGGGCTGCTGGCACCTCTGCCAGGGGCTGTGGGAAATGCAGCAGGGGTGGTGGGCTGGCAGGTGCCGGCGCCGAACCTGACTTCACATCCTTCCTGATGTACGTGAGAGGCAGAGAAAAGCTGAAAGGAAAACCCCAAAGCAGTACAAATGCCAGCAAACCCCGGGTGGGTTTTCCCACTTCTTAAAGCTCTGGGGTTAATTTGCTAATTCCACCTTAAAAGTGAAATCTGGGAATGCAAGAAGGTGACTCCAGAGATTCTGGAAACCCTTGAATCAAAGGAGCTGCAGGAAATCTCCAAAAGCGCATGTTGTGCAGCAATGTCCCACACACCCCCTGAGACACCTTCCTCCAGCCCTAGCCTGCTCAGGTTCCCAGCCTCGTGTTTTGGCTCCCTTCCCCTTAGAAGCCATGGGGACATTTCCCCCCTCGCTGGGCAATCACGCTTCCACCCTGGTGAGAGCAAAGCCTCCCAGAAACTCCCATGAGTGTGGGAACTGCAAGAATCCCCAAGACCCAGCACAGGACCCAGCACTCCAGGATTTGCCTCACTGGTGCTGAGCAGAGGGCAAGGACCACCACCCTTGACCTGCTGGCAACATTCCTCCTAATGCAGCCCAGGATGCTGTTGGCTTTCACTGTGCCCCAAGGGCACCTTGCTGGTTCATGGTCAATTTGGTGTCTCCCAGGACCCCCAGGGCCTTTCCTGCCAAGCTGCTTTCCAGCTGGTCACCCTCCACAGTGTGTCCTGGAGCCTGGTCTTGTTTCTCCCCAGGGGTGGGGCTTTGCATCTTCCCCTTCATGAAGTTCCCGTTGGCCCTTTTCTCTAGCCTGTCCAGGTCTCTCTGGGTGCCAGCACAACGCTCTGGTGCATCAGCCACCCCTTCCAGTTTGGTGTCAGCAGCAAACTCACTGAGGGTCTGCTCTGCCCCATCAATCGGACCGGTAATGAAGCTGTCGACAAGGACTGGACCCAGTATTGACCCCAGGGTACACCACCAGTGACTTGTTCCCAACCAGACCTGGTTGAGCTGTTTGGTCAGGTTTCAACCCAGAAGCTCAGGGAATATTTATTTTGATGCTTAAAATCAAATGACAGCAACAAGAGAGGCATCTGTCTCAGGAGGCCATGGGGAGCAAAGAGTGGCCACTCACTTTGAGATGTGCCAAGGCAGGGCATTGCTCACCAGCAGGTTCTGGGAAAAGGAAAGCAAAAGTAGAAAACACAAATCAAGCAGGGTGGCCACAGGCTGTCCGTGCACCTGTTTATTGCCATGCAAGAGGGAGGCCAAAGCCGCTGGCACAGCTCTGGTGCCCCAGGGAAGGAGGCTCCAGCCCCCTGCATCTCCAGGTACATCACCGCCTCCATCACTGCAGTGCTGGGGACACCTGGGAGAGAAGAAGGGCTGTGGTGATGCTCAGCCGCAGCAGGTGCTGGAGTCCCCAGGAGTGGTGGCACCCACCATGGTGCTGGCTATCTGGCCCAACCCCAGAAGAGAGAGGGCAAAGTGGACACAGTTGCAAGTGACAGCGTTGTACTCCATTGCCTGGTCCATGGCCACTCGAATCCGCTTCTGCAGGGCGGCCACATCCAGCCCTTCCTTCCTCCGCAGCACCTTGGCTGGACCCCGTGTCCGCAGGAGGTGGTTCTTGCTGTGCTTGGCCACAATCCCCAATGGGGATGTCCCTGAGCTGCCTGTGGGGTGGAGGAGACGTTGTACCCCATGTCCCTTCCATGAGGATGTCCCCAAACTGTGACCACCTCCTGGGGCTCACCTTCCAGGTGGATGATCTCCCCGTCACCGCAGTAGATGCCAGCGTGGGCGCCACACCAGGCAGGACCCCCCGAGGCCAGTGGGAAGAGGAAGAGGTCCCCAGGCTGGGGCTTGGCCACTCCATCAGGGACCGCGTTGAAATGCTGGCCTAGCAGCCCCTCACAGAGGAAGAACGCTGCCGTGCTCACTGCCCCAGCCACCGCCTGGGGACCCATCTGTCTTTCAGGGCCACCAGTGCCAGGGGCACACCAGCAGCATCACCGACCTGCTGGCTTATCCCCATCCCTGGTAGCTTGGACATAGCTTGTGTGTCCCTGGATGGGGAAACCCTCCAAGGAGGGGCCACCTCCTCTAAGTGTGGAGCACCCATGGGTGCCGATGAAAAGGCAGGGCATGCAGGATTTGGCCCTGTTGTGCTAGAGGTGAGATGGATGGTGCGGGGTGCAGAGGGAATACTGGCACTTACCTGCCTGGAGCTGCTCACCTGGAGGGACAAACACCCAGCGTCAGCCCCGGTGGCACTGGGGAGATGGGACCCAGGACACCAGGATCACCGCTCAGCCCCTGCCTGGACTGCTGCCATCTCCCTGCCTGAGTCCCTGGTTGGGGTCCCCATGCCAGCATTCCCAAACCTGTCGTACCCAGGAGCCCAGCCAGCGCTGGGGCTGGAGGAATGACCCATCCAGGGCTTGCAGGGTCTGCACCAGGGTGCTCACCTGTGGGGAGAGGGGGCAGAGCGAGCCTGGGACCCATCCGTTGCTAACACTCATCCTCTGCTGGCACCCATCCCTGCTATCACTCATTCCTGCTGGCACCCATCCCTTTGTTAGCACCCATCCCTGCTAGCATGCCCCCATGCTAGCACCCACCCTTGCCAGCACCCACGCCTACCAGCACCCATTCATAGCCCAGGGCAATGTCCCAATACCCCCCAACCCCCAGAACTCCCAGACTCAGCACCGGGCAGGTCCCAGCTGTGGGGTCCATGGGCGCCAGGTGCCATGGTGGAGGGGAGGGACTGCCTGGGTGCCCTCCCCGCTGTCTCCCCCTTTACCTGGGTGAGGAGGTTCATCTGCAAGGAGAAAACATGCTGTCCAGAGAGCTGGGGACACAGGCGGTGCCCACACCCACCTCAGGGACCTCTCTGTCCCCAGATGGTTGTGGTGCCATGTCGCCCCACCGAAGGCCAAGCCACAGCCTTGGGTACCATGCCAGCCCTGGCACCCATGCCATACCTTACTTCCTTGCCTTGGGGATTCCTCCAAGGTCCCCTCACTCCACTGTGGTCCCCAAGTAACTGCTGCTCCAAAGCTGGCCACAGTACAGGACCTCAGCCCACGCCGGTGAGCGCTTGCGGTGGCTCTTGGCACCCACATGTGGCTCCACCGGTGCCCGGGAATGTGCCCGGACCACACCGACCGGCCCACTGTGGCATTGAGCCCATCCTGCGGGGCCAGCCCCAGGGGGCAGACCCAACCTGGTGTGACATTTCATCAGTGAACACCTTAGGTGACCCCAAAGGAGTCACGAAATGGCCCTGTGGTGTCTGGGCTGGTGCCAAAACACTTCTTGGTGCTAAAACGCCTCTTGCCCTGAAGGTGGCCCAAGGGACAGCCACCAGCCTGTCTCCCCAGGCCTGTGTCCCCAGAGTGGTGGGTGCCCGGGGTCACTTCTGGAGCCACATTAAACTTTAATCCTTGTGCCGGGGGTCAGCAAAGGCTTTGGCAGGGCTTGGGGCAGGTGAGGTGGGAGCTGTCACCCTCTGTCATCAGGCAACCTCCACAGCATCATTTGTCAAGGAGCCGACAATAAACAAGAGCTAATTACGGTGAAACCAGAGCCTGGCCTGGACGAGGCTCAGTGCTGGGTGGCTACATTAACCCTTCCCAGCCATCTCCAGTCCCACAGCCATCTTGTACCCTGCCAGACCTTCGTATCTTCTTCTGGTTGCTCTTGTCCCCTCCTGATCCCCACCATCCTCTCCTGGTCCCCACTGTCCTGTACTGATATATACTCTGTTTCTCATCACCTTCTTCTGGACCCTAGTGTCCCCTCTTGGTCTCTGCCTGGTCCTCACTAGCCACTCCTGGGGTCTATCATGATCTCCTGGTCCTCATCACCCCTCTAGGTTCCCTTGGCCTCTCTTTGTCACTGTTGTCCCCTTCTAGTCCCCATTGTCTCATTCCAGTCCCTGTCATCCCATCCCAGTCCTCTCTATCCCCTCATGATCCCCACCCACCCCTATTGCATCCCAGTGCCCCTCCCTGATCCCCGTTGCACCCACCTGGTCCCCATTGTTCCCACATGGTCCCTATTGTCCTGTCCTGATCTCCATCACCCCCTCCTCCTCCCTGCTGTAACCTCATCACCACTATCCATCACTATCTCCTGGTCCCCATCAAAACATCCGGGTTCCCACTGCTCCCTCCTCATCCTCCTCATCCTCTCCCAGTCCCCACCATCTCCTCCTGGTCCCCATCATCCCCTTCTAGTCAGCACCATCTCTTTGCTCCCAATCATCCTATCCTCATCCCATCATCTCCTCATGGTTCCCAATCATTCAGTCCTGGTCTTGACCGTCTCCTCCTGGTCCCCATCACCCCACTCCTGATCCTTGCTGTCCTCTCCTGGTCCCTGTCATCTCTACTTCATCCCCATCAGCTCCTCCTGATTCCCATCACTGCCCCTTGGTCCCTACCATCTCCCCTTGGTCCCCATTGTCTCCTCCTCATCTCCACCATCCCCTGCTGTTTCTTGTTGTCCCCTCTTGGTCCGTGTCTCCTTGGTCCCCATCATCTGCTCCTGGTCCCCACCACCTCCCCTTGATCCCTGCTATCTCCTCCTAGTTCCCATCATCCCCTCCTTGTCCCCACTGTCCCCTCCTATTCCTCACGACCCTGTGCCACTGCTGGCAGGAGTAGGGCTGCCAGGACAGCAGTGCCTCCCTGGGTCACCTGATGTCCCCAGCTGAGCTGTCCCCTGACCAGGGTGCACCCACCAGCTCCTTGTGGCCGGTGGGATTAGGGCGACTGGAGCCTTGGGGCTGCTCCCGACCACAGGTTTCAAGCATCTTTGGGTAATTAGTAAATTAGTAATTAAATGCTCTCTGCCTGCTGGTGGGGGGGAAGGGGGGCAGATCCCGAGGTTTTAGGCTGGGTAATCCTGTGGCATCTGCCCCAACGTCTGTGACTGAGCCGAGTCACGACCCCGCTGCGGGCTTTAACGTTTGCTCCTTCACCCCCACCTGCAGCCCCTTGGCTGTGGCGTCAGGCCTGCTTGGGCACTTCCCAACATGGGCTGGCTCGAGCCTCCCGGGGGCCTGGGTTGGGTGCTTGTGGGGTGCTCAGCCCTGGGAGGGGGTGGGGTGCTGCTCCATGGAGGCCCCACCTTGGGGACAGCACCCAGCTGGGGATAATGGAGAAACAAGGTGGGAAACCACATTTTGGTCGTTATTGGCTTTCCTGGGCATGCTGGTGGCTGGCTGGCAGCAGATGGTTGGCCAGGCTAATCCCCCTCCCAAATCCCTGCTCCAGAGCTGGCTTTTACCCGACAGGGAGGACTGGACCTGGACGGGCAAATTAGCCGACTCAGCGTGTATCGCCATGCTGGCCACCCCAGCGTCCCCGGCACAGGCGCCCAGGTCCCAGCGTCACTCACGGGTGGGCTGGCACCCTGGGCTGTGGGTGTTCCTGGCGCCCCCAGGTCGGGCGCCAGGCGTTGTGTCACCTATGGGTGAAGCTCTGCTGAAGGGTCCAGAGGCACCTAAGCTGCGGGCGAGAGCAGGCCCGCAGGGTGACAGCTTGCTCCTGCCGCATTAGCCCAGCGTCATAATGCTGCCGAGGGAGGAGGGCGGCCACTGCCGCAGATGGCGGCTGTCAGAGATCTGGGTCAGGGTGGGGGCCGCTGCGGGCCAGGGGCTGTGGAGTGGAGGGGTGCTGCAGGCAGGGGGGATGGAGCCATGCTGCGGCAGGGATGATGGAGGGGTGACCCCCAGGCCCAGATCCACAGATGTCACTGCTGCCAGCCCTCAGCAGGGACTCACTGAGGGCCCGTCCCCTGGGACACCTCTGCTGGGGCCACAGATGGCAGCAACACCCCCGGGGCCACAGTCTGGGCCCCCCCTGGGAGGGACACGGGGCTGGGGACCCCTGGCCACAGCCTGGCCCATCCCTGGGGAGAACCTGGGCTGGGTGATGGTGACCACCCACCATTGCCCTGAGCTGCGCGGGGTCGGGGGGGAGGTTTAATGGCTAAAGCCCTCAAATCCCAAATTGTGCTGCCCTGTCATGGCGAGGGTTTAGCAGCGGTTGTGTAACCCGGGGGCCACCTGGCCTCCACCCCTGCGCCGTCAGCAGCCCCGGCCCAGCACGCCTGGGGCCCTGTGTCACCTCGGGAGGGGAAACTGAGGCACAACGAGGCCCCGCTGAGCAACCCCCCTCCCCTCGCCATCAGGGTTGGTAATTAATTACTTAGGGGTAGGGAAATTACCTCCCCTTAATTACCACTTTTTGTTATTCCCCTCTAACCGCCTTAGCGAAGGGCTTATGCGCTTACAGGAGCCGGTGGGTCCCGAGAGGGGGGAACGCATATGGGGGTCTCTACCCCAACCCCCCTCTACCACCTTCGCCACAATCTCAGCCTCGCAGTGCCGGGTGGGGTACACGTGGTGGCAGGGTGACACCCCCACCGTGGCCTGTGGTGGCGCGGGGGGTGTGTGTGTGGGGTGGGGTGTGTGGCTTGGGTGTCACGGGGTTTAGGGTTACAGGGCTGGGGCTCAGCACCTTTTTAATTCTTCATCGCGTGGCTGATTGATCCCCCCCCCCCGCCCTGCGCAGACACTAAAGATTAAGAGGGTGACAAAGAGGCGGCTGCTTACACAGCGCCCACTGCTAAGCTGCCTTGAAGAGAGCAAGGCAAGAGCCCTGCTGCCCGCAGAGCTGCTGGAGCACCCACTGCTCCACCACACCCTGGGCACCCATCACGGTGGATCTGGAGGGCGAGGTGGGGGACACTGGATACAGGATGGCTGCATCGCCGGCGGGGTCGGCAGTGAGCGCCGGGCTGGGTGATAGCCCCACGGGTAAGAGGTGGTGTTCTGCTTGAGTGGGTGCAACATGGTGGGACTGCGGTCGCCGGTGGGGTCTTTCTCTGGGATGGCTGGTTCCCCATTGTGGTCGTTCTCCAAGATACTTGGGGTCCCCATCACAGTCCTTCTCCAAGATGGCTGGGGTCCCCATCATGGTCCAGCTCCAAGACACCCAGCATCTTCATCACAGTTCTTCTTTGGGATGTTTGGGGTTCTCATTATGGTTCTTCTGCAAGATACCCAGGGTCCCATCATGATACTTCTCAGGAAAGGCTGGAGTCTCAATCCTTCTCCTGGATGCCCAGGTTCCCCCCTGTGGCCCTTCTCCAAGCTTACCTGGGGTCCCCCTCGTGGTTCTTCTCCTGGATGACCAGGGTTCCTATTGTGATCCTCCAGGATGTCTGGGGTTCTCATCATGGTCTTTCTCTGCGATGCTTGGGGTCCCCAGCTATCACCCTTCTCCAAGATGTTGAAGGTCCCCAGCATGGTCCTCCTCTGGGCTGGGATGCCTGCAGTCCCCCACCCCAACCCGCCCCATGATGTCCATCAGTCCTCACCATGGTCCTTTTCCAGGACCCTCAGGGTCCACAGCTATGGCCCTTCTCCAGGATGCCTGCAGTCCCCAGCCACAACCCTTTTCTGGAGGCCCTTGGTCCCTGACCTTTCTCCAGAGTCCCAACGGTCCCCTGCTGTGACCCTTCCCCAGGACACCCACAGCCCCTTGCTGGGATGCCTGGTGTCCCCAAGATGTGGCCCTTCTCTAGGACACCTCCAGTCCCTGGTTGTGGCCCTTCTCTGGGATGCCCAGATTCCCCTCACTGAAACTCCACTGTCCTCATCCCTAGGGACACCATTTCATCCCCTTATTTTTAAAAAGTTCTATGAGAGTTCGTCCTGCAGCATGCTGGGTGCTGGGGTGTGGGGAGATGCCAAAATCCCTAGAGTCCCCAGGGTGTCCCCATCCATGTCCCTGGTCTGATCTGGTGGAGATAGGAGCCACCCAACCCATCACCAGGATACTGAGGGTCAGCAGGGACTGGTGGGAGGGACAAGGGACATTGGGGTGTGCCGAGTCACCCTGAATGTGGTGGCTCCACTCCCACAGGGCTGAGCCCGGCCCCCGGCAAGGCGCTGAGCCCTGTGCTGCTGTGCAAGGTGTGCGGGGACACCAGCAGCGGGAAGCACTACGGCATCTACGCCTGCAACGGCTGCAGTGGCTTCTTCAAGCGCAGCGTCCGCAGGAAGCTCATCTACAGGTGGGCACAGGCTAGAGGGTCCCTGTGGGGTGTGGAGTGGGGGGACAGGCAGCCAGCAGGGCAGGGACCCAGGGGATGGATGCCCAGGGGGACAGGGACCCCAGGGGACAGGCACACAGTGGGGTAGGGTCCCACAGGATGGACGTCCAGCGGGGCAGGGACCCCATGGCATGGGCAATGAGGTGGGGGACCCAGGGAAACTTGAACCCAGTGGGGCAGGGCCCGAGGTGGGCCACAGGCACCCAGTGGGGCAGGGGGGTCACCCTCATGGGGCCAGGACACCCATCAAGGCAGGGCGAATGCATGGGGGACAGGGCACCCTCTGGGGACAGGGTGCCCACTGGGGAGGATGCCCTTTGGCGCAGACAAGATATCCAACAGGGACAAAGCACCCCCAGGACATGGCACCCATGGGGGCAGGACACTCCTCAGGGACAGGGGACACCTCAGGGGCTGCAGCCAAGTGCCACCTCTCCCATAGGTGCCAGGCAGGGACGGGGCTGTGCCCAGTGGACAAGGCGCACCGCAACCAGTGCCAGGCCTGCCGGCTCAAGAAGTGCCTGCAAGCCGGCATGAACAAGGATGGTGAGATGGGGGGGGGGCGCACGGTAATGGATGGTGCAGGGTGACAGTGGGGTGGCTGGTGCTGATGCCACCTTGTCCCTGCAGCTGTGCAGAATGAACGTCAGCCCCGCAGCACGGCCCAGGTCCGGCTGGACAGCATCGAGCTGGATGCCGAGCTGCCTCCTGAGCATGTGGCCACAACCCGTGAGGTCCCCCTGACCCCCTGCCCAGATCCCCATGGTCCCGGTGCCACTGTCACTGTCACCCCGGGTCCCCGAGCACCCACGCCACCCACCAACCATCGCTTCATGGCCAGCCTGATGACGGCTGAGACCTGCGCCAAGCTGGAGCCCGAGGATGGTGGGTGGCTGCCCATGATGAGGGGACAGGTGGGTGTTGTCCCCATGGTGTGGTGACCACCAGCATCCTCTCTCACCCCTACAGCTGATGAGACAGTGGATGTGACGGGCAGTGAGCCAGAGCGGGTGGCTGGCGAGTACCAGGTGGCACCATACCCAGCGTCCAGCCCCGAAAATGTCTATGAGACCTCTGCACGTCTCCTCTTCATGGCCGTGAAATGGGCCAAAAACCTGCCCGTCTTCTCCAACCTGCCCTTCCGTGACCAGGTGGGGTCGGGGATGCCCCTATGGGGCAATAGGGACCCCAAAAAATGCAGACAACTAGGGGGATGGGGAGGGTTGGAGCATCCCCACAACATTAACCGCAGTCTTGGGGTCCCACCCCCCAAGTTGCCCTTCAGCCCACCCAGCTGTGGTGGCTGCAGGTTCTGGAGGCTTTGGGGCTGACAAGGGTTTTGGGGCTCCCCCTCCCTGCCCCCCAGGTGATCCTGCTGGAGGAAGCGTGGAGCGAGCTGTTCCTGCTCTGTGCCATCCAGTGGTCCATGCCCCTGGAGAGCTGCCCACTGCTGGCTGTCCCTGAGCCGGCCCCGGGCAAGCTGCTGCCGGCCGCCCTGGACGTCCGGGTGCTGCAGGAGACCCTCAGCCGCTTCAAGGCACTGGCCGTCGACCCCACTGAATTCGCCTGCATGAAGGCTGTGGTGCTCTTCAAACCAGGTGAGAGGACCCACCAGCATGTGCTGCTGCCCGTCACCATGTCTCCACCCCACCCTGTCACCCCCTTGTCCCTGCAGAGACCCGTGGCCTGAAGGACCCTGAGCAGGTGGAGAACCTGCAGGACCAGTCGCAGGTGATGCTTGGCCAGCACAACCGTTCTCACTACCCTGGGCAACTGGTCAGGTACCACTGTCCCCATGTCCCCATATGGGTGACACCAGGGGTAGGGACACCCAGCTACGGCCACCGCTCTGTCCCCCAGGTTCGGGAAGCTGCTGCTGCTGCTCCCGGCGCTGCGTTTCATCTCCTCTGAGCGTGTTGAGCTGCTCTTCTTCCGCCGGACCATCGGCAACACCCCCATGGAGAAGCTGCTGTGTGACATGTTCAAGAACTGACTCCCCCCACCCCGATGTCACCCTGCTTGTTTGTCACCTTGCACTGGCACCCTGTCACCCCCAGCCCAGCTGTCCTCACCCTGGGATGCTGCAGGGTGTGATGGTGTCAATGGTCCTGTCTGCAGGGTGGTGGCCAGGACTGGGGGATGCTACCAGCAGCTGGGACATGGGACCAGCTTCACTGGGGACAGCTGGTGGCAGGGGGATGTCCCCAAGTGAGTGCCATACACACCAGGAGCACTTCATTGTGGGGGTGCCTGATGGGTGCTGCTGTCCCAAACCCCTGGACCCAGGCAAAGTGCCCTTTCTGTGGCACTGCCACCCGTGGGAACCCACTGCCACCCAGGGGTGACACCAGCCTGGGGGTGATGCTCACCTGGGGATGATGCCAGCCTGGGGCATAACACCAGCCCAGGAGTGACGCCAGCCCAGGCTATGCCACAAGACCAAGGGTGGCACTGGTTGGGGATGATGCCAGCCGGGGGGTGACACTGGCCACTGGGGTGACAGCTACCCTGGGGTTGATACCAGCCCAGGGGTGACACTGGCTGGGGGTGATGCCAGCCCAGGGGTGACACCATCCAGGGTTGATGCCAGCCCGAGGGTATCATCATCCCTGGGGTGCCACTGGCCCGGGGGGGTGATGCCAGTCCAGGGATGGGTGTCCCCCCAGCCGCCACAACTGCCCCTCGCTCACTGTGCGTGCCCCCCCCCCCCCCGACCTCAGCTCCGTGGTCCTGGGGGACATGGTGACAGACCGTTGTCCCTGTGTCCTGGGGCTCCTGCTCTCCCCCTCCGCCAATTTGTGCTCCGAATAAAGAGGCTTTTGCAGCCAGGCTCCTCGCACTGGTGGCTTAGGAACCCCATCCTCGGATGGGGGGGCAGAATATTAACCACCTGAATATAAATAAACATGATAAATAATCTGAATATAAATAAATAGGATAACCTGAATATAAATAAACTGAAAATAAATACTCGGTATAAATAAGCTAAGATGAATATAAATAATCTCAATAACCTGAATATAAATAAGATTAATAGAAATGATATGAATACACATAAAATGAAAATAATCTCAATAGAAATAAATTGAAAATAAGTTATCAGACTATAACCCAAATAATCTGATTTAAATACTCTGAATAGAAATAAAATGAAAATAATCTGAAACCAAATAAATAAAGAACAAATTATCTCAATAGAAATAAGATAAATATAATCTGATCAGAAATAATATGAATATAAACAAAATGGAAATAAATTATCTGAATATAAATAAACTGAAAATAATCTGAATAGAAATAATCTGCATAGAAATAAGCAGAAATATTCCATCAATGCGACAGCTCTGAGCGTGACTTGAGGCGACCGCCGTGGCTGAGCCGGCAGTGCAGCCCCAGCCCCTGGGACCCCCCGGGAACCCCCAGCATCAAACACAGCACCCAGCGCCAGGCGCGCCTCGTTACAGCTCTTTAATTAGCACGAGGTCAGGGTTTGCCAAGCTGCTTTGTACAGTCACGGGGGAGGATGTGGGGAAAAAAAATTCCACAAACTGCACTTCACAGATGCTGCGGTGCCGGGCAGGGGGAACCCCGGTCCCCAGGCAGCTCCCGCTCAGGGTGCACAGGCGGCAGCACCCCTGGCTGCGGGGCACACAAACCCTGCGCCGAGATGGAATTACGCTTTTATTTCTCTTTTTTTTTTTTTTTTCCCTTTCCTTTTTTAAACAATTTCTAGCACGGATGACACAGGATAATATACCCTCTTACAATACAGACTTTGTTTTTAATTTACACGCAGCAGACTTATAAATTACTTAAAAAAATGTCCATTAAAAATAATAATAATGAACAGCACGCAGCCCCTCTCCGTTCCAGTAGTAAGTACATTCATGCCACTCTGGGAAACGCCGGCTTTGCCCCCACATCCAGCCCCTCACCAGGGGGAGGGCTGGGGGCTGCCCGGGGACCCTGGGACCCCTCGTCCCCCACCCAAGTCCCGGGGGCCCCCACACTGACTGCCAGCCCAGCTCCTGCCAGGGTCTCGCACACATGTACATATATATGTCTATATTTCTTTTATATATTTTTTCTTTATATATATACACACACAAATACATTATATATATAAAGAAATATATTTTCTCTATATATATTCTATATATACACTATACATTTATATATATAAAGAAACAGAGATAAAATAAACATTCTTTATATATAGTATATATTTCATATATTTCTCTATATAGAAATACACTGTCTATATACAGAAATATATAAATATATATAAACATATATATTTCTTTATACATACAGAAGAAATACACAAACATATAAAGTAATATATATTCCTTATGTATAGTATATATTTCCTTCATATAATTTCTTTACCTAGAAATATATAAAAATATATATGTAAAGAAATATATATTCTTTATATACAGTATATTTCTTTTATATATTTTTATATATCCAAAATATATAAAAATATATACACAAAGAAATATATATATTCTTTATACATAGTGTATATATATCATATTTCTTTATATATAAAGATGTATTATATATAAGAAATATGAAATATATAAAGAAATATTTATTCTTTATATATATTCTTTTATATATACTTTATAGAGAGAATATATATATTTATATATATTTTCTTTATATATAGAATATATATTCTTTTAAATATATTTTCTTTATATATATAAAATATATATATATAAGGGAAATATATCTCTCTCTCAAATGAAATATACACACACATATATATGTGTTTGGAGGCGCTGCGGAAGCCCTGTCCCTGTGGCTCCCGCGCCGCCGGGGCCAGCAGGCTGTGGCCGGAGGCTCCCCGCTCCCCCTGCCCCCTCCCCCCCAGCCCCCCTGCCCACAGCCTGGCCACTTTGCAGGGATTTCCTGCGGGTTTGGCTGAAGGGCTCCCAAGGGGCTCCCAGGGGGCTGGCTCTGGTGGGACACCGGGCGCTCCTGCTGTTTCCAGCTCTGGGGGTTGGGGTGGGCCCCCAGGAGCTTTCACTTTCACAGCCACCACTCACCTTCCCAGCACATCCCGGGTCGGTCCCCAAATCCCTGGGTTTACATCTGGAGATGGTAAAATCCCATTTTCCCTATGGATGGGGGATGACTGTCTTGGTCTTTTGCTTTGCTCCTGGGATGCAGCGACCAGCCAGACACTGCTCCCATGCCCTCACTCTCCCTGCGGCATATATTGCTTTTCCCCATTGGAAAAAAAACCAAAACCAAACAGAAAAAAACAAAAGTAAAAAAAACCCCAAACCAAAAAGCAACAATAAATAAACCATCCCTCAAAAGAAACGGCCCTTTGGGCAGAGGGAGAGGGGACAAAAGGGTGGCTCAGTTAAACCCGGGGATGTGGGAATGCCTGACAAAATACAAAATTATCAGGAAAACTCCATTTTCCTGCATTTTCCCTCTTTGCAGTGGTGTTTTGGGAAAGGATGAGCCTCAACCTGTGACGCCCAGCCTATATGACAGGATGTATCCAGCCTTCATTAATCTAATTAGCGCCCTGGGGCTCCTAATTTCACCTTTCCAGAGATTCTCCTGTACCTAGAGCTTCTCTGGGTACCATCGAGGGTGACTATGATGATGATGATACAGGAGAGATTAAGAGCTGAGTCATTAGCTAGTGTTGCTAATTAATCTTATCATGGGCACGGCTTTGAAATCATGGGGATTTCTTGTTCAAAATAAAACTCAATATATAGAGCAAGGTGGTAGCGGCAGTGATGGACAGTGACACTGATGGTGACACTGGCAGGACGGCTCAGCCCATCGCTTCCCTCCTCCCCAGCCAAAAAATAATAATAATTAAAAAAAAAAAAAGTAGTTCTGTCTGGGGAAAAATATTAAAAAAAAAAAATATATATTTACAAGAAACTCCAGTAACCGGCATATAAACAAATATAGCTTCAAGTAGTCCTTGATTATTATTATTATTATTTTTTAATACTGATGGTCTCCAAAAAAAAAAAAAAAAAAGAAGAAAGGTGGTTAGGTCACATTAAAAAATAAAATAAAAAAAAATAGAGTGATTTTTGGCAGATTTTAACGCTTTTCCATGCGCTTGGCGTTGGTGTGGATGAGGTGGTTAAAGCACGGAGGGCTTGGCTGGCTGGAGTGGAGCCGGCATTGGCTTGGGATGCTCCCACAGGATTTTTAGGATTGGTTTTCTCCTACTGACAGCAACGGCGATTCAGTACAAGGATTTGGCAGCACGATGCTCCGAGACATGGGATGCTCTGAAGGGAAAGGTGCAGGGGCCAGCCAGTGCCCCTCCATCCCTGGTCCAACCCCCCCCCCCACCCCCCGAAGGTCTCAGTCCCCCCCAAACCATTAAGGCCACCGTTAAAACCGTCCCCCACCAGCCTTTTTAATTAAGAATTCCTCCCCCTGGCATTAAGGAGGAAGCCATGGGGAGCGCTGCCGGTGCTGCCGATGGGCAGGATGCGCTCGGGCGTGCACCGCATCCCTGGGACAGAGCATCTCAGACCATGAACTCGTTGCTCCCCAGGAGGACGAGGGGCTGGGTGGTGGCACAGTCAGCCTCGGGGTTCCTCTTGTGTCCCCCCCCCATCCCCCCATCTGGGGGCTCTTTGGTTTTTTGGGGGGAAGTTTTCACACTCTTCAGTTTCTGTTTGCCTTTCTCTGGGTTGAAAGTCCCGCGGGTGGTGAACTGAGGCCGGTCCTCGGGATAACAGAGAGGCCCCACGAAGCCCTCGGGGCTTGCCCGGGTTTCAGGGGGCTCGCCAAGCCCCCCTGCTCTGTAGAAAGGTGATTTGGAGTACATCTGGAAGCGCTTTCGGGGCAGGTGGGGCAAGCAGGAGGTGGATGACTGGGAGGAGGAGGAGATGGAGGCATCGGCTGAGTCTGCTGGGTCCGGCCGCGTCCTGGGGTGCCTTCGCAGCCGGCTCGGCCCCTCTGGCTTGATGGGGCGCAGGGAGGTAAGTGCTATGCTTCTCTCTGCGTGGAGGGAAGGATCACCGCAGGATTAACACCCTGAAAACACCCAGCATCTCGGTGCAGCTTCCCGGGGACACAAGCCATGAAGCCAGGACAATATTCCCAGCATCTCATCAGAGGTAGCACCACCTGGGATGACACACTTGATGGAGGAGTGCTCACCTCACCAAACCCTGGGTGCTACCACCCACCTCCCCAGGTCCATAGGCCTTAACCCTGAACCCTGCTCTTTACACCCATTTACATTCTCTGCAGGCAAGAAAAACCAAACAGATGCCCCCTGAAGCTATAGAGAAACCTAACCTAGTGGAAGGTGTCCCTGCCCATGGCAGGGGGGTTGGGCGAGATGATCTTTGAAGGTCCCTTCAACCCAAACCATTCTGTGATAAACCCCAGAACGCCTGGATATACCTGAGCGATCAGAGATGGCTCCTTCGGATTCAAAGTTCAGATTTTCAGAGCTGTCGGCAGTGCCGATGGAGGCTTCAGATTCGAGGGTTTCATCGTCGGAGGCGCGGGGCTCCAGTGTCAGCATCTCGAACGTCAGCTCCTCCCTGCCAAAACAAACCCAGTGCCATTGACCCAACGGGACCAAGAAGGTGGGGAGGAGAAAGGGATGCACGTACACCAAGAGACCATGGAGGGATTGAGTCCTCCAGGTCTCCCTGGAGCAGCATGTCAACCACATGATGTCAAGCAACATCCATAGGTAACCTATAGCTAGGGGACATGGCTGGGACCCTTGGCCACACTCACTTTTCTTTCTGCAGGCTCTCAATCTGCTCAGTCAGCACCTTCTCCTCCTGCTGCATGGCCATTTGCTGCTGCTCTGTCACCTCCATCTCCATGGCTTCCTCGCTGCTCATGGTCTCCTCGGGGACATCTGTTACCACAGGCAAGCGCACAGCAACAGGAGATGTCGGGCTGGGGTAGGCACCACGTCGCACACGTCCTTTGCCCTGAAGAGAAACAACAGTTTCACTACCAATAGCCAAGGTAGTTTTGCAAACATCTCAGGTGCCAACCACACTGCACTCCTGATGAGTGAAGACGACGGCCCTGGCCATCAGTCCTCAGTGCACTGCCGGCGGTCACACTCAGGACCCTCTGAAATCTCACCCCAGGCTGGGAGAAGTACCAGAAGGACTCAACACATTGGAGGGAATGAGGATGGAGGTGGTGAGGGTGGAAGTGGTGAGGATGGAGGTGGTGAGGATGACACTGATGGACCAAGCGCAACTTGGACTTCCAAGCAAGCCCAGCTGGCAGCAGGATGGGTTTCCGCAAAGCCCACAGCCTGTGCGATAAGAAGCTTGACCTGCCAGGTGGCCGTGTTGGCTTTGGGTGGGAGCATCACCAGGACTTTGACTTCAGGGCACCTGGCTCTCACTTTACAGTTTGATTGTGTCTCACATCCTTCCCTTGCCCACCCTTGGTATTTACTGAGCATCAAAGGGTCTCCTCTCCACTGACTCCTTCAGCAAACTGTAACTCACACCTAATCATGCTCTGATCTCATGTATATGAGATCCAGAAATCAAGACCACCTCCAGTTGGCCGTTATAAGACAACAAATGTGAATTTTTGTGTGCACAGTTAAATGGGGAGAATTAATGCAGCTCTGAAGAACTATCTAGTTTTTTAAATATTAAAAGCGGCAATGAAAAAGGACTCAACGGGGGTAGTATGTACAGAGGAATACTACACATGCAGCCATTTTAATCTTTTGAGGACCAGCTCTACAGATCTGCTCCACGGAGTAGAATAAAAAAGATGGATTTGGGGGGATGAGGGACATCACAGACATTAAAAAAGCTTTTACCTTAACCACTGTCATACCCAGACACATCTCATCTTCCAAAGATCCTGAACTGATCAGGACTTAGGTGTCGACCAGTCCCAGTAGTGTCCATCACTTGCTGCCTCCTCCTGACAACCATCACCCAGGATGAACCTGCATCTCCTTGTGGCTGAATTGCTCATTGCAGCGCAGCTTTTCTCCCTGTAGGACTATTTAAACCCTGCAGCTGCGGCATCCCTGGGTCTTCCTGATAATCCAAGTGCCCACAGCAGGTTTGCAGGGTAGAGGAAGCTCCCTTTTTTCTTTAAAAGTCAGGTTTGCTCCACTTTACCCCTTTCATCTTCTAATGTCACTTCTCACAGACCTTTCCTTGGCAGCAAAGCCGCTCCTGTGCTCCAGTGTTCTGACACCACCTTCTTCTGTGGGCTCCTGAGCTGAAGCACAGCTACTTGAGTCCTATTAGCCAAAATGCCTGAGATCCCAAAGATCTCACCGGTCCATGGACTTAAGGTGCTTGCAAAACACTGGCGTGCTTGCAAAACAGCATCAGGAGAGCAGAGCTTGAATTTTGCTCTTTGTCCCCTGACCCTTGCAGATGTTGAAGGATGGGGAGAAGCGCTGTGGGCTGAAGCTGGTGGGAAGGGAAAGAGCCCCACAAGCATCCCCAAAAGCCTGCAAGGCACCTTTCTCACCCATCACGGTCTCACTGGGAACCCAGACCCAAGCTGATGGACTTGGGGAATACAAGGGCTGCTGAACCCCTCCCAATTCAAACCTGGGTGTCCTGACCTGGTGTTCAAGGTGGGGGTGGTGCTCCTCCTCCAAGAAGGTGGAGGAGACCTTCAGATGCCTCATGGTCTCCAAGGCATCCAAGTTGAGGGTTTTATCCACCATCTCAAGATACAGCAGCACTGTGAAGGCAACTTGATGCTGGACCGCACCCTGAGCTAGCAGAAATTAGGGTGGGAAAGGATAAGTCAAGCAAAGCAGAAAAAGAGGGAATCACAGGATGGAAAAAGAAAATAAAATAGAAAAAAATCAGTAGGAAGGGGAAAAGGGGTAGGAAGTGTTTTTTTGAGGAGCTGCGTGCAGGGATGGTGGAGCCCTGGCCATCCCAAACTCCTGCCACCTCGGGGACCTGCAGGAAAAAAGGTGGCCCTCAGGAGCAGCACCTGCTTGGGGACCAGACAGGCAACGTCACGGACAATGGCCGGTGGGACGGGGCTGGAATGAGCGGCGGTGACACACAATGGAGGGACACGGCGCCTGGTGCAGGGCGCGCTGCAGTTAATACATACCGGGATTGAACTGCGGGTTATGCTCATAAATCTAACTGCAATTAGTACGGGTTTCTGGATTAGAGAGGAGATGAAAAGGAAAGCAGAAGGTTAGAGTGCACATGCCGTCACCCCTCCAAAAAACCCGATTTTGTTAATTTTTATGTTTTGGTTTTTTCTTTTTTCTTTTTAGCTGGGATGAGCAGCGCAGCTCTGCAGCACCAGCCCCACAACCTTGGCCAGCCCCTGCTTGGATTTCATCCCCAAAAAAGCAGGAGCAACGTGTGCCTGAGGGCCACAGTGGGCAGATCAAAGTGAAGGGGCTGTTCAGCTGCTTAGCCCAAGCCTGGGACGACCACGCTGCACTGAGTCTGTCCCTCTCCTGCAGCCCAACAAGCCAAGCACAGCTTGCAGCCCGCCGGCCCCCTGGGAAGCATGGAAGCTCAATGAGATGGATTTGAGACTCCCAAAAAGGTGGTGAGGGAGCAGAGAGCGCCTTTGGGGAGCTCATTTTGGGTTCAGGTAACGCGACTGAGCGCAAAAAGGGATGGTCCAGGTCTTCCATGGGGCGATGTCAAGCCAGTCAGTGAAAGGCTTGATTCAACCCAGGACCAAACAAGCTCAAATGAAGGTGGAAATGTTGATCAGAAGCATCTGAGCTGGAGCAGCCATATTTCCACAGATCATTCCCACCTCCTTGTGCTTTGCTATGACTCCGTGCAAAGGCTAGAAGCCATCATGGGGCTGAGGGTCCCTGTCCTGAGGGAGATGGTGTGGGAGGTTGCAAGGGGTTTGGAAGGCTGGGAAAAGCAGGAGAAGATAAGGTAGGGTGGCTTCAGGGGCATGGAGAGGACAGGAGGGGACAGAGGTAGCTTTGGCATCTCACCATTGATCTGCGGATCAAAGAGAGGCGGCTCTTGGCTTTGTTCTCTGCAAACTCCAGGCTGTTGATGTCCTTGAGACGAGCCTTGTATTTGTTCATCTGCTCAATGACGATTAATTCTACACAACTAAGAGGGGACAAAACCCAAAAGAAGATAAAATGGGAGGACGAAATTATTTGATCTGAGCTATCTCTGTCTTGCCCACAGATCTGCCCTGATAGAAAGGTATGGAGGGAGAAAGCTCCAGCTGGAAACAGAAGGGTAGTGGAACTTCCCTTAAAAAGAGATAACGGCTGAGCCTGACTGTTTAATGCTGTTAGGAGTGTGTTTGGGGAATAAAATAATCCTTTCCATGTAACAGAATTAGAGGATATGCTATAGCTAAAGTCTAAGGGAGAGGCTACAAAGAAATCACAAAAAATTACAAACAAGTATGAGTGCTCCCACCAGCTGCATCTCCAAGCATGTTCTGGTCTTCAACAATTCTAATACTTACTGGAGGTAAAACCACCTCTTTCAGAAGCTCAGCCCTTCACTGGATGGTTTCCGTTATTATCGCCTCCATTATCTATTTTTAAATCTATTTAATACAAGCCAGACTGCATTTGGGCAAGTGCTTCACTTTTTCTCTGTAAAACCTTTGCAATTATGTCAAATACCTTAAAGAAATCCAAGTATGCCATATTAATATGGCTGCACACCAAATAAGCTCACCTCCTCAAATGAAAAAGACAAAATTAAGTAAGCATAAACATCTGCTTGCCGTGAATGGGATTAAATACAAAACCACATAAGCACAAGCTCCACCTTTTCCTGCTGAGATGTGCTGGGCCAGAGCGCAAGTTCATCTGTTCTCATGGATCCTTCATAGCTTAAAAAATCCCATTCAACAATCTCTTGGGCATTGAGAGAATATGAAATATACTCATGAAGATGCATTTAATACATGTTTATAATTTCCACGCTAAAGCTCTCTATTCTTCAGCTATTTGACCATACAAAGGGCTATCAAGATGTGAGTGGTGACATGGTAATGGTTACGGAGCTGGATCATCCAGCACCACATTCTTACGTGGTTGTTTTACTGATATCCTGAACACTCTGCAGCGGGTCTGTCGTATCGGGGCAGCGGAGGATACAAGGAGCAAAGACGATGGCCAAGGCATTAGCTGACATACGATTGGTCTCTTCTTGGAGGGCAATCCTGAAAAATAGTAGGGATTAAGAGAGAAGTAAGAGGTGAAGGCACCTCCACTGCACCTCTTCCACATGGCTATGGATGAATAGAAAAGTCGACGTTTCTACGGTGCAATCTTGCTCTGCTAGCAAGCACACAGCTCTGCCCCTACCTTTGCTCTGCTCGATGGAGAAAGCCAAATCTGAAGACATCTCAGGTGTTCCCAAGGCAGGCAAACAACTGGTGTGTTCCACCCAAAAAACCTGTCCCCTGCCGTGGCAAGAAGCACCATGGACTCACACACATCACAAGTGACCAGAGTGCTGTGGACGTTGCTTGGCAATACAAGCATCATTTAGAGAAACAGCTCTGGGACCACCTTCTGGGAGGCATGATGGACCTGAAAGCTCTTCCCTTTACCTTGCCCACCTGCTTTTGGCCTCAGCTATTTCAGTGTGAAGGATGCCTGAGCATCCTCCCCTTGCCCATTCCCTGAAGCTGCCCTGGCCCAGCGTACCTCACCAGGTGGAAGATGAGACGCTCCAGGGTGCTGAGATGGGTGCGGGAGAGCTGGTCAATGACCGAATACACTCCCCGCACTGTCTCCTTCCTCTCTTGGAGGCCTGTGGAGAAAGCACCAGCATTTAGGGGTGGCTTCTACTACTTCTTCCTATTTAAAACTACACCTTCTTAACACTCACTTACTTTTACTACTTAAAAGACAGGTCTTCTGGCTAATGGTTTGGGCTAAAATTTGCTGAACCACAATATAAACGTGTGCCACCAAAGGTGAGATCAAACTGCCAGTGGCTTTGTGTAAAAAACACCTTATAGCCAAAAATCAGTCTTTGAAACCAGGTAAATATAATTTGGCGAAATCAGGTGGTTTGGGCCTAAGGAGTAAATAAAAAGTCTGGCACAAAAAGTGGCCACTGCTTCTCTCTGCCAAGGGAACGGCGCAGCAAAGGAGGCTCCTTACCCATTGCCCGCAGAAACTCCTCATAAAGCTCGAAGGTCATGAGAGGGTTGGGCAGATCTCGGAGCCACTGCTTGAACACGCTGGCGATGACGTGGATGTTGTAGTCGTCTAAATTTACATTATCGATATCTGAGTTCAGCAGCAGATTGAGGAAAAAAAAAACCACAACGAGGCAGCGATCAATATGAAGCCTTTAGCGAACCTTTAAAGGTCCCTTCTAACCCAAAGCTACTCCTCTACAACAGAAAATGATCACGTGCCACCCCAAAGCCACACTGCCGTTAATGGCAAGAAATACAGCACCTTATTTCAGCTCCATGTGCTAAAATTAGAGAGGAATGCATTTTCCAGGGCAAGTAAGGTGAGACCAGGATTTCTTTTCTTGCTGGCATCAACTGCTATGGTGTAAGACAGCATTTTCCTTCAACTAGAATGACTTTTTCATGTATTGTACCCAAAAAAGCATGAGTTGGTGACCTGAGTTTTGGTTTAAGATGTGAAAGCATCACTCGCACAGCCTGCAGTTACGGAAGGTAGGACCACTCCCTTGTTTTGTCCTGATGAAGCATCCCACCATCCTTACATCCAACCTTTGCTGTTGCAGAGATTTTTCTCCCCATGTGGGGTTTTTTCCATCCTTTTACCTGTATCGAGTCCTTGCCGCAGCTCCTTGATCTTGTTGGTGGACCCTGATTTTCTGTAAATGCCTTCTGTGTACAGCCCATGCATTTCGATGTAGTTGATGAGCTTCTCCACCAGTACTGGCACTGCACGCTCCTCACTGGTCAACCGGGAGAGCTCCACGCCGAACTGCCGGGATGACAGCTCGGGGTCATACTGAAGATGAAAAGAAAAAATGGTTTAAAATCCTTTTAGGAAGCAATGCCAGTGCAACACTTTGATCCAGCTGCTATTCAGACTTCTTCAGCTGATCCAGGTGACCTGCAAGTCAGTCTAACGAAGCAGGACAGGACTGCCAGCAATGCACGTCTTGCAATTCTAGATCAGTTTCTGGACATGCACTTGAAGCCATACAAGTTTGGATTTTCTTTAACTACCCCACCGTGGTTATATTATAAGCCCGTCAGAGCCAATGCAGCTGGTCACAGTCACCCCGCAAGGAGGATGCATGAAGCAGAACAGGTAAATCTGTCTCTGGGGTACTTAGATCAACTCACATCATTGGCAATTAAAAAATGCCTGTGAATGAACATGATGCCAAAATCAGAGCATGAAAAAACCCAAGTACATCTGTCAGGAGAGACCCTTGCTAGCTACAAATGTTCACTGAAGATTTGATATCCGGCAAATTCTAATGCAGACAAAGTCCTCCTGCACAGCAGATTCTGGATGGGAAAAGTCAAAAGACCCAATGAAATTTTGACACAAATGCCCTGGCCCCAGCAAAAGGAACGTGAGATGGCACACGCTGCAGCCCATCATCAGCAAGACAGTGGTGACCACAACCCAGGTCACAGCTCCCCTTATAACCACTCCTGCATCTTTGTTGCCATCCTTCCACTGATCTTGTCAACCTTATGACATGATGTGGGGAAAATGCCCATGCTGTTTCATGCTCTATGGACCCCCCTCCCCCCTCCCCAGGAGCATCTGAACTCAGCTAACAGTTGAAATTCATCAACTGCTGTTCAACCAGCCTGCTTGGCTGCTAAAAACCATCAGCAAATGGGATACCACAAAACCCATGTGCTACTTCACTCAAATCAAGTAGCTCTGAGATGAGGACCAAGCATGGGTGAAAGCAATTCTATGGCCATCGAGAGAGATGAGCTTGGTGTTTGCTCGCGTTCCCACAAATGTGGAGAAATAGATCCAGTCTGGGACAAGGCTAACAGTTAAAAAATCAACAGCTGCCAGAAAATACAGACCTCTTTCTCAAAGCGTAATAGATGGTTTGTAGCTCCCCTTTGCTGAAAACAACTCTAAAAATGTTAACCCACCAAGCACAGACAAACCAGAGCCCTCCTAGAGAAGGACCTCCAACTATCCAAGTGGAAAACTGCCACAGAGACACAGTGAAGTTGCTTCTTTGGGTACAGAACAAAAAAAATTCCTTGTGCAGAGAAACCCCAAGAAACAAGAAGGCTCCAAGCATCTCTGAAAAAAAAAAAAATAGTCAGAGATCTCATTGAACTTCCCAGATTTTAGAGCAGAAACTCTTATAAGGCATTCCCAGCTCCTGCAGAAATACTTCCAGAAAGGGAAAGTGTAGCAAAAATACCGTATATATTCAAATCACAAATATATTCAAATATATATATATATATTCAAAGTATATATTCAAATTATTTCTTGGGAAAAATGTAATCATGCAGCTTTATGGAGGCTGCATATCATGGAGGCTGTTTTCCCCTGAGAAGCCTCCTAGGGAGCTGATAAAGCTTTGCAGACATTATTATCCTGGCTGTATTGTCTGTCTTTTGGGCACAAAATAAACTATTTAAAAGAAAAATCACCAAATCTTGATGATTAATTGTTAGCTGTGGTGACCTGCTGCATTCATTCACTGTCTTCTGTACCCTTACACCCAGCAAATAATATTTAATTCCCCTCTAAGGAGCACAAGTGAGTGCTTGAGCATCCTCCACCCACGCTTCCTCACTCAGCTGTAGTGCCACTGCTGTTTGGGGACTGCGCTATAAGCTGAACAGGGACCAGTGGGGTGAAGAATAGCCCGTATTTCCAAGAATAACCCCACATTTCCAAGTCCCTCAAAGCTATCAAATGAGGCAACTTTCTATTATGCAGTGTGGGATACTGCAAGGTGGGATACAACGTGGGAACATCACTGCAGCATCTGCTGCATGACTGGGCAGATGTATAATGATACATCGCTGGAGAAACCTCAAGTATCTCTGGTCCAAGCTCCTGCTCGAAGGAGGGCTATTGCCAGCATTATAGCAAGCTGCGTGCCTGCGAACATTTTTTATACAAGCTTGGGATCACCATCTGAAAGGTATTTAATGAAAGAAAAGAAGACATTTACCTTTTTGGAGCACTTGGTTGTGGTTTTAAGACAGCACTTCTTGTGACAGGCATATTTACATACTGTAACGAAGAAAAATAGTATTTAGTAATCCAAAAAGTCATATTGCTAGAGAAATATGAATGTATACAAATTAAGTAGCTCCTCTTAGGACTAGGAGGTCAAAAGCACTTTGAATTTGCAGTTTCCACGGGCCAAGACTATATTAGATCCTCTCAAACAAAAAACCAAACCAAAAAAAAAGCCTTTAGTTAGAAAGGTCTCATATTTAACTCCTTGAAACATTAAAAAAACCCTGATACATCGAAGCAGAAAATAATCCATGACTCACTCTGAGCTATCAGACATGGATACCCTCAAAGTGGTTGGAAATAGCACCTAATCTGTATTCTTCCTGCACTGGACATCAGCCTGAAATACCCCAGGGCTGATACTTCCAACCTAATCAAAGAAATGCTGGAAAAACCAAAGTGATGTGTCAATTTTTCCCATTGGTCCTCCTCTATTTTCCTGATCTCCCCTCAAATTCACATGCCTAGAGGTCGAATGGGCTAAGCCAAATTAATTCATCATGGTCACAAGACATCCCACAGGCATCCTATGGGCAGAAGCCACAGGGCCGGTTTGCCATACCCAGCTCTACCGTCCTTCTTACCATGACGCTTAAATATGGTTTGACCACATGGGATGACTGTATGACCTTATGGGATAAGAGATGTAATAAAAAGCTCCCATGCATAAAACTAACTGTACCATGAGGACTGGAAGGCCTGCTGGGATGGACTTACGAGTTGGCTTCAGAAACCCTTCAGATCTGTCCCAACAACTCTTCTAATGTGAAAACCTCCAAATTATTTGAGAGCAAAACCCTTTCAAAATCCAAAACTTCATCACTGTGATACAAGCACATGAAAAAAGACCAAAGAGAGCATGCTTACATTTACAAACAGAAGCCCTGTCCATTATCCAGATCAAGGAGGAACAATATTCACAATAGGTGGGGATGCTGTACTGGGTCGCCTTAAAAATGTGACCGTTGTGCTCTTCCACCTGCGATGATAAAGGTTGGGTGGTAAGAAAAAGGAGATGAGTGCTTAGTCTGCTGCAAAACAGGAAGATGAACACTGTCAGACTCCAACTTCTAACTGTTACTTGCTTTTATTTGCTATTTTTGTTTCCTTTTCAGCCCAATAACCTCATACACAACCCAAACAGACAACGAGCCTGTATGGGAACCAAACCATCATGCAGGCAGGTTAGAAACTGTTTGACTGAGGTTGACTGGTCAACTTCTCCATGTTAAGAAGATCTGTGCATCCATGGCCCCTTTTTGCTCTGCACCTGCATCCTTCATAGTATTATCATATCCTTTAGGAAAAAAGGAGATGCAATCTCCTACATCTCTGATATTTGAGATGTAAAACACACACTGTTAAGTTTATGCGGAAACCCAGAAGAACACTTCGTTTCACTCTGAGTTCCTCTATAATAAGGCTTGACATTACATTTACAGTCTTGACTGATGTAGGATGTGTTTTCAGAGAACAACCTACAATGACCCTTGACCAAGCAAACCCAATCCACCTCATCCATCTTTCTAGCATGTCCTTTCACGGCTGCGTATTCATCAATGTCCAGATCTCCACACAGGATGCACCATGAGCAGGTCTCTTTATCACGTGTCATTGTGGCCACAAGGACATTAGTTTTCTAATGCACAGGCACAGAGTGCTCAACTCACCACATCTGCTTCCTTTTTTCTTCTCTTTTTTCGTTCTGTTTTTGGCACCTGGTATTAGAAAGAGATTTAAGTGTATTTACAGGCAATTTCCCCAGGTAAAGCGTACAGAGGGCTCGTATCTAATGTTGCCCACTGCTTTCCAGCCCAGTCCTCCAGTACACCTGCAGCCCCAGGAGAGTCACTCTAGAAGACTCACCTACAGATCACCCCATTTTCAGAAATTCCCTGGACAACTGTCCACATCTTCACCTCAGAGCTGAGACTAGCTGCTGCTCTAGCTCCAAGTCCAGCATCAGTGACCAAAAGCTCTCCTATCTCATGCAAGACATCCAAGAAAAATGTGGCACATCACTGCAGCTGGAGCCGATGCTCAGCCTGCTTCAAAGAAAACCATCCTGGAGACGAGCCTGGGGAAGACTCGGAGCAGAAGAGCCTAAAGATGGGACATTTGTACAACAAACGCCATCTCCCAAGCCCAGCCTGAGACCCTGTGGTTGTCCTTGCAGATAATACGGAGCAGAAAGCGAGGAGATCATGTCTGTGAAAGGGACACTGCAACTGAAAAACCACACCTGGACCCCAAGGACAGCCACTGCCCATGTCCCCTTCTCCTGCAACCCAACTGATAGCGAAGTATGCAGTCAAGAGACAAGGAAAGCTTGTATCTCTTCTGCTTCCCTCAAAGCTTGCATCTATTCCATTTTCCCTCAAAAACCCCAGACCCCCACAACACTAAAAAAGCAGCACCAGGAGCTACCTTTCCAACCACCCGCATGCGCTTGCGGCTTTGCCCTGGGGACAACGTTTACACGTTGGCATTGGCCAAGGCCCAGCTCAGCCCAGGTGTGAACTGGGCTTTGCAAGCCCAGTAAAATGCACTCAATGAATCATGCCTGTGTGCCACCTGACGTCCACCTCAGCTTAAAGCAGAGAAGACCACAGAGGTTCCCATGTGCCTACAGAGAGCACGACTCCACAGAAAGACAGTTCCCAGATCTTCAAAGGGCTTAAGAAAAGTGCCAACTACCTTCACTGCCGTGTAGTCCAGGGGTTTGTACTCTATCATATATTCATCCAGGAAGACTTTGAAGGTGTTGACCCAGACTTTAACTGGAGACTCACTCCAGTCCCTCTGCTCAAGTCTCATGGTCTTCTCCAGAATCTGCTCGAATAAGGCGTAAAGGTCCTTATAGCGGATGCTTTTCCCATCATCCATCTTTTAAGGAAACAGAAGCAAAAAGAAAAGTGATTTTTATACACCCCAGACTGCCTATTCTGCTCCAGACAACTATTTCAGCCTGACCGGCTTCCAACTGCTTGGGGAAAGTCCAAGTATGGTTAAAAGAAGGAAAAAAGGATCATCTAGTAGAGACTTGTTTCATGACCTTTGGCAGGTTGGCTTCTCAGTGCGCAGAGCAGGAGGATGTTAAGCATCAGCTCAAGTTTCTGAGGGAACTTTTTGTACATTCTGGGCAATAAAATAACTTTTTTTGATCATCGTGATCACAAGCCATAGTAATCATTGCTCAGATTCCCAAGCAGCAGAAAAGCAGAGCTTCAGGTGGCTCAGATGTCTCCACCATTGCAAATGTAACACAAAGGCACTTGGTCTGGCAAATAGGGGTTTGCTGATGTACTGTCACCTCCCACTTGGCTGGGAGCAAGCTGTAACAGGAGATCAGAAATCTCCACTCAACGTATATTGAGAGCTAGCTGATGAGGAAGAGTTATTCCAAATTTACAGCTCATGGGACTGAATACAAAGGAAGAGCATCCATCCTTTGGATGAGCAGACCAGGAATGGAAGGCTTGGCAACATCTCCACCACCAGGAGGACCCAGAGCATCTCATTTCTCCTGGAGGTGGAAGTTCTCAGCCATCATCTGATCACTTACCGCCAACGCCGAGGAGTAAAAGCTGAAGATATTTTGCCGGAATTCCTTCAGCGCTTTCTTGAACACAACATCCACCAGTGTGTCTTTCTTGCTGTCCTCATTATCCAGTTCGTTCATCTGGAAAACCAAAGGAGTTTATGCACCCATGCCACTTTTGCTGTGGCAGAGCACCATGTGAGATGAAGCAGCCCTAACGAGCAGCTGCTCCACCATGGGCAGATGATGTTAATAATGATTACAAGATGGTTTCTCCTGTGTGTAAACTAGAAACACGAGCATTTCCCTGCAGCCTTCAACTCCTGCTCTCCCAGGTCACCCACTTCTGATGCCACCAGGGGCAGCTCAAAGCAATGGAAGCTCTGAAGCTGCTGTGCTCATGCAGAATGACCACACAGTGCATGCACAGCGTGCCCACCTTTTCTCCTAAGCCTGCCCTGGTGCATGCTGTGCCCCCTTAGATGAATTATTAGTACTGCTACTGCTGCCCTCAGGACAATTTTGGCTTTGCTGCTTCTGTCTGCTCTTTGGGCTCTCTGATAATTTAGTGGAGCAGTGAGGACAGGAGTTACCTTTTTCAGGAGGAACTCATCCATGCTCTTCAAATCGCTAGCGCTTGTTATGATCTGCAGTGAGTCGTTCTGCCATTGCACAGGCTCCAGAGCCACATTGCTGATCTTGACACTGCGCTTGCGTTTCACTTTGGGAGAGGGCTCCTTGTTCTCCTTAAATTCCCGGCGGTAGATACCGGACAGCTCAGGACTCCGTGGGGGGGTGAGGTGGTGAGGACCCAATTCTGCGGGTGATAATTAAAAAGGGGGAAAGAGATTGAAGAGCAGATGAAAAATAGTTCTGCCACTAAAACAGGGAGATGGGCATCAGAATAAATCTGCAGAGGAGAAAAGCACTGTGTGGTACTCATGGGAAGATTAAATGTCATTTCTCCTTCGGTTATTTCCTCTGTCAAGAGGGGAAACATCTGCCCATGTCCAAATGGCTGCCGGGAGGATTAGCAACACTGAATTCCTCCAGGCCTGTTTTGGATCCCACTCTCTAACCTGCTTACTACTATTTTGTGTTGAGGCTGCCCATGAATTCAAGAGATGTGAACCAGCGTGGACATTTGGTATGTCCAGGTTCCCAAACTGTTTTCCCACAGCAGCCTCAATTAGACCCCACCATTATACACGATACTCCCACTTACAGAGACCTATATACAGATACCTATATATATATATATCACCCTATAGATAAGCTGACCTTCCTCAGTTCTGTATCTTTACCCAAGCCCTTATGTATTGGGCTACGCTTGGTTGGAGCATAAAGCCAGATTTGCACTTGCTTTTCCCTCTGCCATGAGGGTGAACACAATTTCTCTGTTCCTTATACCAGCACTGTCACCCCACCACTTACCTTCACCAAGTTGCAAGCCAGGAATCACCTCCCTGCTGGGGGCTTCCTGCTCTGCGTACAGCTCCAGCAGCTCAGACTGGGTAGCAAGCTTCTCCCGTGGGGTCTTCTTCTCCCCCTGCTTTCCCTTTACCCAGAACCTCATCTTGGCTCGCTGAGGCCTGAAAATAAGTTGGGGAAAGAGGAACTGTCTTAACTAGGAAAAAGTCCTTCTACCCAAAACTACCCTGAATCTCCTGGACCTTCAGTGGTGTTTGAGGAGGAGTTAAAGCCACACAACTTCTACTGGGGAAACCAGGTTACTTGTCCTCAGGAAAGGTGAGAAACTCAAGTTTTCACACATGCAATTGGGCGGTGTGGGATGGGACATCTAGCCCATGTCGTCAAAACTTTATCGGGATGTGAGCAGGACACCTCTTCTAACTGGGCATGTGCAGTCATGTAGGAAAGCCGGGACAAGTAACCTGTGGGCTGGATTTGCCCGGTGTAGCTCCAAAGGAGCTGGGGTGGTTCAGCAAGGTGATGGAGTGTAAGGACACAGGAGGGACTTCTTTCTCATCTTCAGCCATGTTTCCTACCTCCCATCTGGAGCCAGGCTCTTCTGCGCAGCTGCCAGCTTCCCGATCTCCCCCTGAGACATGGTTTTGTGCAGTTTCGTTTGGCCATCTCCAGAGGCAAATCGCTGCACCGTCTGTAATGATTCCAAGCATGAAGTGTTTAAAAATGAGACAGCTCTTGGGATGCCAGCTGATTATTTTTTTTCCTAGCAAACAATTACATATTTAATCTGTGACTTTTTTATTTCTATCTGCCTACAGGTGAAAACCTACAGTTCTGACGCGTAGCTACAACTTGAGAAATATTTTAGAAGTCCTAGAAAAGAAAGGCATTTTCCTTGCTCCAGCTCTACGATCTACAATCGTGGTCCAAGCTCCTTTCTCCTTGAGCAACCAACGATGAAAATCAGTGTGCACTAAGTCACAGGTCCTCATAGAACCATTTAGGTTGGAGAAGACCTCTGAGATCATCAAGCCCAACAGTTAACCCAGCGCTGCCAAGCCCATTGCTAAACCATGTCCCTGAGCACCACTGCTGCATGGTTCTTAAACACTTCCATGGATGGTGATGCTACCCCCCCTCCCTGGGCGGGCTGTTCCAGTGCTTGACAATCCTTTCAGTGAAGAAGTTTTTCCCAAGATCCAATCTAAATCCTGGTGCAACTTGAGGCCATTTCTTCTCATCCTGTTGCTTCTTACTTGGGAGCAGAGGCTGACACCCACCTCCCCTACACCCTCCTTTCAGGCAGTTGTAAAGAACAGTAACGTCCCCCCTGAGCCATCCTCCTCTCCAGGCTGACCCCCCCCAGCTCCCCCATCAGACTGGTGCCCCAGCCCCGCTGCCCATCCCTGGACACGCTCCAGCCCCTCCATGTCTCTCCTGCAGTGAGGGGCCCAAAGCCGAACCCAGGATTCCAGATGGGGCCCCACCAGCGCCCAGTATGGGGGGATGATCCCTGCCTGGCCCTGCTGGCCACGCTGGTTTGGACACAAGCCAGGGTGCTGCTGGCCGCCTTGGCCACCTGGGCACACTGGGGGCTCGTGCCCCGCCGCCCCCCCGGGCCCTTCCCCCCTGGCAGCTCCCCAGCCCGGTGCCCTGGCCCGCAGCTGCCTGGGGCTGGTGTGACCTGCGGGCAGGGCCTGGCACGGAGCCCCGGGGGCCCTCAGACAGCGGCCTCGGCCCTGGGGCCTGGCCTGCCCAGCCCCCCCCTGCAGAGCCCCCTGCCCCTGGGCAGATCAACCCCCCAGCTGGGTGTTGTCTGTGACCTGACCAAAGGGGCACCCAACCCCTTGCCCAGATCCTCGATACAGACAGCCCTGGGGAGCAGCACATGTGCCTGGCGCCAGCGGGATGTAGCTCCATCCCACAGCGCCCAGGGCCCAGCCGGCCCCCGGCCTGGTGACGGGCCTGCTCAGGGCAGCAGGAGCCACGTTAGCCACGAGCGAGCGAGCCACGTGCTCCAGGCGTCAAAAGGGACCTGCAGCCACAGGGATTGGTCCCAGCAGAGCTTCCTCCTCCCACTCGTGTTGAGGACTTTACAGAAAAGACGACCAAAGTCTTTGCGCCAAGGTCATGTCAAAATGAAACCTTCAGAAATAAGATTTTGCAGCTCTAATGCAAAGGATCTCCACTTCTGCCACCACTTAAAATGCCCTGGGATCATTTTAAGGGTGAAGTGAATTTGGAATAATTCAGCCTATTGGGATTCCATGAAATAGCCCAGAAACAGCCTTGTTGTATTTAAAAAAACCAGCAATTTTTTGTATTTTTTTTCCAGTTGCAGTCGTGGTTTTGAGGTTGGACTCCTGCAGGAGATTTTCAGCATGAGGAAAGCCGGGAACCAGGTTGTAGGAAAGGATTTGGGAGATGACGGTCAAATCTCTCCTGTGGCTTTCCCATCACCTCCGTGTCTCTGCTGAACGTGCTGTCGTTTTAAGCATATTTTTTCTTCTATTAAAAATATTTCAAATAAAATATAAAAAATATGGGCTGCAGAGGAGTCATATTTATGACATTTACTTGTCTTCAGCGTTTTATTTTTCAAGCCTGGACTAAGCTCTCCATCAGCCATGAGAGGGCAGCACATAAGGCAAAATTGCCACTGGGAAAGAAAGAAACTGCCTAAAACCATCAAAGGGCTTCTTGATCCTGTCACTCTTACATTGAGGTGATGATCACACATAAATTGTGGATGGACATTGGGAAAAAAAACACCTCAAAACCCATAAAAATGATTTCCATGCAGCCCAAACTTACTACTTTTAAAATTACTTATTAAAATAGTCACCCTACCCTCATGATAGTTTTGTTCTTGAGTAATTTCAACCTTTAAATTACTTTCAGTGCTTTGTTCTGTTTTTTTTGTTTTGTTTTGTTTTTTAGAAGTATTTTGTGGGGTAATTTACTCCTTTTTCTGTTTCAAAGCCATTTAAAGCAGACTGGTATTTGCTGACCATGCCAGGCAGGCTAAGGGGATCCCCGGAGCATGCAGAGGTTGCTCTATAGGACACCACATATACTTTTTTTGAAAAAAAATATATATCTACTCTTCAAGCAGATCTAGCATACAGATTTTGGAGTAGAGCAAAGCAAGTGAAACACAGGGCTCATGCAGAAGACTGCGTCAAAATCTTCTGTAATGACCTTTTTACAAAAAATTGGAAGAAGGATTTTTTACCACTACTATTGCCACCTCTTTGCTCTGCCCCAATTCTTGATCTACTGTTGTTCAGCGTTTCCTCTGCTACCACAGCAACCCCTCCAGCTTTTTGAAGTAAGGATTAAAAGGCATTTTTGGCATAAGATCCTTCTGTTTAAGGGACTCCCCTCAAAAGCTCTTAAGAGAAAGGTCCTTGTCTGGGTGGGAGACCTTCTCAGATGTCAAAATAAGCCTCTGCACCAGAAAATCCCCGGGCAGGGAACACCACAAAGCATCACATGTGGGCAAATGCCAATAGCTGCGGGTCTGGACTTGTCCCCTGGTTGAAGAAGGGACTAAATATTTTTCCTCTGAAAGAGCAACCTGTATCTTACCCCTGCCCCCACAAGCCCCACATGTAACCATGGCCAAGCGACTTGTCCCAGCAGGCAGCAGTGCTACGTGCTGCGTTGAAGAGCTTCCCAAAGCGCAGTGCCCCCTCTGAAGGGCTTAGGACGAGATCTTCTTTCAGTGTTGGCCTTCAGGCATGCTTGGGATCTGCTGGCGACAGATACTTGGACTGATGCTTGTCAATTTGCAGCTTTAGTATGGAGGCTGGAGCAAAATTACTGCTTTATTATCCAGGTCCCTCTCTCTAAGAGCCTCTGCTGAAGGAGGATGTATTCAGAAGGTATTTCTGGTGTGGTTTCCCTAAGCAAGGCTTTCCATTTATCTGCCACAGAAAAGCTCTTCAAGCTTAGGTGCAAAACAGGAGCGGTATTAACATGTGCTGACCACAGCTGAGTGCTACTCCTCCCACTCGTACTTGTCTTACCACAAGTTAGGTTAATCCTCGGCTATTCACTAGCCAAAACACCGAGGGCTTGGCCTTGTCAGGAAGCCCTTTAGCCTTAAAGGCACCTTGGAGTAAACCACAACTGGGGCTGGCACCTTACACACTGCTGAGCCTTGGGCTTCAGCTCTGGCTGAAGATGCCTTTGGTCTTTGCTGCTCTGGGATACTGCAGACTTAGGTCAGAAGCATTGGTTTCTGGAGGAGCTCTGCTTACCAGCTGGTGATACACGATCATTGACTTGATGGTCAAGAACCCAAAGGGCAAAACAGGCAGGTTCCTGCCAGCGCAGCTGGTAAGCCATCACATGCTCGACTTCACAAGGTTGCACATGGTCTCTCTTTTGTCTATCCAGCAGCCCTTGGCTGCTGAGCAGCACATTAAAAGAGGCTTTTTTGCAAAGTCGTAGCTGAGGGCAGGAGCTGTATGAATAAGCTATTCACTAGCATGGAAACCAGCCCGCACATGGTGGCTGCCTGACCCATCTTCATATGAGCATCACAAGACACAACGAATGCGTCTACATAGACATCAACCTACATCGGTTTGTACCCAAACCAATATGCACTGACATTGCTCTACCACAGGATGCTCCACCATCTAAAACACCTCACCAGGCTCTGCTAATAAATACGAATAAACATTCCCTAAATTTTGCTACTTGTGATTATCCTGGCCCAGAAAAGGCACAAGCCAAAGGGCTGGTCCCAAACCTGCAATACAGAATACAGATGGAAACACTGTACACATCAAGACATACAGATGGAGGGTATCACTGAGCACACGACTTCATGGGGAGCGTTTTCTAGAAAGCAGAATTCAACCACACAAGGGACGACAGCACTGACCACCAGTTAGAGCTAGTGATAGAGAGCAGAGGAGAAGAGGGACAAAGGAGAGATGACACAGCTGGCGCCTACTACTACTGGCATGCAGTGAGAGCTGTTAAACCAGGTGAGCAGAGTCCCAAGGAGCATTTCCAAAGAGTGGAATTTACCAGAGCTCTCCCAAGGATGGAGCTTGCCAAGCACCAGCCCAGCACCTTCCGCATCCCAGCAGGAAAGTTTTCTATGGCTAAAAACTTCCTAATGCCTTGCAAGAGGGTGGCCTCCAGGAACACAGCATGGCACTCCAGGTACAGCACAGCTCCTCGCCCACAGCTTTCGCCAGGCTATATAAAATACTACATTTTACACAAAATTCTCCCTTTCCTGATCTACAAGCAGGGAGATGCATGAAGATGCAGCCAAGCAATCTCAGTTCATACAGCCATGTCTTTCAATGAGCTTTTGAGTATTTCTGGCTCAAAACTCCTGGAAATTTATCAAGAACAACCTTAAAAATTCATGGAATTTGTAGATCTCTGCCTTCTTCCAGTGAGGAAATTATCCTAGGAAAAATTTATCCTTTATAATAAAAGCTTCTAACAGAAGTCATGAAAAGGCCTCCTTGGCCATCTGCCTTTCTTGGAAAAGCAGATTTTAGGATTGCACAAGATGTTAGCTGGACCCACAGCAACACTGTAGCGCAAAATAAATCACTGACTGTGGTTTTCATGCTTTTCTTTGGTTTTCTACTCAGCTTCACATCCAGCACCATAGCTGAAGCAGAGGAGCAAGGCAGCTCTACTCAGCGCTCCACCTGACCTCTTACGGCAGAAGACAATGACAATTCTTGGTGTTTATCCACACTTTATGGGAACATCTCCACCACCCCAGGGAAAAAAAAAAAAAAAAAAAAAGCGTGGGTTGGAAGCTGGCCTCTTCCACTCCTGAAATGTCTCTGTTTGTGATTTTCTGAAAGCAGCCTATTCAGGCAGGAGATTAAGCCTGAGATGCAAATGCTCTGCAGGCTCACGTAGCACGGTGCAGCAGCCCGTGGGACCTGCCAAGGGACACCAGTTAATGTGCTTGAAAAAGCCACTAAGGTTGTTTTTTTGTTGTTGTTTTCTTTTTTTTGTTTTAAACCCACTATTTCACTCTCACTATACTTTTCATTGCCCAATTTACATGTTTTTGCTTTCTCTAAGACACTGCCTGCCAGCATTGCTCCGATAACTGAGGACTGAATAATCATCGGATGCTGTGGCTAAGGATACAAAATCAGAAGTAACAGGAGGTGCAAGATTTATATAATCTTTGTTGTCTGTTGCTTTTCTATGGGTGTGTATAGATCATTTTTAGAGCCAAAATATCCTAGGTGGACTTTGCTATGGCGGTTAAAAAACAAAAAAAAAGGTAGCTGTGCAATACAAGTTGCAATGCTCCCAGTAAGGTATTCAAACTGTAGCTGATATCAAATCAAGACAGAAAATTTCCCCACAGTCAAGAAATAGAAATGATTTTCCCATTTTGCATCCATTTCTGCTGTTTGCCAAGTTTACCCATCTACAGCATCCTTGGAAGTGGGAGAAGAAGCAGTGGAGGGATCAGTGCAGCTAAGGTTAGCAAAGAAAGGCTCCCGCAGCTCCGCTCGCTCCCCTATTTCCCCCACCACGCTGGAAAAAATTACCATTTCGGAGTCACTGTAACAGGCCTGCCCCAGCCGGGCTGCAGGCACCACCTCGGGATGAGGAGGTTGGTCAGAGGAGAGAAGGAACTCAAAATGGCCATCGTAATCATCTTCCTCCGTATCCCCCTCCCCATCAGCAAAAGTACCTCTAGTCAAGAAATCGGAGCGCGTCCGCGCCATGCGGGCTTTCTTTTTATGGGTCGGTCTGGGAACCTGCTTGACCAAATGATAAAACAAACAAACAAAAGGTTTTTAAAATAAAAAGGGATTCTACCGACACTTGGTGTCACAGAGTAGCTCAAGTACAGCCTTAAGAAATCTCTGGGTGGCACTGCACCCCATGGAGGGCACACAATATTATATCTAGTGCAAAAAGAAAAAGGACCAGGAAAAACAAAAATCAAGACAGCACAGTGAAAATGGACAGCTATGGATGTTACTCAAACGTACATTAAACCGAACCAAGACAAGACTGTGTTGGACAGTGTTTGCCATCAGGACCAAAAGATCCTTCTTCTCCAGAGCTGCTATGAATTAATGTTACAGGGGCTTTCTATTTTTAAGAGAAGGTGTGAAGGTTGCTGTCCCGTGACATCCCCCTTCTCTATGTCTAGTAGCCCTTGTGCTTTACAGTTCCCTTCTTTGAAGCTTTTTGGGGAAAACTGGCAAAATAAGGTGGTTTTTTTCCCCTCCTGTTCAATTAAAAGAGAAAATAAGCAACCCACAACTTACCTCTCCTCTGCCAGACCCCGGCATCTTAAATGGCTTCTTAGCTAGCTCACCCTTGGAAAGGCTTTGATGATTTGCTTCTCTGCTGAAACACAACAGAACACAGATGTTTCGTCTTCTCCTAAAAGCCTTCCCACCATGCCAGCCCAGTTTGCAGGAGCGTACAAGTGCAGAGCCTGAGCAATCAACAAAATTGCAAGTTTGAGGTCATGGGGTTTTGGAATTGCTTTGAATTCTTCAGGATCTGAGTTAATACCAAAGGATAAGAAGATACAAAGTTCTGCCTGCCAACTCTACCCATCAAGGTGGTTACAGATGGTACCTTTTCACTTCTGGGTTCCTGAATGTGATTGTTCTGTTGCAGAATAAGTAGTACAATACAGAAAATCTTAATATATTTTTTTCCTGTTGCTTGTTCCGTGCATGAACCAGGAAAAGAAATGGAAAGAAATTTTTTGGGGGGAAGACTATTCTCAAATACCTACTTCCAGACCAATCCTCCAGGACCTCTTCCAGATTTTCATATGAATTGGTTCAGTAGGAAAGCATCCTCACTTTCCACCTAACACAGCATTAAAAAATGTACCCACTTAAGTTGCTTTTTGCTCAGCTCACTCTTTCTGCCATCGCTTCTGATTAAAACCCTCACTGTACCCATGTGCAAGGGATGCCGCTGGCTCTGCTGGGGGTGGGGGGTGGGGGGGCAAAGGGCTATTCCTTTATTGACTGCCCCTCTTTCCTATCACTTGTGTCAGGACTTAAAGTTCCTGCGTAAATTAAATCGGAATCTCCTCCCATCACAACACCACACAAACCACGAGACTACTGCACTTGGGGGTACCTGGGATTATCAACAGCAAACACTCACCGGTAGCTTTTGCCTTGGAAAGGGCGCAGCAGGATTTGGACAGGGGTTATGTCCTTTTTGAGCTAAATGGCAAAAACATCTCCATAATTAGCCCAGGCAGCTTAAGCAACACGGTAGGGTGGGATCAAATGTTGTCACAAGATCTTGCTGTGGTCTCTAGACCCTGTGCTGGAGCAGCTCATCATTTAAGCAATGTGACGGAGCTGAATGACTGCTAAGCCCATTACACATGTAATTATACATGCAAGTGATATGCTGTCAAAAGTGTGTTTGCATTCCAAACTCTCTTAGTTGCTTTTTTTTAACTTGCAATGGTAAGATTGTCTGAATGGCTTTGCTGGCTGTGTTAACTATACAGTAAACAAGAAAAATCCTAAAATTTTCGGCCTTACCTAGTCATTTCTACTCTGACCATTCCAAAATCCTAAGAATTTTTCTTCATCTTTACCTCGAGAAATAACTCCTATCACTGCTCATCTAGGGTAAACAAAAGCAGTGTCCACCCTGTCCACCCTCTTTCTATTAACTCACTTCACCTGTTAATGTCCATGATTATTTCCCCTGGCTTACATAATGTCTATCATAGACCGAGAAACTGTATTTCCAGTTCTTTTTCCTTTTCCTCTGATCTCTGCCCACTGGTTGCTAGAAGATCACGAAACCCATCTTCATTTAGCTAGGGGTTTCGTACAGTCTCCAGAAACAACATTCCGGACCATTTGTATAAAATGCTCTAGTTCTAGCAGAACAAAAAGCCTATGGAGAAAGCCCGCGGAGAAAGCCCACCATCTTTTTCTACTCACTGGAGGCCAAAGGGATTGTCTTTTTGGTGGTGTGAAGAACACAGTGCTTGCACCTCATTCTCCTCAGTGGCCTGGTTGGCCATTCGGGGTTGCCGGAGGCGCTCTGTCCCTTGAGAATTGGCTGCCGGGAAGTCCCTGGGTCCAAGCTGGTCTGGAATGGCACCGGGGTTCCAGTGTTGATCCTGATTGCCCCTCTCTTCGCTCAGGACATGCTGACAGGTCTGTCTTTGGGGACACTGTGGGCTGGAGAGCTTCCCCTGGTCCCAACGGTGAGACCTTTAATATCCACTGATGAGGCTGGAGTCCCACCTGTGGTGGGGCCATGCTCCCCTCTGCTCTGGGGGTGCAGGATGAGGACTGACTGAGGCCGGCTGTCTGGTTTTTTGGTTGGTTTGAGGGAGGGGTCCTTCATTCTGCTCTGCTCAGCCTTCTGCAAAGCCTCCACCCTGCCTTGCTGCTCGAAGGCTTTGCGCTGTCTCTCCAGAATTTCCTTCTGTTGACGGATCTGCTCCATCATCTCCCTCTCATTTTGCAGCTGAAGCTGCTTTTGTCGTTCCTCCTTTTCCACATTGAGCTTTTCCAGTCTCTTGATGACGGAGTCTGGAGAATGGGCCTGTGTCGCAGTCACTGTCCCACGTTCCTCTCTCTTGGTAGAGGGCTTTTCTTCCTCCCTTCCCAAGGCTCTGCCCTGGTCTGGCTCAGAGTCCTTGACCTCAGAGAACGTAACTGTCCTCTCCTCTCTTTCCACTGCTTTGTTCCTCAGGTTATTCTCCATCAGCTTCACCTTCACGTTGTCTTGTGGTGGAACATAGAAAGTAGGTAGGTTGCTGGAAATGGAGGTTTCTCTTGGATGCACCTTGTATATGATGTTCTGGGGGTCACAGACCATGTGCTCTTTGACAGTGAGGTTATCAGGGAGCTCCAAGTCTGAAGGCATCCTTCTGCAACCAGGTAAATTGCTGTTCACATCTGCTGCACAGAATGGCTTCTCATGCAGGTGAGCCTGGGGACTGCTGGGCAAAGAGTCAGTGGAAAACAACTGCACATCTTGCTCATCTAAAACTAAGTGAACAAGTTTATTACTTGGGGTATCTTCACAGCTTAACATCTCAAAGCTTCCTTGAGAACTTTCGCTCTCTGGGGTTCCCTGAGGGGAATGAAGTGCCTCAGATACAAGCTCAGTGGACCACCGCTGCTCTTCTGAAGGTGACAGCCCACCAGTGGACCGGACCTTGAGCAGCTCCAAGCTAAATTTTGCCTGTTCCAGTTCACGCATCCTTCGGCTTTCTCTTTTTGCACGAACTACTTTTTTCTGGTTAAGATCCTCCAGCGACTTGGGTCTCTCTCTCACAATGACCTCCTCTTCGGTGTCCATCCCACTCTGGCTACTGGCTCTCTCGTGTCTGTTGTACAATAAATTCGCAGAAGTATCCAGTGGGTCCATGTGATTTACTCGATTATTCTCCATCAGTGATTTATGTTCCTCTATAGCTCTCACTCGCTCTTCAAATGAGCCGTCCTCCCACTTAGACGGGTCGGAGCCCTGAATTTCCAAAGCATCATCTGCTTCCAGTACATCCTCTTCTCTAACTGACAGGCTGTTCTCCAGCTGCATCTCTTTTAATTGTTGCTCTTTCAAAGCTCTAAACCTGCAAGAAAGCAGAAAACCAGCATATTGTAGCCCTGTGCCCACTCATTTCCCTTCAATTCACTGCACTGGTGGCACCTCATCACCATCACCACCACCTCGCCACCGTCAGCATCTCAAGCAGCCCACTTTGCACATCTGGTGCAAGACAATGGGAGTGCATGTTTCGGTTTCAGCCTTCTCCTCTTATCTCTCCTATTCATGGACTGCCCCCACGCACCTGAAACGTCCTCTCGTGCTGATGGCAGCAGCTCCAGCCTCCATCCCTGGTCTAGCTCATCTGTAAGCTGACAGAGCCAGAAAATCTTAACCCATGGTACCCCCTTGTCTTCTCCATCTTCAGCATCCTGCCCGGGCTGCCTCTGGTACAGCTAGTAGGGGCTCGTGCCCTGTGCCAAAGAACTCTCTGCAGCTCCCAAATCTTCCACCTTATGTCAAGGTGCTCCACACCTTGCAGGCAGCACCTCTGGGGAATGAACCAAGACCTGCCCCACGGCCAGCAAGCCAACACATGGCTGGAAACCCTCTCCCCTTTGCAGCAGCTCTCTCCAGTACCTTCTGTCCCTGCGAGACAGCGCAGCAACCAGATCGGTGAGGCAATCTGAGTTAAAAATAGGTACTTAAACTGCTGCTGCTGCCAAGGGGAAAAAAACCCTCAGAAGTATTTATGGCCTCAGCTTTCCACTGCCTACGTGCTCCAACCTGAAATAGGTGCTGCTTATTCTAAGAGTAGGACATACAGCTAAAACTCCTTTGTTAGAAAGCACAGACAAACAAAGATCAGAGCAGGTCAGGATAGGGTCAGGGATCCTACAAAGGGACACCATCCTCTGTAAGTCACCGTAGTCTGAGCAGTGCCCAAGTTTGCATTAATCACCTCCCTCCCCAACAAACATCATCAGAAAACATTTTCTTTTTTAACCAAGGCCAAGGCGTTACCTTTGTCGTGCTAAATATCCTCTGCACACCGCTTGCAAGCAGACAACTTTGCTTCTGCTGGCTGTGTATGACTGCTTTGCACGGTGTCCTCGCCAGGCTGCCTGGATGCTGGTGGCTGCGTCATGCCGCCGCTTGACGTACTCCCGCCAGCAGCTCTGGATGAGGTGGGCTGCAAACTGCATCTGCAGGAACCTCCGCCTCTCCACAAAGCCACGCCAGTGGGTCTGGAGAACAAGGGCGGCTTTGCTGAGGACTAGAGGGTCCGGGGATGGTTCATCTTGCTTTCGGCTCTGGTAACTACGCCAAAATCTCTGCAAAGACAGCAGGTAGCTTCTTCTAACGGGTGTTGCATGGGGATGGGAGAGCACCTGCCTCCATGCAACCTCTCCAGCTGTCTCCCCAACTTATTGTGGCACCAGGATTCAAATCCTGATTGTAAGCTCCTTCTTCGGAGAGGGGACCAGATTTTACCCATCAGCTGTATCTGTAGGATTCGTGGATTATAATTTGCACCATCACCTACCTGTATGATCACTGCAGCTTGCCTTAAGCTCAGGAACTGCCTCCTGCAGAGCATGCTGCGGAACCAGCGCTGCAGCAGTGTGATACGCCGCAGTACCTCCTGATGGAGCAGGTCCTGCAGAAGCTGCCGCTCCCGCTCCTTCATGAAAACCTGGTAAAAACCCCCCCCCAAAATCACTAGCACGGAAAGCTTCCAAGACCCACATGACAAATGATTTAATTCTTACGGTTTCTGTGTCCTGGATGCCCAGAAGAAAGTTCAGCAGCTGATTTTACTAAAGCCAGGTGGCTAACAGTTTTCTGCAGTTTAATCTACACCCTGCAACTGTCCAAGCTCTGAATTACAGAGCCTCTGCTTTCCCTTCAGGGGAGGCAAAATAATAGTTACTGTATCAATCTGGGTCTACACACAGACATAGTTTTTTGAAGGCTGCCTCATTACAACTCGATCTGGGGCTGGTTTAACAATGATGTTCCTTACTATTTTGTGTTAGCAATATTCAAAACTTTGTTTAAGCCATTAACTTCTGGCAAACTGAAAAAAAATCATTTCATTAATTAAAACCATATATAAAGATGTTAATTTATCATTACAGAAATGCAAGTGAATGTTATATCTGTATCTTAAAGCCTGACGTGAGGATAAATATTTACCATTGTCCTTCCAACTTGGTAATTATCTGGATCAAGTTTTATTTTCCGGAAGAAATCATGGATATTGTGCTTAGATGGGCTGATTCCTTGTGGCAGAAGGACATGGAAATGGTTCACAAAATCCTGAGAAAGAAAAAATACAGCAACATCAAGATTTGCTTAGATGGGTCCTACTGTGTTCCTTTCTTCCCTGAAGAATGGATTTGCTCCACATGAAATGGGATCTATGGAGTGAGCAGAAGGACAGATAGCATTTTATGGACTGAAGAACACCAAGTTTTGTCCACCATTTGTGGTCTGATGGGAAACACATCAAAGCAGGGAACAAGCAACATTCAAACATCTTTCAGTGTGGGAGGAGAGGTTCTGCAGAACCGATGGGGTCATCTTGAGCGAAAAATGCTTTAAATCCTCAGAAAGGGATACTAAGGAAGGGGGTTACCAAAGGTTACCAAGGGGGTTACCATCTTCAAAGCATCTCTGAGGTGCTCCATCGGTTACTGCTGTGAGGACTCAAGAGAGCGGAGGAGGGATGAGAGGAGAGATCTGCCAAGTAAGGTTGGGATCCATGCTCACAAAAAAAAAAAAAAAAAAAAAGGAGCAGTTTTCCTTTTCTGAACAGCTGTTGCGCAGGACACGACATCTGGCCAAAAGCAGCTGCCAGCAGGGAACAAACTGGCACCAACATAGCATAAAAGGACTGACATTTGTGTGAAACCTGGCAAACACACAGAAAAGAAGAAAACAGGAAAAGCTGGATAACTCCTGAGCCGTTTAGAGGATGCCAGTCACCCTCCTGATGGGACGCAGTCAGCACCAACACAGTGGGGTGAATGCCATTACCATGTGATTCCAAAACACAGGCAAACAATACCTTTTTTTTGCAAAAAAGAAGCCCATGTTAAAAAAAAATACTGCTTTTGTCCAAAACCCATGACATGATCTGCAGAGGGGTTTGCAGCCTTCACCTAGACCAGCCTGCTAGAAATGAGCAGCGGCGCAGCAGAGGACCGCGTCATGCCAGACTTCAGCTCATTACATCCACTGCCTTATGTGAGTTACAAATTCTTTACCTTGTTAAAAAAATAGAGCTATCAACATTCAGATAACTCTGATAATAATGCTAAAGGTGGTGAAAGAATGAAAATGTTTTACTCAACCTGGAAGGAGTATTTGCAGCTGTATCCGGACTGGCGAATGCGAACAGTCTCCAGCATCCCTGTGTACCGCAGCTGTCTGAGCACCAGGCTGTCGTTGAACCGCAGGGGCAGCTGAAAGGGAAAAAACAGGTCAACAATGAGCAAATATTTCCTTTAACTGAAGCTCTTAACTGCATGGATGGGTGAACGGATTCAGCAGATGTAACACATCTGCACGACACGCACGTTGGCAATGATGTTAGGGGAGGGAGGGAACACGGGTCCCCAGGAACTGTACTAATCCCACCAGGGTTGAATCCTGTTTGCTTCCAAGCAGCCATCAGATGGACTTTCAAACAGCTAACTAGATATAAAAAGATATAAAGAAGTTTTTCTGGAGCTCCCAAACTGAGTAAGACCTCCCAAGGCCACAGCTAATAGGTAAGACTGCGAACAACTAAATAATCTCCTAGGCATAAAGCTTCATCTTTAAATGTCTGGGTAAAACTCTGAAGGATTAACCCACAAGAAAGCATCACAACTGATGTGTATTCTAAACTCCTTAGCCCATGAGACAAATGCTTAAAATCAAATTCAAGAAATACAATGCATCACTGAGTAAGTTTGAATAATGTAGCTTATTCTAAAAGCATCTGCTTTTACCTGTAGAAACTTTTACTTTAAAGAAACTTTAGGGCTTAGTAACAGCACAAGTGAATTCACGGCTCTGTAAATCTCTATTACAGATGGCAGGAGCTTCAAAGGAGTCAAATTCATTTATTAAAACCAATATATTTTTCACACAAATTCAACTCATACATTTTTCATCTACATGTTTCTTCAATTACAAGAAGAGCCAGTGCAGTTTATCAGGAGCAACCCCCAAGGGATAATATCTACGCTTCCCATTGCTCATATACAAATATCTTCTAAATCCAACTTGATTTGAGGCTTTCTTTTCTTTCTACCCCCCTGTAAAAATTTACAAAATATTTCAAAGATTATTTTTATCTGGACCACTTCCACAGGACGGCATTTACCTTTTCGGCATTGGATCGAATGCACTTTACAAAATAAGGTTCTGCTTGGCCAAGGGTCTCCATCAGCTTGTTGAGTGATGCCTGCAACAGAGAAGACATCTTCAGTTGGGAAACGGAGAATAGACTACAACGAATAATGAAAATCCAAGGGCTTAAATCAGAAAAAATAAAATTTGGAATAAATGATGAGTAAACCAGGCATACGGGAAATCTTTCCCCAAAATGAGTATTTCCGCTCAAGCAACTTGGCTGGCTTTGTCTTTGCATCCACCAAATTAGCTTGAGAGAAATATAATGCTGGGTTGTATTTCAAGATCCCTGGTTCGACCTTTTCACACCAGCCACTGAAGCCCAAAGTCACACCCTGCTCTGCAACAAGCCTCTTCTAGACCTGAGTGGGAGCCCCAAGACAAGGAGTCACACCTTGCACCAAATAACCACTGATGGTTTTTAAATATAAATAAAATTTTCCCTTATCAAAAGTGAGTCCACGCAGCATTTATTGCTGCTTTAAAAATGAATTTTCTTAATGACAGCGTTGCAAGGGGAAGATCTGGAATTCACCATGATCTGCAATCTGGAATTCGCAATAATTTTTGAAGCCTGTGAACCCTAACACTTCATAGGTTGTTTTTAGAGGAGAGTAACTTTAATGCAGGCATATTCCTGGCCGTATTCCTCTGCTGAAATGCACAATTGTGATCACTGAGAACTGAGGGTTTTCCAGGTTCCCATTTTATATTTCCCCTTATTTCTGCATCATCATTAGGAGTCTAGCCCATAAAAATGAATTTATATTGGCATCATTGCTAAACCCAACTGATGTCCAGCAGGACATCAATCTGAGTTATTCCTCCACCTCGCAAATCTTTGACTCCTCTGTGACGAAGCACAAACTCTTTGAATAAAAACATACTGAAAATGAGAGCATGCTGAGTCAGTCTGCGGCTGGCCAGGCTCCTTGACTGCATTTTTTTCACTGTGCCCTATAAATACTTTTAGTATCTCCAATTGCTGAGCACATTACTGACATAGTATTAGTAACGTACTCCAGAGCTGATTACTCCTGCTTTTAATAGTGTTTAAAACTCAGCTGTGTAAAAGATACTCTGTTGCCTATTTACTATAAGCAGAGTTATAAATTTTTGAATATATATGTTAATAAAATGGCGTGATATTAGAAAGAAGCATTTTGCCTACAGATCTGCTTGCAGGAAGCCTTTTCTACTCCTGATCATTTAAAAGACATTTTGATGGGAAGCCTTTCATGTTTAGAAAAATTTATGTACATCCAGGATCTGGGAAGAATAAGGGATGGATCCCATGCATGTGTGGTGCAGCTGCGTTGTGTGTCTATTAACTGCATGCAAATGTGCCTGTCGTTCCCATCCCAGGGAGCAGTGGGAACACCGCAATGCAGAAGGCCTCCACTGGCACGCTCCTGGTTTTATTAAAAGTAGACTGAAATCACTTTTATTAAAAAAAAAAAAGAAAAAAAAAGCCTATGAGGAGATATTAATCAGCAATGATGCTGCACCATCCCACTGTGACCCACACTGGGCCAGTGGGAGGGAAGCGGGGTACACATGGGATGCAACCCCTTTGCCAAAGTCCTGCCGCAAGCCCGGCAAGCAAAGCACTCCTGGCACTGGCAATTGTGGAAATTGGACCATACTGTGATCACCAGCCCCGTAGGAGGGGGTATTTCCATTTCATCAGCAGCCAGCGACATCCTGCACACGGCAGATGGTTCAGGCACCCTCTGCCATCTGGCGCAAGCTCTGGTCATCAGGAATCTGTAAAGGACACGCAAGGTCCCTGGATTAACCCTGTACCCTGCTCCTTTGTTTCTCTGCCTGCAAAACTTTCCACCCACGTGCTCTTTCACCACCTGTATTTGGTCTTTCAGGGTGTGACGAATTGTCTCAGCATCACCCCGTGCTAGACAGGGCAGCATCCTGCATGCAGGATAAAAGCATAGGCTATAAATTGCCGTGCTGCAGTTTAGGTACCAGCAGTCTAGTTTTCAACTGTGAAAGCCATCACTGCTCCTACAGCATCCTCTAATACAGCTATTTCACCTATAGATTACCGTAAGTATAGGTATAGTTAAAATCAATAGGAGATGGCAAGCCCGGTGTTCAGGCATTAGCCACAAGGCAGCATTTATCAGCAAAAAAACCCAACCAACCCACCAAAACCCCAGGATAGGAAACATTTGTATTTTCTGCCTGTGACCCAGTTCCATGCACAGCAATTTTATTAGCCTGCCCGTGATAAAAAAAGTGATCTCACTGGTTTGCACCAGGCTGCTCTCTCGAGAAAATGCTTCTCTCTTACAAGTGTTAAATGAAATCAGGGCTGGAATGCTCAGCATCTGTCTAAGAGGAGACACAGGCAGTCACACCAAAGCTGCCTTCAACTTAAATATGTTTTTATTCTTTTAAAGAAAAAAAGGTTGTGTAGTAGGCACAGCTCCTATGTTGTCAAGTCATTGCTGGGGAACATCAGAAAGTCTAAGAAGGGTATTTGAACGATCTGCTTTGCTGCACAGGGGCAGGGGGGAAATCTTCACAGCACTGAGTGTTCTTTTATTTGTATGCACTGCAAAAATATATAAAAAAAATCTCAATCACACCCCCTGAAGCTTTTCACGGTTTTGTCTGAAGGACAAACAGGTTTCAGGAAGGCATTTCACTCCAAGACATCCCTGCTTCATCCTCTTGTGGTACTGTGTGAATTAAACTCTGCAGAAGTGTATTTTAACCAGCGTACCATTAGACTATACTAAGCTTTACATATATATATGTACACACACACTCACACACAGATGTGTATTCTGCACATTATAGTTAAGTAGGCTTCTATATGTGTGTGTGTCTGTATGCATTTAATTACTTAATCTTACCCAGTTCTACACAGAGACTTTCTAAAAATGACCCACATCTCAAAACCAGAAAAACCAACCCAAAATTTCAAGTCAAAACCAAGCCAGACTTGCTTAGAAACCAATGTTTAACTGAAAAGCTGCTTTCTAATATTACCACCTGCCTGTGCATGTGTCTTCTAGCAGTTTCCAGGCCCTGATGCACATATTGGAGGATTATTTTCACTGCAGCTATTCCTAGGGCTGGCTGGCTGGTGCACAGCACCCACAACACAACAAATGCTGTTATCGATCCCTCCTTTGAATTATTCTGCCTGCCCGGAGAGAATGCAGCAATATTTTGACCTTTCCACCCCTATTAAAATTCACATTCTGGCTGGCTTAAAAACAGATTCAATTTCAGACACTGAATACAAGTAAAAAGACTGGGAAAATGTCATTTTGGGTTTCTGTGGTTGCTGGATGTGGCAAAGAAAGTGCCACGATGCAATAGTTTGGAAAGTGAGGTACCAGAGGACAGGGATGCACACTTGCTTGACCGCATCATCCCCCACCACTGCTCTTGTTTCTCTCCATTTACACTAGATACCTGCAAGATGTTTCCCAGCCTAACAAAACCACATCCTCAACCGAATTCATGTTCTAAAAGGTGGTGAGGATGGGACAGGACTGGGCCTACAAGCATCCTCCTAGGCACCCTGGGGACCCAGAACAGGTATTTGCTTTTAATTCACCTCTCTGTATCAAAGGTGAAGGATTACCTGGAACTGGGCACTGATGCTGGGCGGTTTTTTCTTCTTATGGAGATGAAGGAGAGATTTGGTAATGCGGTCGTGCAGCGTCAGGTTGGTTAGGTGCTTGAGGGACTTCACATCCAGCATGTGCTGTGGAAAAAGAGAGACTCCATTTGTTCTTGATAAATACAAGAATAACTGGATCTTATCACCATGCTGTCTGCTCTGTCCCTCTTTATATCCTCTGCAGGGCTTCCTCAGGTGACCACCCTACTTAATCTTACTGGGAAACAATGAGGGATGGCTTGAAATGTAGCTCTGCTCTATTTAGCCAGAGCCAGATTCCCCACATCATGTTCCTCCCAAGCTCCTCTGAGGACTTGACCACAGGAAATTTAGGCTCTCCCACCCACTAAAGGCTGCAGACAAACAATTCACTGTTAATGAGCAGTACATTGATTAACTCTATCTGTGCCAATCTGGGTGCAATGTGCATGCATAAACCCAAAGGCTGCTCCTCCTGATCCTCCATTCTGACCATTGACAGACACAGCACCAGCAAGGACCACAACAAGTATTATTCTAGCTACAACAGATCTCTTGGCATCTTGTAAAATACAGTAAATGCAGCCAAGATGGAAGGAAACTGAATCAGACAAGCCTGTTGTCTATCAGGTACCAGCCCTCCTGCATAACCTACGTGCTCATTTTAGTTTAGAGATTTGATTATCAAATTTTGCCAGCACCTATGTACTCCTTCCCAGGAGGAATTAAAAAGGAGACATAGCAGGCCCAAGAAAGGAGGATGCAAGTGCTCATACAATACTCTTCCAGCACAAATCAGGGCTGAAATCCTTTCATTTTTTGTAAATTAAACAGCTTTGAACACAGCTGAGCTGACAAAGGTCTTGATGTAGACACAAATGATCTTCCTCATACCCATCAGCATCTCACCACTGTACCTACAGCCTTAACCCCTGGACCAGCAGGTAAAAATGCTGCTTCACACTCACCTTTGGGAGATTGGGTTTGGCTTTGAAGTTCTTATTTCGCCTGGGGAGATAATAAATGGCTCAGGTTAATCTACACGTGCAATGGCAGGATGGAGGAGTTTATGAAACAAGCCCTTCCAAGTCCCCTTTAGCAGCTGCTTCCTATAACCTGCACTGAAACTGGGCAGCTTCTGCATGCTACAAACTAATTTTACAAATGTAGTGGCACAGGTTTGAGAGGAAGGTATCCAATTAAAGGGAATCCTTACACTGGAAATGATGGGGATGCCGGTAATTTGGGTAAAGTAAGGGAGCGGCATCGCAAAATGACTGACCACCCTCCTGCTTTCTCATACCCCGTGTGAACTCCAGCCACCCTGGCGATGTTCTCTGAAACTTCTGATGAGGCTGCAGTGTGAATCATCAACATTGTCTCCCCACCTAATTTGTAATGGAAACTTTGATATTATGTTAAAAAATGTGACTGCATTACATCACTGTCATATCTTGAGACTGGTTTGACCAGCAGATTCATTCTTTCTCTCTCTTCCCTGCGTCTGTCATTACAAATGAATGATAAGAGTTAAGTAAATCAGGTGCATAAAACACCAGGTTCGCTTTGACCCAACTGTGAAATGTCTCCAAGTCTACTGGAAACCCTGATATTTTTATATTCTGGCTATCTACATTCCTTTAACTGCCCATGCTGCTCATTAAGCTCCAGGAATAAAGCCAAAATCCCCTCCTTTTGTACTGACATGAGGATGCCATGGGCCCTCTCCAGCAGCTTGCTGTTGGTCGCGTTGACGAATATCCCATCTTTGTCTAGGAAGGTGCCTGGGCTGGCAAGCCTGCTGTGCCGCATCCCCATCCGGCCATTCCAGCCAACTGCATAGGCATCACTGCAACACCAAACACCACGCAGTGTTAGGAAGATATAAACCCCCCTGGTTCTACGACCAAAAAAAAAAAATAATAAATAATAAATCCATCAGTGCATCAGTGGAAAATGAGAGTCGCCGCTTTATTCTTATCAGCATTCATTTGCTCCCATGGGATGAACTCATGACGCCAGACACCGGATGAAACATTCGGCTACCTAAGCACCCTTCAAAAATCAAATATTCATAGAAGAATCGAACTATCAGCAGGAGAACAGCTTCCAGCTCGCCCAGACAGAAGGCTTGGGTCTACAGATACCTCAGTGATCTGAAGAATACAAGATGACCCCTCCTATCAGCCTTGCCATCATTAACAGAGTCACTACTTCAGATGATGCTGGTGCTGACTTTGTCTTCTCAATTCATGCACTCGTTTCATCAGGAAAAGAAAAAGCAAGTATCATTTGTGACAGATTAATCATTTGCCGCAAATGAAGGATGCCAGCCCCAGCTGCACCACCGGGTTGGCCCAGAAACACTCACCGGGCCCTGATCACAAATCACTTGGCAAATTTTGTCCGCTCTGCCATGGAGCAGAGCTGCTTTGGTGTCCCAAAATGCTCGCCTGGCTGCAGAAGGACTGAAGGGAATGGTGAGAGGAACCAAAATCCTCTCTTGGAGGAAAGGAAATGGGTACTCAACAAAACTCCACATCAGGGCAAGTAATTTCCAGAGTTGAGGAGCCTTCCTGTGGTGTCTGGGATTATGCAAAGCCTCTCCTGGGCTGCACCCAACTGCAATACTTCGGGTTTGGTGGTGGGGTTTGGTTTTTTTTTTTAATTTTGTTTGTGGGTTGTTTGGGGTTTTTTTCCCCCCTAATATTTTAAACTCTTTGTCAGCCTTGTATAAACCATCATATGAAATAAAGATGATCTAAGGAAGGATGTGGGGTCTGCAACCTGCCCCCCAAGCTACCTCAGACAGGAGGAATAGGAATAGGAGGAGACTCAACGCAGCACCAGTCTTCTGATGCTGAAGGACATGGTGGTTTAAAAAGGCCCCCGGCACCGGTCACTTCTAAGGTCTAGCAACAAGGCAGCCCTTAGCCTTAAAGTCTGGATTTGAAGGAAAGGCAAATACCAAATGCCACATGGAAATTAAAAAATAAAGCCTGTAAATCTGTTCTTTCCTGGAGCCAGCCTTGGAGCAACATGATGCTGGAGTATAAGTTACCTTGCTGCCTTGCTGCAGCACTTTCCAAATTCCTTCCTAGCCCCATGAAATTAGTATTTTCACATGTACCACTATTAAAAGAAAGGATGAAATCACAGCAAAGTAAACCCCTAGCTGAGTGCTCCAGGACCTACTTTTTTTAAGCAGCCTGTGCAATTAAAGGAAGGCCAGCGAGAAGTGTTAGTATCCAGGTGATCTCCCCCGTCCACCTTCTGTCTCTTTACAGCTAAGGTCCCATCCATCACAAACCTCCTATTTGCAGGAGGAAAACAAAAATCACCAGTTGATGGGTACCACTGAACATCAATGGCCACTTTTGGAATCTACAACCCATCATCAATCGTGGCTGACCTCAATGCACTCCCAGGCTTGAGACCGGCTGTGGATATATGGACTCACAACAAGACACCAAGGAATAGAAAAACTCAGAAATTCCCAGGTGGCCTTGGGGAAGAAAAAATAGAGGGGAAAAAAAGACATAAACCAAGAGCTCTGTTTATTATGGACACTTTAGGATGGTGCACATAGCAATCGACGTAGCCCTTCTTGTACTTGGGGGGTCAATCATCTCACCAAGCCCAACCAACTGTTTCAAGACAGTCTGATCAACACCTGCTTTCCTGCATGCCCCTTAGACATCACTGCACACAAAACAGTTTCACGAACATAAACCATCAGGAAAACCGACAGCCCGAGTGGTTTGGGTTAGCAATGGCATGGCTTTCATTACTCGACGGGCAGGGAAGCCGCTTCCAAGGCACGCTGGCTTCCCAGCGCCCCGCTGAAGCCTGGTCCGCCCCTGCCAGCATGTGCAAACCACCCGTCGCTCTCTCCTGAGATCAGAGGAGAGCGCCTGGCTTGCTAAAGCCTCCACAGTGACTTCCTGCATGATGTCATAACTCAGATCTGCTTTTAGAAGCAAGCCCCAGGCTATCCTGTGGGTTGGATGTACAACGCAGACTTATCAGCAACCGCATGATCATGAGATGGCTTTGAAAGCAAATTCCTGTTTAATTTAGCTCCATAAATCACCTGCCTGTCTATCTGTTGGAAAGCTGTTAAAGTAAATCTCTCTTCTACATGTGTTACCTTCACCCCTGTATTTACCCCTTCTTGCTCAACAAGCGCAATTTAACTGAAATACCGACATTTATCAAGTGTGACATGATTCTTCAGGCCAAATTCATCCACAATGAAAGGGATCAAAATCCTCTGCCTACTCTGAAAGTGCAGGCTGGGTTGTAGAGATGTTACGAGAGGTCCGGTTTATGCTCTCAGAAAGAAGAGGCATGGATGACATCTGGGGACCCATCACTGATGATGTCCAAGAGAATCGAAGATCATGGACCATGCTACTGAGGACACACCAGGAGGAACATGGGAATTAGAACAGCTTCAAAAGTATATTTTCTGCAAATACATCAGCAAATGGAATAAAATGTCTGTCCTGACCCTGTTAGGATACAACTGCTGAGGATGATGAAGGAAGACACAGTAGCTGCTGCCCTTGATCCCAGCTGTTTAAGGCAACTTGTCTGCTGTGCTGGTTTGGGTTAAGCCAAATAAAAAGAGCCGACCACAGACTGAACCACACAGTAAAGAACTACATCCTCCTCAGTGCCTGGGACAGAAGGAGTTTCCCTGCCTTTACAATGGCCCCTCACTGAGATAACTGAAATGTTCTGGCCTATGAAAATGCCGGCAGCCCGAGCTCCTGCACTGACGTGCCTCCAAAACTGGACCTGGACAGTCAGGAAAAGCCCCATCCCATTTCACAGATGTTCTTCATACAGCAACATCAAATTTGAAGGCTTGCTAGAGAAACTGCAGAACTTCTCTTATCTACACATGAAGATCTCCACATGGACAAAGTTTCACATTACATCATATTTAGGGAAACCTGTGCAACCAGACATGCTAGAAACAGTGAACGTCACCTTTGGAGACATCAACCTTCTCTCCTTCAAATGTTACAATGTACCTACTACCGTCGTAACCCAACAGATTAAAGCTGTAGCAGCTACAGCATTAGGGGAAAGAAAAGGAGGGGTGGGAAAGACTGATGTGTGAGGACAACCAGGGTTTGCATCACCTTCCCATGACAAGGTGAGATTGCTTGCACAAGCTGGATTTCTGCCCAAACTCGAGAACTGGCACAAATTTATTAATTTGATCCAACAATTTTATGGAATTTTATACAATTCTCCTTCAGCAGGGTGGCACCACCACTCTCAAAGGGAGGACATGCAGGGCATGAGGGATATTCTAGTCTTGATAGCACTCAAGAGGGCATGTGGTAAACAAAGCTAGACAATAAAAGCCACTTTTGTTCCCCTAGAAAAAAAAGGAACAACATTTATCTGATTTCTGTCTTGGCCATTTGGCATTAAAAAATCAGTAAAAAATTAGGTTTTATAATATATTTAGAGGATATTTTGTTTTGGGTGGAAGGGAAGCACACCGAGATGCAAGGACCATTACAGGGCATTTGATGGACATGTTTCAGGAGACAGTCTCAGACTCCTCTTGACTTGTTGCAGACTTCTTGTGAAACTCAGAGCAGCTATGAAGTTACACCTGAGTGTCTGCAGCTCCAAGCAATCATTTTAAAGAACTGAGGATGCTTGATCATATCTTTCCCCAGCACACACACACATCTGTTCAGAGGGAAGCAGAGAGGCACCATACCCCTTTAGAGGTGGTATTTGGATAATTGGACTTTCTGGGGTCTGCAGAGGGATAACATGAGTAGCTGGAGAAAAGGAGGAGGATCAGTGCCCAGATATCCCTTTTAAAATGAAGATATTTTTCTTCATAAGCAATTTAATTCTGAAATGGATTTGGAATACTTTTTGCAGAAGAGGCACAGATGCATCTCAAAGCGTAGACCTGACTCTCAAACAAAAAGATCTTATTAAGTAGTTGTTTCAATGGCCAGAACCTTCAAGGAATGATTAAAAACTAAACCCGTACATAGAAACTGTAAAAGCATTTGTGAAGTTAGCATGTTTCTTTCCCATAAAAACAAGCAAGCATTTAACAGGGTATCATCTCAAGCCTCACAACCTCCCAGATCCTCCACACCACTTGCACGCAGTTCTGTACCAAAACATATCATTGGGGTTTTTGCACCAATAAAATCCTTGGTAAATATTTATCTCCTTGACAGTGGCACATTCATTAATTTTTTTTGCAAGCTTCTTACCACCTCATACGCCACACCAATGACAAGTGCTGCCTTTTGATGCAGGGAAGTTGCCTTCCCTGCCTGCTGTTCAGTCAGGAAAGATATTTAGATATGATCACATAGCAGAGAAGGAATGAAGAGAAGACAAAATCAATAAGCAAGCTGGGAGAAACATTAATACAATCATTGATAACAACAGGCAGTGCTCTCCCACCCCAGATTTCCTTGCCGTGCCAACATAAAAGCAAGAGGCTTACCGCTGGGTCCTCTCGTTGATGGTATTGACTCCCTGGAGATCTGAGAGCGGTGTCCGTGGGCTCTTCCGAGTAATACCTAAAGCAGCACATAAAAAAAGATGTTTCTGCCTGGCTCTTTGCCAAAAAGCCGTTAGCACAGCCATAGCTTAGCACTGACTACAGCAAGGAGGAGCATGTACGTGTCATGGCATATGCTGCGCATACAAGGGTGCCAAGGATGCCGACATACCCATTGTCTACTAAGTTCTACCTCTCTGCTTCAGTCATCATCCTTATGAGTAATGCTGTTTGCTCAAGCCTACTAATTCCCCACCCACACATGCATGTTGTGCTAGGGACACGCTGTCCCCCAGCTAGTAAGCAAATGGGGTGAAGGAAGAGGTTGCTGTGTTGGGGGGCCCAGCCACCTGTGACCTGCATGTCCAAAATGTCCCTAAGCTCTCCACTGTGCACAGGACACCCCAGTTGCTTGCATGGGCCAAACACCTGAACGTAAGTAGGATCCCTGGAAAAATGGTAGTTTATTCCTTGTACACTTCTTCCCTTCCTGCAGACATATGGACAGGGACATGTGTGGCAAGTAGTATATATTGCACAGGGAGGCTTTATTGCCTATTGAACCTATATCCTCTGATAGGGATAGTTTTAGAAAAATTCATATTTAATAAATAGCCAAGAAAGTTATCATGCATGGCTACAGAAGCAGACATTTCTAGCTTCCACAAAGTAGAAATGTTTTGCAACCAAGCATTTAGGAAGACAGAAGACAACAACACACTTTTCAAGTCACTAAACTACAGATATTTAAAGACCCGATAAAGTAAAATTTGACATGAAAACCACTAAGCAATTTTTTAACTGTCCTGAAATCACTTCTGTGAGACAGAAAACATCGCAGCGCTCACCTGAACATGGGCAAAAAGTATATTCCTTTACCAAAGAAAGAAGTCTAAACTATAGTTTGTAACAGAATAGGAAGAAGCAATAGCATACCCCTCCTCCCCACATTTATCATCTTCCTATTTAACATAGCCCAGATGCTGAGCTAAATGGTGTCCTAAGGACCCTTTTATTCTGAAGATGAACGCAAAGCAAATAGAGAGGTCTGCACCTGTCCTGCTGGTGTGCCAGTTCCTCAGAGCCTGACAGTTCTAAGGAGATGAATTCCTACCAAACCTCAGCAGGCAATATCCCCTTAATGGGACAGCAACTGTCCTTTACCTGTTGAGGTATTTTAATAGTTTGTCTTGAAGCCGGAACACTGGGCAGGCAATGCCTGAAAAGGCTGATGTTCCACTTGGTTAAATTATTGTATCTAAAGGTGTCCAAATATCCTAGAGGTCCAAGCAAAAGAAAATTCAGGAATGTGCTGCCACAGGTCATCTTTGATCTTGCCTGTGCTCCAAGGCAGGACCGAATCACCCCTGCATGAGAAGGTTTTGCAATCTCCAGCTCTGGATGTTTTTAGAAAGGAAACCAAATAATCTATCCAAGTGCCTAGCTATGCCTAGAGTTCAACCTCCTTTTTAATCCCTCTTTTTGCCATTTAACCCATTTTTTGCTACATTTCTTAGCCTAGGCGCATTCTTTTACCTCTTTCAAGGCTGGGACTTATGTGCCAAAAATTGCTTGCTTAGAGCACAGAAAACCCAGTTGTAAAGGGGGAGGCAGAAATGGGAATAATCAGAAAGCTGATTAGTATTTTTTGTAGCTATTTTTACACTAAGAAAGCACCTAACATATAGCTGCATCTATTTTATATATAGTATATATGCCTGGATACTTTCTGCATTAAGGCACAGAAGGCTTCTCTAACATAAAGCATTCCATGAGAAATGGTCTTTCACTGGTGTTTCTAAGATGTTTTTTTTGTCCATGCTCTTCTTTCTGGAGCAAACTGTCTTCCTTCACTTCCCCGCATGCCCCAGCAAAGAAATCCCTGAAAGAAAAAGGCCAAACCACCATTCTAACCTAACAAGTCAGGCTGAAGTTGGGAAGACAAGTTTGTGTCAAAATATTACTGCACCTGCACCCTGCATTGCTTGGGAGCAGGGAATTTCTATTGCAAGCTTCCAGATAACAGCTGCATTAACACCGCATCATGATTCTGCAAGCTTAGCACCTTAAGTGACTTTCTGGTCAATGACAGTTACAGTCACAAGCAGGGTTAGATGGCTGCTTGAGCTGTACCAAACCCAGCCGACCTGCCAGCAGCACCACTTCCCTACACTGTGCCATCACCTGGCTCTTAAAAGAAGAAACGCATACATGCCACAGCTGAATGGAAGTTGTCATATTGATGTAGCCCCTTTTCTGGAAAACGGAGTAGGGGTTTTTAGAAATGAAAGGCAAAAAGGTTTTAGATTTGAGCTGATGAGTCACATGTGGCTTTGAGAATTCTGTACAGTGAATACAGGCTATTGAATTGTACATATTATACAAATAATACATTGCATGCAAGGAACAGTGGTGTGAGTGAAAACCACTCACTCCCTTTGCCCTGCTCAGATGCAAGCTGATCTTTTTTACACTTCAGGGATAAAATTATTCTGATTTTTCAAGCACATTCTCTTTTCTTCAGCTCTAGCATTTCAGAAAGACAGACTGATATGCCTAATAGGTCTTTGCCCTCATTGAGAAGAGCTTTGGATAATCCCAGTCTACTCCTTACCCATGAACTTCAACCCACAGAGCTTTGGTCCTGAACTCAGAGATGTCTAAACCCAGTGCCCTGCTCTGGTGGAAGACCATCAATTAACTGATAGACTGAAAGACACCACTGAAGCAGCTCAGATGGTAAGGGAAGGGCGATCAGCTGGCTACACAAGATGAATACCAAGTGACCTAAATGGAATCTCAATATATTCAGCAAATCAATTAGTTTTCTCTCTGTGTGCACAGCTAGAAGTAATTGCACAACTCATCTTGAGTTGATCTCAAGGAGATGACCAACTTGGTCCCTCTCTCAGGGATGACATCGATGTAACCTCACCTGACTCCTGGGAAAAGCTGAGTCCCCAGGGCCAACCTCAGCCCCAGCATCCTCGCCTGCGGGGCCTCCAAGCCTACTGAATTCAGGACTGAAAAATTATACATGCTCCAACCCCAGCTCAGCCTGCCAAAGCCATGGAGCCTGGGGAAGCAGCTCACAGGAGCACATCCCGTGGGAAGATGTGAATCATTTCCGAATGGAGAACATGAATTACTCGTTTGTCTGGTCAGATGCTCTTGGCCAGTTCACAAACTACAGCAATGTTACTCTCAGATCCATGTATTGGTTTTACCTTAAGAGAGACCAATCTGCGTCGACTAGTCTAGAAGAAGTGAGGTTTTAAAATGCTGAGCTCAACACTGAGCTCAATGTCACTGTTTCATATTAAAGCACGAAGTGTCTCGAGTTGTATGAATTTCCCTCTTCACACCTAAGCAACTGCAAACTACCCCCCTTCAAACTTCCTATATTGCCAAGCTAACTTACAAATTACAATTAAATTGATGAATTGATTGCAATTAAAATTACTCATAATCACCTTCTTTTTCAATAGTTTCTTAGTAGTATCAGCAAGGTCACTTAGCACACCACCACTCAATAAAAGCTAGTGCTGTGTTTGCATTACTGCTTTGTATTTCCTTGTAGCAATAGTGGCAATGGTGGGAACTTACATAAAAAAAGTAATGCAGTCTAAATTAAGCATTAAAGTCTAAATTAACAGTTAAAACACCTCTGCTTCCCCCCAGTGCTACATGCTGCAGGAAGCACGGACACCTGATATAAGGTTTCTAGCAGGAAAAGTGTATTTGTGGGGGCTTAACATGCAACTACTTTACTTACCGTGCTCAGGTCTGCGGAAAAAAACTGGGTGTTTTGCATTTACACCTAAGTTGCAAAATGTTTAAGTTAGCTACTTGGGCTGAGGATCTGCCCTTGCAGACTGCATATAGCAGTGCTCTATTTCTGTAAGTTTTAATGTGCAACACGAAGGAAGAGAATAATGGCAGAAAAATTATATATCTAAAGATATGAGCACCAAATATGCATTCTTTTAATATATGTATATAAAACAAAGTAGTGCAGGCAAGAGCGTCCATGTTGTCATGCAGGATGAGTTTATTATGTGACAGAGGAGTGAGGAGGAAGAAACGGAGACCAAGTGCATCCTGACTCATTCTGTAAAATAACTTTGCCAAATGTTTTAGTTTTAAGTAAAAGCCCTCAGAGACAGTATTTTCACAAACTAGAGTTATTTTTCAAGTCCAATGAAATCAGAATAAAGTTAAATTCCAGCTGTATCAGCCATGTGCCTTATATCAGCAATATTCCTACCAGACCTGCAATGCTTTGAACTTATTATCACACATGTGATAACAACAATAAAACACACAAAAAATACCCCAGCATCAGCATCCTGACTTAACGTCAGTTAGTAAACAGGGAAACCACCAACAAAATGACGTGATATCTCAAGAGACACGGGCTTGCATTTAATTTTACTTTCCGAACTCTGCCTAATAATTTCCCAATATGCTCAACATTGCTATAAGGCAGACGATTCAATCCTGCAAGGCTTCTTGGGCATTTATTCTTTTACCCTTTCTACACTGAATGCACCTGGTTTCCATTTCTTGGTGTGTGAGTGTCATATCAGAGGGAAGGGTGGGTGGTGGAGCCTTACTGTACTTCTCCTCCTTGCACCTCTGCAGGATCTCTAAGCTCCTCTGATGAACTGGGTGATGGAGAAAGCTAAAACTATCCACACTTTTCAAAACCGCACATGGCACTGCATCATCATGCCCTTGGGAAGCAAAATAAAAACAACAAAAAAAAAAAAGGAGAGAAAAGAAAGATTACAAAAGCAGAAATCAGGAGAGGGTAAAGAACAAGCCCGAAGGACACAAGAGCTCAAAGGTCACGCATTTCTCACACTTGACACAATTTAACTTTGGTGTCCTCTGGACATGGTGCCATGGCACAGGAGCGATGGGCTGGACCACATCCCAGCCCTACTTATAAACCTTATTAGCCACAGCATCATCACTTTAGAATCACTTGGAGATTATCTGGGCAAAAAAAAGATGATTAGATAAATCTTTATTTTTATTAATTGTTTTAAAAAATCCTTTCTGTGCCTCTGCCAGGTGTTATACCCAATTCACTGTGCAGATGCTCCCGGACATGGCCACCTCAAATTCTTATCTTGCATCCCAGTGCCACATCTTGCTCAGATTTTGGCAATTAGAAGGAAAAACAGAAATTATCTGTATTAAACAAGGGTTCCATATTCCTCAAGGGAAGAGGATACAGAGTCTGGAGTTAGGCAGGATGGCTGTGAGGTCGAAAGTTGGAAGAAACCATCACTGCCTGGGCAAGAGGACTGTTGACAGCCCAGCTCTGATCACAGGCTGGAGGGGAGGTCCCACAGAAAAGGTCGCTGTGCCATGGGCGGCACCTCTCCGTCATTGTTTACATGGCCAAGTCAAGGGATACGTCATGCTCCCGTTGAGGGGCAATGAGGTCACCGAGGAGCCACCTTGTGTCAGGAAGCATTTCATACCAATGCATTAAATCATCAGAAAGAACCAACCTGAACTTGCCAGAGGAACTGTCAAGGGGCATGTTCCTCCCATTAACATCACTTCATGCTGCTCAGTGAGACCTCAAAGACCAATTTTTTGGTTGCTGTGCTGTCACTTTTCCTTGGCAAACACAAAGGGGTTTTTTTAATTCTTTTGGGGAGGAGGCGTGGTGGGGGAGGTAGTGGTGGTTTTCTGGTGCCCAGCATCAAGAATAAATCTGCAGAAGTCAATGGGAGCATTTTCGAGAAGGGGTTACCGTGTAGGTCAGCTGCAATGGGCACTAACCCAAGGAGCAATCCTTGCTGGCTGAATGCAAATGCGGAGCCCGTCCAGGGAGGGCACAGCCCCAGGACCACGAACCCTTCACCAGAGCGAGGATTTAGGTTTGTGTCCAGCAAAACCAAGATGAGAAAGCTGGGAGTCTCCGCAGCCTGGTTTATATGAACAGCGCCAGCTCTTCCATCAAGTTTTCACTAACAAATAATTAGGGGCTTTTGTATAATGAATTAATATCAATGATATAGCAAAAAAATGTCAACCAGCCAGATTTCTTTCCTAAAAAGCTTGATAATGTTCCTTTAATCAAAGTTCACTAACAAATGTAGTTCAAACATGTAGTTGTTTTGGACCATCTCAATCCTCCCTGATAAACTTAATAATAATAATAATAAAAAAATCTAATTATTGAAGAAGTCCACCCTTCAGCTAATTGCAGCCCGCCAGATCCTGGCATGTTTAATCCGAGGAGGGCTGGCAGCACTGTAAGAAGTATCTCTCAGGCAGAAGAAAAAGGTACACAACAAACTTCATGGTGATGCCCGCTTTGCTGCTCTTCACCTCCAGGTTACCAAGAACGATTGCACAGTCACCAACAGCTGCACTACGAGGATATTAGCAGCATGAAAAAAAGAAAGAGTCCCCAAAGCTAGCAGGAAAAAGTGCTGATTATCCTTACATAAGCAGCCGTAGTACTGGTTGGCACAGAGAAGATAACCAAAAGGATGATGCAAAAAGAAAGCAGAGCAAAATTTTGCAGAGCTGCTTACACATAAGCCGGAGATTTTTCATTAAAATCCCCACTGGGTATTGCAAGCATGACTCGGACATGCCTTCAGACAGGTAAAGACAAAAGAGTGCAAAGGGCATTAAATAAAAAACAAAAAAATCTTCAGATATTTTCCTACTCAGCATTACACCTGCCTGATGGATGGTAGCAGCAGCAGACAGGACCTCAGAAACCCAGGACGGGGCAGCATGCCTTTTCTAAACTTAGGCATAAATATTAAGCGTGCACACTTGGATGACTGTACAGGTGTGAAGTTATTCTCAGCTAATCTACCGTAATTTCATGAAAAGCTCCACAGTCCATGGGCAGTAAGGCACTCAAATCAGGCTAATTAAAGCCAGCAAGGTTTGGTAAAAGAACAAAATAAACCTAAAGCATATGCTGTCTTTGGTTGCCTGCTTTTGGCTATCAAGATGGGGTAATTTTAGCAATTCTTTAATAATTCACAAATGCCTTCTGCCATAGATGCAAAGCAGCAGATTGGGGCTTTTCTGCATTATTTTGGGGAGCAGGAGGGACCACCAGCATCCGGCAGTGGATGTGCCGTGTTGCACCAGCACGCCCCACCGGCCGGACACCAGCCAAGACTTCTGCTCAGGCCTGCCTCTGCTACAGCCATCCGCTTTGTGATGCCCTGGCAGGATCGGGGCGGTTTGGAGGACAACTGAACAGGAGATGGGCATGAGGTGTCACCAGCAAAAGCGTGGTGAAAACATTGCTACGGATCTCACCTCGCTAAGTGCTACCTGGGCAGAAGTCACGCTAGGAGGGGACAGGTGAGGGCAGAGGCAGCTGGACATGAGCAGCCCCAGCTCCACCATCACTTGTAGGGCTAGAGCAAGCTTTCCCTACAAGGATATGGCGTACTTCAATACAGGAATTAGATTTAGGTAATCTCTTCCCACTAGTTCTGCCTATGTAATGGTGACTTGCTCGTGACTTTTCCCCAGTTCAGGCTGAAGATGCACGTAGAAAGAAATTCAGGCTATAAATTATCTGAGGATTGCTGGGAAGCTTAAGACCAATCTTACCCAGCTTTCTGGATTTTTTTTTTCCCCTCTTTTTTTTTTTTTTCCTTTTCCTTTCTCAAAACCCAGGGGTTACAAAGCACAAAACCATTTGAAAGCAGGCTAAAGGATACCAGATAGATAAAAGAGCAGCATCACAGGATAGAAAAGGTTTAGAAATCATAGAAATGTATAGAATCTATAGAAATACAATCAGTCATTACCTGATATTCATTAGTTTTGCTGCAGAAAGAAAAGGCAATGCAAGAACTGAGTCTTGGAACTGTCTGAAAACCTTCTGGACTATTTTATACCTATATGTTTATATATATAGATATAAATAGATAGAACCAAATTATTGCCACAAAATCAAGAATGAAAAGCAGAAAGCTAGCTAGTGGGAAGGTGAGCATGGCAGGCACGACTGATTGCCAGAGATACAGAAAGTGAAGCAGGGCTTGAAATTTGTTCTTACTCCCAAAGGTTGTGAACAGATTTTTATCATTATCAGACAGACCCTGGTTCATGAGAAATATCTTTTCTCTTACGCTGCCCCTGAGTGTTCGAGAGGAAAAGCCTCATAAGCTGAAAGCTGATTTTTGCCTTCTGCTCTTCTTGGGATGCTATTATTTGCCCTGAACAAGAAAATTATTCTTTCCGCTTGTACAGTTTCCGTATCTACATTCCTTGTCCCAGGCTCCCTAGCTGTTCTTGATGCACAGCTCTCAGACTAAAAAAACATCATGGTGCAGCCCCATGCTTAATTTTAACTCAGCTGACATTTTCCCTGCTGAGACTCTAATTTCATCATGAATTTCAAGCCCTCTTGTGCCCAAAAATTAATAGTAATAGCTTGTACCCATCTTTTGGAAATTGCTTTATGCAGAGAAATGGTCTAAAAGCACAGCCAGGCATTGCCTGCCACAGCATGATGATGCACCATTACTTTCCTTTAATTTAATGCCCCCACGTTCGGCATGAGGTGGTTCTGGATGACTGCAAAGCAATGAATTTTGCTAGACAAGAGACACGGTCCCTTGCAGCTTAAAGGGTGAACAGCATGAAAAATTATAGAGAAGAATTATTGCCTTTTTTTGTTTCCGGACGTAACTAACAGTTCAAGAAATCCTAGCAAAAATAATTTGCCTTATTTGCTGAATAATTTTTATGTCTCTGAATCACTCAGGTTTTCCTACATATGCATCCTACAAAGAGGAAAAGTTAAAGCAGCAATAAAGTGAAAATATTTTCTTATAAGGTATGTTTGGATTTTAACACATTAAGATGTGACTTTTACATAGCAAAAATCTAAACACTGGTTTAATGATTTTTTTTTTTTTTTTAAATAGATTAAGAGCTCCTAAGAATTTAGGCTACTTAAAGTACTGTAGTAATATATTAGACCTAAACTGCTGGTGAAAATCAGGTGCTAGGATTAGGAGATCAGCACACGTACCAGTTTTCTTCTCCACGTATCTTTTTCCTGCCTCCTTAAAAGCAACCATCGCCCTGAAAAAGGCCCGCAGGACTGCCCAGCGGAAGACGGCCACGGGGTCAATCCCAATCATGCCGCAGATAAAGGCATTTTTGCTGCTTCGCAGGAGAGCTACAATGTCCGGACGCATATGATCAGTGTTTTTCTCACGGAAATCCTGAAGAAGAAGAAAAAGGAAGGACAGAAAGGAAAATAAACAATATCTACAAGATACGCTGGGTAAGATCTGCCATGCTGTCCCTGGGACAGCACAACTACTGAATCCTGCTGCTATCTTTTTTTTCTGCCCCCATATTGGATGTCTCTTTTTGTCCAGAAAACAATTGTTTTATCCCAAAGCACCGCTCTGCAAAGCATCTCAAAGCTGATGCTTAAGTTTGTCACATGCATTCATTGCATCAGAAACACAATTACAGATTTGCAGTTGTAAATCCTAGGGCTGATTCTCATACAGGCTCACCTGCCCACCAGAACTGCTTCTGCTGATAGTTGGCATGAATAGAAACAGGGTCAAATTTGAAATCATTTGTATGGGACTTCAAAAAGTACCTGCAGCAGTGAGATGCTGAGACCTATGTTCATGTGACTTGTATCATAAAACAGCTAAGGATGAAAAAACCATAGAGTTTTCTACACAAACCAAGCCCCGGAAGGCTACCAAACACCCAGTTTCAACCTGTTCCTTGGACACAGCGTTAACTCAGTGCAGTCCCTAAACTCTTCCCCAAAATGCCAACACACAGAGCTTGCAAAGTGGAAGAGATCAGGAAGACACAATCCCCATCACCTTCTCATTTCAGCCAAGCTTTTCACCAAACACTTCCCTCCTGACCCCCATGTCTCTTCTCTAGCCAAACCTTCTCCAAAACGCCCCTCTGGAGCCTCTGGGACTCTCCTTCCACCATCACAGCTAGATGATTTAAATGAAAACAACTGCTGGGGAACAGCTGGGTGACAGACCTTCACTCCGTACTTCACTTTGCCCGCATAGTGTTTGATGATGAAAGCTGGCTCCATGACTGCTGGAAATTCAATGTAGGAGTTCCCTTCATGTTGACGCTTAAACTTGTCCAGCAGTGTCTGGTTTGTGGCTTGAGGAAAACTGAGTGGAAAGAATTAAAAACAAAATAGCTGTAAACCCAGTGAAAAAGGTTTTACACATCTTCCTTGGCCACAAACAGGAAAACAGAGATATTCTGAGCTTCCACTTCTGTGCCTGAAGAACTAGGCAAGCACTATTTTGCATGCTGTCATGTGGTTATACACAAATACAAGGTATATCTGGTGTCTGAAGAACTCTTAACTGACTTAGTAATGGTCTGAAATCAGTTATAAAAGCAAAAATAGGTATATTTTTATTGTGGTATACTGCATTGTATGCTCACTGCATGGAAATTATTCAGGGCAGCTGTGTTTGAAACCCCAAGCTTCTGTCATTGGTTTTGAGGCTCAGACTGCTTGTATTTCTGTGGGGTATTCACACATTTATGAAACATTGAGCTGTTCTGCCTACAAACCTCACTTCAGTTTCAGGACTTACTTGACTGATCCTGGCACAGGAGAGAAGAAGCCTCTTGGTAAAAGCAAGCCAATTCTCCACCCTCAAACTTTATGTAAATCTCCAGCTTGGCAGGGGTATATTTCTCAACTTTACCTAATTTAAGCTGTTTTAGCCTGGTACAGTACCACTGGGCACCGGGGAAGCATCACTGCCGTGCATCTGGTCAACAAGACAAGAAACGGAGGAGAAACCTGCAAGCAAATGGTGGGAGGCGAGCGCGTGCCCTGGACTGGAGCCACATGGATCCAAGGTGATACCAGCAAAACCACCTGGCCTTTCCTGGCCCTTCACATGGAGAAAACTGGCACGCACCTCTGGCAAGAGATCCCTTACGCTCACAATTTTCCATCCAAAGGCAGATCCAGAAGCCACGTGCTCATCTGATAGCTTCTACTGGGACAAGCTGGATGGATATAACTGAGGATGGAAATCTGAGCTGCAACCCTGATGCCCACAAAATCCTGTGGAAGCACAGCCCCTATGTACATGCCCTCAGTTCACTCTGGCCTAATTTTTAAAAGTAAATTGATAAATCCACCTTAAATATCTGTAACAGCACCCACACAACCTGCTTTAACTCCTGTGCTTGGATCTCCCTTCACTCTGCTCAACTTCAAGCATCTTCACATCATTACACCGCAAGAGACAGGGAGAGATATGAGGAGAGAAGTAGCAGAAACCTTTGCCTTTCCCTTTAACAGAAGAAATTCTTGAAACAGAATTTTAGTTATTATTTGTTAAGGCTTTTTGCTCAGCTCACTGGGTCTCCACTGTTTGCATTACCACCTTGGAAACAAAACCAGAGACACAGATAAATCAGCCCAGGGAGCTATTAGCATCTTTCTGGGAAAAACCACAAGAGGTAAGACCTAAACACATTTTATGTGAAAAAACAAATATCACCAGCAAAACCAGTTTCCTACTCACTTGCTTTCCTCATCCAGCAGATGGAGCAGGCCCGTCGGCTTCTTACTGATCAGGTTGATGCAGCTGGAGTTGTCTATGTAGTCTATGTTGTGCCAACTAATTCCTTCTGCTCTATATTCCTCCTAAAAAATACCCCCAGATATTGTAACAATATTGTATGCAAGCAAAAAAAAAAAACCAAACAACCAACTAAAATTCAAAGGGTTTCGCAGAAGCCGATGCACCATTTACCAAAATGAACATTTCTTCTGCTAATATGCCACCAATATTTTCTTTGATGCAAAAGAAAATGATAAAGAACCACTTGGACAACAGGGAACCATGCAGCATTTTACAATTCCAGATGTACCAGACTTTTGTTCAGACACAGGTTAGGTATATGGCAGACCATGCCTATTGCAGATGCTGCGCATCATTGCATCTGGCTTTGCTTTTCCTGGCTTGCTGTTAATGCGCTATATGATGTATTTGCATCAATTAATACTTAGTATTTAGTTGCTATAAGAAAAAAATAATTTAATTACAAAGGAGCAGCAATAGAACAGCCTTTCCTGCTTCGCTGGGGTCCACTCTCCTGTAGTTCACACTATTACTGGCTGGTGCTGTAAGGGCTAACCAAGAGAGCTCCAGCTAGTAGAAATCCCCGCTCCAAGATGAGCAGAGCCATGGCCCTTTACAGTAAAAGTGAGGATCTGTCCCCACATCCAATGCTGAGGGGAAAAAAACCTCTTTATTTTCCACCAAAATAACTCCAACCCTTGCTCTTTTATAAAGGTTCTCTCCTCCAAGATACATTTTCAACTGGATTACTTCGAGAAGTCTTCTGCACAGATTATTTTTGGGCATCTGGAAGCAAGCAGAGTCTAAAAATCGTAATTTTTATCATACACTTTCAAGACTTATGACTCACTCCAGTGATATTGGAAGTGCACCTTACTCCCTGTGTTGGAAAAAGTCCTACCAATCCAAGCTGCATTTTTACTTCTCTATCGTAAGACATTTCGATGGCAGAATTGATGAAAAAAAGGGGAAAATTATCAAAATTGCACTAATATGGTGCACCTTTATAACCATCCGATTCATTTTTGTTGCTGCTTCTGCTTTTATTTTTAATACCAGCAAAAAACTTCAAAATGAAATATGTTCTTCCAACTCTCCTCATCCAAAATTAACATGAACTCAACATATATTATTTTTAGAATTAGAGCTTGAAGTGCTTTGACACAACTCACAAGGAAATTTTTGCTAAAAAACATAGAAGGTCCTGAATTCACTATTTGAAACATCATATACCTTTACATCAATGATACACGCTCTATGCACACGTGTGCAGGTATAGAAGGAGTTTCTAACAGCCCTAAAGCCTTTCAGGTTCAAAACGTAACACATACCACTGGAAAAAACAATAATCTTGAAAATAAGGAACAACTCCATATTATGAATTTCATGTTTTCTTTTCGTTTTGTTTTTTTTTTTTTCTTCTTTTTTTCTTAGGTTCCTGCAGAGCAACCAGGACACAGTAGGCATGCAGAATAACATTCACCAGTCACTACTAAACTATAGGCATTTAAAAATCATATATTTGACTAAGACTCATTGCATTTTCAGTACAAGTCAGGAAAAATCCTTCTATATGGCAGTCCAGTCAACTGTAAAAGACTGCATATTTCTTGAGCGAGCGTGAGCTTCTCCTGAGTGATTTAAAAGAGAGACAGTGATGGGTGCAGCAGTAATTGCAGTCAGCATCATTTATCAACCGCCTGCTTCTGACAGCCACTTAATCACATGCAGGTCCATTAGCCCCAGCTTTGCCTGCTCAGGGCTGGTCCTGAGCACCTGGCGAGCAATAAACCTTGCTGTGATGATAACAGAAGACCTTTATTTTGGTGGTGATGGGTGCCTGCTACACATTACTTGCCTTACATATTTATTATTATGACACTTTTTTGAACTACTTGTCTGGGGGCTTTACATAATTTTTCTCCCCCAAAACCCCCAATTATCTCAAGTTTTATGTTTGCATACATCTAACCTGGACCACACCATCACTCTGTTCTAGAAGCCCTCTCGACATCCCCAGCTCCACGTATGACATTTGGCAGCTGCAAAATGAACATTGCTGTGAAAGTCTTCTGCCCAGACTAAAAACTTCTACTACTCCTAAGATTGGTGCAAAATAACGAATTAGCAATGTTAGCTCTCGGTTTTTCAAATATACTCCAGTAAATGACCATAGAAGACCAGGGTTCTTTCAATGTCTCTACTTTTTTTAGGCTTTTTCAGCTCTGCCACAGATAGTGTGTGACCTGAGGGCCAGTCATCACATACCTCCTGGCCTTGGTTTCTTCAGCTGCAGGGTTTTGGCTAATTTTCTCTTCTCTGCTCTTCTTTTTCCCCTGGGCTAGGTCAGAAACACTCACTCCCAGGCTGTGGGGTTGCTCCCCACATCTGTCCGTCCATTCCTCCCTCCCCTCCATCCCCAATGCAACCTCTTGCTGTGTTGGCCAAATACGAAGAGGGATTAAAGTCCTCAACTAATAACCTTTTCCACAATAACTCAGATATACGCTCCCACTTCAAGACAGGTGGGTACGCAGCAGCAGGAACTATTCCAGAGCAATTGCTCCAAAGCTTAAATGGAAAAAAAAATTCCCCTTATTGCTTCTTTCCTAGCATTTTTCCAGTTATTGGTTGGATTGCCTTCAGAATCACAACCCAGGAGAAGTAACTGCGGCTTTGTGACTGACCAATCGAATTCCTTGGGTGTTGCTGGTCTGCAGGACACTGTGCAAATTGACCACATAAAAGCAGAAGCTTTAGGGTAAAATCCTTGCTGTCCATATGTATACGTTAGACGTATTCAATTAAGTTTCAGCTATTAATCTTCTATATGATTTGTGTATGATTTCTGTATTCCCCTTCTAATGACCGTCTTTCTGCAGAATTCAGGAGACACCCTGAAAGGCTGCCTCCACAATATTCTTCACTCCTGAGTACGACAATGAAGTCTCTGCCATCCTTTGATGGATGCAGGGTCCTCGCAGAGCACTTGAGTATTAAGGAATTACATCCAAACAACATGAGGTTTTCATTTAACAAGATGAAGACAATATGAAACATAGCCCATTCAAACAAAACCCCCTCAAACTGGAGTTTAATTAAAAACCAGCTTAGACTTCTACCTTGACTTAAAACTAATCTATGTTTATGGGCAAATTCAAATGTCCTATTCCTAGAAGACCATCTTTACACAGAGAACCAAACCACTGACATTACCACTATATGCAAGAGTTTCTAGTGCAGTAAAGTCCAGAGTCTGATTTTTGGCATCCTTACTCCCAATAAAAATGTACAGATATACTCCTCCCATCCCTGGATAGCTGAAACCTGGCCTGCTGGAAGGTGGAGCAATGCAAGTTCACTGGAGAAGAGAGCAATGAGCTCTCAAAGTTGGCAAAAGAAATCAAGCAAAAACAAAAAAAAAAAGATATTCAGGGTTGTTTGTTTTTTTTTTTTCAGAGTCCAGCAGCTCCATATTTTCATTTAATTACTGGGTGAGATGCTACTGATTGCTCTTGAGGTGACCTGTATGTTCACCACGAGGAGATTGATACTTCCCAGTTGTGCACTTAGAAACAATTCTGCTGCCCTGACCACAATGATGTTAGCAGTACGTCAACGTCGGCACCACATGTCACCGAAGGGACTTGTCCTGGCGGTGCGAGCACACTCACTTCTCGGATGCTGTCACCCAGCTCAGAGCGGGGCTGAGCTGCCATAGCTGCACCGGCACGCTCGCTGCAGCAGCAAGCTCAGCAAAACCCTGTAACGTGGATTTGGCCTCTGACTCAGCTGAAGCGCAAGAGAGAAGAGGGTTAGTGACTTCATTTTGCTTCTCTTTAAGGGGAAAAAACCCATTATTACTGCATCCGATATTTAGAAAGATGTGGCTTAAGCAGGGAGATGGCTCATAAGAAAAGGCAGCATTAGTTCGAGTTATTCTTGTTTAAAAGGGATGCTTTTTAGAGCTTAAAATGCTCAGGCTGATCTGAATAAAACACAATTCGTGATGTTCAAACATTAAAAAAAAAAGACATAAAATGTGGATCCAGACCTTGAAATGCATATATTCAGAACATGAACATAAATGTTTACTGAATATCTTTACCGGATACAGCATTATCTGAGGCATAAGAGCATGTCAAATTTGGGGCATCAAAAAACCAGCATACGGCAGAATATCCAGCATTTTTTACATATGAAGATTAAAGGAACTCTAGTAAAGACATAGCTAAGCGCTATTAAAGAGAAACCCTGCCTGCCTACAACCGACCCCAGAGCTCAAACACCGCTTCTGCCACTCAGAATAATGAATTTAAGATTAAAATATGCATGCTGAGCATCAGGAAATCCTTCCCAACTGGGTTGCAAGGCTTGATGGAAACCCTACTGCTACAAAGAGAAATCAGCCATAGTTTTATAGTTGAACACGTAGAGAAACAAGTCCCATTATCTTTACAGGAGTGTTGGATCAGTTCTGTTATCAGGACTTTATTTTGGTGCTAAGTGAAACAAACACGCTCTAAGCTGCAGCAGAATTAAAGTTTTATATATATCTTTATATACCCATGAGCCTAACAGCATCTTGGAGGTGCTGGAAAACATCTCTGCATGTCCACACACGCTCTATTATGAATTACTCCATATCCAGCCATAGTCAACAGTAAGTAAAAACAAAAGCTAAAAAGCGTAATTAGAGGAGAAAGCATTAAATATTATTTTTAAGCTCACACTTATCTACAGTACCATGCTCATTGGGAGCTATTGCTCCCCAAAATCAAACGGTAAAGTTAAGAGGTGATTGAAGGGGAGTGATCAGGATCTTGAAAAATTTAAGAGACAAGGGGCATAGAAACCCAGAGAAGAAATGAAACTGGAGAGACATGATAAAAATACAAAATAAAAAACATAGGAAGTTTCCCATCTGTCTTAAAGCACAAAACCAAGGGATTAGTAAATTCCAATCACAAGGCAGTGAAAAATCAGGCCCGAATACAAAGGCGGGGGCTTTTCCATGATACATGAAATTTGTTACCCTATCACAGGATATCAAAGGTAAAAATTCTGCTGTGATTTCAAGAGGTCTGGAGGGTGCTGGGCATCCATCCACACAGCCTGTCGCAAGCTAAGAGCCACAAAAATATCTCAGCATTTCAGTGCGCAGGAGGCAGACATCTTATACCATTGGGATATTGCTATTAGTCACAGTGAAAATTGAGAAGCAGCCCCCCAAAATAACATTTTAAACCCAAAACCAGGGATGATGCTCTCACCTCTTTCTTGGGGATGGGAGAAGGCTGACAGCAAAAAGAGGGATAAAATGTAGCATGCAGTGCTATTTCAACTTGTATCAAGTCCAACTAGGAAATTAAAGCATATTAGAAGGCAATGTAAAACATAATGAATAATTATTTGCAAGGAACTTCGTGCAAGGGAAACATGGCATTCTCTGTTTCCCAGAAGCATAGCAACCCTGCTTCAGAAATGCTCGGGTAAATCACAACAGCAGAGGAAAACCCCACCAGCTCATTCACCTCCGCCGGGACAGAGCTAGATAAGCCCCAGGAGGTTATCTGCCTGAGCCTTTCATTGCCTAGGCATAGGAAAACCTTATTTATACAATGAAAATTCCCAAAATAAAGTAGGAAATCAACTGAAAAATCCTTTTTTCCAGCATATCTCCACATGGGAATGCTTCCCTTCATGTTCTTCTCACAAAAATTCACATAATCCAGAGCCATATGCTTCAATGGGATGTCGAAATGTATATATTTTGCCTAAAAATTCATGACAAAACATAAGGGTGTGAAATTCCTCTCTTCTTAACTCTTAACACCGTCTGCTTCAGCTTCAGGCAGTGTTTGGAAAGTGAGAAACTAGGAATTAAATCCCTTTTCACGTCTCTCCATTCTTAGCCAACTTCCCCAGCTTAAATTTAATCTCAAAATTTTATTAAATATTACAAGTCAACTTGACGCCCCCAACAATATAAACCTTTGCAAATGCAAGCTTAGAGCCACTAAACCCAAGCATACACGTTTTTCCTTTCTTGATTGGTAGTAACAAGGTACCATCAGCCTTGCAGATGCTGATGGACAGTAAGATAGGATGTCTCCAAAAGCTTAGGTCAAAAATGAGAAATGAAGCCGTATTTTGCAAACTACATTGAAAACCCTCCAGGAAAGAATACAATTCTTAATGTTTTAAAAATTACATTACAGTAGGTCATTGTTATATGAAAAACTAATGGAGCTAAACCTTGTAAAAGCTCCTTTCTGCATATGTCTATATACATATGTACCCTACACCATCCATCTTGGGGAGCTTGGGAAGGCTTTTTCAAAGCTGGAAACAGCAGCTAGGTGTGGGGAAACCCCTCCACCCAGGAGATCCACCCAGGATCCGTTCATTCAGGAATTCATCTATCCCATGGAGGATTGTTTGTTCAGTAAGTGCAGGTGGGTACCAAGAGCCAGTCCCAGCAGAATCACCCTGGCATAATTTGATAATTAAAATGAGCTTGATATGATAAATCCTTGAGATGTGAAAACCTTATTACTAGAGAGTTCCCAAATGAATGAGACCAACGTCTGCTTTGGTGCCAGCACTTACACGCTGCAGACAGCACAGATACCTCGAGTTCCTGACATCCCTCCAGAAGAGGATGCCAAGGCTGACAATGCTGACACTTTCGTTTATGAACAAGGATTTTTGTGTTTGTTCTCAATTTAAGTAGAAAAGGAATTTACACACACAGCCATATATATATATTTTTAAAATAATGCATCCACAGACAGTATATATAAAAATGCATCCCCACATGCTTTATAAATACACAATCTATAAACAGGTTTATAAGCCGCTCCATTTTAATGATAATATATGGCAACATAGGGGTTCTGATAAACAGCCTTCCACTGCACTGCTGCTGCCACCTGTTTTAAGTTACAAACCACTTATGGAGCATTGGCAGATGGCTTTGAAGCAAAGGTGCTCCCCGAGATGGTCTTCTCCTTCAAGGTGACACTCTCAGTGGCTCCTCAGCAAATGGCAAGTGAATTTGGTTTTTCTTTGGGGCTGATCCTTCGGCTACTGACAATCTCCAGTTTGCTGCATGTACGCAGCCTAAGATTTTGACTTATTGTAATTCAGACTGTCCATCATTAAATAAAGTGTTTTAAAATAGTAGGTGCAGCCCAGGGTTTCACACACGTGGCTGTGTTACACCAGCTTTGCAGCACCCATCTCCAAGCTCAAATCAGCTTCCTGCGTTTCAGTGGCAACAGTAGGTTTCAGTCATAAATTGTATTTTTCTCTCAAAATGGGGAAAGTAGGTTTTGCATGATCTGGCTAGCAAAATACATGTTGCCACGGTCCCATTTACTCTCTTTCCAGGAGCATCCTTCTTCCCAACCTGCTCTTACAACAGCCAGGAGAAGTGTGAGCCTAACGATTCTGTGTGATCTGCTGGCACATTAATTTCTTTAATTTCTTGCTATCAAAGAGGAAAAGAAATATCAATGCAGTTCTTGCAAGATACATCAGGCTTAGGAAGCATGAAGAGGATGTCCACAGTGGTCATGGTCAACACCAGACTGGTCCTCGAGGCTAAATGTCTTCTTCCTCTTCCAGTCCCACTCCAAACTTGTGCCAATAAATACACTTGATCCCGATTCCCTTCTCATTCATTCACACTTACAGTGGGCTCACAGTACTCCCTAATATGTATATGTATATATATACACACACACATAGTTGTCTTGTGCTACCCCTATGAACATCTTGTTACTGTGCCAAACCAACTGTCCAAGCAGGAATTTCACATGTAACAAGTAGAAGAGCCACGGTCACAATGGACCATCCAGTTCTGCCTCAATATGGTATTTTTTTGGATGGGTTGAAGTATTTTAGAGGCTTTTAGAGGTTTCTCACTCATCTTCTTGCTTAAGAAGGGAGCTCACACAGCACAATGCTGTCCTAGGAAAATCCATCAACATGCACTGAGGTCTTATTTTTAAAAAAAGCTGTTGCTCACAAGTATTGCTAGTGCTTTCTTTCTGATATAACCGAAGATTTCACTACATCCTTGCCTAATTTGGCTCATAGGTATTGGGAATGTGCCAGAATTTCCCCATGACCATAATTCTGGACTAACACCCAGGACCCGGCCCTAGGAGACTAGTACAGAAGCACCCTAGATCACACGTAATGCTCTCCAAAGCAAGGTGTGGGAAGAAAATACTTTTTGTATCACTAATAAATAAAAATTTGTGTTTATTTCATCTTTATCTCATCCTTTTTTGATTTCTGGGGTTTTTTTTCAGGGGGAGCTTCATAACATACATGAGTACATATCTATCTATTGAAAATAAATAAATATACATGTATTGGATTGCATCTCAGGGCCAGGTCCCAGAGGACAGTCAGGTTCGGTGTACCCATGTCAATCCCAACCCCGCTGGTGCAGGGCTCTGGCTGGGTTAGGGGGACAGGACTGTCCCCTGGCACAGCCCATACCCATATATATTTATCCAATGTATTTGAATAGGAACCACAATCAGCAGAAAACATTATCTAACTGGAAAAGTCAAGGAACCAGCTTAGAAAAGAGGAAAAAAGGGGCTCAAGAGATGATGGCAACTTGGGAGAGATATAACGCCACCTGGAGCAAGGCACCTGCAACTTGGAGAGCTCTAGCAAGGAGGGTGGGGATGAGGGATGGAAGAGGAGCTCCGAATAAGGGGAACAGAGGCGGTTTGGGGCAGATGCAGCAGCGCTGCAAGCACAGCCTGGGGATGTGCTCAGATGTTGTGTGATGCCTGGTAACATTCCCCTTAGCTTGTCTGGCTCACAAAAACATCAGCAAAAGCCAAGACATAGGGACAGCGCTGAGATAATCTTTTTATCGATATAACCTTTGCTTTTCCTTACTACAAGACAATTTGTAAAGCAGTCCACGTTCCTAAGTCACTAGGCAAAATATGAACTTGAATCTTTAAAACTACACATTGCCCAACTTGCAGATAGGAGCTCTGTGCATTTATCTCAAGAAATTTATGCTGCCAACCACAATCATGATACTTTCACAAAAACACAGATACACCACTTCTCTGCACTGGTCTGAAACTGAAGGTCACAGAATCATATTAAAAAAAAACAAGAGCAATGAGACCCTGTCTCTTTTCGATATGTAATTCTAATGTACAAAAAATGCAGAAAACTGTTGAGTCTTTCACACCAGTACGTCACACCAAGAAAGCTTGCTAGAGTATTTGTTAATGATATTTTAAGCATGTTTTCTAATTTGCCTACCTAGTATGCCATTACACATATTTGAGAGCACTACTCATGGGGGATCCATATAGTACATACTCTATAGGTGGGAAGTTGGAACTAGATTATCTTTAAGGTCCCTTTCAACTCAAAGTATTCTATGACATTATATAATGTATATATAAAATACTCTACTATGTATTATATATTATGAACTTTCATTATCTGGAGAAGCCCCAAAACAAGGGGGTGGCAAATGGAGCCTCCCTGGATCCCGCCCTGGCCATGCACCACCCTGGGGGGGAAGGACCCCAGGCAATGCTTTGGGGGACCAGTGATAACCACAGTTGTGTTTTATTTCAGTCCTGTAGTTTGAAATCTTCCTGTCCTAAAGATAACACTTAAACAACTCTAAGTACCCTTTTAAAATATATTTTTTTAAAAAATATGAGTTACATACTCTAAGCATCCTTTTTTTTCCCCCCAAATGTGAGTTACATGCAGTGGCGTGTTGCCAAACAATAAATCAATAACTTATGCAGCTTGGTATTCCTCCATGTGACATATGGCACACAGCTGACAGCAGCATTTTTCGGAGGGCATCCGCTCTCCTACCTCCAACGAAAACAGAAATTTGAACTGAGCCTCCTAGCCCTCAACAGTTGACTTCTGATGGTTGGCTTTTGTCTTCAGATGCAACAAAGAGGCATTCATGCTTAACTGTAGCGATGAGGTACAAAAACCCCTTACTGGAAGGAAGGGAAAAAGTATGCCAAGCAGTAAGAGAAAGATCCTTTTTCATGATTTATTTTTAATTTAACTAATTTTAATTATTTTCTTAAATTAAATGAAACAATTTATTTCTCCTTATTTAATTTTTGTATTTTATTTACCCTAAATGACATGGAAGGCTGCTGGAAACAAAGCAGCGTAGCCTGAGAAACCTTGCATATACAAGATGCTTTAAAGTATCACAGACATTGCAGTCATTTCACAGACTAAATAAACTACCTATCACTGCATCCCGTGACAAATCGATTAATTAATTCACTCCGATTGCGATGAGCAAATGGTTATAATGTTCATGATTTAGACCAGACTCTCAGATGTCTACACCTATTACACAGGACCAATAAAACCTATAGACTTGCCTAAATATTTACGGAGCTTTAGATGGCTGAGCAAACATTTCATAGGACGCATTAACTTTATGAAATTAAGTTTTTCTATCTGAGCAGGCTGAGATTTGGTGGTTGGGGCATCAAGCTCAACAGGGACCCACCCCACCAGAAAATACACTTCGCTTAACACCTGAGCTCATGCCAGCTAATCATGCTTCAAAAAAAAAAAATTTCTTTTTCAGACTCAACCTCAGTTATTCATCAATTTTTTAAAACAATTAAACGATGTCCTCAAAATTGAGGTTTGGTGGGTAAACAAAAGGTAGAAAAGAACTTAAACAGCAATATCTGTGGGACAGAAAGCTACAGGATGACTTCTCAACCTTTGAAGGCATCAGCTGAAACAGGGCAAGGTGGCTGGCATGGGGGTAACTGTACAGCTGAGCACTGGGTGAGCCTTGAGCAGGGACGGAGGACGATCAGTGAGGTCAAAGATGACAAAGTTTGGAGAATGGGCCGGGGGGGCTCTGCCAGGCCAGAGAAAAACCACCCATGCTATGTGATGGGTCAGGCTGTATTTAAGTTATGATTCCTGCAACAGCAATCTTTCTAGATTAATAAATAATTGTTATTGGTTTGAATCCAAGAGTTTGCCTACACAGACAGGCTGGGATTTTTGAGCCTGAGGCTTTACTGCTTCATCAGGTTTGTCTTTCTTGTACTCTTCCATCATCTGCCAAAGCATATTCCCATGTATCGTGAATCATCACTAAATCTTCCTTTGCGATCTAGAACAGTCCGTTTAAAAAAAAAAATGGTAAAGAAACATCAGTAACTCACTTAATCCAAGGCAGAACTCTAACATTTACCACTTACTGCCTTGTCCTCCTATTTTACTATAAATAGCAGGCAGAGATGCCTTATCCTTATTCTCAGGGGCGGCTCAGAGCAAGGAGTTTGCTGTTGCAAAGACCTTTGAAGACTCTCGGTACACAGCACAACAGCAGCTGCATTTATAGGAAGCATCAGGCTGAAGCCAGACCGCCTGAGGATGCCTCAGCTGGTTGTTTGCAAACCACTGGAAATAGTGTTGTCTTCAGGCAGAAGGTTTTGTTTGTTTTTTTTAAAAAAAGATTCTCAAGGCACACTGTATTAGATTTCATCAAGGAAAAAAAAAGTTAAAATAATCCCTCGCTTCTGTTAGATGACTTTGCGAGAGGTATTTTGGTATCCATAACATCAGCAGTATGCCACAGCAACAATTACATCATGGCTAAATACCGCTCTTGCACAGAAATTCTATTACGACTTAAAGAAAATCCTTAGCGAATACTTACATTTGTCATTTCTTTTAGCAGAAATGTCCAAATACCTCAGCAATCTGTCTGCAGCCTCCTGCAAGCTCTGGAGATAAAAGCAGCATATCTCTGGGTACAAGGCAAGACCCCTCTCCACTTCAGGCGCCCGTCATCAATAACCCCACTTGTCTTTCAGCCATCCAAGACATCAAATAAACCCTTGTAAAGCCACAAATATCTCAGATAAATTCGCAATTCAAAGTAATATAACTATTTCGTCATCTTTTTTTTTTTTTGCCAACACAATATTAACTCCCTACAGTCTTCACCTGTAATTCAGCAACTATCATTAAAAAGAGGTTAATCTTTGGGCCAGCTGGGAAGGAAGGGTATTCTGAAGACCCAAGATCTGAATATGTATCATCTGTTTTCTTTCCATCAAATCCAATCCTCCACATGCAGCACATAACTCCGAGAAGAGGAAAATGAAATGGTTAAACCATACAAATAATTCACTGAAGGATTAGTGCTCATGCAGCTGTACATTTATTTATATTTATAGCAAGCAAACTATGTAGAGATGACCATATTTTCCACCAGCAGAGCTTGCAGTGCTCCAGCCCTAGACAGATGACGTGCTCTGACATTAAGAACTGGAACGAGCCCTTTGCAATCAGGTGCCTCTGCAACAGCTCCTCTCATCCATACAGCAAATACTGACTTTAATGACTTCGTGTGCTTGACAGATTTATAGGAGAAAGCTAATTAGGTCATTGGTTATAAGCCAGCCCAAGAAGAACTACAGATTGCTGCAATCAGGAGCTCTGCATATACCCCAGGCTTAGGGAGGAGCACTGACCTGCTAAGAAATCCCAGCCCAAGCACCAGAATTCCCTTATGGATGACAGCAGCTCGGCTCCCTCCTATGAAACTGGTGGAGGCTGCCAAAACCCTCATGTCCCAAAATCCCACCTCATTGAGGTACCATCTCTCTCCAGCTTTCAGGAAGGGTCCTCCTCTCCCAAGCCTCTTCTAGAAAGCTTATCAGTTACATTTATAGAAAAAAAATAGCTGTATTTGCTTTGCAATAGTCTTTTAGTTTGCATTTTTATGGTAGAAAATGGTAAAACAGATCTATTCCTAGAAATACAGACAGGTTGTCCTACTAACTTCTTAAAGCATCTATTGAGTAGGGTACAACCACATACAAAGACCTAAAAAACAGGTCTGAGCAGCTCTGCTCCACTTTCTTGAAGGAAAAAAAAAAAAAAAAAAAAAAGAGCATTAACAGAGAAGCATCAAACTCTGGAGCAAACTTCCCCAAATGATCCATTCAAGGCTATACTGCTTATTTCTGACCCTTCTCATACTCAAGAAAGCTTCTTTTTTCTTACTTTTCAGATCTCTTGTAACACTGTAGAGGCCCAAAATGAAACTATCAGGGTTTCTGGGAAGGGCAGATTTAATTCTCTGATCTCAGCTGGACTCAGACTGCAGGACACTGTTTATCAAATACTAGCTCTACCGAAACTAATGATAAGGAGGATTTCCCTTGACCTCACCCAAAGGAGAATTTCACCCAAAGGGAAGGCATGCAGACTGGCATTAAAAACAAAAAAGGTAATTTTGAAGGTCTATAACATATTTCCTGCATTAGACAGCCCAATTATATGTTGTGCATCCATGAAACAACATGTACTTTAGCAGTTTTCTTGTCTTGCTTGTTGTTAGATAACAAATGGTGTTTGGAGAAGCCTCCTCCCATCCTAATTAATAGACTATGCCATCTTATCATATATGTTACCTGCTAAACTATGGCCTGTATTTTTGTTATATCTCTCTCAGCACATTAATTTGAGGCTTGAAAGCAACACCCAGTCTTAACAAACCTAAAGCAAAGCCTAAAGTTCAACCCCTCCTAATCTGCCATGGCTCACGGAGGTCATAAGGACCTCAAGCCTGACCTTACAGAACACGTATGACAGGGACATTTCCCCTCCCTTCCCATGAATTAACACTGGAAAGCAAAAAACTGCCAGAAGATTGGGATGGCATTTTCAACAGATGCTGAAAAATAACTTTTATGTGATATTAAATGACAGAGCAGCAAGTCCAAGCAAAGGCAAGAAAGAAATTGCTCATGGATGAGCCCTCTGAGCATATGAGGAGACAAAAGAGCAACGGTAAAGGTCTTCATGGCATTTCAGGATACTCACATCCCAAAACGTTTGTTGAAACCCAGCAAATCTCTGGCTGGACTTTATTTTACAGTTAGCAGGAAGTCATATGTTAAATTAGAAGTTAAATTTGAATAATTCAGTGTACACTCCTTAACATAAAAGAATTAAAGGGACAATTTCAGAACCTCATGAGTGCCACAAACTCATGTCAACACTCACTGGCGTCAGAATAAATTATTTCCAGACCTACCTGTTCAAGTTTAAAGATGTGTTGGTTAAAGTAGTGCTGCAAGCGCTCGTTGGCAAAGTTAATGCAGAACTGTTCGAAACTATTATTTTCATAGTCTTCAAACCCAAAAATATCAAGTACTCCAATGGATAAAGTCTGCAAGAAAAGTAAGAATGAGGATTAGAATAAAATCCCATAAATGAATTATTTGTACACAGTACATAACCAAAAGCATACAAACAGAATTAAACATACTTAATAGCAGGACTTTTAATTGTTACTAGAATTGTTGATACTATGCCATCTAAAAGACTTCATCTACATCAGAGAGACAACATGTAACTTTAGGTATCTGGGTAGATTGCTGTTTTCTAAAAGAAAAGTCCTTTTAGAGTTAGTGGTTTGGTGTTTTTAATTTATAGACAAATTGCCATCTTTGAAGAAACCTGAACCCAGTTCCAAGTTATTCTATTGGATTTAAGACAGTATTTATCTTTTGAGATAATGGGGATAGAGCTTGGAAAAAAAGGCTTACACCACGAAGACAGTCCAGAGAAACATGCTTACAAGGGGAATACAGGATGTCTAAGCTAACATGCTCGGGCTGCAAGCCTTCTGAAGAAACACGTACATGGCAGGGGCTTGCACGGAAATAATTCATTGCAATGAAGGAAAGTAAGTCTGGTCAGAGGTACAATACTATCAAACATAAAACATCCACCTTGCATATCAGATGGATCAGACGACTGTTTCCTACTGAGAAGCGTAACCCAGACGGACTGATTTTTGAAAATGTTGAGTCGCTCTCGCCTTACTGAAGGGGATTGTAAAGGAACGCAAAAATAGTAATGCTGCTGCAAAAACGGGCTCAAATCCATCCCGAGTAAGTTTCCTTCATAATCAAAAACTTAAAGCCACAGAGCTGTTGAGCATATAAAACAAAAGCTCCTTTTCTAACCTAAAGACCCAAGAGCGTGCTTTCCCTGCCTTCTGCACCCTTTAAAGACTTGGCTACTGCTTGCGTTGAATGGAGGTCTCTGAGCAGGGAAGGGAACCAAGCCTCATTTCCCATGGACCGCTGTCCTAGGGCTCCACGCTCTGGCACAGCCATCCCAGACCCTGCCACCAGGACACAAGAAATGCTCTGCAGGACCAGCCCAACACCTCCAGCCGTGGCAGCAGGACATCCCACCCTGGCATGACAGATACACTCCTCCCATTTAAACCCCCTGAACTTTGGTGCAGGCAGGTGCCCAGCAAGTAAGCCCAACCAAAGTTTATCCTGCTGTGTGAGGCTATCTGTTACAGCTCAGCACCAAACCCAAAAAAACCTGTTTGGCTGGAAACTGGGCTGATAAGCAGCTGAAACTGCAGTAACATAGCAGAAAATGTGACTGCAAATCACCTGCTTTACACTATGAGCATCTGCAGCCCTCCAGGCCCACTGAGCTCTCCCTCCACAGCCGCTGGCTGCACGGCAGGGATGTCCCCTGGAGCCTTTCAAGGTTACCCCTCGAGGCTGAGACATCCCTTAGCTGACCACCAGGCATCAGTGGGTTGGTAAGTGACATTCTTTGCATGCATGTAACATTTAAGGTACACACAGTAAGCTTCAGCAATAATCTCCACATCCCACACTAATTTTAAGTGTAGTAAACTGTGAAGTATTGACCGCCAATCCATCTGTACTTACTAATATTTTACATACCTAAATTTACTGATTAGAACTCATTAAACTAACTACTAGCTCAGACCTGGGCGATCTCTGACTCTTCTCCTGCGACACCTAGGTATGTCACCATGGCCCTTCTGCGGTCCAAACCCCTCTTCTACCACCACCCACAGTCCTGGGATGAGGGAGATAGAAAGGCACCTCTGTGCTCCCTTTAGTTCACGGGCAAGAGACGTGTGAAGAGGTACCCATCCCATCTTCTTGGTAACCCACTGACACTACGATCCCTCAAGTCTCTCAGGCCAACTTCTAGAAGCTCATGATAGAGAAGTGTTTTCTTTTACTAAATCCATACCCCACAACATAAATTGCACGATTTTGTGAATTACAGTTCTAAATCACCTTTTTCCCACCACTTTAACAATTTTGCAAACCTCAACCATATCCCAGCCCAGCCTTTTCTCCAAATTGAAGAGCCAAAGCCTGTTTAGTCTTTCCTTTTTCCCCTCTACCTACAATAACATCTTGAGATGCTCATCAAGACATGAGCGCACCAAGGTTTTCTCTGTTGGCAAAATGAGGCCAACGCTGCTGTGAATTCACAGCTTGCTTTGCAACCCCTGCCCCTCCCCCCTCACTGAACCAACCCTGCTTCCCCCATGCCAGCCAGGCAAGGCACAGCAGCAGACCCCCAGTCACATGTACTCTGGCCCACAAGCAAGTGCAACCCATCACCTCCTGGCTCAGATTATCCCTCCTTCCCTTCATGGGAGTAGAAACGTGGAGCTTTCTACTTTGTGTAGGTACTGGTTTTCATAAAACTTGAGCGCTCTGCCTTTTGGATGGATTTGGTAAATCCAGCAGAAGAGGGGCATGGGGATGTGACAGCAGATAAACCTCACTGACACAGGGAGCCAGGGTGAAAAGAGCCTTAAGTAGGTATAATTTTTGCTGCAATTTCCAAGCTTGTACATGACTGTTCTGTTAAACAAGTAATTAATAATTAGTTACGAATAGAACTCAGACTGTGTTCACCTAGCGAGCCTGTTGTCATCAGAAAAGGAGTGAAGAGCCTGAAGGACACGTGCATGGAGAGCTCCACTGGCAGTTTGTTAGCGAACCGCTCACTGGGGTCTAACCAAAGCCATCTCACTTACACACGGGCTCTGTTCATACGTTACAATTAATTAAATAAAAATATTAAGAGAGGTAAAAGCATGAGCACTAGTCAATGAACCAAACCTTAAGCAGGGAGGAGAAACACCCCCTCCTCACCACCTCAGAACAACCTGGCTTTAATGTTGGCACACTGGTTTTAATTTTATTGATCTTATCTGCACTCTGGATTTCATAAGACTAGCCTAACTCCACTGCCAGAGATACCACTCAGACTATCTATGCTGCACTTGGTCTGTTTTCAACAGATCATATAACGTGGGAAGAAAATATTCCTTCTGTGCTCGACTCCCGAGCAGGGACGCACCTACAGCTGGGGCAGACGCAGCTGCCGTGGGCAGAGCAGCCACCCGGCTCCCGAGCTGAACCTCCCCACGATACAGGCTTTGGCTGCCGGAACAAGTGAAAACACAATAAACAAAGCAGCATACAAGCACACTGGTAAGACCCTAACCCACTTTCCCAAGAGGTCTTTGGCTACTTTACCCTTCGTCCAGGCTTTTCTCCCTATCCCAGGGCCAGACAGAGTCTACCTCCTCACGCCTACCCATGCCATGACAAAGATGACTACTGAAGGTCCTTGGTCAGCTTCCCAGAAGTTCACATCACTTGGCAAAATGCCCATGAGAAACAGCCACTCAACCAGAAGATGGAAATTGGGAAGCCACCAGACCAAGGACTGAGCTTGGCAGAGGGATTTGCCCTCACTCCTTGCGTCTCCAGGGTCAAGCATCCTTTTCCTGATAGTTATTTCAGTTATAAAAGAATCCTGTTAAAAATATTATATTTTGAAGTTGTCTTTTAATAATTTTTTGCTGACAACTGAAATTAAACCAGCTCAGACAGGTAAAATGCATAGAACTAAGAAAAAATATATCTGTATTTAGCAAAGTCACTGCAGGTATCAAACCACGCGTACAAGAGGAGGAGAATTAATCCTGGCATTGTCACAGAGGGAAAACCAAGTGTTTTCCTCGCATCCTCAACACCTCCAGAACACACACTGGAGATGTGGGGTTCATATGGAGATATGGGTTTCACGCCAGACAAGGCAGGGCAGAGCTCTGCGGTGAAGCAGGCTGTCTGCCCTCTGCTGCAGGAGCCAGCATCACAGAGCCTGTGAAAGAAAGAGGCCAACACATGTAAGTTGGTAAGGATTTTAAAAACAAGAAATCGGGAATTTATGGCTATTTTCCTACCTTCTGCTGCCCCCCTCAGAATCTCATGGTACCTATGTAAAAGGGTTATATCACTTTTTCGATTATAAAAGCAGCCCAAATCTACCAGTACAGAGTCATTTCTTATATCAATGTGAAACAAAATTATTTTCATTGAGGTATGCATAAATGAAATTATTTTGTTAAACCGCCTGACAAAAGCCTGTAATCTGGCTGTTTTTAAGATGAAGTTTGCAGTCCAATATTTAAAGAAAATAATCAAAAGAATTTTACATTAACAAATCTTCTAATTCTCCAGTTTCACATTCACAGTTTGAATGAGTGCCATAAGGAAATCACGCTAAGGTATAATATGATTTAGACCTCAACTAGCCAAGCCTAGTTTACATGTCAATGCTGTTCCTTTACCAAAACTAACATTTAAGATTAACAAGTACACAGCACAGACAAGCCTGTGGCAGACCACCGTATTACTAAGTATATCAAATCTATAGCAAAATTCCTGTAATTATAAGTGTATGTATACAAGGATTTTCAGAATTTCGGCAAACTCTGGCTCAGTAAGGACTTTCTGGTTGAGATGATAAAAAGTGACCTCATGCTTTTCTAAAAATGTCACAGCTGTGACATTTAAACACCAAGCAGGAGCCTTAAGAGCTTTTGGCAAGTGACAGTCTCAAAGCACCTGAATAGACGCTCTCTAATTCCCGAACCACTAATAAATAGAATCGTTGGAGCTGATTTATGTCACCCCAACACACACTGTGATGGCAAACCACCACAGAAGTATATTTTGGCAATCTCAAATAGGTTTGGTTCAAAATCTGGGGAAAAATATTTTTTTATCTGTGTTTAAAAAAATATCTTTTTTTAAACAATATTCCAAAGTCAATACTGTAAAAAAAAAACCAAAATCAAACCAACCCAAAACCCTGTCACCACTAAATCTAAAAGGCCTTCTCCAATCTGCGTTGTCAGAAGAGGCAGTGATTTGCTACAAATTTGGAAACTGGGACCTAAAGCTAATTAACAGATGCACATTAAACCCATTTTGTGTTCAGCAATTCTTCCTCTGTTTCAGGTCAGATAGCCAAAAATTAACTAGTTGATTAATTTTAAATTTATTTTCTTCATAGCCATGAACTCTTCATGAATTCAACCCCGAGTTTTCTTCAAGGCCGTGCGTTAGCATTCACCACCATCGCCACATACACAGCACCTCACCTGAAAACAGCAGCAGGGGTGTTTAGGAAGAAATTAAGACACTTCACAAGAACCAATGGGAAAAATTAAAAAAAAAAACACCGTGGAAGAAATGCTTTTTGGTCTACCATGATCTACACTACATCATCATTTTACGCAACGAGATGGACTTTAACAATTCTTAACCTAATTTACAGAAGGGGAACTAAATAAGAGACTCTCTGAGGTTTAATAATCTAGCTCTCAAGAGGAGGAACAGTCTTCGACCTTGTTAATAAAGGTCAAATTTCAGACAGTTTGTAGAGGATTATGAGAACATCAAAAAAGCTGAGAGCAAGAGAGAAGACCAAGGAAAATGGAGTCAGAGTGAAACTGATACACAGCAGCACTGCTACAAGCATAAAACAAGTCATATCAAATAACTTATTCACAACTCAGTACAGAAACAATATGCTACAAATCCTATCAGCAAACAAGATAAGCCAAATCCCGCTGTGTTTTCCCGAAATAATTCACTGTACATTTAACTAAATTTGGGTATCAAAGGTCTGATTTACGTCTTCCAAATACTTGCTTGAAAAACAGTGGAAGAATGACGGCTGGGTGTTTATTTTTTTTTATCCAGCTTCATCTTTTGATCTTCTTCTTACTGCTGACATCAAATTGGGATATGAAAATTGTCTTCATTCCCATTGTCCCAGATTCTCCTGGGGTTTGGACATTGTTAGGATCTAGGTCTTCTTTCTTCCCACCTATCACTAAACCACCTCGTCCACCTGCAATAAAATAGCCCTAACTAGTTATAAACAGCCTCCCCGCCACATCCCACCTGCATGGCGGTTACCTCCGGCACCAGTCTGGCTGCATGTGAGTTTTGGCCAGCACCAGTTGCCCAGGTGGCTGGGGTAAAGCTGCTGTGCCCCAGCAGAAGCACGCTGCTGGAGGCTGGGCTGGCTGCACATGTTGCCACAGCCCACGGTGGAGAGCAAACCTGGGATTGCGCGGATGCTGTATGTGCATCCGTTAGTATTTATTGTCTTCTGCAACCTCCAGCCTTCACGTCAAAACCCTGCGCTACCGCAACCAGACGAAGGGTAGCTCTGGTCAAGCCAGTGTCTGTGAAGGTCGCACAGGTGTCCATGAATGTTTTTATAGGACAGCTGAGCATGACCACTGAAATAAAAATTTACACTCATGAAGAGATATACTTTAATATTAATTTTTCTCATCAACTTCAGGTGCAGTTCTCCCATATATACTCAGAATTCCGATGGTTTTGAGTCTTATTTTACCTCTGCAAAACACAACTGTCATATAAGAAAGCCTTCTGCCAAAAATCCACCATCTAACAACCTGAACCTTTACAACCTACAGGATTATTTCAGAATATTTCTTAAATGTCAGAGGAATATTGGTGGCAAGCGTGGGCTGGGATTAAGTGAGGACAGTTGCTGCAGGGTGAGTCATACTGCTCACCCACTGCAAACTCAGAAGTCAGCAACGTTTTGTGGTGAGGTGCAAGATAGTATTTTTCTTTCATAAATTAGAGACTCTGTGCATTTAGAAGATTTTTTTTAAGGAAGCTGGTAGATGCCAGCAAGTAGACATCATCCAAGTGCTGAGATCCTGCCTTGCAGCAAGGACGTATTCCCAGGGTCCAGAGATGCCCCTGCTCCAGTCTACCTTCCAGCTACTCGTTGGTGTTGCGTAACCTCAAGACCACATATGGGAGATTAAGAAGAACCTATATCCTCATCTGGGGGTTCTTCAAGCACAAGCTGAAAAGGATTTCAAGAGGATTATGAAGTGGTTGGAAAAACCAAATTAATCAGCATCAACTTGGTTCCTTTAGGGCAGAGAAGAGTGGTAACTGCTGGCTGGTGCCTCAGCGCCTGGGATGTCCTTGGCCACTCAATGGCAGTGACATCATTCCTCAAGAGCAAAGGAGCAGGTATTCCCAGCCCTGCCCAGTCCAGGTAGGCGCTTCTCCTCCCTCTGTGCTGGAAGGACCCAAGTCAGGGGCTAAAAAAACAGGGGTGAGGAGGTGACTCTGGAACAACTTGACAGAAAATTAGCTAGTCAATGTTTAAAGAAGCCGCTCGCGGCAGCTCTGTGCAACACACGTACACTCTCTTCTTTAACCTCCCTACCCATAGAACGGGCACGATTCGTGCATTTTCATGATTTCGGAGTGACTTGTGAAAAATCAATCAACGTTCATAGAGAACTCTGAAGAGAAAATTAATTACACTTCTGTCTCTAGAAATATATATTTCTCAGTATTTTGTGCACTACCTTCCTGTTTCAGCAAACCTGGCCAACATACAGCCCAGCACCGCTTCGCTGGACCCCTCTGCCAGCGGGAGCCTGACGTTCCTGCAGCACCGGATGCTGAGTGCATCCCTCGCGCAGGGCAGCACCGCTCAGGTGCCTGCTGCCTGACCTGCACCTTATGGCTACACTGTGTGATCCTGGGCAAAAAGAATGGGTTAGAAAACTGTGAATTGTGAATTTGTGAGACTATATAAGGAGATGGGCAGGGTGAAAGTGGTTACGCTGCACAGCATTCTTGGCTGGAGAAAGCAGAGGGTTAATATGCAGCGGCAATGCTGGCAAACAGCACAAATTTGGGCTGTTCTGGCTCTTACCTGCTGAGATTTGGGGTTGGCAACAAAAGTTTAATGGCCCGTAAACACCTACTGTTGTTCCCTGCTATTACAGACATGTTGACTAAGCCAACAATAGCGTCCTAGTCTGATTTTGTATTTAAATCTCATGGAACAGATGTTTTTTAACTGTCAGTGGATCATTAAAAATGAATCTGTATTTGAGATGCATTTCCTTGTCAAAACAAATCCACCTTTTCTGCTTTGCCAAATACATGAACAGAATTTGATTTTTTTTTCTTGACAGCCCAGACAAAACTTTTGATTACTTGCAAAAAAAACATCAGGAAAGAACACAACATTTTGGGTAAAATATTAAACAGAGGGGAAGGAAGCACGTGCAGTCATAAGACACACTGGATGTTATTCGCTTTAACAACCTTTCTTGTCAGAAAAGCATATTACCAACTTTTATATGCATGTATTTATTGCCAGTCTATAATTAGGCTCCGCAAGCATTTCTATGCAGTTACATAAAGGACCAACTACACTGCAAGACTCTGCAACTTTGGTCCTACAAACATAATTCAAACTTCATGTTAGCACTTTGCAAAACTATCCTCCTTTTGGCAGCTGCACCTTCAGCTCAGATGTACAACCCCCCTGAACCTGCCCTCCCGCCACCCCCCATTGCTGGCCCAGGGTAGCTGGCAAGATGCAGGTGCACATGTGCATGGTTGCATCCCATACAGCCATGCTTCTGGGGGTCAGCCTCCTCCCAACACATGCTCCCAATGAGCACGGATGAATGCAGGAAAGATTTGGGAAAGGATGTCCTGGGTCGCGGCATCCAGCCCCTGCTACTGCAGGAAGCGTCACGTCATCCTTTCCATCAATTCCTCGGGAAAGCGGGTCAGCACCGCACTGGCTTTGCTCTTCCCACCGGGACCTTTTTCCCCCCTAATCTCACTTTTCTGCTCGTTGTAGATGTGCTACCTCAGTACCTACGGACACCACAGCTTGTTTATTTTCATGGAGCAACTTCATCAAAACACCTCCAGTTAGCACGGCTTCCCTTTTTTCCCCCCCTCATTTTTATACGGTCCTATATTTCACACACAAGGAGGAAAATTATTTGGCATGGCTTCTGGAGGGGGTGGGGGAACAGGCTTTTGTGGCTACAACAAAACCTCTTCCCCAGCTGCTGTGGGGATATATTATTCAAGGTACTGCACCCTTCCCGGCTCAGCAAATGCCGCTTAAAGTAACGATGTACTCAGTCTAAAGTATTAACCGAGGAAAAATTAACTTCATGTTAAGTGATGTGCTTGGGTAATGTTTTATCCTGTAGTTACCCTATTTTAAAAACACAAGAGTACAGCCAAAAGAGCTGGCAAGATGTTACCTTGGTGCTTTCTTCCACGTCCTTTGAGTTGAGAAGTGCGTGGTTAATTCTGAACACTATCCAGTCGAACAGGGCGCTGTACAGCGATTTAGCCATGGAGTTTCGCACTGTCACAGCCTGAAAGGGAAATGAAAAAAGCTGATTGGAAGTGATGCCTGCCACTAAGATAGGGTTTGCTTCTCAAGCTCCCACATCCGATTTTCGTATTTCTCCCTTGCCAAAGCTTTTGTCCGCTATTTTAATTTATGCTGCATACGCCAATGGCCCTGATGCCATTGGGTGTTGGTTGCAATCCCAGGGCCATGCGACGTGCCCCCTGACTTTGGCTTGGTTTCTTTTGGTGCATTCAAGCAGATGATGCACGAGATCACACCATAAATCCCATCAGTGAAAAGAAAATAAAAACTATACAAATATTAAAAATAAATATGTATTTTTAAATTTTTTAATATAACATCACCAAGATCATTGAAGAGTTTATTCAGGGAGAAAGAAAGGTGGGTGGACATTGCACAGCAACGACAACAAGTGACATGAAAGCACACGCTGGGCAGGCAGTGCCTGGTACCAGCCGAAGGGTTACAAAAGGGCAGGCTAAACCCCCTACAGTAAATCTGTGAGCGTTACTGAAAACTTTGTTTCCCAGGTACTGCCAACATGAGCTACAAATCAGGGCAGGCCGACTGACTGCTCCTCCAACAGCTCTCCTGGCAAGCGGAATAAAACCTCTGGAAGAAAGGCCATTCCTACCACAGTGCTCACGGCCACAATGCAAAGAGATTTTGCTGGATCAACAGTGATGACAACCAAGATCCAGGGAGGGTGCCCGGGCTGCACCTTCCCAAACACGTGTGCTTCGGGACAGGCACCTACATACGTAACCCTAAAGCCATAATTCATATTTAAGGGCTATCTTTGTTCTTGCTGCCTGTGATTCTTCCTTGGTTTAAACTATTACCTTGAGTTTTATTGGAGTGCTTTGGTACATACTAGTCACTTAAAAATCTTATGACACCAGCTGTAACTGTTAAACTTCAGTTCATTTTAGCCACTGTAGAAGAATAAACAAGGGAACAGAAGGTTCACACATTGAGACCTTGAACTACAACGAATCAGTGGCTTGTCACACTTTGTCTTGTAGTCCTTCCCAAGAACCCTCCCTTCAAGGGACATCACCTGAGTGGCCTTATTTCACTGACCCAAAGCAAAAGAATAATGCTCACGTAGCATCATTTCTCTTCAATTAGCTTGTTCCCACCTCTTTTCCCTTTAATTCTTTATGAGAGCATTTTTTTAGTGCGAACACAAGCTGTTCTGCCAACATTTTGCTCTTAATGTGCAATTAATCCAGTACACCGTGTCGCTTTCTCGCCCTCTCAACTTGGAACAGGAGAAGGCAGTAATGTGGTCCGCAACTGCAGATGCTCGTGAGCTCACATTGTACATAAGCCTCTGTACGCTGCTAACCGTTGCTCGGGGGGAATAAAAAAGTTAGATAAGCCACGTTGCAAGGACAATTACAAAACATCACAACAGTTAAGAAGGAATTGCTTGCTTGCCCCAAAAAAGCATTGCTACAAACCAAAACCAAGCATACCATGAAAACAGATGAGCAACAGGACCAAAAGGATTTGTAGCGCAGAACCAAAATAGCACTTTTAAAGACTAAGGGTGAGCTCTTGAAATGTCTGAGCTATCCAACAAGTGTTGGAAAGCAGCTGGCATTTAGCAATCCAAACAGGTCTAGTCTCCAGTAACTTGGTTTTTGTTCCCTTTACTGAAGAAAAGGTTTTGGGGAGGGTTTTTTTGCTGTTTTTATTACAAGCAGCATGGGAGGGTTGAAGGTTTTTTTTCTGTCGTTTTTATTTTTCACATTTTCTCAAAATGTGGGGGAATATTTCAGTGACTAATAAAAAAATTAAAGACCATTCTCTCACTCCATGCTCCATCTCATCTTATTTGATTGGATAAAGCTGGAAAACAATCAGTGCCACTGTCACACCAGAAAAATTCAGTCTCTGGGGAAAAACCAAGGCCAAGACCCAGGAATGTTTCTCGCTGCCATCATGCTTTGTCCTAGCGTAAAGCAGCCCAATTAACTGCTCCAACACAAAGGCATGCAATTAGAAAGGAAAACCATTTCTGTTTAAAGACCACAAACAGCAGCATCGTTTCCTCTATACCGTCACACATGGGTTTATATTGCAATACTTTTCTTTCCCCCTTTTATTAGAGGCTACAGGGGATGTGCAGGTCTTTGCTGAATTATCCTCCTTTTTTCTAAAATAGATGAGGACATCATTAAGCCTGCACCATGCCAGCATTGCCCAGTTTCCTCCAGGGATGTTCAGGGTGGGCTGTAAGCCATGGCTCTTCCACCTCAGCTACATGGCAAGGGCAACCCACAGAGAGCTGCTTTCCTTGCTACACTTGGGACTCAAAACCACAATCAACAGCCCAGGTCTCAGATTCTTCAATATTTATTTTTAGAAGTGATGGCTGTATTGTAAGACCTGATAGGAAACTCTCAGTAAAGCAACATACAGAGAACATAGGCAGGGCAGAGCAGAGCACACACATACGTAGATTTCATTTGCAAATTTGTTGGCTCCTTATGAGCCAATTTCTTCTCTCTGTTTTACCAACAAATCTGGAGAATTCCTCAACAGATGTGCCATCAGAGCAGACTTGTGGTGGTGTGAAAAACAGCGCTGCACCCTGCACGCTCCCCAAACAATGAAATGCAGCGGTGCCGAAACTGGGATGCTTGCTTTGCCAGATACTCGCAGTCTCCTTGCAGGATTTCCACCACACACAGAGCTAAAAATCTGACTTTGGACACCCAAGTTGCTCCAGTGCTGCTGGGTGCTATGGAGTCCCACCAAAAGGGGCTCTCCAAGCTCAGCTCCCCACCCCTGATGGACCTGCTCATGAGGAGCAATGTCCACCAGCACTGGGAATGAAGTCCCCAGCATCCAACATCCACGGCACCCGAAGGCTGCAGTACCCAACCGGCAGCAGCTTTCTAAAATGAGGCATTTTTAATTGGCTTGAAGATTTGAAGACAGCACTTTGCCTTCTTGCAACATTCATTTAAAACGTATCAGCAAAAACATTAACCTATTTCATATGACTCAAGTTTTGTGGTTTTTTTTTCCATTTAAATAAATTTTTCTTTAGAATAGATCCTGGATGATGTTACATTATAAATAAAGCCCCTCACTATCCTAAACAAATCTCAACCTACCTAACATGAAGATCATCAGTGAATATTATTTCTTTTCAAATTAAGGAGCTGCTGCAATTTCAAGAGTACGATTTCACATTTCCCTCCAAATTGTTGGAATAGCCCGCTTTGAAAACAAGTTTTCCACTTATATTTTTTATTTAAGCCATTCACCTTGCATTGCCATATGCCACCATGCAGACAGCTCAAAACACCACTAGTCCATAAAACCCTTGAAATAAAAATAAATAAACCCCACCCTGTACAGCTGTTTGTCCTTTTCCATATGTTTTGCTTTTTCTTTTTCTGTTCAACAGGGTAAAGCTGCAGAGGCATGGCAGGGTAAAGGATGCTCAGCCTGCCCCGCCATTCCTGCTGCTCACATCACGACCTGGTGTGCGACACTCCAGGCACTCTGGCTTGTGACTCAAGGAAGGATTGCACCATGCACTTACATCCACTCCTATGCAGCATGGCATTTCAAATAAGTGCTTGAACATTTGCTCCTATAGTTATTCGGGTATATATTTATTCCTGTCTTTATTATCCTACATATATTAAATGTGAATATTGTCTGAAATTTATAGGAAATATTACATATGGATTGTCTTCAGGTAGTCACCTACAGCTTCTTGTCTCTTCTGTAAGTGTCATTACATGACATTTAGGCAGATCTAGAACACTGTGGCACTCATCAAACCATTTTTATTTCACTCACAAAGCAAAATAAAAATAGCTCCTGCAACACCAAAGCAAATCTCTCTGGCATCAAAGCGAGCGCAACATCTTGCACACATATGAAAATATTGCTGACTTGAAAACAAGATCTATCTTAAATGCACTTTTTAACTTGGCAATTCAGGAAATAATCTGAAGGCAAGGTTTTAATCAATAGGTTTCCTGCTTAGCAGGCTTGCAAAGATATGTATTTTATTTATTATATGCTAGAAATGCTACTTGTTGGGGTTGGCCAACTTCTGGATTAAAATATCTGGGTTTCTTTGTAAGACTGTATTGTCAAATTAATTGGCCTGAAAGTTTTCATAAAAGGCATCAGATTCAGGCTACCTTAAAAATAGATATACTTTGGAAACATCTGCCATAAGTATCAAGGGGAAGACAGACTTAAGAATTAAAATCTCTCTTTGAAGTGTTTTGGAGCAAGGACTTAAAGAGTTTCGGCAGCAACAGCCTGTGTTTTAGAGGCGGCAAAAGATATAATCTAAGAAAACCAAATTTGCTCAAATTAAAAGCCTCTGTAAAACACATTTGTATGTGCTCAGTAGATTCTTAATTCATAAGATTACAAACTCTCTAAACATATAGGAACGCATCTTCTGCCTGCTGCTGTCCCTACATCACCACCGCTCCCCACCCCAGGGTCAGGATTTCTTACTCCTGCTATTCTGCACTCAACTGAGATGTGAAACTCTGAGTAAAGGTCTTTTTCTGCTGGCATTATTCAAAATATTTGATGGTACCCTGATAATTCAGGAAAAGCAAAAGGATTACACCTCCCCCCCCCAAAATTTATAAATGGGAAAACAAGTGTGTCAAGTAAAAAAAAAACAAAACAAAAAACGAAAAAACCCACCCCACCCCCCCAAAAAACCACCATCAAACAAAACCAAGAGGCATTAACAATCTAAATAGTATGTCTGCTTAAAAAAAAATAATTAAAAAAATTTCTTCCCTTTCCCTAAAATAGTTCTGCTGGTTGCAATCGAATTAAAAAAAAAAAAATCAGTATTTTTTAGTTATTATCTATGAAACTTGAATTTTATAGGCTTCTTTGCTATAACAATACCATCTTTGCATTAGACAGTCCCATACCATCTTCTCTCACAGAACCAATGACTCATGAAGAGCAAAAACTCATGAAGAGAAAAAAGCTGTATGTGATGATGTAAATAGTGGTATTTTAATACACTTTTTTTTGCACTGTTTCTGTTGGCTGCTGTTAAAGCCTGGGGGGGGGGAGAAGGATGACCAGAGCCAGTATAGCTCTTAAGAAAAAAAATATTTTTAATAAATGCCAGAATGATGGTTTCTTCCACTGTGCTGCATATTCAGAAGCCACAGCATACACACAGATAACCAAGATTAAAGCACCCTTTTCACTTCCCAAAACCCTGGTTCACCCAGCAATTTTTTACTCACCCTGACACAATTTGGTTTTTTTTAAAAAAAATTAAATCTAAGGGAGCAATTTCATCCTACAAGCTGCCAGTTGAACTTTGCAGCTTTAAATACCAAAAAAAGCTGGGACTGCCACATCTGTAGTGCTGCACAAGCAGCTGGGCCCCTTTGCTGTACAGTTGTGTGCTGGATGCACCAACTCTCAAAAATTCATTAGAAAAAACACTGTGCGCTTCCAATTTCTTTTCGAACTTTCTTTCCCCTGCATGTCCCCCTGGACCTTCTTGGAGATGCAGGGCTGCCAGAAACAGTAGAACTCGGGCCCATGTTTGTGCAAAGTCTGCGCTGGCACTGCAATGTCACAGATCTTCTGGACTCCGGACTTGGTCCTGGAGCCAAAACCAGGAGGTACCTCCCGCACTTTGACCCCAACAGCGTACTAAGGCACTGGCTGGTGTAGGGGCAACACCAGCACTTAAGATATGTATACGTACAGCACATAATCCAATGGGGACCCTTCTATCCCAAAAACACATCCTGAAGCGAGCGCAGGCTGCCAGCAAGGTGGTCCGTCACAACCAAACTGAGCTCAGTCCACTTTCTATTTACATGGCTGGCTGGGTTTGGTGCTCAAGGAAGGCTTAATTTACGGTACCCTTATCAAACACAGCTCTTGATTTCACCTTCTTGACACAGCCCAGTACAGAAGATGCGCCAAGCTCTGCCCTGCTTTTGGACTCATCTCCGCGTAAAACCAACAGATGACTCAGCCAGGCGCACAGGGAAGAGATGCCCACATACCACTGGACAGATCTTCATCCTTCTCCAACTCCTTTTCCCCCCAGCACCACTGCAGGCTCTGAGGGCCACCCTGGTGCCCTGCCCTCCTGGCAGATGCCCAGGTAACCTTTTAGAGCCATTTTCACATCATCTCCCCAGCGTGCAACCCATGATCCTTACTGGATTCAGCATCTATATTGCTGACTCGCTAACAGATGCGCAAGGGCAAGCAATAGCTCAACTCCAATAACAAAACCCCAAGTATTGTAAGTCTGTCAGACTATGGGGAATAAATAAAGCCTGGAGTATGGATAGACATAGGAATGGAGATGGGTGGAAACAAATGTCGAAAGGCTTTGAAAGGCAAGGAGCACCAGTTTACTGCACCAGTAACTGCAACAATATCCCGGTGATTGCACGTCCTGGGGAGCAGAAGACAAACAGACCCTGCTGCAGGAAAAACCATCGAGATGCTGTGGGAAGCTATGTGGTTTTAATCAAACGCTTCCATCGCCAAGATGAGCATTTACTGGAGTATGGACCCCACTAACTCCAGCAAGATCCAGAGTGATACTGAAATACAAAAGCCAGATCCTCTCCCCACAGTTACTCCATCCAAACCAAACAAACAGTTGACTGTATCTGGAACAGCAACCAGGCTCCAACATTCAACTTTAAACATTTTTGACCCAAACAAAAACATAGCATGAAGGGCTCTTGTAACTAGCATAAACACTTTCACTAACATTTTGTTTTAAAAAAGCCTGCAGAAAATAAATAACCATTTATGTGCAGTGCATCACTCTACACGTACACTCAGAAAACGAAAAAGAAGCAGAAGCAAAGCCAAGTTTATCCCTTTCGTTATTGCTTAGAAAGTGCGCTATATTGATGTGCTGATCACTTCTGCGTAAGAAATGATTCCCAAGTGGTGTCTGAGAGACAGCTACAGATCTCTAAAGACTTTAAACATCTTAGCTCATTGAGAGGTCTGCCCATCTTCCCTCACTGCTAATGCAAAGGATGAGATAAACTGATCCTGGACAAACAGAACAGAAAGGCTGGGTGATGGGTATCTGGGTACAGGCAGCTCTTATGACCAGTTCATAAAAAAAGCAATTACATCTTAACAGCCACTGAGTTTGCTCAGGAGGGATGCTGAGCATCACTCCATCACTACTACCTCCCAAGCGCAGGAGACACTGCACACTCCTCTCTAGAAAAGTGAGGCAGAAAAACCCAAAGAGCATTTTGCACAGAAAAAAATGCCCTTTAATGCATGCATATTGGGCAGCAGCAATCTATTTTGGGTCACTATTGTAAAAAAAATGCAGCTTATGAAGGGTCTGGGCACCCAGAGCTAGGTTTTTGGATCCCAGTTCTTAAGTACAGACTGAGTTAATGAGAAGCAGACTTACAAAATAGAACTGGAGAGTAAGCATAAGCATCAAACTGAATTAAAGCTCTAATGAGATTAACCCTCCATAAAGTTTATTAACTGTGACAGTGTGCAACCCTTATCCTGTTTCTTCAGGATTATTCAAATCTATGAAACATCCATAAAGAGATGCTGAACGACTCAGTTGGTCAACATGTTATTACACCTTCAACTACTTTCTGTCAGCATTATGCCATTAAATCCCAGTTTTTCACCAGACAATACCACAGACATGGGAGCGAGGTCAGTGTACCCACTCCCAGATTTTCTAAAAGCTGTAAGTACTTGAAAACTGGCTGTTTAAATGCCATTTCTCAAGCACACCTCTGGAAAATTTGTTGGATCTAGAATAGATTTGTTAGAAGACACCAATGACTTGTTGCTTTGCTGTTAGCTAGAAGACTTGTTGCCTTGTTAGCCACAGTGCTTTCCTCCTCCAGTTTTTCAGCACTTCCCCTAGAGCCTGTGTGTGCGTGTACCTGGTGATGGACATAAGTGTTATTTGCTCACACTGGATACACCCATTGCCAGCACCTGTGCTCCCTACAAATGCAAAACTCACCCATCCCCAAAAGTCTGGCTTTGCAAGCAACTCTCCTTGTGAACTTCCCCATAAGAACCTGCAATAGCCCCCAGAAATTTATTTGTTAAAATACAAATGATCTTGATACAGCTGTAGAAACTACCTATGGATTCTTTCTCTCCTCGTGACCCACCAGCTCTTCCATAACACGTGCCTGAACACATGTGTGCGTGGGGGTTTCCTGCCCTCTAGGAAGAAAACAAGCAATGCTCTCCTTTCAGATCCCTGTCGACAAATACTTAGAAAAAACCACCAATTCGAGTAATTCCAGGATGACAAGAAAAATTTCTTTCAGACTGTGAAGTCTGCAAGACTTGGTGTAAAACACAAAGGCAGGAATAAAGTTATTTCAGTAAAGCCAGGCATCACAAAATAACGTTTTCTGATTGTGTATAATAGAAACAGAGATTCCTCTTCTCTTCAGGAAATAAGATACGAACACAGGAAGAAAGGAAATATCCCCTTCTCCCTCAGGGCCTTTGATAGACTTCCTATAATTTCTATACAAGGATGAAAGGTGCTTCCAATGAAATATTTGGGGTGGGGGTGCATGGAAAGGCAACACTAAGATTCTTCCTCTTCAGGAAATCCCTCCAAAAATCAAATCTGTATATATTTTTTTAGTGGTTCTATGGGGGCTTTGTTTATTTTTCTTTTAATATGTGGAATAAATTTCAGTGCATTACCCGATGAATCAATTGGCATTTCTGCTCAGGGATTTGGCACTAAATCCCAGGAACCTGTTGATATCCTACAAAAAAAAAAATAATTCTGTGAGCCATTATCATACACAGGATTTGATCTTTGTTATCATTTGATGTCTGTTTCAAAATCCTTATCAGCCATTCCCATTTCCCCCCCATTTATTCTCTTAAGGTAAAATCTGGCTTCATAATTACATCTGTACTTACTGTAACACAAATGTCTTATTCTGGGATGACTCAGAGGAAAAACACCACATTTTAATATCTACTGAATTTTTGCCTATGGTATTTAGCTAACATCATCTGATGATGCCTCCCTCCCTCTTTCAATCAATTCTGTGGGTTTGAGCAATATATATAATTTTCAAACGGGGGGGAAAAAAAACATCAGGAAAAAAGTGTATTTGTTTTCTTATTTGACTCACAGTATCTATTCAACAAAATTACGCTGTGTGCATAAGTTACACAATAAATCAGTTTCTATTCTAAAAAAATCCACATTTTTCTCTCAAAAAAATGAAAAGAAAAATATTAGCAATGCTTAGCCAGTGTGAAGAGCTGCCACTACCAGGAATAGGATTTATCCGAGATTAGAACAAGCAAAACCAAGAGCTATTCAAGCTCTCCAAACGCACTTGATTTGTATCTCATGAAGGGGTCTAACGAGCAGCAACAGCCGCCAATCTCCCACCCTCAGTAAACCTTGGACACGCAGTCAATTGAAAACAGCACACATGGGCATCCTGGTGACAATCTCTGCAGCAGTCATGAAACACATGACTAAATAAAACAGACTCAAAATATACTTTTATTTGAATAGGGCTTAAGGCTGCCAGCTACTAATAAGAGTGCTAGCATTGGGCAAGTAGCTACTGCTAAAATACTATTAAAATCCAATTTTCATATCTCCAACACTGTTACTGCTCCATGAGGGCTGAAAAAACACCCTATGTCAGGTGGCTTCAGCTTGGGTTTGTCGTTGTACAGTCAGGAGACAGCTGCCAAGGGTGGCTCATTGGGTCTATCCCTCCTGCCTGAGAGGGAGCAGCATCTGAAGGGAGAGACACATAGCTGTGAAGCACAGCTAAATGAGGGAAGGAGCAGAAAACGAGGAGGATGGTGATGAAGTATAGTAGCACTGCACACAAAACCTGCTGGCACACAGCATCCCCTCTACAGTTCACCACCAAAGTTGGGAAAACGTTTTTGGATTTGAAAAAAATAGATTAAAACCTATAAATTGCTGGAATTAGGCACGGCCTAAATCCCTCTTTTTGTCCAAATGCAGGTTTTAGTGTCTCATTCTTATCTCACATCAGCTTCAGCCTGTTCGGCGGGTCCCAAGTCACATGTGTGTGTGGACACAGAATTATGGTTTCCTGCTGGCTTTCTATTTATGACAGAATACATCGTGCGTCTGGTTTACATTCACAGCCATGTCCTGCGGCGGGAGATAGATTAAGCAGCTTTTGTGGTTCACCCTCTGGGTCACGGGACATAGGCTGAGACAGGCAGGCTTAGCTTTTTTTTTTTTTTTTTTTTTTTAAACAGAGGCTTAACACCCAGAGGAAAGTACTCTTGCAGGATATCAGACTCTAGCTTAATCCCTATCTTGGCATCAAGGAGTATTATATCATACTCGGGCTGGATAAGTATGATGTAATTTTCCATACTCGTATTTTATCTTAGCATCATATTAAAATCCTGTCATTCTCATGTTTGCTTTTCCTAAGAGAACTCTAATCATTAACGCACCATGCTGACTCCAGCCTGCAAAAGGTTCTTTTTAATGATTTTTATGTTTGATTAAAGAGGAGGAAAATTTATTTAAAAGCATCATTGGAAGAAGAGTGAAAAATGCGAGTACAATTACAAAAAAAAAGTTAATTTAAAAAATGCAGTAAACTTTCCCGAAAACACTCATTTTTATGTTTTACCTCTACAAATGTACCTGCAAACTATATACTTAAAACAAAACTAAAACCCCTAAGCCTTGCACTACCCACAGCTGCTGGCTCCTGTCTTCCCGGCTGGCTGCCATGTCCTGGCAGAAACATTCCACCATCACCCCGGAGCCGAGGCAGCATGCTGTACTGCCAATGGATTTTATCCAAGAGATGCAAGTGTCAATGAAGTTTTCCAGAACTTATGGGTGGATTTTTCAATGAGAAAAAATAGACTGGAATGTCACTACAATACAATACCAAATTGTTGTCCAATACAACACTGAAACATGAAGGCATTGCAGAATTTTTTCACTCAATCAGTTATAAAGTTCTCAGATTGAGAGACATTTTTTCTTTTTGGTACTAGTTTCCAGCTTTACATATCAAATACTGGTTTTTAATTTTTCTTGTGCTCTCCCTTCTCTAGGACCAGTCTCCCAGTACCTTCACAACCACCTTCCTTAGACAAAAGGTCCATCTCCAACCTGCCAGACTGTATGACTCAGAGGTATTTTCAGGGGCTCTCCCAAACTATGCCAACCCCCTTCCCAAAAAATCCCAGCCACAACAGGAGAAGTCAAATCAATGGCTTTGTCCAGTGAGACAGTCTTCCTGCATCAGGGTATCATCAGGTTGACAAGAAAGCCCTTCAGAGCTACTAGCTTACCTGCTACTCTAGCAAATAAGAAACCATTAATCACTAGTTACTTTTTAAATAAAAATATAGTATTTTTTTAAATAAAAACATTTTTAATATTGCAGTCTTTGTCATGAGTTAATGCATTCATTCTTACACTGCTTCCTCTCTTGCCTACGTTCCCACTGAGACTGCTCAGGCTGTTCCTGTGCTGACACGACTCCCCGGAAATAACAGGTGGTGTCTGCATGCTCCGGCAACCTGCTCCCTCCTGACTTGTGTCCTCCTGTTGTTAGATGCATGTAAATGGGGAAAATGAAGTGGAAAATGTGAAACAAAAAAGTCTTCCGTGGGTGTTGAGGACCCACCTATTGTACCTCAGCTAGTGATAGGCAGGACTTGGAAGAGGACAGATGGGGACCAATCATCCCCATCACAGACTGAAGCCTGCCATTTATTTTTAAAGACACTTTGCAAGTCCCTGTCTATAATATTGTCATATTGTAGCTGAATATGTGATATGCTGCGGTCATACTTTTCATAAAGAGCACCAGGTTACAGCCAAACCCAAACTAAACCAACAAAATCTTGTTAGCTGTTTTCTGTCTCAGCTGTGGAGTCATGCGGTTACAAGCATCATCTTCCTGAAAAGACTGAAGTCAAAGCCTTCTGGTCTAGACAGCATGGTTAGAAAGTGTCATCTGTAACACATCAAGAAAGAAAAATACCCACCCTCTCTTCCTGAAATAAAACTCTTCCAGAAAACGAGCCTGTGGCTCTCGGTTCTCCCTGTGAAGGGAAGGGTGAGAGAAGGGACACATCAATCACGCGCCCTGAAAGGTGCTCACATCACATGGTCACGAGGCCACCATAAACAGCTGCAGACCATCAGTCACCAGGCAGCCAAATTTGCTGATGGCAAAGGTTTCAAACACTTTTTTTTTCCCCAAACAAAAATGTGTTTTCCTTCACTATGTTCATCCAGAGAGTCTGTCCTATCAAAAGCATGGACCGAGATCCCACTCAATCCACGTTTTCACATTGAAACTGGTACGGAAATAAATGAATAGGTCACTCAGTGGCACAAGAAGTAGATGTGTGACCTGACCTGAGGAGGAACCTGTAGGCTACGCTTAGGGAAATTTGATCACCACTTTACAGGCACAACGTACCAGCACTCTACCGTGAAGTCCAACACATCACCACAAATAGCACTCGACCTTTTACAAGCCAAATCCTGCCTTTCCATGGGCCCTTCCCAAGCAGAAGACACTATTGTAGAAAAACTTGTTCTGCCAGTGTATCATCATCTTCACTACAGGCTGGGGTTTTGGCAAGCTTCCTCAAAGAGAAATTATTTCTCGTCACAACTTGGCTGTTATAGCCGTAGAAGCAAAGTCTGTGCAACAGAACCTGTCCAGCCATGGAGCTTCTATGCCTCCTCCTCCTCCAGGTACTGAAGAACAGCCTTAAGCTGAGAAGAAATCAAACTAAATTTATTCAGATTGGCATTATATAGAAAAAGCCCATATTCCAAGCAACTGTACCAAAACTACATCCCATGTGGGAAGAGCAGACTTGCTAACCCAGGAATGGCTTTTTCCATTCCTATGAAACTTGTCACATGCATTTATCCTAAACTTAAGCAACAAAAGGGACTCTGTGAAATTAAAGCATCTTTTCAGTAATGAGACGCAATTAAAGGAAATCTTTAAAGAGTCAAGAATGGATTTGATGATAGGAAGGGCAGCTGGGGTGGGGACGTCCGTTATGGGCAGAGTAGTCCATGGCAAATCAGCATTTGCCTTCTTAAAGTCACGATTTTGGACTTTGCTCAGAAATCTTGAAATTCAAACATCTTCCTTTTCTCCCAGACTTTAGTGCCAAATAAATAGCATGAATGCAGCTAAGACACAAGAAGTTTCATGGTGGCACAGAGCAGCAGAATGACCATAACAGCTCTGGCACACGAGTGACGGGTTCCCCAGGTGTTCAGGTGTACGTTGGCAGCCAAGAAGGTCTGCAGGTCTGGGAGATCCTCAGAGACATGAGCTCTGTTCAGCCAGATCTCAGCATCATCTCCCATGCACTACTTTGTGGGAAAGTTAGGGCATATAATCATATAATAACATGAAAACATAATGAAAACAGGTTAAAAAAAGACCGAACGTCAATGGACTCTAGTCTTTCTAATAAAGGAAGGATGCTGTATCCCATGAAGAAACACATGCAGGACACCAGTCTGATAAAACCACTAGTCTCATCTAATCTGTATTCTGTCACCAAGCACAGCTGGTCCTTGCATTTTGAAGGGAAAAATGAGAAACTTAATCCCATGAAACAGTTTCTTTTGAAGTTCTACACTGACAGGTTGCCCTCATGTCCTGAAGCAGAGACGCTTGCTCGGCTCTTAAAAGCTTTGTGGGGTTTCAGTTTTATTCTATTAATATTTATCTGTTAACTCTGAATACACTCATCAACGTACCAGGTCTTCAAAGGAGCCCTGCTAAGCTCCTGATGCTAATAACCTGTGGTGACGAGTCTCCTAAGCTAATGGGGTTTGGCATATGTAGGTGCTTCCAGCAGTTTTGCTACTTTCTATGCCATTAAGTGTCCCTGTCCTCATACTTCAGGACTGAAAATTTTCATTCCACTTTCTTCATGCTATTCATTATTTTCTCTCCTACTTTTTCTCCTCTTAAGATTTTCAGTCTGTTAAATCCTCATGATTAGTTACAACTATGATCTTTTCCTTTGGGTTTTTGGTTTGTGTTTTTTTTTGTTTGTTTTTGTTTTTTAAACATCTTAGGTAATGTTATGCCATTTGGCCCCGAAACTCCATTCCTTTTCTTTTTATAATGGTCTGAAAAAGGCATTAGACAGTACCACTACTAGCACATAAGCTAATGAAACATCGCTCAACTCTTTGCTGTAATGAAGTACTTTTTTCCCCTCATTAAGGTCTGCTCCACAAGGCTTCTCCATCTTGTGTCTCTGCCAATTAACTGTTACCATGCCAAAAATTAAATGTTCTCTCCAAGCCTAAGCCACTTACGCAGCACAGTTTATTGTCCAAAATAACCACCCTGTGATAGTTATTCATGAACATGCCAAGTGGCTTCTATTCACCAGCAAGAAATTCATCCCAGGTGAAGGAGGTCAAGGTGAAGTGACACTTCATGACATGGAAAAAAAAAAAGTCTCATGGCATCATGCCACCGGAACGGAGACATGTGCCTACCCCACCGCTCCTGGGCAAGAAGGGTTTCCGCCTCTCCCCCGTTCTCCACACAGCACAATACTGGTGTTTACTAGACTTCTACTGAGCTTATCAAAAGGACACAAACCCAACTCTCCTTCCACTCCAAGGACTTTCTCTAGGTTGGTTAATTGAGCCAGAACAGACCCAGGGATGATGAACATCTGAGACAAAGGACAAAGCGAGGCTGCCCAGCCCTCAGCAAAGGCAGACAGAAGACCTGGACTGTCTTCTCCTGCTTTACTGTCATACTAAAACCACAGTTCAATGCTCATTACCCTCTGCTTTTTTCTGCCATAGCAGGTTTTCAGGAGACTGAATATTTTGGTTAGCAAATCTAACCTGAATTGCATAAATGCTTTTCTAACTAATCATTAGCTGATTTCACATGGACCTATAGCTGCACATATTTATGCAGAACAAAAAGCGCTTCACAGATTCAATTGCAATTTGAGTGCTCTGCACACCATCACGGAACAGTTCAACGGTGTCCAGCCATGGCCACATAACCACCTGCCTGTAACACTCATTTGCTAAATAGCATATAGCCATTTAAGCAAAGGTATGATGGCACATTACATCCTATAAAACCTTTCAAATTAAAATTTTCAAAATATCTTGGCATTACATAGAATGTTAGCAGACCCCAAGGAACTAGGGATACTTAGGGCAGTGCGGAGGGACTTAAAAAAATGTTTGCATTCCAAGTCTTGCTGTCACAAGATAGAAGAGTGCTATAGGGGCAGGAAATAACATGCCTCTTTTTTTGTGCTCCACAACATCTGCTTGCAGGCCCCCCCCCCCCCCCCCCCCCCCCGGGAATACAACCCAGTCCCCTTCAGTTCTCTGGTTTTTAAGACAACCATTTTCCAGTTGCAATTATGAACACACATTAAATTAAACACAAGTCATATTTATGGTGACATCACATCAGACAACTAGCTCCTAACAGCTTTCAAAATTAAAGGGAGGGAAGAATCAGGTCACTTGTTGCCCAAGAAGTTTTCTCACATATTTTATTTCCATTCTGTTGGCCAATTTCACATCAGGTTTCTTCCGGAAGTGTGAATGAATTAACTAACCCACCCTTAGGGATAAAATGTCCTTGGTCACAAATGGCTGAAAGCTACAAAAATCTGCTAAACTGACATCTTTTTGCAAAGTCATTCACTTAAGAAATACCATCAGAACTAAATTAATTGGAAACATCACGGAAAAAACTATTTTCTGGAGCAGTGTAAAAGAGGACTCACTAACAGATGTATTTACTTTGATAATGAGTTTTTCCTCATTCGATGAAGAACATGGGAGAGTACAGAGACTGGTGAAAAACAGAGAAGCAGGTGGCAGACACCAGCCTGACACACAGAACAAACAGGATGGAAACATGGTGGGGACGGCTGAGGGGCTCAGACACAGGGCTCACCTCTGGCGTGATGCAAAGGGGGAGTGGGTACCACCAGCCAAGATGCTGAATGGATACGAGAGAGGTACGTGCTTCAACTAATGGCCTTGGAGACTTGCAGTAAGCGGAAATGGGGAAAAACTGAATTCTTTGAATTATTTAGATAGAAGCAGGAAGACAGACACAGCCCAGAAGGGCAGTGCCTTGCACAGGTTAAGATGATGCTCAGATTATACAAGAAGGATCAAGATAAAAATTTTTAACAACTCCCAAGTTCTCCACAAAGATTTTACTAAAGTGCTCTGCTCCTGCATTGGCTGTGTGTTTCCTATCAAACATCAGCTAAGCCATTTAATATTTATCATGTTTGGTTGTTGGTTTTTTTTCTTTTACATATCTGAAGTGTGGCTTATGAAACTTCCCTACCTCAGTAGGAGAAGTGCAAAAATCCACATAATAATATATGAAGAAAATGCTAGAGTCTGGAGTTGAGGGGCACTTGGGGAAGGACAACAGCAACCCCTGGCCTGTGTTATTATTCTGTTGCCATTAAAATCCTTTTTCCCTCATTTCATCTGTGTGCCTGCTGTATTTTACCTTATTAGGAAGAAGAATACTGTGGCTGCAGAGAGATCCCAGCGTTCAAGACAGACCTGAATCAAATACTCTGACCATCCCAGACACCACTGATGGCTCTCTTGCTCCCGTAGTCAAATGTCTTTTCGAAGGGTCCTTACCACCGCATTTGATTTGCTAAATGAAGTGGACTTGGCCAGCTCACTGTTACTAAATGCTGTCCTCACCCTCCACAGATACACCATGATTTCTCTGGAAATGCATTAACTGCTGCTAGCTCCATTAATGCACCATCTCATTCTTGATAAAGACATAGGCAGCTGGTTTGGACAACAAACCCAGACCTCCGAACACAACTGCAGCCTTTCATGTCCATGCAGCCTTTTTTCCCCAAGTTTATCTACAGTGTAAAGCTTCTAAACCTTAGCACTAGACCAAATTACGCAGTCATTCCAAACACCACATTAAAATACCATCCAGCTACTATAAAAGGAAAAGTGAATGGTTTCAGGAGGCAGCTCTGCGGCAGACAAGCCAGTGTGGCTCTGAAGATAAGAGGCAGCTGCCAGAGGTAAATATAAGCATTATTTATGGATGTGGTGTCCTCACTCATTTAAATTTCGACAAGTGCTGGAGATGCAGACTGAGAGCCAACGGGCAGCTCTCCCTGCAGGGCTGCAGATACGTGGTGTCTACTATCAAGCCCACGTTTGCCATCAGTGCCACAGCAAGGAGAGGCTGCAATTACAGAGCAGTGTTGAATTTTACCTTCAAAGCCAGGTCTCTCCTTGACTGCCTCTTTTTCATTTCAGAAATACCAGTAGCTCCAGCAATGCAGGAATGTACTTGAATGTTAACGCCATGGTCAGATACAACCTCTTAACAATACAACACAATTTACTGAACAATCAAAAAATCTGACGGCACATTACACTTTGCAGAGTCTTCCTGAAGAACCACATGCTCATTCCATAACCCTTGTAATGCCCTGAGGACAGGCACTGACTACACGCCAAGAAACAACCGATCACACCTTGAAATGGGAGCTCAGTTCACAAGTTTATCTGCTGCTGGCTGTGGCCCTGCTCAAGCAGACGCTGCCGTTGCATGTCTTGTACCCCCCTGGGCCAAATAAAGTAAACCAAAATCTCTATGTGCTGGGAAGAACTTAGAATTTTATCAGCTGAAGAGAACTTGTTCGGTTGAAGATGACTGTACTGGCAACTCCTGGTACAGAGGAGGCAGTGCTTTTGCTTTGTGGGACTTCAAGACAACATTTTAACGCATTAACCTGATTTAGGTCCTCCAAGGTCATCCAGCAGAACAGCTGTATGCAGGCAAGACTGAAGAAGCCTTACTTACTGAAAGAAACAGAGTTGGCAAAGCCAAAATTTAAGCCCAACTAAAAAACGGCATGCAACTCGCTGTGGCATAGCCCAACATGCCTCATGGGGGCAAAGCCATCAAGAAAAGTCGTAAGTAGCACAATATGGATTAACAGAGAGGAGATGGTTGTTAATTGCTGTTGTCACCTTCGACACTGTAGGCTTCAGGCTAATGGAAGTCCGTTCACCAGTTGTCTCCACAAGGACATTTTACAGTACCTTTTACACAAGCATCAAAATGTGCCAGAATGAAATATTTAGTTTTACATAAATTACTGCAAAGATGAACAGAACAAACCCAGGAAGAGAGCCTGATTGTTGCCAAGTGCTCAAACCACTGCTGGAAAAAAAAAAAAGTCCCAAAGCACAGGACAGTGTTTCTAATCATCACACAATAACAACGCAGTGAGCAAGCATGCAGACAGAGAGGAATGCAGCATCACTGCAAATCCAACAAAGGCGTCCCCTCCATGTGCTTGTGGGACTACAGCTCGGGAAAATGGAAGAGAAAAGGCTTGACTTGGTATAATAAAGTCCAATCTCAGCTCTAATGTGTCCCAGCCTCTGAAGGAAAAGATTACTCCAGGCCACCTACATCTCCTCTGCCCATTCAAGACTATTAAGGCGAGGGTGACAATTGTCACACAGGGACCCTGAGGTTATAGATCTCACAGGAGCCAGGCTGTGGTCACAGAATGATCACATTAGCATTAGCCATTCCATGGAAAGTATTCCTATGTTGAGTTGTCATCCACATGTATTTCAACACTGTCTGATGAAAGGGATCAGCAAATGACAGCCCCTGTGCAGAGCAGAGAAAGTGAAACAATGCCTGAACCCCCAGGGGCATGTCCAGCCACCCACGCTGAATACAGTATGTGTCTTTAGTATGGAGCAGATGCACATAGGAACCTCCATCAAAGCTCAGGAACCCACCCCAAATGTAAGATCTCTCAAGGCTTTTTACTTAATAATGTTTATTTCAAATTAAAGCACCATACTTCTAACTCTTTGCTAGTAACTAAAAATTTAGGAAGAGATAGAAGACAACCAAGGAACCCAGGTCTGTGAGTGCTCACCTACAGAGCCAATGGCTCCATCAGGATCAGTCTCCTCAACAACAAACTCTCCCGCTGTCCTGGGCAGTCTCATCAGTGATGCTGGAGGTAGAATAGCCCAAGGCTATTTAATCCCATTTCACCTAGAGAGCCCAATAACGTACTATTTCCACTCACAGGCAAGACAGTAGATTTCAGAACCAAATAAAACTTCTTAGAATTCCTTCTTTTGCTGAGTTGTTGCTCTTCTTTTATAACTGCTACACTGTACAGGCTGCCTGTATAAAATCATTCAAAGCCTTGGAATGCACTTGGGTAGATCCAAACTGCTCTTCTTGATGGCATAAAAAAGCAAGCGCATGCCAAAATGACATTTTTACAATCCTTTTTTGAGAGCCACTGCAGTAGTCTTTTCCAGACAAACTGCTCTGAAACCTTCAGTGTATCAACAAGCCATGCAAAAAACATCACACATTCAGCATCCAAAAAATAAAGTACCTGCTACATACATCATCACTTTATCAGAAAAGGCAGCTGCCTCTGAGTTATAGGAACTGTGGTGGGACAGTCATGTCTGAAAATCCTCAAAACCTCAATCACTCCACCCATTTGAGCCAACTATAATGCTCTTTTGTAAAACACACAAGAAGAATAACCGGCACTGTTGGGAACCAATGAGCTAACAATCCAATTAGTCATGAGTGGGATTATCAGATATTCTCTGTAAAGTCCCAAAATGTCAAATGAACCTTACTCTTCCTCCCCGATTCAGACAGATCTGATCTAAGTCACCTCTCTTACTGCCCCAGCCAGACAAAGACCAGGAGAAGACCTCTTATTATGGTGAGGTTCCAGTCAGAGCATCTCCAATTCTGCGCTAGTACATCGAGCATGAGCAAGCAGCAGCAAACCTCCCAGCAGAGAGAAGCCATTGCCAGGTAAAATTTGGTGGTCAGGATGCTAATGTTGTAAGGCCAGCGAATGAAACACATGGGTGGTGCCTATCTTTTCTTAATACAGTTCATAGCTGCTTACAAAATGGTTCTGTCATGGAGATTGCATCAACCTTTCCCACCAGAGCCTTGTGCTCCTTTGTCTTACCCCACAGTCACCACAATCACTAGACCTTCGCCTTTCATGTCTTGTACTAGTTATTGGTGACAAACCTTTCTAAGTGAGTACCTGAGATTTGTGAGCATAGACATCACCAAAACCATTCTGGAAAGCACTTGAGAAATTCATGCTCAGGCAGTTTAGGCAGCAAGAGGGATTCTGATCTCAACAGAAATCAAGGAGCATCTAGGTAAGACTGTTGTGAGCTGCTTCAATACAAAACCTGGTGGCCCAGGTTAAAACATTAGAAGAAACAGTTTAATGCAGCCTGCCATGCCTTGCAGCAAGGTGGCTGAAGGCCCAGCGCTGCACATTGTTCCATCTTCACAGCTGTTGGGAAGTAACCTCCAGCAGAAGGCCGGTTACAGTTACATTTTAAACTTTTCTACCAATTTCTCAAGCCTGTGCCTAAGATGCAGGAAAAAAGTACAAACACCACATCCATTATACACCCATCACAAAGACACAGCAAGAGCATTTGTGTGCCCTTTGTTACAGGAGATTCAAGCCTTGCACAAAGGCAACATTTCACTTTTAAAGATTAAAGTTCAGTTAACAGTTACTGAGCTTAAACACAAAATTGCAAAAGGGGAGAATTATTCTTTTTTTCCTGGAAAAAAGGAACTGAATTATCTACAGCTGACCCTCACGACAACACATCCTGTGCTCACTTATTTGTGACACAACAGACTGCTCTCGGAGACGTTGCTCAAGATGGTGCAGATTCTCATACAACCACATGACAAGGGGAACCCGGGGACCGAGTGTGGTGCAATGTGGTGCCTAACATTCGTAAACTGGCAGAGGGATACGAGAACACTAGATGCAGAAACAGCCAAAACAAGTACCACAGCAGAGCAGAGCTTACAGACTTTGGAGAATATTAGAAGAAAAAAAAGAGGTGTTTCTGTTTACCAGCCACAGAATGTAACTCAAGATTCCAGGAAACTACATATTTAGAAAAAAACATGTTTGCTGACATTGTAACCCTGAGACAGACCATAATAGAGAAGTTAAAACATTTCATGCAGTGCCAGCCCCGTGGTTAGCAGTGGTGCAGACTACACTCAGGTCTGAGGGAGGCTGATGGGGCTGTAACTGCTCCAAAGCTTCCTGCAAGGACCCAGGTTGTGAGATGTCTGAAGAAAAGCTAATGGGAATCTCCTAAGAAGCTACTCCCACACAAGATCCATGACTAACAGACACGTAGAACCCCACCAAAAATTTTGTTGGTCTTAAGCCACTGCTCTGCTGTGGGATGAATCAATACTACAGTTAAGGAACATATGAAGACTACTACTTGTACCATATATACTCAGCAATGCACAGTTCTGCTTTGGAGAACATTCACACAACCAGTTCAAATTTAAACAACATTAAAACAGTTAAAGACTAGCACAGAATAAAGCCCAAAACCTGCTCTCCAGGAATGGTGCAGAAGGTAAAGTCAATCATTTCCTACATTCATACTCATTACCTTCTCATATGTTATTTTTAGGTAAATAAATAAAAACTGGTAAGAAACTCTAGTGGAGCTGAATGTACATCTCAAAGCATTGAAAACCACCCCCAGCGTTGCCTTTTTAATAATAGGCATCATGTACAGACCTCGGCTAGTTTGTATGGCAAGATCAACTTCTCTCCTACTGTCACTGTCTTTCTGGTAACCAGGGCCTCAAACAGCATCTCTTCTTTCACCTAGAACAAAAATCTTGATGTTAATGATTATTCCAAGAATAAATTTTTAAAATATATTTTTATATTTGTATTGTGTAAACACTGTCACAAATTTAAAATAGATAAATTTGATTTAAAAAATTAAAACATTTTTGCCAGCCCTTGCAGAGTTAATGTTCAATGCATAAGAACAAGCTAGCCATTGGGAGGAGACAACTCAGCACGTAAATTCAGCATCAGAAATCAGACACCACGGTATTCAAGGGAATCTGATTTTCCCCATTCAGTCATCACATTTCGAGCAATTTCCCATTGGTTTCCTTTGTTCCTGGTGCAGCTTCTCCCTCCCACACTTTTCGTTGGCAAAAGAAGTCAACTTTCTAGTGTTGTCGAGATGACATCATTAAAAATTACTCAACAAATTAGCAAAACAGTGTAATCCCTTTAAGAGACATCTGAGAGCAGGGTTTTTTCAGGGTGGGGAGGAATTAGGAGGAGGAAGAAACCTTTGGAAAAGCATCTGATATTTACTCTGCTATTCACACCTGATACCCAGTCCCTAAAGACACCAGCTCCCAGGGGGCAGGAAGGCCACAATCTCTGATCAGCCACAACAGAAAGCAGTTAGCAGGGGGAAAAAAAAAAAAAAAAAAATCATTTGTGTAAACACAGGTGCTTCAGCAAGTAGGTTACCAGTGCCAACAAATTAAGCAGTACATGCCACAAACTGATGGGAGAAAGCCTCTTTTCCAACCAGTTTCAGGTCCCTCTTATTTTGATGTTCCCTGGAGAAATTCAGAAGCATGCCCTCTCTAGCAGAATAGACAACAATACACTTGGACATAAGTTAGAGGGAAACAGTTTCCGGTTTGATGCAGATGATTGGAAACTTAGTGGTTTATGTACTTTGACTCATTGGTTTAATCCAGTAATTAGTATGAAGAGCAATGCAAACACCACAGTGGAACTTATGAAATCTCACAAACCATCACAATAATGATGCTGTTCTGTACAAAAAACTACTTTGTACCAAAAATATCATCATGGGAGTCTCCCTGATAAGCTCCAGTGCATTTTATATAATTGACTTTTTACTGCAACCCTCACTAATAAGAACTTGTTGCCATGGTGTGGAAAGTACAAAACACATAGTCACTTGTGTATGACCTTCACCTGCTAGCAAGTTCTACGTCACTGGAAATCAAACATCAACACCTTGAGGTTCGTTTTAGTCCTCAGCAATACTCTAGAGCCCCCAGTTCCCATGATCTGCATTTACCTTTCAAGCTCGAGAGGAATTTTTCTGGTTCATGTGAAAATCCACTGCAAGTTTTCACATTTGGTTTCTGTTCCTCTACATTCAGCAAAACAGTTTTGTGGTTTTTTTTTTTTTATTTCAGTTCTGCAGGCAAAATGTGGACACTTTTCCAGCAGCTTGCAACTGCAGGACCATCAACTTCCCTCCCTCAGCTGCACAGCTTGCAAGTTTTACACCATCCTTTTCCCACTTCAGGGATGCTGCAAATCCTCAGCCTGCAAGCTGGCTTTTTTTAATTATCAAAGGCAACAAGGCAGAGGGGTATCAGATGGTTACTAATCAAAACAGCCCAATGTAATGTTCCTAAACAATATAAATACTTCCAAGTCTCAGAATTGTCAGCAAACATGGGCATTTTAAACAACTACCCGTGCTGTCCTTCACCATCCCCATCTAACTTTCACCCTGGTTTCCTTCTCCCTCTGCACTCTTGATGGACAAGACCTGCAGATGTACATCCTTCATCTCCAGACCTGCTGTGAGCTGACCTGGAGGGCTCACATCAAATCAGCTTCTCATACAAAAACACACTTGGCAAGGATGGGAAGGTAATCCCTGCATCTCCCTGGGTCTCTGCCTGCAATTTACCACCCAGCAGAGCTTGATCTTGATTGCTTCATCACCTCTGAGAGCCAACACCACAGGTACAGCCAAATTATCCTAATCTTCATTTAAGGACACAGCTTGAAGATGGCTGACTCCTGATGCCAATGAGGAGCCATAGGAGCTTTCTAAAGATAAACTTGGCGCATGTCAATGTCTAAGGACACCTGGTGCATGGAGACTCTTGCAACTTCCCCACTCTGAGTGCATTATGCTTACTGGAGGAAGAAGCATAGGATGTACAAATAGACACAAAAAGAATCCTAACAGATTAGCAAAGAGGAGAACATGACTTTTTTTTTTCGTGCCCTGGGAGTTACACTTCTATCTTACATTTCATGGGTTTTTGCTTTTTGGTGCTAAAGGGCAAGTCCTGCTTTCCCTTATAAAAAAAGCTACACGGCCTGTAGGAGTTCATATCTTGATTACAGGGACAAAATACAGATTTAAGACTTCACTGCCACATTCAAGTTGAACCAACCCTGAGAGGGCTGTATGACTAGAGCTCTAAAACCCAGTGAAGAATGACCAGCAACACTGCCATGGCCATAAAAGTCAGCGGTGTGTGGTGGGGAGCAGCCAGCCAGCAGGCTCCCACAAGGGCTGGGCTCCAGCCAAGGCAGGCGGAGACTGCTTCTCCAGTAATGCTGGGGTATTATGTTATAGCAGCTGAAGAAAAACGAACCATTTCCAAATTGAGAGCAAGAAAACATCACTTTTTGTCTCTCCTCACATATTTGAGAAAAGAATTACAGTGCTGAGTGCTCATTCAAAAGCTGCCTGGTGTAGACTAACAGAAAATAAATTCAGATTTCTATCAGTTCTTCTCAAAAATGATCTGAACCTTTTCTTCAGACTTTCTTTCAAACAACCAGAAAGTTATCTGACTTGAGTTCTGGCTCAGACCTTTGCATTCGATGAAGATGTTCCTGCTCATTGCAGGGGGCTGGGCTAGATAAACTTCAGAGGTCCCTTCCAACCCGTTCTACCATTCTATGATCCCCAAAACTTTATCTGGAAAATGGATCCAGAAGGGAAGGCTGGATTCAAGCACTGCCTGCCTTGTAATTTCCACCTTCCGTTTGCTCCCCAATTACTTTCCAAGATGTTTACCACAAGAAGTGCAATGTCTGCAGGATCCCTCTGGTAAGCTAAAGACAATTTTTAGTAGAAAAAGAACTTGAACGCATAAGTCTCCCACAGAGATAGACATTAGCTCCAAAAGCTAACATCATCGATGCAAAAAGAGATCTGGAAAAACTAATTTAGGACACTTGTTAACTTAGATTTACCTTCACTTGCATTGAGGCTGGCTACCTAAGCCTAAAAACCGAACATAAAAGTGCTCCACTGAGCAAAGACAGAATTTGCCTTCTTTAACAATCCATCCATGGGAATAATTTACAGTATTACTAAATACACACGATTAAAACGTTCCTGCTTTTCTAATGGGAAAAAAAAAAAAAAGTCTCTCAAGGTCAACTGACCCTAGATCACTTCTAATAGACTGATTTTGTTAATAAATCCACAAATGAGCCTTTCCACTTTTTCCCAGAAACACAAGTATTTTCCCCAGTTTTACACAACCCTCTACAATTCCTGCAGAGGACCCGTGACATTTGCAGCACATGCACAGGACTCCACATCTGCTCAATCCATCAGGCAGCCTCGCCATCACACTATGGCACGGCATTTCAGCAAAGTTTAAACAAAGGCCATGAAAGACCTGCCAAAAGCCTCACATAATCCACACACTATGTCTATTCTTGGAAAAAAAAAAATGGAATCAGGGTCTTACTGTAAATGAAACTATGATCTGCAGAATCTGGCCAAAATCCTATATTGCAGCTTACTTATTCAACAAAAGCCGGTCTAAATGTTTTAATAAACCGAAAACATATTGGATGGGGTTGTTGATATCTAAGAAAAATCAAATCCATCACAGATCCTCATCTCCCACATGCCTTCAAAAAATTTGCATATTAGCTTCATTTATAGGGATGCAAATATCACTATACAGAGGAAGAATAGTTGTTCAGTGTTGTTGCACGAGCTGCTGCAGCAGGGAAATTCCCCCAGATGTCCTTAAAGGCTCAGAGGCTCCAAGGTAAACCAGCTTGCTCAGGATAATTTGGGCCAGACTTTCCCTGAGAGGGGGAAAACACCTCAGCTTTCCATAAGTTTTTCATTTCAGCCAGGCTGTTGTCTTCTGTCCTCCCCATGAAGGCTACCGCCCATCGGTGCCGTGAAGGAGGACCTTCGCATCCCCTCTTCTTCGCTGGTCTCAGAGATGGCCAATTCAGCTCCTGCTTCTCAGAGCCTTCCCACCAAGTCCAGATGGATTTTTTTCTTCTATTTTCCATGTGAAATCTTTGAGTGAATAAATCCAGCAAGTCATTTAAGGAAAACAAAACGCAAAGTAAGAATCAGATCAGAGAAGAGCTGGTTTTTTCCATCAATTTGCTATGCTCAAGACTGTCAAACACTTAGTGGCTGTATAAAAAGAAGTTCAACTATTTGTCAACTGATATTACTTTTATTCTGAGATGATTTTTCATTCTTAGCAAGTAATGTCTGGATCTAGAGAGGGGATTAATAACTTTTTCAAGCCAATTCATATTTTTAGCAACAATGGTGTGAAAAGCGAAACTGTATCCTGTTAAGAGTTGTAAGTAGCTAACGAATAAAGTGCATTAGATGCTCTTTGAAACGGTGTTTCATCTGTGAACCCTTCAGTCCTCCCTTTTGATCAGATATGAATAAGCATTACAAGATCTATTCAGGTCTGCAAAGAAAAAGAAACCAAGTGTTTCAGACAAAGAGATCAAGCCTCTTCTCTACGTATGTTTGGGGTTGGGATTTTTTGACATATTGTTGACACTGTCTGCAAGTGAGCATGGTGTCCATGCTCTGTGCTGTACCAGACCATGGCACTAAGGCACCAATGGATCTATACGGCTGAACCGATGCATCATTTCACATGTACACGTGCAAAAAATAACCCGATACCTTACAGCACGCAGATGTTGCAGAAGGGTTTGTTTGCAGAAGAAAGCCAGGGCAAAGACCCAAAGCCTGGAACTTTTCCAGATCTCCAAGTCACTCTCTTATTCAAAGCTTTTTTAAAACACAATTACTTCTTAAATGACTTGGCAGTCTTGTTACGGCCATTTTAACAGGGTAACATCAACAATATTCTCCTCCAAACTCTTATTTTCCTTCTGTTTATTTCTGCAGTCCCCAAGGCCAAGATGCAAAGAGTATCCAGCTGCTTACACCCATATTTTACAGAAGCTTTTCCCTCCCTGAATTCAAAGCATTAAAGAAATGCTATGAAAATCGGTGAGAGCCAATGCCCAAGTTCTTTAGGTAGTGAGAGAGCGCAACTGTCATTTAAGAGAAGGAATGGGAAGAGCATCGTGTGTACAAAGTTACCTTCTGATGCTATCAAAAAATTAGCAAAAATTAACCTTCCATGCTGTCCAGCAAGTACAAAGGAATAAAGATAATAGCTGTTTTAACCAACTACAAGTATAACATCTCAGTATTCTTTGGAGTTACTAGTGGTTTTGAGCATCTCAAGACAAGTGAGATGGCAAGGAGAGTTCTGGCCACCTATATCCACATCAAGAGGTGTTGAGCTCCACTTCTGAACACGCAAGGCAAGTGCAGGACAAGTTCGCTCACTGAAGTGAAGACTCTTCTCATGAAGAAGTAATGCCACAGCTTCCTAACTCGCTTGGGCTAACAGAGCAGCTCTCCTAAGAATTTACTTAGTTCTTTTGCACAGATTCACAGAAATACACAGGATACAGACCTGGGCCATCCAGGCTGAGACCTGGAAAGCCTTCCCAAACGATACTGGCACAGCAGTGACTCACAAAGTGCTTTTGGTAAAGGGTCTTAAACAGAGCATCCAAAGGTTTACAAAAGAACTAAATAAACGTATGGATAATAGATCCATGAATATGTACTAAAGGGATGAGATGCAGTCTCCAGCATCTCTAATACAACGTTTGTGGATGCTGGCAGGGTAACAGCAGAACAGCAAAACACAGTGAGTGAGCTCAGCACCTTCTTCAGCCACCACCTGGACCAGAAGAGTGGGCTGATGGTCTTAGAACTGCTCTAGTTTCTTACACAAGTATTGCAACAGATTTCAAGAACATCAGGGAATTCTGGTGAGGGAGTTGGCAATTGAAGAAACTACTGCATTCAATGGAATGTCTGCTTTCCACCTAGAACTGGTCTGCGTTCTTTCAAATTTTAACCACAGAAACAGTATTTTCTGTCAAACCTGAAGTAGGGGGAAAAACCCCACATGAAAAACCTCTTTAAAAAAATCTTCATTACTTTTCACTGGCAAACATGAACAGCCCTTTGAATGTTAACACGAGAACTTTCCAGTGAAACAGAAAATAAATTCTATAAATATATATAAAATTCTATAAATAAATATAAAATAGAGGTGGCTCACTTGGTGTGAACGTTACAGGACAGAAAGCGAAGGCTTACCTCCAGCAAGTCCGACACAATAGGTAGTATTTCAGGGTTACAAATATCGATGGAGTCATCCCGATAAGTCTTCTTTTTGTAACGGATGTTACCCAGGTGTAGTATCGCCGATAAGAGAGAGAAAATTCTAAAGAAAATAGACAGAATTCCTTTTCACTTGGTTGTTTTTTCTTAAAGCTAATGAAAAAGCAAACCACATCCCCAAATATCCAAGTGCTGTCTTCGCGCTTGACTCATTCCCGTTTTCAATCCGAAGCAGTTTTGTGTCTCAAATCTTCAAATATTTCTTCAAAAATGATGTTCAAATGAAGCATATAGTTTGCCTCATGTAAAAAAATATTTTCACTTAATCGAGTACTAAACTTGCATTGGTACAGCTTTCTTGAAAATCATTTAACACATCAAACCCATGGTCATGAAGTGGCACCCTATATTATAATAAAAAAAGAAATCCTCGAGTAACCTAGATACTCAGATTAAATATCTGTCATGCAATTGCCCAAATTAAGGGGGAGACTAGACTCAGACATGCAGGTGATCCTTCTTAGTCCCCTGGCGCATGCGTTTGTCACCTTCTCAGATCTAGTCCCAGGTAGGCAGCCTGTATAACAAAGCATAAATGTTTTTTATAATATATAAGCATACTGAGACAGAGAAAAGATGTTACCCTTCAAGCAAATTTATCCAGCTGATTTTTCTTTTTTCTATTCTTTTTTGGTATTTGGTCTCTCCTCCAAAAAAATAGCTCTTTGAGACTATCAAGTCACAGCTGACTTCAGCTATAAACTCTGTTTGTCCCTATTTCCACATTTTCTGGGGAGATGAAAATAAGTAATATCAAATTAGATTCTTCACCATGCCACCAGCTTGTCTGGACAACACACCTCCACCTCTCCAAGCCAGTCCTTTCTTTTCTCTAAAACAGGGATACTGATTCCTTATCGTGAACTACAGGGATGCAATTATACAAATTTCTCTTCTGTAACTATTTCCACAAAGGTGAAAACCCATGTTTTGCTATAAACAAACACTTATAAAAGTATAGTAATACTTAAAATGTCCTTCCTTTTTATAATCAGCTGGAGGTGGTTACTTCTTTGTGTTACAGTTGTACAACATAGAGCAAAACAAATTTGCTCATATAGCAAAGAATCCAATGTATTTTTTGACAAGCACAATTCACTATGAGAAATACATGAACTTGTGTGCCAAGAACAGTTATTGCACAGTATATTAAAAGCATGAATTGATGAAATCCACCTCTGTTCAGTCCTGACACTTACTGGTTGCTTTACTCTGTCAATTGAAACTCCCCTATTGTACCCTAAAGTGTCTTCAGAAAACCCTTGTTGCTGAAACCTGATTCCTGAAAGGTAAGGAAGCACGGTGACATATAAACATATTTACACTAGAAGTACGTATACTTGGTTTTATCCACATGTGTGGAACAGATAGAGAAAAAGCAGTCTTAATTTCATAACTGGTTCATTGCAAGCTAGGAATAAGGGATGAGCTTATGTAAAATAGACATTGCTGGGTGAAAATTTCTTGTGGGAGCAGAAGGCAGGACGTCTGACAGTTAAGGGTTTCTAAATGCTGGCTCAGAAACATGTTAAAAAGCAAGAAAACCGGTGTTTAAAAGAACAGGAGATAATCCACTGAGGTGGGGGGGGCGAGAAAAAAAAGCTGTATGTTAGCATCTTAAACATCATTTACCCAAGTTGATGAACAGGGTTTCAAGTGCCATTAGTACAAAGCAGTAATTCTCTGTTCCCACATAAACATCCAGGATTTCAGACAGAAAGGAACCACATTCATTAAATTATTGTTTGAACATTCTGACTTGAAAAAGCACAAGATTTCTCATTGTGTCCTGCTGCTGATGTGTTTTTCAGCGATACTTATGCCATCAAAACAACACTCACTTTGAGGTCATTTTTTTTAATACATATTTTTCTAGGCCTGTTACTAACCTTAGTAACATATTTGTCAAATTCATTCAAACCTACTTAAGACTTTCAAGCCAACAATTAACAGGGAGGAATTGCTTTGTGGTTTTGGTTGAAGATAGCCCTCATATGAAGCAGTAATTCTTTGCAGTCAGTGGCAGGCAGTATTGCAACCCAACTAAGAAGTCCCATTTTCCAGCCAGCACCTTCCAGTGAATTTGTGAACAAAGGCCAGTTGGAAACAAATCTACAGAACTGGCAAGCACATGCAAAAAATTTAGTATGTTGACTAATAATGAGGATTTCTGATTAAAACAGGATCTGGATTCATGACATGCGGAGTAAGGCAGGACTATTAATGAATGGCTGAAAAATACTCCAAGGTGCCAATTTCCTGCCAACGCTCCATTTGCATAAAGAGAATCGTTAGCTACAGTAATGAAGGACATTTTTTGTGTATATCTTTAGATTTTGTTTACTCCTTCATTGTATGAACGGTCAAGTGTTATTGTTCATAGAACGGTTTGGGTTAGCAGGGACCGTAATGGTCACCCAGTCCCACCCGTGCCAGGGGCAGGGACACCCCCCCCAGCCCAGGCTGCCCCCAGCCCCGTCCAGCCTGGCCTTGGGCACTGCCAGGGATGGGGCACCCACAGCCTCTCCGGGCAGCCTGTGCTAGTGCCTCGCTAATTATTTCTTCTGACCAGCCCGATACGTTATGTGGAGCACAACAGTTACATTAGCTGAAGCCCGGTAAACAACCTCACTGATTATGGAGGTTATATCAACTAATACCATCCTCAAGCTACTGATATGGAAAACAAACTCACTGTCTGCGAGTCTTGGGAAGAAACCCCACCATCTCCATTGCTAGTTGTAACCGCTCAAAGTCATGCTTCAAGTCCTCTCCTTCCACAGAAAAGCAGTCCTGCGGGGTTCAAGCAGAAAGATTAAGCATTGAAAGAAATTAAGATCAGAACAGGTTCAGATGGCAGAGTCAACAAATCATAAATATCATTTAGTGATCTCCACACCTTTTATCAGCAACCAGCACATTTCCAATCTAGCACCAGGAAACGAGATATCCAGGAGGCCGTACTGACTTCACAGGGAATAACTGTGGCTAATTACCCCCAACACCCAGCCCAGGGACAGGGGGATTCACAGCACCACAGCAGATACAGCAAGAAACACATATTCAATACAATAAAAGACCAAGATTAGCTCCAGCGGCAAGGCAGAATTTTTCTTCTTAAATACCAGAAAGACTGTAGTCAAGTAAAACTTTGATTATTTTTTTTTTGTTATCTGTCTGTAAATCATATTTATCACATATGAGGATGTGCACTCAAACTTTTGCCCAAATAACTCTGAAAGTCTGCACTATGCAGGGTTACATGAATACTACAGTGAACATCATTAAACAAGTACCAAGTAGTCACAGGATGACTGTTAACTTGAAAAGACACTCATACTCACAGTACATAAAATAAATCATAAATAAAGACTAGAGAGAATGAAGCTATTTTATAGTATCAGCTTTGCATCTTATAGCACCTATCTGCATTTAAAGCCTCACAACTGTATCAGTGATTCATCCCACTCTGGAGCATCATTACAGTGATGGCTACTGATTATAGGGGGAAATTCTTACTTAAGATAACTATTCCAACACAGAAGACTACTCCCACAGAAGTGCCTTATCCCCTCAACTAGAAGCTAGATAAGTTTAACAGGACAAGAAATTAATTTTTTTTTTATCAAGGGTTCTCAGGGACAACAACTTAATACTTAAAGACAAAGTGACTTTAGAGATGTTGAACAGTAAGACCCATTTTAAACTATGCATCAATGAACACAGGGTTTTAAATTTAAGGAGAAAATAACACCCCTGTGCGTTCTGAGCAAATACTCATTAGAAAAGTGACACTTCCACCTTTTATTAATAGATGATTGAAAATTACCCTTTTTAAGATGTGTATAAGGTATTTGGCTGTATATATTATCCAAAGGAGTGCAACCAAGGCATCTGCACTGTATCAGTCAGATCAGCAGGCATCAGCAATGCAATTATTTACATTACAAAATGTCAGGAGAGGTTGTCCCTCCTGAACTCAAACCTTGGCGAACTGGCTTCCTGGCCACTACACATATGGCTGAGGAGAACCTGGAGAAGTTTCCACGCCGACTACAGTGAGACCTGGGGTCTGCAGAACAATAATATAGCCACAAGTTCTGCAAATACGTCTTTTTAAATTTTTTTTTCAAGTATATCAAGTGCTGCTTTTACTGGTGCTCCACATTCCAAGAGACAATTTCATTTCATAGCATCATTCATCCAAAATTAAGTCACGAGTCAATGGCAAAATACCATAGACAACTCAGAAGTAGCACAATCTATGCCAAAGGCAATTTAATTAACGATTTGCATAACAATTGCCAACTCATTAATCTGCATGGAAAGGCCTTTCACAAATTATCTACTTAAAAGTGGATGCTCTCTGTAGTGTTTCAGCTCTGTACTGTTTCCTAATGGATGATAAATGGATAGTAATTATAAAAAAAAAAAAAAAAAGGAGTTTCCTTGATATTAGAGCAGACAAGCATTACAAAGTCCATGCCTACAGACCAAAGTCATCATTAATATCCTGCCAGGGGAATTAGTTTCCCAGCAGAAGTGGGTCCCCTGCTTACTATCATCACATCAAAGCAATCCACAGGTTTCCACAGGAAGTTTGAAGAGGATAAAATAAACAGAGTTTCTTTATAAACCAAACATCTGCAGCAGGTTGAGTCCATGGTTATGGGGAGAGGTCCAGGGTATGCTTAAGAGTGACTCATCAACTGAAGCAAAGATTTGATTTGCCACGAATATCACAGAAAATGATGCTGAGCAAAATAAAGTAACAGATAAACAGCCAAATTGTAATGGCATTTAACTTTGCTGTGCAAAATAAGGACATGTGGCAACTCCTGAGCTGGCAGGGCTTTATTGGCCCCTTCAGAAGAAGGTATCAGATTTGAGGTTTGTTTTAATTTTGATTCCTCCAGTAAATTGCCCTAACCCATTCCAAGCAATTAAGGTCTTTGCAGCTTAGTAAAATGCATTAAGGTATATAGAAAAGCATCTGTTCTTCACTCTCTGCTCTTGTAGGGCCTCTAAGGATGCTGATGCATTAAGGTTGCCAATGCAATATTCAAGTTTTAAACCCTGGGGGGCCTAAGATTCCCTCTCCCTCCTTCCCTCCTAAGGATTTTGCAGTGAAACCTTGCTGTTAAGATGCTTACTAGACCAAGGAAAACCCAGCTCCTTCACATGTTACCTCTTACTCTGCCAGACACATCAGCTAGAGTTTGGCAATCATGAAGCACACGGCAAGATTAGCAGGAACAACATGCAGCTGATCTGAAACATGCTTCCCCGTGCAAGACAAAACCAACAGAGACCATCACAGGACACTGAGACACCCACAGCATGCTGCCAGCTGAAGCCACTGCCTCCGACTCGGTCACGCACGAGGAGCCAGGGAAGGGGGAGAAGCTTTGCCATTCCCTTTTTTGGGTCGACCCATTTGGAAAGGTTCATCATGTCAGCAGAACTGTTTTAGGAGAAGGAATTATTTTCACATTCTGAATATCAAGGTTTGATTTTCTCATATATGGTTGGGCAGGGGGATGGTTTTGGGTTTGTCTTCTCCTCCCCGGAAGCCGGAGAGCAGATACACTGCTACAACCATCATGAACTGATGCATCTCCTAGGGTTTCAAGAGACGGATTTTCTATTTTATTGGAAAGGAATTTAAATTTTTACCTTGTTGCCCTAACACAATTTCCATAAATCATCATGTATCATACCACGAAGGAACAAAAAGACCCTTAGTCTGCTACAAGTAGATGACCATATCCAACTGCTGAAGCAGCTTTCCAGATGGAAGGAACCAAAAAAGGGCAAGGGAAAAAAACATCAGTATTGTCATGAGCTAATAATACACAAGCAACACCACTGCAGGGCAGAGGAAAGAAGAGGGTAATTAATAGGCTAAATTTAATTTGACTTTGTTTTCTGCTCAGGTCTTGATGCACCTAACAAATTCAAGTGAGCAGCAGCCCTGCACCAGCAACACGTAAGACGCAGATACTCATACTGACCAGCTCAGAGTCATAGCAATAATCATCCCAGCTCTGTCTGAGGGGTTTCTTTGTCATCTGAAAGCAAGGCAGACTGGGTTAAGTAGTGTTCAGACCAAAAATAACTCCCACTACCTGCTCTTTAACCAGGGCAGCAACATCAACTTTCCAAATAAAATAATTGTTATTCTGCACAGTCATTCCTTACTTCTATGTTTGTAAGGTAAGATTTATAACGCATCACGGTGCTCTGACTCCTGCTTACAGTGTTTTCAAGACAGTGAGGACCTCTCATGTAATAAGCTTAATGGATTTTAAGATCCTTTCTTTTTCTCCGTGGTTGGAGAAACCTTTCGTTTACCTAGAGCTGAAGAGCTATTGATGAAAAAAATCACACTGAAGAGCAGATTTTTTGTTTCTACTCTCCACCTCTGCTCTAGACACATAAGTACAATTCTCTGACCGATTAGAACACCACTTGAAAGCTTTTTATCTTTTTACAATCAGAGATGAAGTTGAGGGAATTCAAAGCACATGTCAGTGACCAGTCCCAAGAGGGAGAGACACATGCCACCAGAGCTCCCGATGAACTTAAAATATGATCTAATCCTGCAAATCACTAATTTCAAAATGGAGAAATGCGAATAGCCAACACAGAAAACATTTAGCAGTTGCAGGGTATGCGATGGTAGGTATACCTGCCTTTGGTATGGGATACGGAGAAGTCATCCAAACTCAGGGGGTAGTTAAAGTAAACTTACTTTTTTAGAACTTTTTTTTTTTAACCTGCTCCCTGCATTTAGAGATCAACAAAATAATAGCACATTTTAGTGAAACACCTGAATAGATTATTTCTCATCTGCAATGCAAAATGCAGGTTTGTTTTGCATAACAGTGTGAACTGAGGAACCTGGGAGAAAGAAAATAATGCCTGACTCAAGGACTGAGTCAGTTCTTGACTTAAGGGGCCTGGTTCAATATTTTACAGCTTTTCAGTTTTACTATTTAATTTTTAATTAAACACTTTAATTTCTGAGCTTGTTCTCTTCCCTTTTTAAGAGGCAGGCATTTCTCTAGGATACATTTAAGAAGCTGCTGTAAACACTCAGGGTCATTTTATAGTTTTCCCCTTTCATGTTTCCAAAGTTTCTTTTCCCATTCCCCCCCATCTGTTTTTCCTTTTTTCTCCTTAATTTCCTTTTTTGCCTTTGCTTATAAAGCACGAGAAAGCTGTTACTGCACTGCTGAAAAGCCTCAATAAGAACCGAAGCCCTGACCACATCTAAAGGAGCCATTTTCCCATAGATGTCAGTGTTAAATGGTCTCTTTAACACTAACCCTAATTATTAACAGTTTAAAAAATATTATAATAAAACCCCTAAAAGTTGTCCACACACTGTGCTCAGACAAGTCCAGAGTCTGCTTCTCTGATCCACTGGACATACATCAGCATCCTTCTCCAGCCTACTTGTCCACCACATCCTAGCTTAGACTAAAATAAATGTTTCAACTTCAATTGCCACATTGCTACTGGCTCTACACACTACGTGCCATTGGATGTATAATTTTACTTTAAATATTAACACCCTTAAACTGCTATTAAAAAAAAAGGACTATAATTAAAAGCAATGTTTTCAACTAACATAAAACTACCGATTGCCCAACAAAACCTGTGAATCTGACAAAACATTAATTGAAATGATCTTGACACTTTCCCACAGCAAAACAGTGGTGCAGATGGTTGTCAAGATCACACCATGTTCTCCATCTAACACCTGAGATGCAGAAAACCTTCAGCTCTTAATATGTTCCTCAGTCATGCAAATGTCCTGATCCTGCTAAGAATGGGTGGGAGTTGTTAATATTACAATAGATTTGGCTTTGATAGCCCACTCTAAAAATCTTTAAACAGCTCCGGGTAATTGAGACTTATTCTGGAGTTAAATTACATTTCTAGAAAGATTAGAGGCTATTTGGGTTGCACTGTGCATACAAGTTTCTCTCCAGCTTATGCGTTAAATCACTCTTTGTTGCTAATCGTGTTTCAGCTCCAAGAAAATTGCAATTAGTTACAATCAACATATAACCTAACTACTTCTTCCACATATTATGGGTTTTTTTCTTTTTGAGAAAAAAACAGTAAAGTCTCTATTCACAAACATCAGCGAACAACTGCATCTTAAATGCCTGAAGTAAATCAGATTTTCCCAAGTATGAGGTTATTTGGCCATCGTTAATGCCTCACTCATTTTTAATTCACATGTCAGTGGTTGCTGTGTTGCTATTTATATTAAATTTATTATCTTGTTAAAATTAAAGGATCATGCTAAAAGCCAGCCATGAAGCTACAGAATTAGGACTACCTCATGCAAGACATTATAGCCTGAAGAGCTACTAGTATCACACATTTTCCCCTTTTCTCCTACTCAGCAGACAGATGTTAATGAGCAAATGACATTCACACAAATAACAGATATATTACGTACTGTTTCTCCCTTCAACAATCAAAACAGTATATTTAACATATCCCAGGACAAAAAATGGAAAACACTGATTTACTCCCCCCTCATACTATCAGGTATTAAGATTGCCAATGCAGAATGATTTCCAATGAAAGAAGGCTGCCTATAGAGCATCAAGACAACCCTTTTTTACTACTCCACACATTTTCTTTATCAGCATTAAATATCAGCAGTTGAAAAGGCAAGACCATGTATTGTATTTCTCTATAGTATTCCTACCTGGTTGAGGTAATGATATTCCTCAGGCTGCTTCAGATGAAATGCTGATCTCTCTTCCTCGCTTGCTCCTGCCAGGAGGTAATAAAATACATGGTAGTTCCTGGTGACAAAAAAAAATAAATGATCTTAGACTTCAAAATAAACAGCAGCATTAAGCAGAGAAGCACACGTACACATCACAACCTGACTTTCCAGCTTCCAAAAACTCAGACATGAGCACTGTTTAGAAATGGCCCATACCCACTTTGCAGGGATGTAGAAGATTAAATTAAGTAATGGGGAATGAGTTCCCCCTTTTCCATTCAAGGACATCCAGTGCTCCAGAACATACTTAAAAGAATTCCTAGCTGACACCAACACGTTTTCTCTCATAAACATGTGCAATGCCTACATATTTATTAGAATCAAAACAACGTATTTACTTGCAATGCAGAAATTATTAATACCATATTACTGTTAAAAGTAATGATGTTGCAGTTCTGTAAGACAGAAAGGGAAAACCTTCAATTTTTACAGCTACACAAATATTAAAAATACTTGAATACTACTAGGACTAAAACAACCTTAAGTGAAACTCCTCTTTTGCTTCAAGACAACTCTAAGACTAATGCTAAGAGCGTAGCAGTACTTCTAAAGTTAAAACTGCTTTTATGCTGGATGTTTTCCAAGAGAACAGAGTTTAATCATTTTGCAACACCCAAGAGTATATTTGTCAAGGCTTATATGCTATTTAGCTTCGGAATCAGCCCATGAGCATTCAAGAAAATGTCTCGCACATGTGTCTCAAAGGAAACAGACAGAAGTGCCAAGAGCTGAAAGACAACTAGAAGCAGCAAATTTATTTAAAATCAGAGTAATAATTCCTGAGAGAGGAATATGTAACAAACCGTATGCTGCAATTAGGGATGAACAATTTGCTTAAATTTGTTGTCTATATAAATTTAGCTTTTTCTAGGGACCCTTCTGATGGCTTCAGTGTGTTAAGACCTGTAAGACAAAAGTAAAATACTATCTCCCCCCCCACCCAATTAGATATTAAATAGCTCACAAGTTGCGTAAGAAAGCAAATGGTACATAATGATCCATATGACATGAATCATAAAGACAATGGAAAATATAAGTCAAGGACCATCAATAAAATACTGGAGTTTATTTATCCTGGGTCACACATTCCTCCCTAAACAGCAGAACATAAAATGCAACGTTTATCTTTGAAGCAGAGAGTTAGGAGCATGAAAATCCTGATCCGCCCACGCCAGCTCATACAGGGTTGTAAGCTATCTGTGCCATGCTATCGGCACATATAGAGGTCAAAACAAACCTTGCAAGCAAAATACAGGCACGTACCGTTCGTTGTGCTCCTGATAGACTAGTCTTGATTTCTCCAGGAGGTACTTTTCAACATAAGCTCTGGAAGGTAAAAATAAAAGCGTTATTCATTGACCCAACATTCAACTTAAATGAATACGGCTTTACCAGGAGTTTTCAGTCTTAGTACACCCCAAAGAAAGTTTCAGCCTTGTTTCACTTAGTTATATAAATTTCTTCCTAGGCAGAACAAACCCAATATTATGTTTGGCTTTTGAGGTTTTTTTGGTTTGATACAAAGCCAACACTAACTTGGATATGAAAAACATGATCTCAGATGCGTTAGCCTATGGGCAGGGAGCACAGAGGGAAATTTTGACAGCAACGAAGAAACTCAGATACCTATTTAATCCAAAGCCAGCAAAATAAAATTGCTTGCAGACCAAGATTTGTGCACGCAAGAACTGCATTTGGGTGCAAAAGTTTGCAAGATTAGATTTAGCTGCGGTCCCCAAATCACCGTTCCCTCTTGCAGAAGAGCCACTGCTCAACAAAACCTCAGGTTGTTAACTTGTGGCTATGGTCAAAAAATAAACAATTGCAAAAGCTACTTATTGGAGTTTACACATTATCCTAAGAGCCTCCATAATAAACATGCTTAATTTATATATTAAAATACTTTTTTCAAGCTTGCAGAGCTAAAACAAGCTTTAACAGGATTTTTTCTTCTAAACAATACCAACGAGTAATGACAGGGATTTAGAAACTGGAGTTATAATTGGCAGTTTTGATGACAGAGCTGTGCTCTTCCAGCTACAGGCGCCCAGTGACGTGGCACCGACATTAGCAGCCACGTGTGAATCGGGAAACTCAATGAACCTTGGGCATGGAGAGACAAGGAGGTGCCTCTACACTCGCTTCTCCACCACAGTCTCCAGACAGACCTATTCATTACTTGCATCTCAGTAATGCCCCCCTCCTTTCACTAAAAAACATAGAAAAATAAATCATTTGGACATGCTGCAGAGGTTTTGTGACAATGCTTATAGCAGCTCTTAGGAGAGCTACTGGAAATGGCACATCCAACCCCCACTGGGGTGATCTTGCTGGACAGGAGGAGTAAAGCCAGCCAGCCAGCCAGCCAAGCAGTACTATTCCTCTGTGTGATGTGCACCAAAAAGGTTTATTCTTGTTTATTCCCTGCAAGGAAGCTGACTAGAGTTTATGGATACTCCTTGCCAACAGGATTTTTTGTATCCCCTTTCTTATCTGAAACCAATTTTTCCTTTCCAAGCTACGCCATAAATTCTCTGCAGGTTCAGTGAACAGAAGAGAAAAAAGGTACCAGAGCGTCCCAGATCAGAGCTCCAGCCCTGGGAGCAAGGGTACATGCTGCTGTAAGACAACCTGGATCACATCCACCGCCCCTGGCATTTCAACCCTTCCCCTGTGATGTCTGCTCTTATCACAGACACCCACACACACCCATTAAAAAAAAAAATAAAAAAATCACTCACGTAGTAATTCAGGTTGAAAAGGTTCCAGAGGTCATCTGGTCCAAACCAATATTTAAATCAGGGCAATTTTTTTTTTTTTTTGGTAGATATAGCTAAAATGATATTTTGGTAAAACACACCCTGCTTAGTGCAAAGGTGATAATAAATACATGTCCCAAGAAGAACATACATCCCTTCTTGCAACAAGACAGTGAAAAACCCCACCAATTCAGGTATAAAAAAAGTAGATGTCTCCCAATGTTTTCTTTTTATTTACTGTTGTCAATTATGACAAATCTACCTTTAAGAGTAAAGAAAAGAGTTCTAGGAGTATGATTTTGTGCAAAATACTCATTTATTCATGCTACAGAGCCTGTACTTAGCATCCTAGGTAACATCATCTGAAATCTGAGACTGAATTTCATATACAAATACCAACATGCAAAACACCCAGGCAGAGACTGTTTGAAAGCACCAGCTCATGGTGCTTGAGATACAGCCTCATGCCACCACGCAGATTTACCACCACCCCAGTGCACTGTTGTTTTTAATTAAAATGTCTCCGATCTAGCTCTTCTGCAATTTTATGGAGCATGTCAGATGTTGAGGCTTTTGATCATCATATAGGACTGAGCAGGTTGCAAAGACCTTCCTCCAGAACTCGCTTATCACTCAACAGGACATAATAAATTCATACAGCCTTATGGGAACACACTTAACCGTAGCCATTGCTCATGCTCCATCAATTTTAAAGACATCTTCAAAGACTTCATTTCATGGGGCGGGGTTAGCTGCTACTAAATCTCTTCGCTGTTGCACCTCTTAAGTTTAAATCTGCTTCAAGTTTTGGGTCATTATATTCACAGGGTTTGTAAGCAAATATCCAACTGCTATTTTCAGCCTCCAACCACAGTAAAATTCCGATTTAGGGCTGCAAATTACAGTTATATTAACAAAGCAAATAATATGCAAAATACAGGATAACTGACTCGGGCTGTGCTTCAAATCTATGCAAAGTTTTTAAAAAAATAAAAATACTTGTGATCTTCTCTGTAAGACTATGGAAAAAAAACCTGTGGTCTCGTATGCCAGGAACAGCTCACAGGGTTTTTTAGGTGTCTTTATTTTCATAGAGGCAACACGGCAAAGCTCATCGCAAAGTACAGTCACATCGCACCATGCAACCAAAGACCAAGGAAGTTATTTTTTTTAAAGACAAAATATCTCTTATTTTATGGACTTGAGTATACAATGTTACTTGCATCTATCTGCCAAGTATAAATAGAGGCCACTTCCATCAAGCTGACATAGCATGCCAAGATAATATATTAAGGCATTTGTTGGATTCTTGTTACCCTGTATTTCAGTAGGCATTAAAAAAAAATAAAAAATGAGGCTTATCCTTTTAAGAAAGCTGTTCACCAGAAACAAAGAAAAAGAACATCAGATTTGACGCAGGATGAAAAAACAGCGGGAAGGTACACAGAGTACCCAAGCTCATTTGAAAAATTAATGGAAGCTATTTGTGTGATACTGTTCTGGTGGAAAATAGGAAAGGAAAAAAAAAAAATTAAAAGCAGTTCTCTAAAATAACAACGAAGTCCCAGCAAGACATCTCTTAGCTAGCTGCAGAAATTATATAACCCCTGGAATACCACTTCTACTCTTCCTTTTTCCAACTGAGTTAATTAACCTGCACAAAAAGCAGAGTTAACAAAGCCCTGCTCATCCAGAGCTAGCCAGAGAGAAACCCAGGCTTCGATAAGCCCACCCAGCAGGTTTCATCCATAGGCTTCCAACCACGCAGCACTTCTGCCGCAGGCCACCCTGGGGGAAGGAAGGTTTGAGTTGCAGTCCCACGAGCTTTGGGTAGCAGAAGAGATGTTGAAATAAACTGTGCAGAACCACGGTGGAGACAACATCTCCTTGCAATGGCCCGGGAGAAAAAAAGAGGCCCTAACTGGTCAAGGGGTGGGTTAAAGAGAGACTCCATGCTAGGGGGGCAGCAGCATATGGGGAATGAGACAATGATGAAAAGTTCGGCTGCATCCCCTCTAACACCATTCAGGCAGCTGGAGATCAAACCCCCCCTTGGCTTTCTCTTCCCAAGACCGAGCACAGCCAGGTCACCCAGCCTCTATGTCCTGCTGTGTGCTCCAGCCCTCCCACCCATCCTCGCCAAAACATTCCCCTTTTCTGCCTTAACTGCCATCTTAAGAGGAAAAGTTCCATTTCAGTTTAATTACAAAGTTGACATCATTATTAAGGAGAGCTCAGCTGGCTTAAAGCCAGCTCAGGTGTAGTCTCACTTCAATGTGCAGCTCAGACATGCCAACATTTTCATACAAATGGATTTAAATATGCTAAAAAATAAATATTTTCTTCCCCTCCTCCTCCATTTTGGGAAACATACAGGCCAAAAAGAATTAACCTTCTTTTCCATGTACCCTCTACAACAGCCTATTTAGTCAGTTGTGCATGTAAGAGTATGTACAGCATCTCCAACCTGACCCCCACTTACCCTCGCACAGTGCCAGTCTCCTGGTAATTCACTTGAATAAATTTCCCAAAGCGACTCGAGTTGTTGTTATGTGCTGTTTTTGCATTTCCAAAAGCCTGTGAAAAAAGAGCGATACCATCATTAAGTCTGAAAAGCCACTGCCTCACCTTATTTATATGCATGTCACTAAAATTAACTTTGGGAATTTTGCTGTCATTGTATAATTACTAAAAAGCATATGGTGAAAGTTAGTTGAATTGTCTACAAAATAATACAATGAGCTTCTGGAGACCATATCCATTTCCAGTTTGGTATTCAGGAAGGGCAGATAAACACTGCTTAAAAATAAAGCATTAGCCATACAAGAGAGATTTAATATTTGAAGTTATAGTCTATATTAAGTCTGTGCTTTATTCATTTAAATAAACATAAAAGTACGCTGCTTGAACAAGACTAAATTTTAATGAGCTAGAGAAAGCTGCTTTTTAATTATATATGGAATTAGGGGGGAAAATGCTTTGAAGGCTACCCAGATGTTAGACAATGTCAAATATAGCACCCGCATAACAGCGCATTTTCAGCATTTCAGACACTGTCGTTTTCAATATGCTGCTGTTGTTCTTCCAAAATCAAAATGCTTTTAAGTCGTTATTATGCAAAGCTTTTATTAAAACCCTGCCTTACCAAGGCATGTAATAGAAAGTCATTTACTGCCATTTAAAAGAAATCTCTGGACAGAAGAGCTATTGGAAACCTGTAAGAACTACAGCTCAGCTTCCCTGAAAATGGATATTTTCAATTGTGCCTAAATCACTTCTATAATAATCTGGCCCACAGTGACTGAATCCATCAAGTTGCCAGGTCCAATTAAGGTTTCATTTATTAAACCAGTTTCATAATCATTCACCTTTTCTTCTAAGCCAAACTTATTTAAGGTTATTATACACAAGATAATTTCTAAGTGTTTTTTGTGTATAGACATCTGTATTGAGGCTTAATATCAGAGCTCAGCTCCAAGCTCCCAACAGATTTATTCCCTACTCAGCTATTTATTAGAAAGGATTAAAAGGGCTTTACATCTATAATCTGAAGGTTTTCAAATGACCTTTCAGATTTAACTTTGCAACTAAAAGCAAAAAATAAAGGTCAAATTAAACAAAAACTTGGTGGAAAGGCATTCGACATCTTCAGTACCTGTGTGATGCATACTGTCACACCTACTTTTACCTTCCCAGGCAGATTATTTAGCAATCTAGTTAAGATTTAATGATTTAAGAACCAAAGAAGGTTTGCTAACAGAGTAGCGATGTGATCTTTCTCCCCCTATTTGAATACAAGAATTTGTTTAAACTCAAGCTGTTGCATATGAATTCACCTTAGTTGACTCAAACAAGTTCTGGGATATCTGAAACCTGCTGAGCAAGCAGATTATCCTTGAGAGATGACTTCAGACACACAACTAAGGAACATTCCCCTGCAGAGGTTTCACATCATTTCAGGTTGCTCACATTGTGTTTTCTGCTTATTCCACACCCCCCACCCCCCCACCCCCCCCTGCATCCAGCATCCCTCCCCTCTACCCCACCCTCCAGCAGGCATGGAAGATGCCCACATCTTCAGGTGACCACTGAAGACCCCAAAGCCCCTGGCAATGAAAATCCAGGCATCCTCTCCCCGAAAACAAGCATTTTGGCATTGAAAGACAGGCTATTTAGCATTCCCAAAGGACGTACCTGTCCTTCTTCAGCTATTTCAGCAAGCAGAGACACATCAAGAAGTTTATACGCAGAGTATGTTGATATTCAATAAAAGCTAGTGCATCACCATATATTTAGATAGTTGGTTTAAATTAATTACATTACAAGCTCTTCCCTGCATAAGGACCACCCATAATCTAAGACTTCATCTTAAGGCAATAAAGATAGATTTTCTATATACACAATTAACATTGCTCACTTGAGAACAAATGCGCCAGCAGCAGCAATATGAACATGAACAGACCGAACAGAAGCCCTATTTTAATCATCTTTCCATATAATTTAATAAAGAATTTAAGCAAAAAACAGAAGTATTTTCTGGTTCAGTTCCCTGTGCTTTTATCTTAAGTAATAACTCACAGAGAGAAATAAGGTCTGTTTATTAAGATTTCTTTGGGAAAACCCTTGTCCAGGAATATTTTTTTTTATTCTGTAACAAAGAACATTTAAATTCAGGAGAAAACATTTCAAATATAGGAGTGGGGAACGGTGAGAGTCCTCTTTTTGTTTTAACAAGCTTTTTTCTAGATTAACACGCCAGACCATATTATATTTTATAACCCAAACACCTACAGAAATCATAACCCATAATTATCCCTCTTTCATGCATTTTTCTTTATTGCTGATGTAAATGAGAAAGCTCCTTGGATCATGTCCGGTTAAAACTTCAGGCTGACTCGATGGCAAAGGCACACTGGTGAAGGGCCAAGAAGTAGCTAAAGAAATGCCTGGTGTTTAACTTGAGACAACTTAATACATTTTTGTCCGGTTTACTTACCATGTTTCTTTAGCAGAACTATTGGGCTATAAAAAAAAGTGCTGTTAATTCAATTTATGCATGCCTAATCTATATATACTTGAACAGAACACCATGTCCTTCTGCAGCCAGGGCATAATATAATAGTTCAGCCTCAGAAAACACAGAGTTACAGCTACTTCCCTAAAACAAATTATCTTCTGTTCGTATTATTTCCCTTTACTGACTCATTGATTCAAAGCTGCTGAGCAGCTCAACGGACAAAACTCCGTAACAGCATTCCTAAAATTCTCGGGGAGACCAAAGCTTTTACTGGCCAGGGCTCAACATTTTGAAGGAAACAAAATTCAATACGTTCCTCTGTAGGGGCTGAGCATCCCTCTGGACCTGGTGCTGGTGATTCAACCATTTAGAGAAGGCAGAGAAATGAGCAGCTCCATTCCTCCTGCCTCCTACAACCCTCCTGCACAAAGAGACGCTTATTGTGGACAGCAGGGAAAAAAAAAAAAAATGAAAAATAACAGTTTCAAGGCTAAATACTTCACGTTTCTCCTCGCCTGATCCTGAAGGCTCCTGGTCTCTTCATTGTGGACTGAATATTAATGCAGTCTGGATTAGCCACAGATTACAGCAGCAATATTTTAACGTCTTTCCTGAAACAATGTTATTTTCCAAGCCCCTGCATCTAGGAAAACACACAGTGATTTGTTCTCATTTGGCAATAGAATGCTGTTATATAGGTAATCCTAACTGAATGTCGTTCCCCTATAGAATAACAGTGGTATTCTTCCCTAAAGTAATAGCTGTGTTTGCCTATAGAATAACAGTTTCTGCAGTGAAAGTACCAGTGGAAATACGTGCCTTTGCTTACATATTTAAGGTCCCCAGCCCTGCCCTTCTCAAATGAGCCTCTAGCACTCACCTTTAGAGGGCAAAATAAATATATCATTTGGTCTTTGCTATATAGAAAGAGAAATGTATTAATAGACAAGAGTTTTTAAATGCTTTCCCATCTACTTGAAATGTAAGTTTAATTTTTTTAGAAAGCTATACCATGAATATATCAGAAGAAAAGCAAACTGCTCAAATCTCAATATGGGCTATGACATTGTGGACACTTATATTAATGTTATATTCCATTGTGGGGCACTGAAGAGACTGGGAGCAAGATTTAGTCATGCTCATTTATGCTAGGGACAAGAAATAGGTCAATATCAGACAAGAGACTGCTGGAAGGCTTGTATTCCCTTGTTTACTGTGAATTTTGGAGTTCATGAATCAAATATACTCATAAAGCATGAATGACTTGTAACTGTATAAGCAAGGTGGAAACTGAAAGCATTAGCCAGCAATATAGCAGCCAGGGAAATAAAACACTCGTCTGAACTTATACAACTGAAGAGAGTATTTGTGAATTCAAATCTTTGCATATATAGGTGCTGGTAAAAGACAAGAGGCCTGCAGAGTCCATACCATGCCCAAAAAGTCCAAGCCCTAATGCACAGGGACTGCACTGAAGATGACAGCACAGAAAAAGTCCATTTATCAACAAACGACATAAACACAAGGCCAGGACCAGAGTCAGATGGATGCAACACAAATGTTGTAACAGCGAGGATGCAATGCATGTGTGTCAGATGTGCATTCACATGCTTTACCTACAGCTTCTGTTAGAAAAGCCCAGAGTATGCTTCCACAAAGAGGTGGTGTTAAACATAATCTGTAATTTATTTTTAGATTTGAAGGCTACTTTTCCCAATATTCTATACATTATGATCAATTTTTTTATTTTTTTTCACAAATACCATTATTCCAAAAGTAAGAAAAAGACAGAGGGGAAAAAATAGCACATTGAAATTTTGTAATATTATTGTCTCTTTTTATTTGACCAGGGCATTCACTGGCTTTTTAAGTAATTCTTTTTAGTTACAAATTCCTTTCTGCATCTTGAAATGTAAAGAGCTAGATGAGAACCATCTTTTTTGCTTGTTTTCATTCAACTTGCAACCAAGCTCCCAGTACTGTTCTTGTGCTGTTATATTGCTTTTAAATAGAAATATATTGAATTATGGCCAGAACATAAAATGCGTCTAGACTACTTAAGTTAAAGCCTTGCTAAATCCCTTCTCATTATTGAGTTGCCCTGGGAAGTATTTTTTTTTAAATCCGCAGCTCACCGCCTGATAAAACCTATCAACCTGCATGCGGCTGCTAAAACTATACCACTTTCACATGCATCTCCCAATTTTTGTTTCCATACGGAGCCCTAAAAGCCACCTCTATGCAGCAGGGACCATGACACCTGAATAAGCACCTAAATAGTATTACCAAAGCCAAAAAGTATGACCTGCAATTTGAATTGTTGCAGGATAAAATAGCATTTATGTGACTCCTTCAAGATACTGTTCTGCACAGCCAAGCAATAATACTGAATATTTTGTTTCTAGCAGTTAAATGCAAGTTCAAGTGCTGACACCTTGTTCTATAATTCTCTTGTTTGTGGCTAGATGTTCTGTGCTGCCTAACAAAACCGTCAACGCTTTTATGGTAAAAAGCGCCAACCACAAAGTATTTATAGTGTTCATGCAGCAATGCTCGAGCAGAGCTCTCACTGAGAATGACCTGCAACCCTTACCTGCCAAACACCAACCTTTAAAATCTTTTAAATATTTCTCCTTCCTTACTCTTTTCTTCAACAGGCCACTGGAGCACACTGCAGAGCCAAACCCCAATTTTCCATTTCAAACCACAAAAATGACAAAGCAGTTTAAACGTAAGGTCTATAATATGACACTTCTTGGGTTTGTGGTTTGTTGGGGTTTTTTGTATTACAAGTTGATGTTTTTCTCCAGCATTTTAGAGAGAATTTCTCCAGGCTGTTGACATGAGATGACTTTGAATGGCAAGTAGGAGTTTTAAAAGACTACATACACACATATGTATCTAAAATCTGCAAGTCTCTCACACATATCAGGATTTCTAGACCAATTCACTTTTCTAAGGTATTCCCCCTCAGCGTAACCCCCCCCCATTTAGTTGATAACCCCCATGCATCTCCTCATTGGCAATAGCTACAACACACAGAAGGTTGCATGAAATAAAACAACTCTATTTTTAAAAGCAAGGTATTTACAAAGTTCCAGCTGCTGCTGTACTACAAGAAAAATTAAAAATATAAATGAAAATAATAATTTAAAAATAATACTAGATCTGTGCTTTCCTTCCTTGCAATACAAGTCTGTTGCAGGTACAAGAAATCAGAAGCCCTCTAACCCCTGTAGGCCCTCCAGCAGCTGGAGGGTCAAAGGTGCTGGTGATCTGATTCACTGTGGGAACACAGCTCCCCACCAAGCCAAGAAACAGCAACTGCTCTGGGACAAGACGTTGAGCCACTTGATGTGCTTTGAGCACGGATGGACCAGATGTCCTCTGGAGGTCCCTGCAATCCTCAACTGTTCTATTTATTTATTTAAATTAGGTTTCAAGTATCTAGCTATCTTCCCCACCATTCTGGTGCAAAGAGAACAGGGACATGAAAGTCACATCTCAAACACATTGCCAAGAACAAAATCCAATCCTATGCTAGGCTTGGATAGCAAACCGCAGCAGAACATCTCTTCTATGATGTTTGCTTTCTGTAGTGTCTCCAATTCACATGGGTTTTTGCTTACAAGCTTCTCAAAACCATGTAGGTTTCTGTTTCTTCCTACAAAATTAGTAACATAGCTTTTTAAGCTGGCACAGCAACCAAAAGACATAACCCTGACCTTTCCTTGCTTTTCATGCCCCACCACAGAACCTTTCAAGTACACAACCTGCAAATACTTGAGATGGGGCAAGTCCAAGACACCTGGGAAGTGCCGATGAGATCCTTCCTCTCCCTCCTGTCCATATGGACCTTATGGAGGACAGGTCCATACAGACAGGCTTGCAAAGACTGCTCAAAGGTCCAAAACCACATTTAAGGGGTCTCCCCACTCCAAACAAACATATAATTTGTTGCATTTATGAAGGTTAAACCCCTCTTCACTCCACTGTCAATGATGGCACACCCTTCACTACGCAGAATTAAACTCAGCCATTCTTTCAATATAGGCACATCAAATACCTTGTTTCAAAATTACAATTACTGTATGGCAGCCAAGTGAGTTCTACCATGTTAACAGACATACCTTTTGTGATTTAACTCATGTATAAAATAGTACTCTCATGATACAGGCTATGAAACATCTTTTTTAATTAATTTGTTGTTTTTGTTACAGATAGTTTATGCCAACTCAAAATGTCTTACCATTGTAAAACATCTACACTAAATCTACCTGGCCACACCAAAACTGAGACTGCTCAAGGGCAGCAGTTCCCCCCTCCACTGAACAATGTCACCATCCTGGGAGAGAGCTATTAACCAACGAATCTTTTGCAGCCATTAGGCTTAAAGTACAGGGTCAGCTAAAACCATCTGCCTTTGTGCATTCAGAGTTCACACTCCTTATACAAATACAGGACAGCGCTGATGTGGATAAGATTTTGGGGTTAATTTAATTGACTAAAAGAAGTGCCAGTGTATGTAATGAAAATATCAAGAACGCCATTAAATACACTTATGAAGTAAAATGCCCTAGACAAAGTACTATAAAAGTCATTACAACATGCACTTGTTTGGGAGATTTAAAGCTCTGCTGACGCAGGTGCTCTATCAGCTATGTAAGAAATAGGATTTAGCATCTGCATTCCTGGCAAGCGCTTTCAACGTTGGCAGAGAATATTACTCATTTTCCGATACTCAAGCACGGGATCAGGCCATTGCAGCTTCTTCCTTTTAAGCCATGCTCTGGAAAAAAGGAATTACCACGTAACCACGACGCCACAAAATAAAACCTCCAAACCAAACCAAAGCCTCCTACCTAAGTCCTCTTCCTGAATGGGGACAGTTTTCCTACGCAAGTGCTGTAATGGGAAAAAAAACATGGCTAAGCTGGCAGACAGTCATCGGCAAACGCCAGTACAGATGGATCTGGAGGCAGAGGCTGCCAAATCCATAAGGTCTGGCTCACATCCCTGATCCTCTGCTCATATGTTTATTTTTTTATGCGTAGGGTGGATGGCCCTGGGAAGAGCAGCCAAACGCACATGTTTTCCAGCAAACTTGCATACATCAGCCAACAAACGCCTTGGTAGAAAAAAAGATCTTCAGCCCAAGTTCAGCTTCAGGTTCACAGAAATATCCCAAAATGAAGTTGGGAAGCTCAGTGTTATTACTGTGGTCTCTCCAGCCCAGGGTATGCTTACAACTCCCAAAAGTTATATTCTGCAGCCAAAGAATAAACTTTACTACAGCAGATGCAGATACAAATGTGTGACAGGTCCCAGGACCAAGAAAAATCTCCTTAATTGGCACTTCAATTTATTTTTTCATACTGATAGAGAAATAAGATAATCAGAGCAATAAAAGGACCAGCTGAAAACAAGTCATGGCTTAAGGAGAAGATTTTTACACTCCCTCAGTAGGCAACACAAGTACTGTAAACAAGCACTACAGCAGAAAGAAAAAGCACTAATAGAATATTGACAGATAAAACCCCCTTGATCTATATTTAAAGTAATTACCAAATAGGTGATATTATATATTACGACATTTTTCCTCAACTTGCATCATCTGTTTTTGCAGAGCTAAACTAAGTACAGCAACACATCACAAAGAGCTGATGCTGGAATTAAAAATTCTCTGTAGTTGCTAGAAATAACCCCACAGCGTATCAGGACCACAGCCGACTTCCTTTATTTAAAGTCTTATGGCAACCAACACGTCGCTCGAGCTGAGCAGATGCAGCGCGCACAGCCCCAGGACTGGCCTTTTTCTCATGGCTGAGGCTTCTGCGCCTCCAAAGCTGCTGACCACTCACGTCTCACCTGCTGTGAAGCGAGAAGGTGACTTCTCCATTTCAACAACCAAATGTTCACGTGTTTCAGAGCTCTGCAGAAGACTGAGGTAAACTGCTGCCTCCAAAGCATCTCCCACAGCTTTTCAGCAGACTGAGCGCTACAGGCAGCTGTAAGAAGGCAGTTCTCACCCGCAGCTTCACACACTTTCGAAAGGAACACTGTTTGGGTCTTTCTGGCCAGGAGCATGTTGTCTTGAAAACACTGATGTTTCAAACGATACAACACAGCATCCTAAACCAAGCACTGTTTTTTAAGACATAATTTCATTATGCAAAAACATCCATGCAGGAGACTACCTTCCCTTAGGCCAACATTGTAGGACAACACGTTTTGTCGTATGCGATCTCTTATCTCTGGCGCTTTCTGACAGCCCTAGTAGCACTCTGAAGTGTTGCTGAAGCTGTGACTCACTTGTTTTAAGAGCTGGTGATGATGACAGGCTGGTATCGCCAATGGCTCACTCAAGCCCAGGCTGCAGCTCTTGCTGCAACACTGCTTGCTTTGGGTGGTGGAACTGTGGACCTTCAGCCAAAGGGCAGGTCTGAAAACAAGCCATCAAAGTTTGGGGAGGTCTTCTTGAAGAGAAGTATCTCCAATGCAATGCCAACCTCAGCTGGAGCCCAGAGCCTCTGCCTAGAAATGAAACATCACCCACCCGCAAGAGTCTCATCCCTTGGAGAGGCATTTCCACCACCTTCCATCCCCTCCTCACCGACTATCAGCCTCTAATTTAGGAAGAGACCCCTGGTTTGGTACAACCCTTGGACACCCTCCAGCCCCTGGAGGAAGCCTCTCAAAGTCCCTTCAAACCCCTTTTTTTTTTCCTTGTTTTGAATATAATAATTCTACATGGGGCCATAAATGTTCAGAAACCAAGTTTCAACTTCCCACTGCATACTTGGATAGCCCAAAAAATGCTTAAAAAAATTGAAGCATTTACTGCTCTCAGCCCGATAGAAGTTTTCCTGCAGTTTGTCACTAAAATCAATGTCACCAACCAAAACGCAGGAGAAAGTGTCCCTGCTCTAACGCCTCCCATCTGGAACCACTTAGCAAAGGCACAGAGCCCTCATGTATATTTTACACACTTTTTTTTCCTGTTTTTCCCAAGAGAAATATGTGTAATGAAGAAAAACAAAAACACGTTAGCAGCAACAAAAACATACCACTGTAACACAAGACCCAGCTTGGCTTCTGCCTGTGTTATCCTTCCTCTTAGACCTCAGCTACTTTCTGCGAGTTAACAGACAAAAAATAATGCACACCCTCCCCTCAAAAAAAAAAAAGTCAGAGCTCTGCCATTAAATCAACACAATAAACCTCACATTTGTTTTCTGCCATGTAAAATACTGCATGAGTAAGGACAAGGTTCAACGTGAATACACACGTCTCCAGCCTTTCCCTGCTTTTCTGCGGGATTATATAAATAATCTGCAATTCTTCTTGATGCAATTACAAAATTTCAAGTGCTATTAAGCTACAGCATCAGATTTCCATGCATCGTACGCAGTTAAGATTACTTGCTTACACCACAGCAGCTCTGTCAGGCTGATGTTTTCCAGTGCTTACATTTCAGCAGCCATAGCCAGCTTCAGATGCCTGATAGATCCATAAAAATATCTTTTCCCCTTCCTAATACAGTTCAAATGGTGAAATGTGAGCTTAAAAATGCTTACTACTAAGTATTGGGGATCGACTACAACACCTGCAAGAGTCAGAATGATGTGAAAAAAAAATCTCATTGGACCAATGCATAGAAAAAAATAATTATCTTATTAGTGACCACAATATTAGGTAAGTGCCAGGGAAAACAACAGCTGGCACTGATTAGTTTTAAGGAGCAAAAGAGCAGTCTCAAAATATTAATGTATTCATATCACATATTTGTCTTCAGAGAGGATGCAACTGCTTAAATGTGTATTTTCAGCCGTTAGGCAAAGCAAAATAGGACAATTCAGTAGGTACCGCTTGCCACCTTTCCAAAGAGATTAAATGTCGGTATTTTTGAGGTCACAACTGAGAGGTTTTCTATAAACTGAAAAAGGTTACTAAGCTGGGGGTAAATCTGACACCATAGCATCCTACAGAGAAAGGAACAGCTGCAATGTAAGCACGGAACAGCCAGCGCCCCATGGCACGAGGCAGGCACTGCAACAGCACTGGAATTCAGTTTGTCATGCAAGAGGTCTCCAAGCAGTGAATGAGCTTTCACTTCAAAGCCCACCCTGCTGAAATCATCTATTTCACTTTGCATGACATTCTTCAATACTGCCAAGGTTGGTATTTCTGAGACTAGTGCTCTGGGTTTTAAAATAAAATCCAACAAAAAAGAAAGCCCTGAACAAATAAAATTAAGGGAAACGTGGTGAGATTTTGCACTCCAAACTTTCCACTTAGCAGAAAATGTTGTGCAAAAGTAACACAGGTATTTTTCCGTCGTCCACCTTTCCCTAGCCTGGCTTTGCAAGACGCCAACCGAAGTCAAACCACGTCCACCCTTGGCACGCCAGCCAGCATGTATGCTGGCTGGCATGCCGAGCCCTCGCTGCTCCTTCTCCCCGTGGGAAGATGAGCAGCAACTCTTCATCATCCACCTTCGCCAAGCAAGAGAGATCATGCAGTAGGGACTCAAAAGGACCTTCATTCCATTCAGTTTATTCACGTATGTATTAAGAAATGTAGCTTGAGGCCGTATCTTCCAGCAGGACTTCCAACAACCCTTCAAGTATTCATTTTTACGGTGGCTGCATACATCCAGTATCACTGCAAGACTTGAAGTACCCAGACACCAAGGAACAAAACGCCTGCACAAACCACACACTTCGTGTTGGAGATTTAACCCAAAACAAAGCAAACCAGAGAAAGGAACCCAGGCACAATTTTTAAAGCAGCATCCAAGAGTCATTGAACCTCCTTCTGGGATCTCCCTCCATCAGTTGCAATCCATCTTCCAAATTTCACAGCGCATGAAGCCGGGGTCCTCCCAGAGGTGAGCTCACTTTACTGCGCTAATGAGCTGATTGTCAGAGCTCCAGGCAGCAGGGAACCAGGAGGAGGATGCCGTGTTGCTGAAGATGCCCAAGAACTGCAGCACAAATTAAGTCTCCACAGGCATTTAAATTGCATTTAACTTTGCAATCTCTTTAGTCTTTGTACGTAACATTTTGGGGAACTCCAACTTTTTTGCTTTTTAGAAGAATACAGCAAACACTGCAATAACATCTATGTGCAGTACAGCATTTAAATACAAGTTATTCAGAAAAAAAAAAGGTGTGTGTTGGATGGACAGACTGACCTGCTCAGAATAAATAAGCAATGTTCTTTCCATTTGCTGCACTGGGAGCTGCGCACAAGTATTTCATGCTATGACATTCTGCACAGCTGAGAGCAGGAGAAATGCAGAAGATACACTTGTAAAATTCAGAAGAGCATTGCTCACCGGAGCAAACAGTAACAGCAGACTTTTTCAATTACCTTCATGCAAATAAGGAATGCTTTGTTAGAGTACACACTCATTAAATTCTCTCTCTTCGGTTTTCCTGAAGTGGTGGTTTCTAGTAGACAGGTACTGTGTGTCTAATTTCTTTAAACGCCTTTTCTGTTTAATTGCCACTATGCCGCCTGATAAACCCTCTCCGACTGCTCCCCGCTCTGAAGATACTCAGCTGACAGCTCCCTCTCCATAGCTGTGTAACTAAACAAACGGTGTACAACTCCCCTTGTAGGAAACCTGCAAGCTCTACAACAATAAATTTTAGATCAGCATTTCTTCTTTCAAGCTTTGAAGAATCACTACCGTGTGTTTAAGCCTTTTGGTAATCCCTCTGTAACTAAGTATGTAGTAAATAAGCAAAATTCACAACCTCATACTGGTACCACAGTACCTGTAATGGGATACAGACAGAGGCAAGAAATTCTGTAGACAGACGTAATATTGTCTTTAACCAGACTAACTGGAATAGCTGGAAAACCCAACAAGCTTTTGAGTACACATCTTCAGCCAGGCTGAGACAAAATGCAAAGCTCAAGTACAAATTCAGAGTATTTTTTCTGAATTTAGGCAGAGATTCATCAGTTGAACCCAGTAGGAGAAAAGTATCTTTAAGCAGAGGAGCACAGGGATGTGAAAAAAGGGGAAAAACAAGCACTCCCTGTACTGAGCAGCAGCACATTTATAACCTACGTAAAACCACATTTTAATTTATTATTTGGAAATGGGTGGTGACCTAACATGCAGCAACACATCAGAATATAGAGTGGTCATTACTAATTATGCCTGGTTTGTAAAAACAAACTAAGAGAACCAGCATTTGCAAGGAAAGGAGCTGATGGCACTCCTGCACTTGCTCCCGGAGCCGGGATGGATCGCCAGAGCATCCCTCCCTGCAGAGCTGAGGGCAGAAAAGTGATGCCCAAAGGCACAACCCCAGCTCTCCAGCTACCGCCCATACCACCCCCACAGGATATAGAGCTTCCAGAGGGTAAACATGACTTCATTAGGTCTGATCGAAGATATGATTTTTGTGTTCTCAATAAAGAACAAGACAAGAACACACCAAAACACGTAGTTTTGATGTCTTGGATCTCCCTTCAGTTAAAGCAGAACTACAAAGATGATGGCTTGTGTGATATTAACCAAATTCGGTAGAGCGCATACATGTGGACACATCAGTGGGGGGAAAAAAGGCTTGAGGGGACCTTAGATCCCGTTCTCACTGTCTTTGTCACGTATTATGCACCTCCAAAACCTTTATTCTGTACATGGAGCTATAAAGTCACCACCAACAGACAGCAAGCTGTTTGTTCTCATTACACACCAAATCTGAAGCTGCTGAGAACACCAAGGAGGTGACCACACAATCAAAAGTACAGTCAAAATGTCACAGCACACATCGCTTGGAGCGATTTGGAAAGATTTTATGGAGGCAGACCTGAAACATATCTCCCTTAAATAATAAAGAATACAACACCCCGAAAATGGGGCTAAGGCAAAGGGCTCCAGCACTCTGGCTGTGTTTGAGATGTGAATTTATTATTTAAGCTGTTTATCATTCTGTTTCATTTTGCATAAAAAGATGCATGCAGGACATAGCAGCAATTGCTGGACTACAGCTATTTATCATGAATAGGAAAAACAGGGATGCTGCTTCTGCTCGCTTAGTCAAAGCAGCTTTGTAAAAGCCCAAACAAAAGTATCATTAGTGGTAGCTAAGGAGGGTTTCATTTACATCTTTAAAGAGAGGGTATTACATGCATTTATTATCTTTAATCAGCAAGTAAAACACTACATTAAAAAAATAAACTCATGTGAAAACAGCATTTCTTCTCTAAATAGCTCTGCCTGCAGTTCAGGATGAGGTTGAAGTGTGGAAAAGGAAGCTAAAGTAATGACAAAAAGGAAAAACACAGAAAGAAACCTTTCTTTCTTTCTTTCACTGAGCCTCATCCTCTTGTTTATAACTCCCGAAGAGAACAGCCAGCACAATTGTCCTGCCTCATGCTGACCGGATTTCAGCAGGAAGGCTTTGGTCACCAGGCCTCCAGCATCCAATACACGAGGCTATTACCCTAGTCATCTCTCCTTTTTTCTGCCGTTTCTTCCCCGACTCTCCCCTTGGATGACATCCAGGCAGACGGGAGCTACTGAAAATTCATCAGCTGCCTAGTCTAAAGTCACTATAATAATTGAAACCAAGGTGGAAATTGAAACAATGGAGAGAAAAAAGTAATCCCATGCTATCAGGGGCTGTACAAAAAAAGGGGAAAAGGATGGAATTGCTGCTAAAAAGCTCCAAAACCAAAGTCTGAAGATAAGCAATGCTGAGCATCAACATCACCTTAAGAAGTTCCATCTATACTTCGTTGCTTCCTGGGATGTGTGGCATTAATACACAGGGACCCTCTTCCCAACTGGATCAAGATCCTCAGCCAACTTAAAAACACATGGCATAAGTGGGTTTGGGATTATTACTGTATGTGCAATTCTTCCAGTGCCACTTTAGAAAATAACTGCATCAAGTATAACTCATGTAACAGGTAGAAAGAGATAAGAAAATCTCCACACTGAATTATCAACACATTTAAGTACCAACTCGCTGAATTATTCACCTTCCACATCCTCTTAACCACGTCCCTGGCACCAACCCACAGCAAGAAGCACAAAATTAAACTGAGCTGATTTGATGGCAAGGAATAGGATGGGGCTGAAAAACTGAACACCTCTGTAAATCCTCCTGAAAACACTTTCAGTAATTGCAAGGAACCTACCCCAATCACACATACTTGTCTAAAGAAATGTTGCTTCTAAGCAAAATGGAGCATGGATCTGGCAATCTGGGGTGAAGTCAAATGAAATGTGGTTTGAATCAAGTCAAATAAATGGAAATACAGCATTTTCTCTCAAAGTATAAAACTTAATAGTAAGCTCAAACCCATTTTACTTTCTACTTAATATTAAGTTCCAACCTATTTTACTTTTTGAATTTAGAATTGAAAGCTAGAAACTTAAACTCTTTGGGAAAACTAGCGTTTAAGATCTTTCAAGGTGATAACCATAGAGCAATTTAAAAATTGCAACCATTAAAGTAAAAATGCAAACTTAGGGCTCCTACAGACCAATATTTGCTTGCACAGATCCTTGCACAGGCAAGACAACCTAGTTATTCAAAAAGCTTCTTTTCCCAGCTACATTTCTCTTGCTAAACAGATGCAATTAATATGGAAAAGCAGAAATATTTTGCTTGCTCACAATTATATCTTAACAAATATTTCATAGCAAGAAAAAAAACCAGTAAGGGCAGGAACAGACGATCTAATGATCCACAAGAGTTGTGCAGCCTAAATAGGAAAAAAAAATTACTAAATATTCCTTGAGTACCCGACTGCTCGGGTCAATACTGCTCGCAGCAAGACGCACACTCCATTTGCACACTGCCGAGCACTCACTAAGAGCTTATGGACTTCTTTAAAAGCCCAATGATCAATAAAGTACAATTTAAAAACTTAGTCAAGGGGGGCTGCTAATGTGATGCACATTAAGCAGACACCAACCCACGCTACCTCTAAACTTCAAAATTACCCTAAATGACAACCTTAATCAGACTTAGAGGGGCAGATATAATATTTCTTTCATATTTATATATCTCATGTATATATTTCTTTTATATTTATGTATCTCATATTTGTTATATATTTCTTTTCTGTTAATGTATCTCATATATATATTGGTTTTATATCAGTATATCTAGTATTCGCCGATTTTGGAAATGCATCTTTGTTGCAGGCTAACATGACACAGATATTGCTGTGTGCTTAATCCTGAATCAAATGCAGCCCGTCGTCCCGCTGAAACAGGAGTGTTCCTAGCAGCAACATCGGCGCCAGGCTTCTGCTGAGCCACCAGCTGGGGGATGCACCAAAAGTCAGAGTAACCTCAACCCACGTTATTTATCATTTCAGACCCTTGTAAGGAAAAATGCAAAACTCTGACCTTGTTAAGCTGTAATTGTGTTGTCCATTAGATGATGCATTTACTTGAGTATCCAAGTCAGCATCAACTCTGTAAATAACCCAAGCTGATTAATTAAATTAATAACCCCACTTGAAAACCCAGCTAACATCAATATATTAGGGTTTTTTAAAGTATTATGTTTTCTCCCAGTTTTATTGAAATTATTTGGCTTTCCTGTAGCAGATGAAAACCAGATGTTACAGAGAGGGAAGGGCTGCATGAGCCAGAAAGAAAAACCAAGACAGCAACAGGCAGGTCGCACCCACTCATTACCCGTATATTTCCCTTCTGCCATGAAGCTATTTATATTGCATCTCTATTATAATTGTGATGTAATTCTAGAAAACACAGTTTTCTTCTTTGCAGCCCAAAGCAGAAAGCAGCACGCGAGTCTAAAGGCTTCAGCAAAGTTTCTTTGTGCTGCGTAAGCACTTTGGAAAGCTTCACTCCCATCTTGCAGCGTTAATGCCAACATTATGGTTTCTAATCCCTCCTGAAGCAGCCCAAGCCCAGGATTAATCCAGGTTTACTGGCTCTCAGATGCCCACTTGTTAGACTGAGAACATTAAAAAAGAAAAGGAGTTTACGTACAAGTACACAAGGCAATTTAGGAAGTACCACTGCACATATCACTGGCAAAAATCAAACATGCATCCTCGTTTACATCATTTGCAGCACAAGTGGAGGAGCAGGACTGGTGTTATTATTTTGAGCAGCTACATGATGCAAAAATGGGAAGTAAGAGTAAATCACAGGTGATTTAAGAACTGACTGGCCATAGGCACAGGAACTAAAATGGCAGATGACCTACCTTGTTGAATTTTTAGGCGTACTTTACAAGCAAGGAAAGGTCTGCTCTCTCCATGATACTATTTTCCCCATTTAATGCTACTTTAAAACTTTTGGCAATAGAGTATTCTGATTTAAAGCAAACATATGGTGGCAATTAAGAGAGGATGCAGGAGCAGATTATTCTTTGCCTCAATTTGCAGAAAAAGACAGACAAGGGAGGAAAATGATCCTTGTCATGCTGTATGTCACCATGATCCAGGTCTGTATACGGACAACCTGTACACTAACAGCACTGCTCTGACAACCATGCTCGGAATTATAGGTCGTTAACTCAGTATTGACCAGCTGCTGTTTTGGGGGATTCATTTTAATTCCTTCAAAATTTACTTAATACATAAAATTTTAAGTTAGCTATAGCATCCTTTTCAACTCCCAATTATATACTTATGTACCACAGCAGCATCTCCAGTTAGACAGGGCCACTTGTACCCAACAAGCAATAACTAACACATCTAGCCTTTTCATTAACATATGCAGTAATTAAAATATTGGACAAATTTCCATTGCTAACTACTTTTCAAAATATTTTAATTACCTACTACAGATGGTGCTTTTCAATAGCAAAAAGGGTTTACTTGTATTATTGTATGTATTCTTCTGAAGCTTGAGAATTAACTTAAAATAATGCTTTTTACAGGGAGGATGCTACACTTCGTGCCAAGCCATGACCCACAGAACAAAGTGCAGGTTTTTACTTGATTATTTCTTTTGGGCTTCTATATGACACTTGCAATGCAGATTTTTTTGGTGTAGATAATATATATTATCATATATATCATTGTGGACTTCTGCAATGCAGATTTCTGTGTATGTATGTTATTACATTACTATTATAGTAGATATTATATTATTTTGGACTTCCATGACACCAGCAATGCAGATTTCTCTGTGTATATATTATATTAATATTCTATTATATATTATAGTAGATGTCATATAGAAGTCCAAAATAATATATATAACATCTGTAACGCAGATTTGTGTGTGTATACACACACACACACATCTATCATGTCCCAATACTCGCAAAATACCACCACATGATTTGTTCCAACTGCTATCTGGAGAAATTAAAAATATTTACTCATCATAATTTTTCCTGGAAAGCGCACCCCGCTGCATAGCAGGTCAGCTCTGCCCTGCGCAGGCAGAGTGGTGCCTGCTGTTACAGCCGCTCCTCTGCTGGCTGCTGCCATCGTTGCGCCTGCAATTAGCAGACAGGCTTTTTGCAGGGTGATTGCATGCATTCATCCACTTCTGGTTAACAGCTCCAGGAAAAAACGCGATGGAGAGGGAATAGAGTGATCTGAAAACACGAAGGCTAAAACAAAAAAAGAGCAATGAAACGCCAAAAAAAGAAATTGCAGGTTGGGTTTGGCAGCATGCTGGGATTAGATCACCGTGAATCCCAGCTTAAATAAAGCCCTAACATGAATTTCCTGACTAAGGTAAAAAAGCCTGGCTCAAATTTATGAACTGCTGGCAAGGTTACCTCTATCCCAGAGGCCTCCAAATACCAAGAAAACTCTGGCCCAGAAATGCAGAGTTCAGCCTGATAATTCAAATACATTCCTCTGAGCATCGCCGGTTCTGCAGCCATAGCCTAGGTGATAAAGAAAGAAACTCCAATACTTCCAAATTCACATTTTTCAAAGCCTTAAACTGAACCATAGAAGACTATTTCTAATGTTTGCCAAGTTTGTTTTCAATGAAGAATTGGATACAAGCCTTGTAGAGAAGGCTGTTTTAAGGAGGCAACCCCAAATCTTCCCCTGCTCCATCAGATGCAGCCCACCTATATTTTGCCAAAAAAAGTATGCATTTTCTACTTTCAGGACAATCTTCTGGATCTCCTTAATTAAAGGATAATTCAGATTCACGGTGACACTTGTAAGATACAAGTAGAAAACCCCCAACTGAACCCCACACTTTCCCATAAGAGAGATTCCGTGCTAACCCTTACACCTACCAGCCTTACATGAATTCCAAGAAAGCAGTAATTCTTCAAAACAAGATCTAACATTACTAAATCTGCTTGGTCTCTTTTTGGTTTTTTCTTCTTTTTTGTTTCTTCTCCAAGCACGTCATATGCTTCGCTGAAGTCCAGAGAGATTAGATCTGATCTTATCTGGAAAGTGCTTGAGCATCAAATATTTGGGACACAGCTCACACCCTGACCCACCACACCAAACCTTTGCTCCAATAACTTGCCATTTCTCAAAAATATTTCCAATTTCCTCAATGATAAATCAGATCAAAGTTTTAACATTTAGCCCTCATCCTAGAAACAAGCATTTTTATCCACATGCTTTCATTCACATTTGGCATCCCTCACACGGCTCCTTGTCCAAGATTTTTTTCCCAAATAACCATAAGTAAATCTGCCTATTTTGGGACAATGAGTAAATCTTTGATCCCTACCACAAAGTTGCTGCATAGGAATCCCAGTTCTCTTGTTCTTATTCTCTCCCATCAAACACAAGGATATCACAGATCTGCAAACTTATGGCAAAAAAATTAAGATATTTTTTAAAATGCATTATGGCCAGAAATAGCTGAACTTCACTTTTTTTTTTTAAATCAGCCTTATCCCCAGCATTTTTAAGTACACATACCCTTTTTTTCTGAGACCTGTGCTTTCCTTCCTCAGAACCTCACTCACCTGAAATTGGTAATGAGGGCAGGGGGCAGTTTTAAACAGTTTCTTACTGTGAAAAGGCCTTTTTAAAAATTATTTCTTTTTTTCCCCTTAAAATTAATATTTTCTTAGCATGTGGCATTAGCATCTCTGTAAGTATTGTTCTTGGAAACCACCACATTACACCCTGCTACCAGTCTGCCCATCATAACAGCATGAACCAATCCACATTAACAACTTGGTAAATGCGAGAGTATTAAACATACCAAGCAATACTTAAAATCAGAAATAATCACAATTACTCGGATCTCTACTTCTCCTATAGTGGATTATATGGTTTCCTGGTACCTTTTATAATTGAAGTGACACAATTTCAAGTGTGTTTCATGACTATAGATAATTTTTTCATAACAGCCAACCATCCTGATTTGGCTTCTGCTGTGCTTAATATTGAATTATTTTGACTCTTAAACAACATTGTACCGCCTTTTCCTTTATTCTGACTTTACTTATGGGGGTTGGTAGGGCTAGGGCTCTTGAAAATGGAAATACACAATTTCAAAAATGCTCCATTTTTACAAGGAAGATGAAATCACTCATTCCATATCCAGACAGCTTTGCCATGGCTGACAAGCACCAGCGTAGGTGATGGCAGCTATGTAACACAGACACCATTCATTTTATCAATTGTGTTGTTAAGACCTACCAAAAAACTCCAGCCTTTACATAGCCATAAGACGCATTTTTATGAAAGCGCTCACGGGGCTAGCAGCATAGGGCAGAGCCATCCAGGGGGAGGCCAGCAACAGCGTGCTGCTGTTCTGCGGTGCCAGAGGAAACAAAGATATTTTATGATAGACATCACAAGCTTCGTGTAGTCAAGTTGACCCCCCAAAAACCCTTCTAGATGTATCAGAAAGCTGCCAATTTAGGAGATCCTTGAGCTACAGCTAACAAAGTGGTGGGACTGGCAGGGAAGCCTAACCCTGCCCTACCTAATTGCCCTTCCTGGGATGGGATGAAGGGCGAAGTGAAGCCTTCACCTGGCTGAGCACAGCCATCCCTGTGGGCAAACAAGGAGGAACTCTCTCTCCGAGGCTCTTCTCTACAAAACAGAGGAGGTGCTTATCGACATCACCAAGCTTCATGGGAGCAAGCAGCAATGCACGTGGGGCGCCAACCATCCCAGTGATGAAAAGCTTCATTAATTTTTTGCTTGCACTAATGCAAAATGGACTATTTAATAAATGCTGTATATATCTTAAAATAAATGATCTGAAAAATGTCTCTGCTGTTTTAAACTCAACAGTAACTGTTAAGATTCAGCTTGTCCTTTCATTGTCTCCATCGCAGCCTTTACCCATAAAAGTCCAAATCCCCAATCACTGTGACAAAATCAAAGGTTCAACCGTCTGGCACAACGTTTATCCCTCATCCATCTTAATTAAGTGAATAAAAGCAAGTTGCAATCGGCTGCTGCAGTTAAGAGAGATCCCTTCTGCAAACACAGGAAACAATGATTTTATTTGCCTACCCCAAATTGCTGCCACAAGCTGCAGTGAGACTTGTGCAATGCAGGTTTGGGGAAGGATTGTCCCATTGCCCTCTGCCACACACTCCACTGAGCTTTAACTTAACCTCTATATAGTATTTAACCTTAGAGGCTGAACAAATTGGAGCAGCTACCTGCCTACGCTTCACTATATTGCCTTACTTTTTAAAAAATTTATTTCTGTTGAACTTGGCAAAGCTATTCCGTCAAAGTAACACTTCACTAAGCTTCTTCACATCTGGCAGACACTGGGACCACAAAGAAAATGCAATCATCTCCAAGCTGCAGAAGAGATGATCAACACCGCTCACTCTAGCAGTTCTTGGCTTTAGACATTTTTGTTGGCACAACCCTAAATGATGACAACTATCCACACCGATGCTCATGCTTCTACTTGGCAGTCATCAATGAACACATCGACTTCTCTCTTCCCATAGGAAGCATATGGGGAAATAAGGTGTATACCTTGCAGTGCTGCAGTGCTGTAGTTGGCTCAGGAAGTCTTCAAAGTGAATCTCTTGGCCCCTCAAACTAAATTCACTTAAGGTTCTATACTCAAAATTTCTGCGATTCAAACAAAATCCTGGTTGTATTCCTGAGGTCTTCTGCTGCAGGACCAGGTGGGAGCTCATCCGCAGCAGGACCCTCAGGGCGCACATGCAGGCTCAGTTCCGGCTGCTCCCCTCCATGCAATGGCTCCCTGCAGTGCTGAACCACTTGCTCATATACATATACATAGGGTGTATATTCACACATATAACGTATACATGTATACACATCTTTAATTTCCATCCAGGATGGCTAAGCAAAGTACCTTTGCAAAATGCTTGCAGACCTGTCTGGGCTCATACAGGAAAGCAAAGTAAAGAGGCAGGAGCAAGCACCAGCCATGTGCACCAACACCAGAAGTAACCCTTTTCCTTTACGTTTACATACATCACTGGAGACATTAAAGGAAAAAAACCCACCATAACTAATCACATTTTCTCTGTCTCTCCACAGTATAAAATAAGTGACAATAACAATTTCTGTGCTATAAATAAGGGAATACCTCTCACATCTGAAGACACTGAGGACAGATTTGGAAAATATCTGCTGCCTTGGAAACAATTTGTTCAAATTCCTGAGCTCAGTAAGACACCATCAACCTTGTCACTGAGCAGACAAGCTGGGCATTGCTCCTTGGGCAGCAAAACAAAATGCTCTCAGCAGAGACATTTAATGGACAGCACTCACATTTTGTGCCTGGAAAAGCCCCAGGGACAGCAGAAACCTTTAAAAAGCCAAGATTTGTCAACTGCTACCACCAGAGCTGGGTGTAGTCACTGTCCCACAAAGGCTTCTTGTTCTCAGGCTCTTCTGTTCCCCACCAAAAGGTGACCATGGTGCAGCACAGCACCTATCTGGCATCCACCCAGCACCCAAGCCCAGCATGTAGAATCCAGTATGGATTCCCCAGCCACCACAAAAGTCAAAAGGGTCTCAGTAATGGTCCTAAAAGTAAAATCTGTATTTTGCCTGGAAGAAGGGAGGAGGAGAGGAAACAAAATCCCTGCTAGAACATTAATTCCTCATTCTGTGACTAGAAAAATACAGTGTCCTATTAACTACGCACATTAGGGATGAAAAGTCTGCGGCTCAGTTATGGATATTGAGGTCCTCATGGAAGCCTGGACAGTAGCAGTACAATCTTTGATCAAAAACATTAGAGTGCTATGTTATTATACTATTTGAATAAATATACATAGTGAAAAAGGAAAGAAACAGCTTTCAGAAGACATCCTTCCTTCATGCTTTATAAAACGTGCACCTTGATCTTCAAGTTTAAGAAAAAAGATACAAAACCCAATAGCAGCTACACTGGTGCAATGTCAGTGAAAGATAAAAGAAATGGTATTAAGAAAGTCAGTTGTTCTCTAATACTGTATAATGCTGAGCATCATCTGGGTTCGCTATGGTTGCATGCGAGCTCGAATACCTGGTCCCTCCCTGCTCAGGTCTGACACAGGATTATGTTTAGATATATAGACATAAAGATACCTGTCTAGATAATTACCCATAAAATCTAGATATCCAGATATCTAGGGATTCATAATCTCAGGATCCAAATATCTATAAAGTCTAAATCTCTAGATACAAAATATCTAGGTATCTATAAAACCCAGATCTAGGTATACATCAATAGAGGAAAAAGTGAAATCCTAAAAGGTCAGTGAAAGAAAACCAAAGAGAAAGATAAAAATGGAAGGGTGTGAATAAGAATGAATGGCAAAACAAAACAGCTCCCCCAAAAAGAGATGGCAAGGAGGGAAGGAAAAGAAGATGGGATGCTTGTATGTGTAGGTTCAATAGAATGCCCCCTGTAAGGCAAACGCTCCACCCACAAAGGCAGTGCTTTAGTTACCATTTCCCTCCTGGAAACAAAATAGCTGCTAATTCTTAAGGGTGTGGAAAAAGGCAGCTTTGCATAAACCTTCTTCAATAACTAACCCATTTTTCTGCAGTCTTCTCAGGTCAGAAATAACAATATTTATCATTCAAGCATAGTAAGCTGGACTTCAGGATAACAAAATATTTGCTGAAGATAGCAAATAACAAAACATAATATTAAACTCTGCTACCCATATGGCCAATCTGGGTATTTCAGAAAGACTCCAAAGTGAAAATATTGAATATTTCAGCATCAGAGAAACAGATGAACAAGTCACCATTTGACACAGAGCCTGAAACTGTAAAATATCCCAAGCTGAAGAATAACAGCATTTTGAAAGCGCTGGTGAAAAGCATTTGGTGCATGAGCCTTGCTGTGTGACTCCTTTGTGCCACTGCTGCCGGCGGAGGCCTGCACAAATTCTTCCCACATTAGGCATCATCTGTAAAATCTCTGTGCGCTGCTCCCTCTCTAACCCCTTCATGCACTGGGGAGGGAAGAATGCAAGGTGAAAAAATCCTGGCTGCTGCATTGGACACCTACCCCAAACACAGACCACACAGGAGATCAATAATAACTGCATATATTATAGGTTAAAAACGATCAGAAGTGAGTAATGAGCAGAGTCTTCCCTCTCCCTGTCATATAAATCCATTTTTCCGATATAAAACCCCCAGAACCACATGACACAAGATAATTACTTAAAAATCAGTATATTGGGAACTGAACATCATAAACCAAATCAGATTCTTTTTTTTCTAAAGTCCATTTTAATGAAAATTGGTTAACTTTCATTATACTGTTTCAAGCAGGAAAAAAATCTGAATATACTCAAATTTTATCTCCCAATAATACTGTTCCAAGTAGGAGCAGGGAAAAAAATCCTAAAAGGGAATATACTCAGAGTTTACCTCCCATTAATACTGCTCCAAGTAAAAATATGAATATACTCGACTTGAAAGTGTCTTTTCTCATAGGCGAATACTTGCACTATAATTTGCTGCATGAATAGAGCATCCCCTTACCCCAGCTATACACCACAGGAGTTAAGAGAGGGGGATCTGCCGGCAGAGCTGGATCCTACCTGAGATTACTACAGGTCTTGCACACATCCAGCCAAATTGCTTGGGAGCAGCAGTGGAGGATGCACGCACATTTAGCTTTAGCATTGCTGCATTGTCTGATGCCACTCGATTATACTGAAAGCCCAGGACATGCCTGATTCTTCTAGTTAATTGATTTCTTTTTTAACTCCACTCAATAGCTCTTTGTTTAACTCTGGAAACATTCAGCAGCATCTACTGAAATTTTGGCAGTGCAGTATCATTTTCACTCGCACCTAACAGCGGCCAGCTCTTCAGTTGCTGTTGCTGCAAAAGCTTAATTCAGTTGGAGGGAAGCTGTACATGACCACAAAGTCCCATAAAATAAAAAAATTCAGTATCTTTTCAGTTGCTGCTTACATTTTCCTCTAATAATCCAACAATCTACAAAAGAAAAATAACATCTTTTAGACTTCTAGACCTTAGGACTGAAGCTGTAACTTCCCCATACAAGCAAAGCACACATACAGTGTAACACTTCTCCAGAAATTAAAAAGCAATTGCGCTTGCTGTTCCTAAGGTTTCTATGCAAACCACCGCCTACTGGGAATGCAAACAGCATTGCTGCCACTACAAAAGGCTAGCTGCAATTTTTTCAAAAGCAATTCAAGCAATCAATTCCTTTTTTTCCCCCGGCACAGATGTTGCAGATGCATATGAGCTGTGAAGGACAGGAACAGCTACCCTCCACCACCAGCAGTGCTCCACACCCTGTCACAGAAATATTTCTATTTTTTTAAAAGCAATTGAGAAATGCCCATTGGGATATTCAAAGATGCATGTAAACAGCTGCTTAGAAAACATGTCTGATTTTTGTAGCTGCCATTGCAGCACTTCCTGTGACAAATGAGATGTTGAGAAAGTTACAGATGATAAAATGATTTGGTGCAGACTCCTTTAGAACTAGGCTCATCCGATACCTGTCTGGGGACCTTTGGGCACACCTGAGCCAGGGAGAAATTTACTACTACTGCATTTTTGCTGAGAATTGGAGAAAAAAAAAAGTAACATGGTATAATAAATTAACTTGCATTCAAACCTCCCCAGGAAAGCTGAGGCATGACTTACGTTTTCTTCTGCACCAAAGAGAGGAGGATGCTCACATGCCACATAGCCCACCAGTGCAGGGTGATGACCCCAGGGAGGGCTGGGGAGCAGCACACCAACATCCCACCTCTAAAGGTTTAAGTCTATGGAAACAAGCTTGGCTTCCAATATGAAGTTCATTTGGATGTTTCTAGCTAATCTAATTAAAGAGAAAACAGGGTCTTAAAACATTGTCTTAACTTCACATGAACAAGTTACCTACCCGTGGGGTAAAACAGCCCTGTGCCTAAACCACCGTTCTCCAGGTAGACCACTAAGTGAATCACAGAACCTTCTGGGTTAGAGGGGACCTTCAAAGATTGTCCAGTCCAACTGCCCTGCCACGGGCAGGGACACCTCCCACCAGCCCAGGTTGTTCATTCCATCCAGCCTGGCCTTGGGCACTGCCAACGACGGGGCACCCACAGCTGCTCTGGGCAGCCTCCCCCAGTGTCTCACTACCCTTGCCTGAAAGCCCTGTGATAATGATATTTTGGGGGGGGGGTTTAATCAAACCCTTAACTGTGACTTTTGGAGTTAAAAATTAAGCAGAAACACTTGACAGGGAAGCTCAGCAGCAGCAAGCCAACTGAGCCCTGGGCTGTGTCACCAGCGGCATGGCTGGTGGGCTAAGGGAGGGGGCTCTGCCCCTCTGCCCTGCTCTGGTGAGACCCCCCCAGCGGCGCTGCCTCTGGCTCTGGGACCCCCAGCATAAGAAGGACACGGAGCTGTTGGAGCGAGCCCAGAGGAGGCCACGGAGATGCTCAGAGGGCCGGAGCCCCTCTGCTATGGAAACAGGCTGAGAAAGATGGAGCTGTTCAGCCTGGAGAAGGGAAGGCTCCAGGAGACCTTCCAGCACCCAAAGGGGCCGACAGGAAAGCTGTAGGGGGGGGGGCGGGCTGTGTGCAAGGGCCTCAGTGACAGGACAAAGGGGAACAACTAAGCTGGAAGAGGGTACATTTCAATTGGGTATTAGGAAGAAATCCTTCCCTGTGAGGGCGGGAAGGTGGTGGCACAGGCTGCCCGGAGAGGCTGTGGGTGCCCCATCCCTGGCAGTGCCCAAGGCCAGGCTGGACGGGGCTGGGGGCAGCCTGGGCTGGGGGGGGGTGTCCCTGCCCCTGGCACGGGTGGGACTGGGTGATCTTTAAGGTCCCTGCCAACCCAAACCGCTCCATGGTTCTATGATATGTTGCCTATAGGAAGCCCCTCCTATTCTCTTCAAAAGAAAGTACAATTTTTGGAGTAAATCGTTTGCCTGACCAGCACACTTCTTCAATGCTTTCTTAAACAATATCAGGCTTGACATTTAAATGAAAAACAAACTACTTATGTGGCACCAAAGTTATACACTCTGGGTCCCCGACGGAGCATCAACCTGAGCATAATGAAGTTTTCATCTGAAGTATTGCATGAAGTGTATCAGAGACAGAATTGAATTGCAGCACATGCAACTGTTCCTCTAGTAACTACATAAAATAATTGAATTTGAGAAGCTCCGTCTTGAAACTAAATAGCCAGAGAGCAGAATTTTGTTAAGCTTAGCTCTAGGGATACCCTGCTGAAAAAGCAATCTTCTATAGAGAAGAACTGTGCATTTCAAGAAAATGGGGGGAAGAGAAAAAAAATATAAAGAAAATCACCTTTTAAAACCAATTGGGACCTTGTTGTTAGAAAAATAAGTATGATATTTAAGTAATATAATTTATCATAAATAATATACGAATATATAAATATTATATTATCATCTATCACAAAACAGAAAAGGCATATTGCAACTATTCCAATTGCTACAAAAACCCTTGCTATTAAATCCCATCGTAAGAAAAAGAAAATCCGTAAGACTTCCATCAAATATACCTTAAAAGGACACACTTGGTCTCAGTACACACACACAGCAGCTGCTGCTGCGTACAGCTACTGGATGATATTACCACGTTTAGATGGCAGTAACAGCTTGGCTGGACAGCTGTCCCCAAAAGGGCAATTTGGACAAGGCTCACAGGAGTCTTGTGCAACAAAGAAGTCACAAACAATAGCCTGATGCTATTCGGAATAGGTAAAGTAGGAACACAGTGAAGCTGCAGAAAAAAAAAATAATAGTAATTCTGCTCCACTTCCGCCCCTGCCGTGCGAGCACGATTGTGACAGCATTCCCAGGGACGGGTGGTTCAGTGCAAACGCTCATGCTACCAGAGATGCTTTGCAAGCAGGGAAAGAAAAAGAGATTAATGGGTACAAGTCAACTCTTACTCACTGTGCTCCATTCCCTAAATCAGAAGTTGCAGCATAAAGAGTTTATGCAGCTGCCTCCTAAAAGACAAGCCTGAGCTGAACATAATTTTATTTTAAATACACAGACAGAAAACAAAGGGACCAAAGAGGTGTCCGAAGGAGGGAAGAAGAATGACGACAAAGGAGGCAGGGTGTGTGTGTGTGGGGAAACACCCAAGTTTGGCATCTAAGCTTACAGAGATGTGAAAACTGCATTTCAGCCACAAATGCAAGGAATCAGAAGGTCCAGTCTGCAAACGGGTGGCAGGGTAACACGACACTTCACAACAGATCTTCTCTGAAGATCCGTTTTTTAGGAAGGGAAGAAAAAGCAGAAGTATGCACACTTTATCTTTAAGCCTGTGTGATTTGTGACTATTTGGGACTGGTGCTGGCAGAGCAGAAGAAATTCTGGATTACTCTCACTTTCTCCAAGAGACCTGGAGGCAGCTAGAGAAGCAAAACAGCAGCTGTCCAGCTGCCAGAGTGAAGGAATGTAAACTTCTGTTTCAAAAGAAAAAAAAACACCCAACAAAAACTCACCAACAAAAAAACCAGCTATGATTCAGATGAATTTTTTTTTCCCCTAAAAACAGCTGCAGATCTTGCAAAAGGAAAGCAAAGAGGCTTAGTGCATCCCTCTCTTGTACCTAATCCCAACACACACAACACACAACAGTTCCCTGGAAGAATTAAGTGGCCATCACCAAAGCAGCATTACCAGTAAACTGTCTGCACTGCTGCACTCCATCCGAGAGCCAAGCAAGCAGAATATTTACCTAATCCTGAAAAGAACCCAAAATTTAAGAAAAAACAATTCACAAAACTTCCTTCTACCTTCTCTTTCATGGAGATCTCCACCTCTGGAAATCTAAGCTGGACTGAGGTGCTCTCTGTGACAGTAATTAAGACAACTATAAAGTGGACCTTAGTCTAACAAGATGCATTAAAAAAGCATACCAAAAACCAAACAGGCATACAAATGTTTCAAATAAACAGCAGCATTGGAGGTGGAATGCAATAATTTTCATTAAATTAGTTGGTTTTTTAAATTAACATGGTCACCTAATTGGGTCATTGCAGTAACATCCATTAACTGTAGGCTACTGGAGCCTGGTCTAGTATTTTCTCATCAACTCCAGCAATAAACAGCTCCACAATCTCTTGCACAACAGCAGGAGAAACACTGGCGAGTGCAAGAATGGGAAGCCTGCTTTCCTGTGTGCTTTAAAATAATTATCACACAGTTTCATGCAGACTGTCAAAAAAGGAAAAAAAAAGCCTCTTCAATTTCTTTACCTTGTTTGTTATACAGCTTTGTAGCTTTTCAGGACAAAGCCCATCCAGAATTACTTTAATCATTTGCTAACTCCAGATTAAGTTAGGTCAACACACCCTACCTGACATGAAATCAGAAAAAAAAAACACTCGTTGGCTTTGCAAAATCAAGCTCTTGGCTTATCCTTGGCTGAAATACCCACAAGCAGTAGTCCTTCCTCTGATTCCCAGTCTTCTGCAGGTAGTTGAAACTGGCCAAAGTCCTCACACTCATTAATGGAATACGGACACAGTAGATATCTCTGTCTACAACTGCCAAAAAGACCTTTCAAAACAGAAAACAAACCCCCCAAAATCTGTGAATTTTACTAACCTTTAGTTGAAGCCACTTTTTATTTTAAGAAAAGAAAACGCAGCCATCAAGCACCTCCCTGTACTGTGGCTTCAAAGAACAATGGCACAGATGAAGCTGATGCTCACGTCACCCTCATGCAGACAGGCTTTCACAAACAAAACTGGCAATTCTAACGCAAACCATTTCAAAGAGTTAAGGGGCAAGCTCAAGGCAATTTAATTAATGCATGCTTGTACCCCTCTCTTCAATTTCATATCTGTAAAGTTAATGCTGCAGTTAATCTAATCTCCTTTCACACACAGGAAAAGTCTGCATAAAGTAACTAATCACACTGGCCAAAACAAGTACTCGTGATTAGAAAATAAAAGTTTTGACCATGAAAGTTACCTTTGATCTCTTCCCCAGCCCAATGAAGTTGAGTGCACAGAAACTCCGTAAATACAACACTATCAATATACTATGTGCAATTAATTCTCTTTCAATATACTATAAAGAAAGGCCACTGATAATTCAAGAAAGGGTTTTTAATTTCCATTTTCAAACTGAAAAATCACTGAGATATACCAGTATTAAGCAACACTTGAGTGAAAACAAAGCACTAACAAATTTATCAGAAAGCTATTTGCTGTACTTTTATTTTTCCCTTTTTTTGACGCAAGTAGAATTCTATAGGCAGAAACATAACCTTCTCTTATTGCTAGTACTGTTGTTAATTTTATCAGCAGCACACAGCAGATAAACCCAGATTAGTGTCATAATAAAACCCCAACTACTTAGTTGCTTTTTTTTTTCCCACCGTTAAAAGTTTCCACACTACTATTGTGTTCATCTTACCTCAAGCACTGGTCCAGCTCCTAGAATAATCTGTTCTACTCCGCTGGCAAATCCCTTCTGGCTGAGGGCGGTGAGGTGATGAATCAGAAAGTTAGTGCTCTGTGTCTTTCCCGAGCCGCTCTCTCCCGAAATCACAATGCACTGGTTCTTTTTCCGCTGAAGCATGGCATGGTAAGCCACATCTGCCACAGCGTAAACATGGGGCTCCAGCTTTCCCAGCTGATGGTTATCGTACATCTTTACATACTTGGGGTTATAAATAGGTAGAAACTTAAACGGATTAATAACGATGAGGATACTGCCTACATAGGTGTAGATTTTTTCTTGCTTGAAGCGGTTTCTGAGATTTTCCAGGAGCGTTTTCTCATTCAAGTCCGGCAGGCTGCACAAATCATCATAGTCCTTCTGCTGCGGCTGGGGAAGGAAGCCACGCTCCACCATCCGGCGACGCTCCTCCGTCACCCGCAACCAGGACTGAAGGCTCCCATAGTGAATGGACCCATCCAGATTCTTCTCCCGCAGGAGGAAGCGATAATCCTCGCCACTGATGCGGTTCTCCAGGGCCATACGAGGCCACAGCATCATGCGCTGGACCGGGCAGTCTGTTGGGTTGAGGATCCATTCCTCCCCACCAAACTCCTTCACTTCAGCAAGGACGTAGCATTTTGTTTTCTCAAGCTGAAGTTTATTGATGAGTGAATCAATCACCTCAGCAGCCGTGGAAGTTTTCCTGGCAGTGATGGGGCAGTAGATAGTCCCTTCTGCAATGCTCCCAGGGTATATGTGCAGCGTGTACTCGCTATCTTCAAAGCGTCGTCTTCCTCCAACATCATTTACACTCATATTGGATCCTTTTCCATCAGTACCTGTGCTGCATAGTCAGGACCATCCTATATTCTTGTCAGGTCATCATGTTAGCAATGCTACAAAAAAAGCAAACCAAAATAGGTTAGGTGATTTATCTTGCCAGGGATCCCTGAAAAATCTTGACGTGTGCCATGAGATGCAATGGAGCAACTCAACTGATGATACCAATCACCTTAACAGAAAGCAAGTGATGATTCCCAACCAACGGCTGAAAAGAGCAGGGCTTTCACACACCAAAGCTGTAATAAGGTATTTAACACACAAACGCTGCCCACACCTCAAGCTCCCCTCTACTTAAGTGTAACTACCCACAGCACATCAAGCTTTTGCTAATTTTTCCCTGACACTGAAGCATCAAAGATACTCTAAAAATCAGAGGGTAGTTCTGTATTTCATGGAGAATAAAATCAGTATTTTGTGAGCAACATACCAGACAGCCTACTAAATCAACATCAGCATCCTAATGTCAGAAGTTGCTACAGCTTTATTGCTTAATATTACCAAATAGCTTATTTAGCAGTTAGTGTCTCTATTTCCATGTTTGCATACCTCATGCCAACTTAGGGAAAGCATCACTCAGCTAACCATGGCTTTGGAAAACACCCCTTGACTTTCCCAACACTGACTTACCCATACATATAAATTACATATTTTTCAGGAGTTGTTAGAGAATTAAACCTTTCGAGATTTTGAACAGTTGCATACCATGCTTACTTAAAAAAAAAAACCCACACAAAAAACCCAAACAACAAAACTTTAAAATATCACCTTAAAGACATACTCCAACTAAAAAGAAAATGTCTTCTTTGTCACAGAATCATATAATGGTTTAGGTTGGAAAAGGCCTTTAAGATCAAGTCCAACAGTTAACCTAACACTGCTATATCCACCATTAAACCACATCCCTAAGTGCCACGTCTATTTATATTTTAAATACCTTCAGGGGTGGTGACTCACCCACCTCTCCCCAGGCAGCCTGTTCCAGTGCTTGACAACCCTTCTGGTGAAGATGTTCTTCCTAATAGCCAATCTAAACTACCCCTGGCTCAACACAAGGCCATTTCCTCTTGTCAATTCAAAGCCCTTCCTGAGCGACATTCAGAATGACTCTTGAAACACAATGATTTGCCTAGTCACAAGTCTAAAAGACAACTGAATTACTTAGTGGTCATAAGCTCCAAGTCCCCTCACAACACAAAGGCACACGCAACCCCTGCAGCAGCGCCCAACCAGGAGCACTCGCTGCTGACAGACCTGGTGCTCAGCTCCACCATCCCTGGGTGAGGACCTTGTATTGACTGAATTCACCTATTCCTACAACTGCTCTAAAATCCAGACTGTGAGAAGAATCATCAGCTTCTCACAGGTGTGTGGTATACAACACCTTCAAATTTCAGCTGCTAAAATGACCATCCCCTTCCCCTGTGGCCCTGGTCTAGATACATTACCCCACAGTCCCGTGCCAGTGAAGAGTAGCTGAAGTCCTTTCCCTTCCTGTCCAGGAGATTTTTCAACACGTTGGGATTCAAACAGCAGCACTTTTCTGCCCACCAAGCCAGCATTTTTCAGAGATGTCCACATCTGACATCAGATATGAACTATTACAGCCAACTCAATCTCACTTTTTATTTCTCTCCGACTGCTTAAAAACCACAGAAAACCAATGTCTGGTGCTGAATCATGAAATGCACAGCTAATTTCTCAAACTTACATCACCACAAGATGACAACGCTCCACCACTACCCTCCAAATGAAAGCAATTCCAGAGTTAATGGTCCTCTGTTCTCTGATTGGTTCTAACTCACTCAAGATTCCCCTTGAAGACGTTAGGAGGTGTTCCAATTACAAAGACAAAAGGTAACTACGAAGAAATGCAAAGGACCCTCAGAGCCAACATCTGGGCAATAAAATGGCAGGTGACATTTAACACCGATAAAAGTTTGTGATGCACATCCTAACATGACATATAACGTTGAGCCTCTCCTTGAGCACTGCCTTACAGGAGCAAGACCTCATGTCTGTGACAGTTCCCTGATGGCATCAACTAAACACTCAAGTACAGTCAAAAAACACGAGGTCAAAACCGACATCAGGTTTAAGGAGCTCCTGCACTGCACGTTTGATGTCTGAAGCGCATTCAGAAGCAGCATTTGCATTTCACATGGTCACCCTGTCCTTGCTCTCCTCCCCAAGTACCTAGATCCAAGACCTTCATTCCAAGCATAGCCTCCCTTATCTTCCACATTCACACAAGGCTGAGATTTGGAGATTTGTTCTATTTACTACAAAATGTGAGGTCTTAAAATGAAAAGCATTATTTTGTGTTGTTTCTCGCTCCAATATTTCATTAAGTGTATTAGCCCCAGCCATGTGCTATTCAAAGCAAATAAATTAATATATCACCGTGAAATACATCTGGCAGGGACCGACGGTGCATTTCTTGGTAGCAGGACATATATTATATACTGGGAATCACTCCAAATTCTTTCCTATAGCTTTAGTATAGGCACAGATGCAACAGGGATGATGTCAGTTAAGTGCTGGGTAGGGTTTTCTCTGTCTAGCTCTGACTCCAACACCAGCTTTTCCTTCAAGAAGCGGGGAACGGGAGGGGAACAACCACCACCACACTTAAACTAGATAATTCCTCATTGAGATTCTACTTCAAAGCTTATGAGAAGAGTGCTGCCTATTTTTATTCAAGTTATCAGAGTGTATAGAGGACTACTGACTCGCGTGAGAACTGCAAACAAGACTTCAGGTTGGTTACCTTGAGCAAACCGACCTTGCCTTCCACCTCCTCCCTCCTGTAAAATACACGCAAGCTCAATAAAACCTCTCTAAAGCATCAGGCCACTCTACCCCACCTACCCCAAAGCCTTCCTCGCTTCTCTACAGATGCTTATTCTGCTTGGACTTGGTACAGTAACAAACATCTGTGTCTCCTGCATCCAAACAACTTGAATTCAGAACTGTGAGCCAAGCATGCACCCCACAGATGCTAAAAGCCCCAGTAACTGTGAGAATGAAGAAAAGCCAAGTCCCCTCCAAAACCACTCAAACGCCAGAAGCTTCCACTAATGACTAAGAAATTTAGTGAGGTCAGAAAGCAAAGAGGTGTTAATTTGAGCCTTATAAATCACAGGAGGCATGCCACAGGATTTACTTTTAATAACACTAAACATGTCTCGGAGTATTATGTTAGGTCAAAGAAACGTTAATGAAGATAATTGCTTGTGGTCTCCCAACCATGGTGCACATGAGCTGGGCTCTGCTCAACATCAAACACACTTCTTGCAGACAGTCATTTTCCAAAGTATTTTTGAGAAAATATTGCAATGAAATATGTGTAATTACATAATTAGCATATGTCAGGGAGAAAGGCTCTCCTAATGACAACTGTTCAAGCAGGCTGTCATATTAGCTTTTATATGACTTAAAATTAACAATACTTTTGTGTTTGGACACAAAAAATTAAATAGGAAGATGAAAAGAACAATAGAGCAAGTATTTTCCAACCTGCAAAACTTGCTCTACATACTATTTTAAGGCATTTTGCGTTGCTACATGTTTACACTTCAGTGAGAACAGACAAATAATGATGCGACATCTAAGTTATTTATACAGGCTTATAGAAAAGAAAAGCTAGTATCTTGCTGGAAGGGCACGCATGTCTCCTTACTCAAGTGGCAGATTATAAAAGGACCTGACTTGATCACCAAGCTCTGGTTCAGCTGCTTCACTCACATACAGGCATTGGCAAGGATAAAGGCAACAGTAACGGGACACTGATCCTGCGGGAGATGGAAACCCAGAGCGTACATCAGACCTCAGAGGCAAGAGCTGCTAACTCCCGTGAACACTCTGGCCAAAATTTATGGACTATGCATGCCTATGAAAGGAAAAATTTACAACGTTTTAAGTCAACATACTTTCAGCCTAATATGTTCTATATCCTTTTCTATTTTCTACATTTGAATGAAGGTTCTTACTCAAACTGACCCTGCACACTGATTTTACTCGATTTTACTATCATAACAATCTTACTTGCAATGTAAAAAGCATGCTCTCCAAACAAACACAAGGCTACAAATCAAGCCTTGTCCTCTCCTACATAACAAAATCAATTAATATTTCCAAGCAGCTCAGAAGCCCTTACAAAAATCGCGATAATAATCTGATTACCAGCAGGTTGACAGAAAAAGCATACTAGAATTATGACAGTCAACTGGGCTTTGCGCATACACTAAACTTGTAAATAGTAGTTTACTTTCACATTTCATGCAATCTTGTAATAGTTGTCCACAGTTTAATATACATAAACACTGGTAGCAAACATCCTTTCTCAAATTAAATATATATGTGACCACATATAGCAAGTGCTCTTGCATTGACAGCTGCATTTTTTTAGCAAGTGTGTTGGTTATGCTACTTCTTACTTTTTCATTCACAAGGTCAACCTCAGTATTTTAATTTTCAGAACGAGTGTAAGCAACGCATGGGAAAAAATCCAAAATAAACTGTCTACTGGAAGCATCAGTACCCATTATAAATAATTGGAGATGTCTAACGCCTGAAATCACTGACAAAGTTTGCCAAATATTAGATGATTTGGAAAAAAAACAGATTAGTGTCAGCCTTGAGGCTGCTAAAGGGGCAATTCTGGAAGCAAAGTTCACTTGGTTTTATTGTAACATCCCATAACCCAGACAAGGGACAACAAAAATAGTGGAACTTTCTCCCTGTTGCCAATCCTCAGGCAATCCTAACAAGCTTGGTTGCTCAAGACAGTCTGGATTTATCCATCCACCAGTACCTCAAAACATATAATGTGTGGGGTAGAAATTCCTGGAATAGCTAAACTTTAAAAAAAAAACTGATAAAGAAATGGCCAATTTAAACACACTTCACTGCTTAGTCTGAATATATCAGCACAAGCGCTCTCCAAATTTCTCTCCTGCAGCAACAAATAGCATGGTGCGGCTGGTACCTGAAATGACACCACCACAAGATCAAAACTGATGCCAGACTGACAGATCTGTGACAGCCGAAGCTATAAAAACTACCACATCCTAGACAGGCAGAAAAGCCCATGTAGATGCTCAACATCTTGGTTATTAGTGCACAGTTGTACCTGTGAGTTCATTGGATCATTTATATAATGCTTAAGCCTTTCCTATTTGTCACCTTCCTCTTCCATGCTCACCATGTTTTTCTCTTCCCGCTGTTTGCTGATGGGAGAGAAACATCATTATTGTCGCTTAATCATCTACATCAGCCTGTCTCAAACCGCCTCATGGTGCCAGTGCAGGAGGTGGTGCTGCCTAAAATACAGATTTATGGACCCAGGTATTGGTACAGGGAAAGCAGGAGGGTGCAAAGGGTTTTGCAGTAAAACTGCATGCAAAATTTCTATACAATGAGTTTTGCTCAAAAGAATGAAACTTCTAACACAGAAAGTGTGATAGCTGTAAGTGTTATAGTGATCACAGAATGGTTTGTATTGGAAGAGACCTTTAAAGGTCATCTAGTCTAACCCTCCTGCAGTGTGCAGGGACACCTTCAACTAGATTTGTAATTGCAATTCAAATTTACTTCTTCAAAAGGGATGGTAAGCTTGGATGGGGGGAAAAAACCAACAAAAATCAGCACTCCAAGACTGTCATATACAGAAGAAAGGGGTCTTTTGAATAAATTTCAGAGTAGCTTATTTGGACTGAAACACCTAAGCAACATGCCAATGCAGTGAGATGACCTAAACTAGAACGGAAAATGAAAGCAGGAGCAGAGACACACTTGTAGACACTCAGCAACAACAGAAGTGCCTGCTGGACCTGGCACGATGGGGTGCCAATACACAACCCAAAGGTAACCCCAACAGACACCAAACCACCCATCTCCTGTGAAAGTGAGGGCAAGCATGCAATGGCAGCAGCATCCCAATTACACATTTTACTGCTTTGGTGGTTTCTTCCCTCTCTCCCTAAAATCTTCCATTTGGTCCCAATTCTGTAATCAAGAATTTATCTCCCTTGCTAAATCTGCTTCATCTTGCTCTGAGTTCAAAGCAAACATGAGTGAACCTAAAAACCTGGCGTCCCTTCACTTTCTGCAAACGCAGCTGATAATCTCGTCCAGAGCCTGGAATCACCCCATGCCTCGAGGTTTTGATATTCCCCTGCAGTCTAACCACCACTCAATAGTTTCTTTCATTCTAGCAGCTAGAAGACAGGTGAGGATGCTGCTACCTGTTCATCACGCTCTTGCTGATGCATCTCATGTGGAAATCTGTCAGCTTCTACCAGACCTTTAATCTGAGACAAAAAACATGGGAAATGAAAAACCCCATCTAAAAACATTACAGGAGAAACTGTTGCAAAATGAATTACTCCTAGAAGCCACTGCAAACAGCTCTGACAAGGAACTGAATCAGGACATGAATAATAACACGCTCACATATTCTTCCCCTCAAAATCCAAGCATATTCTGTGCAGGGAACAAATCCATGTCTGAGGAATTAATCAGGGCTACACAGTAAATGAAGAGCTTGTCTGTGGGATTCCTGTCTCACCAGCTGGAGATGCTACCGGAGGCATGAATGAGGGAAAAAAAAAAAAAAAATAATGAAAATAATAACAAAGACACTACAGGAAGGCTTGGTGAGGTCTTGTGACTGAGGCAACTGAATGCGAGAAGTGATTTCCATATTTGCCTCTGTCACAGCACTTCTGAATAATGCTGAAAGGCCTCAAAAATGGTGCAAATAAAATCTTGCCCTGGATTGTTCCTCTTTCTTGAGCTCCAGATTTGAGTCACTGCATCTTGATTTCTGGAAGCGCTACTGCTCTCCTGAAACATGTGCCCTACACATAAGCAGCAGCAACGGTGTTGAAGTATTAAAATAATCAGATTTTTTTCATGGTACTTGTTGAACAGCTGGCACTTGGAAGTTAATTCTGTGTCCCTGAGCTTCATTGATGAAACGACATTGGAGTAAGCAAGGATTCAAAAAATGCTGGGTACTTAGCAAAAATGCAACATCATTAAAAGCTTCATTCTGACAAGTGAGAACTGAGCACCCAGCTGCTCCCTTGGCTTTTTTTTGCCAGAAAAAAAAAAAAATGAAATTTTAAAAAATCGAAAGGAAATTGCTATATCCTCTCTCAGGCTGCATTTAACTTAAATTTGCTATTCTTGTATTCCCTAGGCGGCTAACAAGAACTGCAAACTGAATGGCAAGGACTAACAAAAAGCCAGAAACCAACGAAGTGCTTTGTGTATCCCAAGTGTTTGGAGACTTGCAGGGAGACGAGTCATCGTTATACAGGTTTTTTGCTTCTTTTAATGGCTAATTAAGTAATCACTGACCAGAGACATGACAACCCTGTTCCAAATACCAAGATAAATTTGTCATTTATAAAAAGTGGCAACGTTACATTTAATGTACCTTCAAGTTTTGCCAGATTAACTCCAGGCTCCAGCACCATCCTCTGACAGAGCATCCCTCACCAACACAGCAATTCTCTTCACACCAACAGCCAAAATATCCAATTTTCCAGCTTCACTGGTTGGATTTCCTCCTTACAGGTGTACACAGAGCAGCTCAGCACTTGGAAACCCAAATGGAAAAAAATCTGGAGTTGATATCCTGAAAGCATAGATCACTGTCAAATACCACATTAATACAAGCCCAGGGAAGAGTCAGCTAGCAGGGGGAAATCTGTATAAACCATAAATGGACATGAGATCTTCCTATTATCTCATGAAGCACATGCCTAGCTATTTCTATTTATGTTAGCAACCAAAATTTAATGTTTAAGGTCAGGAAAAAAACAAAAAACACCAAACCAGTGTCTAAAATAAAAATCTTTTTGAACCTGTTAAAATTTAAGGATATGAAGAGCAGAGAGACACTGCCAAGGACTACAGTTGTTCACACTGAGGAGGCATCTCAACAATCCCAAAATAGATGCAGAAAATACTTTTTTCAGAGCCTAGGAATTACTCCAGCGTTAGGGAAAAAAATGCTTATACCCTAGAAGAGCTTGAGAGCTTCAGAGAACAACACCCAGGGGAATAAAAGCATCCTTCCCCTCCTAATCTAGCCCTGCAGGCACTGGCAGTAGGAGAAACCTGAGTACTGCCATGCCCTAAAGGATGCACATTGAAGGATGCAGCACGGCACTCTAGTACCACTTACAGCTTCAACAAGCATCACACTTGAAATAATAGCTAAGCAAAAAGATACGTGCTTTTCCAGAAGCCATATGCATTACACAAATATATTGCACTATCACCTAAATGCCACTGTATCACTGTATTAGAAAATTTCCAAAGACAAGAGTAATAAATGGCAGCTTATAAAAAAACCATGTATATGCTATCGTCAAGAAATAATTTCTTACATTACAATATCACCTCAATGTAAGAGTATTTTGAATACTGATATATATCAATAGATATCAGTACATTGATCCTTTTCAAAGAACCTTGTTAGGTTAGAGAACCATGTCATTCAGCAGACCCTCAGCATGGAGGCCTCCTGCCTCAAGAAACTCAACCCACTTCCAGCACAAGCCAAGACAAACCAACGCTTCTTAGCCTTGCTTATCGTGGAACCCAAGCACACAGCAAAACAAACATTAAACCACTTCGCAAGTGACAATACCTGTGCTCTGTGCTGTACTTCCCTAAGGGAAAAAAAAAAATTAAGGGCAATTTACATAACTGAAGGTCATCAAATTATTTTTGAATACCAAGTCAAGTAATACCTTGATAATTTCTGATGCTTTTTCCTGTAGTCTTAAAAGGTTTAAAGTTATCTTGAAGAAGTTAATACAGCTTAGGTGTAAAGTCAAATTTAAGTGCAATAGTGCTAGGAGAAGGCATAATAATGTCATTACCAATGTTCTCTTTCCTCGTTTTATGGGGGACTATGGACAGCAACCAATAGCGAGAAAGGGATGATTTTAAAGCCTCCTCACCGAAAACGTTTTGGCAAACAATCTACTTAAATTTTTCCAGCATTCCCAATGCATTTTTATTACACTTCACAAAAATTATTACCTGCCTGCTCCTGGTGACCCACCAACACAAAAACCTGAGCTTTCTCTTCTGCCAAAAAGACGTTTCCAACTTTCCTACTGATAGGGATACATACTCCTCAAGATTAAAATGAATGATAAAAAGCAACTCTGGCTGGTCAGAAGCCATATACCATTTTTTAACATTTTAGGTAAAGCATACCTTTTAAGAAGAGTTTAAATACCCAATTCTCCAGTTTTTCAGCTCTGTCTCATACTCTTTAAGCAACACTACAATTCAGCTTTTCCCAAGCATCTGAATAGAAATGAAGTTATTTTTGGAAGTCCATACTCTTACAATACCATGCACACCTACCCCTGCAGCTGCTGGCATCTGCCAGCCATGGTTTCTTCTGCTATAACTCTTATTTCCAAAGCACAAATTATCAAAGCTTCCACCACATAAACCCATCCATGTTATTTTAAAATCCTCCTTAAATGAAGGCAACCCTCAACTAACTGCAAAATGCATGAGCGCTTTGTCCTCCAGTTTGCCACTTCTGCTTGCACCTCCTTCCCGTTTTCCATCCGCAGATGAAATCATTTCCTTGAAGAGAATCATCTTTTCTGCAGTAAAGATGCCCTCTGCAGCAGTAACTGCAGCCTTGTCAGAAAAAAAAAAAGCAGCTACTCATGACTAGATTTAGGATCATATTAAGAGACTGTGCCACATGTTATCCATCTCCTTGAAGCTGAGCATTTGAAACAGCTTAGTGCATCAATTAACCTATATATTTTAGAAATTTGTTCTGCATCACCAGACCATACAGATAGCTTCCACTCCTTTAAACCAAGCACTTAAAAATTGTGCAAAAATAGTGTTTCTTTTCAGTGCAGAACTACACAAAAGATTGTAGCACCAACCTGAAAGCATCCTTCTGCTACCCAGTCCATGCAGTACCAGGTACACGATCCCATTATCCACAGACTGCAAACCGATGCATAGCTAGTAGCAACATATATATATATATATCCCCTATATAGCCTAGCTAGTACAGAAAATAGATTTTAAAGCATTCAGGACTGTGCCATGAAAGATCAAAGGGAAAAGAATACTTTCCTGTATTCTTTTGTATGCTGTCTGCCTGATCTGCCTAGTTACCCAACAAAGAAAAAAAACACCAAACCCAACACCAGAATGAGTCATATTTTAAACAAGACTTCCAACAACTAGGGGGGGGGGGGGGGGCTTCAACCCACAGATTATGATAATTTACAAGCAAGGGCACAAATAGAATGTTGCATTCAAACTAACCACAAAACAATATATTCAATCTCAAAATTAAGCTGTCAAGTAAGTGTCACAACACAAGCATGTTTAAACTCAAAGAGGAGTGTTCTGAATGCATCAGGACATGAAACCAAAACCAAAAGCCATCTTACAATCTAAAAAGTACTGAAAAATCCCTTGAATTATAGATGACAGCTTCATTAAAAATAGTTATTGTCAGCTACCTGGAAACACAAGCTCCGTAGTTCTCTGAAAACATTAATATCTAAAAGAGAAGGAAAAAAAAAAGGCAGTGGAACTATCCAAGTGTTTAACAACACACAACACGAAAATATTTCAAGGATGATATTTTACTAATATTGATATTCTAAAACTGAAGAGATAGCTTACTTGAAATACCACCAGTATTACATATTCCACCACTCTTAGCACAGTTAGTGCTTTTGGCACCGATCTCCACACTGCAGCTTGTCTTTTTGTCCACTTAGCCCTAACAGGAACAAAGGCTCCTATACAAATCTGATTTTTTCCCAATTTTTTATCTTGTTTCTGAGTTCTGTAGATGCAGCTCTCAAGGATACTGTGAGAGCTGCAATCAATGGCTACTTTAATTGTTCATTATATACCTGAAGTCAGCTGTGAATTTCATGTGAAGGACTAAGAAAACTAAGTGCTATCCTGGCATTGCTCTCCACTTTTTTTAAGAGGGAAGGCAAGAACTGGTCGGACTACAGAGACAAAGTTATTTTGGTGAATTAGAGACCCTGTTAATAAACAGAGGCACAGTATGGCAACATGGAAAAAGTTTTTGCCTCCACTGCTCATCTAGGAGCAAAAAACAGGAGGAAGTCAAGCTGCATTGCTTTTCTTGATGGAGTAGATACACTGACTGAAGCCTGCAGAAATTCAGCAATGTTCGGTGACTGGTACCAGGGAATCGATGCATCCATTAGGGATGCCATAATACACCTTTTTAAAATGAAAGAAGCAGTAAATGACCAAGGAAGTACAGCAGATGCTGTGACACAGCACAGGGCCATAATAAACATGGATTTTAGGGTGCCTCTGATACCCTCTGGCTTTTATGGGGGTTCATAAACCTTTTGCTGATTACACATCACTGATAAGGATTAGGAAGAGCATCCCAATTTCCAAACCTGCCAAGCAGATAAATCCATACAGTCACCCAACACAAAGCAGGACAAGCAGAACCTACAAAGATTAAGATGACACCGGTGGACAAAGAAATACATGGACTTTACATTTCATTTGAATCTTCCCAGCTTTGGGCTAAAGCTAGAACACAGCAGCTTAGGTCACAGTTTCATTCTTACACTTAGGTAACAGCTTCCACCTTAACCAGCCAAGTTAGAGCTCAACACAAAATAGGGTAGCAGAGGAATGCAGCTGTTGAGCAAATGAAATTCAACAGCAAACCCTGGAAAATAATTATTTTTTTTAATCACCACATTACTCCAGTAAGGTAAGAATTAAGCCAATTGATGTAACAGTCTAAATCTCATTATGTTCTCTGAAAGAGAAAAAAAAATCATTTCATCCGGAGGTTGGAGATCTGGTTTCTTTGCACATCAAGCAGCAAAAATGTAAATATTCACAAGACTGCCAGTGGAATGATTTCAATGCTGCAGTGGGCACACACTAAATCCGAGCATATTCAGTTCAAACTAGCACAATGCATTTGCTTTTTCTCTTCCGTTCAGTGCCTTGTACTTCCACGTGTCCTCCCCTGTCTTTAGAAGGACTATTTTTCCACCCACAATAAGAGGCAGAGGGTGACCCTCCCACCTTTTTTTTTTTTTTCTATTGGCAGGCATGATTTTTCATTATGATAGTGCGCTTCTATGAAAAAAGAAATTCTGACCAGGTCCATCCTCAAAAAGGAAAGATTAAAACAAATGGTCCTTAAGCACACAGCTCAGGCAATCTGCACCAATAGAGGTCAAGTATCCTCAGATGGTTTAAGAAATTAGACAGCAGACTGCAACAGCAAAGTATTAAACATCTCAAAGATAATTCCACATACCAAGCAGAAACATCATAGGGAGAAAGAGAAGCTCTTTTAAGGCAAATCTGCAAAACTGCTTCTTTGACATCTGTTCGTGCATTTACAGGGCAGCTCACAAAGCAGCTCCGGTGACAGCATCTGCCCTAATTGCAGCCAGCGAAATAATCGCACTTATCCTGAAATGGGGTGCCAAGTGCAGTATGAGAAAAATCTCTATTCCACCTCATATATTCATCTTCTTTGAAACCTGCTATAAATCTAAAGCCTCCCCTAAGATATTCTGGGTTTAAACATTTCTAAGGTGATTCTTCTAATTATTCAAGGACTATTAGCTTCAGTTGCAGGGTTATTCCCAGAGAAAGTCATCAGCCCTCCTCAGCTTTTACTTTCAACCACGCACCGATCCATCTCTCCCAATTTCTCTTTTCCACATTCAAGGGGAAGCAGAGGCACCTCTTCCCCACAAAACATAAAGCAATCTCTGTATCTCAGTACAGAAACGCCATCAATTCCATCTCACACAGGAGATGAAACGGACATCCTTCCAAAAACTGCAGTACACATGGGTTTTAAGCTTCTTCCTTTGTACAGAATAGTAGCAGTACATTTCAGATACTTTGATAGTCTGAAGATGCCATCAGTAACAGAAAGACATTTCTGCATATAACAAAGCTGCACTGAAGAACTGAATATAAACATAATCGGTAATAATATAAAAAAAGCTTCAAGAAACTTATGACTTTTAGAGAGCAACCAAATAGCTTCCACAAGCTCAAAATGACTTCTAGACCTTGTTTTCCACCTCCAAATGTCTTAGGAGAAGGGCTTGTTACAGCAAGGTCCCTCATAATGTTCACCTGTTTCTGTAGGGGAGCTTTCATTTGATCCAATCACTATAAACAAATTAGTTCCACAAGCAGACCACAGTTCCCAAAATGTTGCCCCAACTCTTAATATTATATCAGGTATACTGAACATCAGTGTATAGTGATGAGAACACAAGCACACAGAGCAGGCTTTACTAAGAGCGTGAGTCCACCCAAAATCAAGCAAGGACCGCTGTGCATCTCTCCACCCCAGCAAACCTCACCAGCCTCATGCCCTGTAACAGACAGAGTAGGACCTGTATTTAACACAAACCACCACACCAGCCTGGCATCCCTGCCCTTGGCAGGGGACAGGACACAGCCAAGGTCAGCCCTGTGTTATCTGAAGAAACTGAAATGCAATGCCGATTGTAGTTGAACAGGCTCAGATAACACAGCTGGTTTCATTTCTACCTTTTATTTACATGAAGGACAATTGAGATGGGAACTGCAGGCAGTCCACAATATTCAGATCTAAATGGTTTCCACAAGCACATCATCACCTAGAAAATATATGGCTTCTTCTCTGATACCAGAAACTTATTTATGAGAATCACACATCAGTCATAAGAGAGAAACCATACTTTTTGCCACTTGAAAATATGATGTAAGACGACAAACCTCTCCCTAAAGAGACCAGACCTCAATACAAAACCACCTTCCCAGATCCTACCTAAAAAAGTTACATCATTTACTTCTCGCAAGTTACTAATTTTTTTATTTGTATTCAGCAACATTGCAAATATTTCAGCTGGAATAGTTTCAGTCTTCTGCATGCATCTTGCCTATCTTTTTCGGACTCAAAATATTTATTTCAAAATGCTTGTCTGCCAACTAAATCAACATGCCTAGAAGTTTCACAAGAATTGTTTTATTTAGAGCAGAAATTAAGTAAGGGAACCATAAAGCATTTTAGCCAAACACTTTTAGATTACTACGAATTATTCAGCTGGCACACGGCCAGCACAACTCTCCACATGAGAAAAAGAGGTCAGGGAAATCCAGTAGGCAAAGCAAGGTCATTGCAAGGTCATTATGAAGCCGGGGGGGGGGGGGGGGGGGGGGGGGGGGATGGGATGATGTGGGGATTCAGCAACAAAGTAAAATAATAACTACAAAATCAAAAGATCTAACCTATTGGTTTTTGCAATTACTTGCTCGCCTATTGGTTTTTGCAATTACTTGCTCTCCATTTCACTGGCAGAATTAGAAACAGGACAGCACACTGGCCACAACAGGCAGTTGCCTGGGGCCATAACAAGCCATCCCCTCTACCATCGCCCTGCAGCAATAACGTGTCCTGGAGCAGATGCTGCCTCTCAAATCTCATCACACAGCACTCGTCCCAAGATTAGCTGCAAGCACTAACACAGTTGGAAGAAGGTGCGGGTGTGTTACTCCTGCAAATTCAACAATACACTAAGAAAAAATTAAAAAGGCAGTTATGAGACACACTGATCTCCCACGGAAAGGTTTTTGAGACTCATCTCAGTTGATTAGATAAATGCCAAGTTATGGCTAATCAACACACATTGTTCAGAGGACCAAAATAGATCTCCTTATTTCTTTACTGTCACTGACATTTATACACTGTCTGCTTTTTGGTTTGTTTTTTTCTTTTTTTTGAAAGGTAAGATGATATGAAGAGTTCTTTCTGGTCATAACAGTCCCATCCTCATGTCACACACACTCATAAAATGCTGTCCCTGATATACCAAGTCTACCTATATCACATACACAGGGATCACAGACCACAGTTTGGATCAGAAACCTGCGATTTAGCTGACTTTTCAGGATAGAAAACTTGTTTCCTAGCTTATCCTGTATTTCCATCCTCAGCTCAAAAGTCACTTTCTGCAGAAAAATTATTTCAACCAGTTTAGGATTACTATCCTTATCTATACTTTCTGCCTGCAGGCAGAAAGAAATCCGAAGTTTCCTGGACATTTAAGGGCACTGCTGTTTTTCACGCTGTCTGTATCCAGGGTCTGACAGACACAGGGGAACCCATTTGTTGTATTCTTCATTGTCCTCGTTGACTTTACACTTGAGCCTCAGAGATTTTTGCCTTTGCTTGAGCCTTTCCAATCGTCACCATTTTGATTTAAACAACCATGCTTAACCCTAACCTTTAAAGAATGATCAGGTTTGAAAGGCAATTTTTAAAAGAATGAGGGCTTTTTGTTGCCTTTTTTTAAACATGTTTCTCAGAAAGAGAGAATTGAGGATTTATTTTAATTTTCAAATGAAGAGTGAAACACAAAACCAAGTTATTCACCCTCATACTCTATAACCTGCTGGTTTGGGATTTCCCCCCCACCCCCCATCAAAAGTCACCCCAGGCTCTCAGGTTTTCATGAGGAAGGTACCTTCTGCATCTCCATCTTCCAAACTGCTAAATCCACTAAAGGGATTCCCTATTTTATCATCTAACCCATCCACATCCCACCTTGGAAGTCTCCTTTAGCACCTTTATCCCTGTGTCACTTAGATCTCAGCTGTAGTCCTGAATCAGCTGGGTAAAGGTTTCAGCTTCAATAACCTAAAATACAGCAACAGATTTGATGGAAAAGTTGTTTCCAGTGATTATATACCAATCTCTTTTTAATTGCTCCATTTATTTTCTAATGCAAATTATTAGCAGCCGTATCTTCATAACATTACAAGACTCCTTTCTCTACCAAGACCGTAAGATCATCATGTAAATTAAAGGACATTGATTTCTACAAAAGCAGTAAAAATAAGTCCACTATGGGAAAAAAAGCATTTTCTCTGCACTATCTGGTCAAGTTAAAATTTCACTCAGCAAATACCAACTTCTCTAAACAATAAAAAAAAAAACTACCACCATACTGGCATTCTGGTTTGAATTCTAACAGGTTCCATTCATCATTAAAAAAATCAAATTTTAATAAAAAAACCCAAACCCTAAGGAAGTGTGCACAAGGAAGAGGGAATTTCCCAGCCTAAGTTACCAAATAATCCTACTGAACATTTTTCCCTCCAACCTTCAGTCACATCTTTAGCCTAAGGACAACCTCTTAACACAAACCACTTTAAACAAACTTCTGTATTTGTTTAAAGAAAGAAAGTTTCAATGTATTTAGTACCATTCAGATCCTGCTACATTTGTCAACTTCTGTACATTGGTCCAGTGATTTAAGTAAATTTGTGAAGCCTCAGCAGCAGTCCGCACTTGCAGCCAAGCTCATTCTTCAGGCACCTATCACGATTTGCCAGATAGGAAAAAACCCCATATCCTTCCAAAAGAGATTGGGCTGTCTCTGCATACATAATTCAGTTTTCTAATTTACATCTACAGTTAGCTATGACAATTTCAGCACGAAAGATCCTGCTTTGCCTTGATCCTTCAAATTCACTGCAATGCATACAGCTACTGCATGAACTCCTACCTTCCCCAATCACCAACGTTACAGAAACAATGGTTTAGAAGTTGCTTTTCAAGGAAATATCCCACTAGTGGGCAGAGGGGTTAAGTAAGTCTAAGAAACACTTCCAGAGTGACTGCATGATCTCCTTATCCTCACATCCAAGGTGTCATCCTTCCTGGCTCCTCTAAAAGACAACAGGAGACAGCACCTTCAGAAAACACAAGTCATCTCAGAGCTTCTGAGAACACGTATGCCTACCCCTGTTACCTGAAAGATAGTTCATATTTGCATCATATGGTAAAGTAAAATATATAAGCATAATTATCCCTCCAAAACGCCTTAGGGAACATATGGTATGGAAATGAAACCGTCTTAAATCTATTAACTTGGCTATGTGATGAGATCAACAGAAGGGAGCGTGAAAAAAATGTTTTAAAATATATTCAGTGTAGGATCACACAACTAAAGCACATTCATCATCCGGACAATGTAATGACACTAGGAAATGAGCTAAGTAAATCCAAGATTGAAGTTCCATTTTCTGAAGTGCATCTGTTTGGCTCATATCACCACGAACCTCATCATTTAGCCATGCTGGTTTTCATCTCAGATGCAAAAGATGCAAGAATACAAATCAAAAAGGCTTCTCTGACAAGCAGCCATGGAAAACACGTCTAATTTAGTTTTATGAATAAATTATCTGAATCCCAGCAGGTCCTTGCCACAGTCTCCATGCGAGTATGCAACGGATTACATCTTGTTTCAGGTTGACCCTTACTGGTTTGCCAGGTCTTGGGTTTTTGGTGTGAAAGATTGTCAGTCTTCACCAGGGAAAATTAAACCAGCTGGTTTTTTACTGAAGCAGATGAGAAGCACTGGATCAAGCCAACTAAATCAAGGGGGACAGCACATTCCTGCAGAGGAGGTAACACCCTCCACTACGCTCCTTCCCCGGGCTCATCTGGCCATTGCTTGCGATTGGAAATGAGGAAAACCAGAACTGAGGCGGGCTTACCACAGAGCCAGTCAACTGAAAGCACTTCCAGGGATGGCGAGTATTATTTACACTTCACATGCCAACAGCACAAGCAACTGGCCCAAAATGTGGCTGAATATGACCACAGTGGGACTTCTGACTTTGGATCAGTCAGGTAGAAAAGGGGTTGACGTCCTCCAAATGAGTCAAGTGGAGGCCCATCACACCAACCACCAGAAATCCTGCTAGGCTGAGGGGCCTACAAAGCAACCAATACAGAGATTTAGGGAAATTTCCAAAGGGAAGCATGCATCACCTTGTCTGTCTTCTCCATGCCTCAGGACTCTGGTGACCTTTAAAGTTCAGCTTAAGGTGGACAACACAGGCAGATTACTACACCAAGACCAACCAGAAGATATTGGGAAGTTTTAGTCCCATGATTCTGCCAGCAAATGTCTGCAGGAGCACAAGTGAGAGGAAAACCAAGCAAGACCTAAACACACAGAAGCTCTCAAAAATAATATACAGATATTTTATGATCTATTCAAATTGAATTTTGAATTACCTCCACCAAAATTACTTAAGTGGATGTCTACTCTGTATATCATGCAACTTGACTCCAGCATGCTGATCTGGTACTGATTTTGTCAAGCTACAGCCTGCTACATCACACTCCCATCTCTTTTGGTACCCCCTTATCTCCCTGAGGTTTTGCAGGTCCCTTCACTCTGCACTACAACCAGAGCAAACCAAAGCACCGTTACACACGAACACAAAGAACAATTAAATCAGATCAGTATCAAAGCCACCAAATGGCGGTATTAGGGCATTTGAAATATGGATTAGGAGAAATATAAAGCAGAGAAGGTTAGCTAATGAGTTTACACAGAAATATGACGAAGTGAGAGCAGTTTACTTCATCTCCCATAACATGACAAAGAACTTAAAGGTCAGGGGTTTTCCAGATTCATCTTGAGCACAGCCATGTTATAGGCTTGGTTGCTATGCTTTTGCTCTTAAAGGGGGTGTCCTGGTGTTATTTTATAAAAGATTCCCCCTTAACGTAAAGCTGCAACAAGAATTTTGCATAAGGACAGGAAGAGACCTCCTCTATCTGCAATGCCTGCCATCTCTACCGTAGTGCTGCCTCTCTCATCAGCTGCAGGACCACCTCTTCTTCCCCCACTTCACCCCAAAAAAATCCAAAAAATCCACCTCACAACTGCCATCACTCTGGAAAGTCATGGAGACACTTCAGAAATACCTCATTTAACATGATTTTTGTTTTCCCTTGTGCCTATGCTTTCCAAGCCTGAACAGAAGTAAATACACACCAGCCACCTTCCAACACCGATACCATCTCACCCAAGCTTGGAGGCTCAGTGTAGCTTGACTCACTTGTTATGCTCAACCGCTGAAAACGCTCGACCTCCAGGCCCCCTCTCTGCTCTGGAGCAGGATGGACAAGTGGCTTTACTTGCAATGGCAACAATCTGCTTCCGACTCCCCACAGTCATCCTCCTCCTCATCACCAGGTTGCCAGACTGCGTAGGCACAGAGGGAACAGGCTGCACATTTCAGCCATGGCGCTGGAAGCCCCAGGCTCACACGGGAGCTGCCCACGGACACCAGACTCCTTATGCATTTTCTGCATGCATGCTGTAGGCAGCACCAGAAATACCGTCCACACAGAAAAATGGGAAAATATTTTTTTCTGTGATGGGGAAGAAGCCATCTAGCTAAATCCAGCTTTGTTTGGAGGCAGGAGTGCCCACTGTCTGCCACAGGGGTAATTCAGGAATGCTGATAAGTCTGTTTTCTGTGCATAAACAACCTATGTTCAAGCACAACCGCTTTATCTCAAGTGAAGGATCAAGCTCTTGGTGGCAATGCCCTAATATTTGTCTACTTACTTATCAAGCAGGAGCCTTATTACAAAGGCTAATTCAAGCAGAGATTAGATTTCATGGATGAAGGAACAGACAATAGCATCAGATATTCTTCAAACACCAGTAAATAACATTAACGCAAGCACCACTGCTGCATGTTTTTCACCTAGACAATGCCTTAAGCAAACAAAAAATCCACCCTGGTACCCCAAAACTAATCTTCCCAAACACTTCATATTTCATTGCAAAGACATCACCTCGCTTCTCTCCGCCAACAGCAACTACAAATAGTCTGCAGGAAGCCACTAATTTCCTGAAAAGAGGGTTAACCGAGAATCATAGGAAACAGAAAATTAAAGCTGGGTATAACACTTGACTAGGCTAAGCATACTGTAGCAGGGGAAAAAAAAAATAAAAATAAATAGTTCACAGCACTGGGCATGACCAGAAATCTAAACCCATGCAAAATTAAATAAGACTATTTAAACCACTAACCCAGACCTAACAAAGAATTACCTTCTTCAGCATACTTGCCTAAAGAAAGCCACTTTCCACGCTCAGGTACAGCTTTCACATGTAACTACCTAAAGCCGACCATCTAAAATCTTAATTGGAAATACAGCCAACTTAGTTGTAAGATATATCGAGCACCTCACAAAACGCAACGCCTTTCAGTTAAGTGCTCTCACCTAAAGGACTAATTCAGAAACTGAATAGAAAAAATGAAGTCAGCAATACAGTGAAATTCCACTTGCTCAACAGTTGTGCGGACAGATCAGAGACACATGGAAAATCAACCTGTCACTCTGTGGGAAACAATACAAAATAAAAATATGAAGCTTTGATGACTTTGAGGGGGGAAAAAAAAGTAGGAACCTCTGTTTAAGATGTCCTAAATTGTCACAAAACACATGCAACAAGAGAGGGGGGAAATGCACAGACCAATGTATCAATTCCAGCTAAAAAAACTAAGAAAAAATGCTTAAATAAGTATTATAGCAGCCCTCCGAAACTCCAAGGATTGCACAATATAGATGGAGAATTAGGAGGTGATATGAAAACCATAACAGCTCTGTGCTGTGGACTTGGTCATGCTCATGAAATAACCAAGAAGTGAGTGAAGGAAAGAAACATATATGCAATGTGGCAGCAAAAGAGAAACCAGAGTGATTGGTATTTAAAATGCCACTGTAAATAAAAATTGAGGTGGGTAAACCTGACGGGGGGGGGGGGGGGGAGGTAAGGTCAAACTCCCCTCTCAGGCATTTATCTCAGCTAGTGGAGCAGCTTCCCTCTGACAAGGGGAAAGGCAATCTTACCCTGCCGCAACCTGCCAGGACATTGCAGCAAAAATCATTTTTTATACAGGCGTGTTGCTCTTCTCTTGCATCCTAATACATGTTTACTGAATTAGCTTTGCATTTTTTATCTGTACCTCTAAGGCTCTTCCTTGTGTATAACTTAAGATCACTATCAAGAGGTTGACTCCTCTGCCAGCTCAGGATGCTGATCTCCATTTCCAACCCATCAAGGAAAAAAACCAAAACACTACTTTAATGATTTTCCAACTCTCCCATCACACATTTGAATGAGGCAGCCTTTAAGTATTTATACATCCTTTCCATATACTCTCAAGCTTTTCTCTCCCTTACACAACACCTACAAAACAGAAACAACCCACAGCCAAAGGCTGTAGGTGTGCCAAGACCCTGCACTATATATTTTTTTTTGTCACCTTCCTTGGTGTAGAACCTATGGATCCATTTTGAATGATGGAGTTGCAAACAACTTCCACAAGAGATCTGGGGCTGTAACTACGGCACGCAGGCAATACAATAAAACAAGTCGAATAAGCCTAAAAATACTATATAATACTGTTAAACATTTATAGAAACCTATAAAACACTGACAATATGTTTCAGTTGAAAAAATTCCTAAAACCAAAAGTAGAGCTCACAAGAAGGTTCTTGCATCAAGTCAATGGTGACATCTGGTCGTGCAGATCGATGTCTTCTCCTAGGTCCAGCTGTGCCTTTCCCTGCTGGCGGCACCATCCTAAACTCCTCCTGCTGGAACTGCTCATACTCCTTGCTCTGAACAAATACGCTTAAGAGAAAAAAATTACTCTTCAGAAGTTTAAAGTTAACTTGATTTAACCAAAATGAGTGAGAAGCATTTATATGGTTGGCTTTACCAAGAGAACGAAGGTGAGAAGGACAAGAGTCTCTGCTGGCATCACAGCCCTAAGCAAAGCGCATCTCTTAGCCTAAGACTTTTCTAACTGACACACTAAAACCCTACATAGCAGCTCTACAAAAGAGACTAAAAAATGAAAAAATGTTCTGCTGATTGTATTGTTGATCTCAAAGGGCCTTTTCCAACCCTTCCCCAGATGAGCAAGACACTCTGGACAAGCACATGTCTTGCTCAAAGCAGCAAGCAGAAACCCTTCTCACCCTCAGGATGAATTATTCAAGTTTATCATTAATTTCCTTGAGATTTAGGCGCATCTCACCATCTTCTGCACAACAAGAGATCCCAGGACCAGAAAAACAACCTTCACTCGAGGAAGATCTTGGTTCAGCTCTGGTTTGAAAGCACAGGCTGCTCCTTTGATGCCCTGCCAGATGTGGCCTCCAGTAAGGAAGCCCGGGATAAGTCACTCCACCAGCAGAAGGAATTTGCCAATCTGGACTGAAAAGCACAGATAAAACTTGGGATTTTTCTCCCTGCCTTGGCATCTCCACTTCTGCACAGCAATTCTCGGTCATTGCATGCTGCCAGGCAGGCTGTCCAGCAAAGGAAAAGCAAAAATACACGGCAGAAACAGGGAGGGCCTGCCAACCAAGGCTTTTTTCCTAAAGACAGAAAAAAACTGAGACAAGAGGGTGTGTTAAGGGACTGAAAGGATCATTTGATAAGAGCACCATAAAAAGCTTTTTTTCTTTCTTTTTTTTTTTTACTGACTTGCATGAATTCCAGTTGGCATAGGGGTTTATTGCTTTCCACACCTACAGAGCTAGGAGCCAAGAGCTCATACCACTTCACCTCTTTAAATACTGTGTCCTCTAATCTGAGATAGTTCATACATAAATCCAGAAAAAAAAAAAAATTTAAACCCATAAAACAGCCTCAAGAAGTTTAGCCCCAGTTTGCTCTTCAACTAGGGATAAAACACATCCAAAACGAATCTATTTTATGGTTAGATAAGATGCAGGGGGCAAGGTAGTCTTTTTATGAAAATATAACTTCTTGAGTATTAAAGACTTAAAACTACCACACAATTTTTTTTCCCCACAGAAAATCCATTTTATTCAATGGTTGGAGGCAAGGCATTTCTTTGCTTCATTCACTACCACAATGTATTGCTACTCAACAACATATTAAAGAGGAAAAACAGTAGTAACGTCTCCTCTGCCTTTTCAGTTCGATTTGGCAGTTCTGGTAATAAAACTACTAATTCAACATGTTCTTTACTTAAACCAAACCAAAACTGCAGACCATCTGCTGTAGCTGCCGACCCTGCTCCACACTACAGCATTTGAAATCTCACTCCATGCCTTTTTTTTTTTTTAATCTATTCAGCCCAACCACTAATTTAAAGGAAACTGTGCTGGATGCTCTAATTGACCCCTCTCTCTTCCTTCCCCAGTTTGTCTCTATAATTAGCCCTTCCCAGCTCAGCCTAGCTAAGGGAATCAGAAACCTTTCTGAGCCACACCCTGCAGACCACAGCCACTGCCTCATACTGGTTTTGCCCAAAAAAAAAAAAAAAAAAAAAAAATCAACATATACTGCAGCATTAACTGCTTCAGATCAAAAATAAAATTAGAAAATATGACAAAGGCAGGAGCAAATGTGTATTCACCATTTTCAGGCCTGGTGTAGTGAACGATGGAGCTAACCCAAATGAAAATTTCACCTGCAACAGGAATCCTTTGGGCATACTTTGTAACATGAGCAAAATACTTGTTTACCTCAAAAATACAGTTGCACAGCTGTCCAAACTAAATTCACCTACCTAGGACTTGCACCGCTGCATATCTCAGCACACACATGAAACACAGAGAATAATTCAGTTCTGCATTAAGGCACCAGAAGGACCCACATCTTGTTTCTTGAGAAATGAGAAAGCATGAAGAGAATGAGGAAAGGAAATACATTAAAAAAACCAGTCTTATCAGCAAGTAAATGCCACCAAAGAAAAATTACTTCCCTACTTACCTCTACAATGGGCAACAATTCCTACCAGGTGACCTGAGTTGTGATTATTTTTAGGTCAGTGGGAAAAAAAGAAAAACCAACCAATCCCAAAACAGTAACAAAAAACCTCCTAAGCCCAAGAAAACACACAGAACAGTTTAGGTCTGGATTTGCAGAGCTGCTGAGCATTGAGAAGTGCAGAATGAAGCAGCAGTCCTCAGCGCTGCCAGCAAAAGCACACAGGGTGATCTCAAAACCTGCAGGTCTAACCTGGCCTGACCCATGTCCTCCATGTCACCATGGCATCTCCTCTCTTGGTCGTCACATAAGGATTGTACTAAGCCTCATGTAACGATCCAAAACTAAACCAGAGGAATTTTTTTTGTTAGTTTTGAGCTTTGTTTCCTCCCATTTCGTTTCTGTCATCTCTAAAGTTCCAAAAGCACCCAGCTCAAGAGTGTGTTCCTGAAGATTCAGCACCCCAAGGTCTACAAAGCATGATACCGATGTGCACCAAGTCCCTAACTCCCTATTTCTGCTCAACTTTCACACTTGACCTTGCAGCTTTACAATCATTTTGCACCCACAAAGCTTTTTTTGTTGCATGGAGTTGAGAAAGCAAAACAGTTGCATTTTGTTATGATTAATTAGTATTACCAGCAGAGACTGAAGTTCTCTTCAAATCCATTAGCAGCTGTCCACTAAATATTATCCTGGCATTTCAGAGCTACAGCTCCCCAAAGCACACAAATACGCATACTTCCAACAACGATGAGGAATTTCAACATTTATACATTTAGAAAATTAAATTGCAGCTGACGGGAGTCTCACTAATAGCAGCAGCATCTGAACCTGTAATGATCCTCCACCTAAGGAAAACTGTTCAAGTTTTTTGAATACTTGCCCCCTCTACCCCCTGAAGAGCATACCTGAAAGAAAAGTATGTAGATTAATGCTCCCAGAAAACCTAAACAGCAGAAAAGTTGATCCAGCAAAAATAAAAAAAAAAAACACCACACAACAAAAACCAGACCATACTCCACACAGAAGACTGTCCATACTCGAGTAAAAATAACTTACAAATAACACAGAAAAACTGCACCTAAAACACATTAAATACCTGTCTGCAGGTTTTAAGGTTTTTTTTTTTTATTTTGGGCTTGAAAGAAGAGCTAGGATTCCATTTTTACTAAAAATAAACACTACACAAGAGAAGATTGCAATCTCCCTGCCACACAGCTTGAATCACCAATATCAGGCACTGAACTACCTTTAGATTGAGGTTTCAAAATGAGTTTTGCATGTAATTGAAAATGGTTTGTATTTAGCACTGGAGATCTCACACTGGGGCCATTCGCTAGACTACAACAACTGCATAAAACTTCTCATTCAGCTTTTACTACTCAAGTTTCACATCTTCCCGCACAAAACAAAAATGAAAGCAGCATTCAAGTAGGACAGCTGCACGGAAGAGAAGCAAACGACAGGAGGAAAACCCCAATGTTGCTAAAAACCCATCCCGCAAATGCTCCGAGTGAGATTCATACCCTCCTTCAACAAGAAAAAAAATACAGGAAAATATTCAAGCAGAGGTTTTTCTTCTCTTTGTTTCAGTTTTCAGATCTTATTCCTTTCCAGCAAAGACTTTTAGGTGAGAGGATGAATTGTCAATACCACAGACGTAGACTTCAGTGCTCACTTTTTTCTCTATTTCATTATCCTCACCCCATATTTGCTGGAGGTGCGCTCCTTTTTTAATTTATTTTTCTTTTTGTCCTCCTATTTATTGTATTGCTCACCACAATAGCAACAGCTCTAGAGAGGTATTCATATCACATAAATGGAGGGAGAGGAATAGAAACAGAACACACAGTACAGCTGAACTCAGAAACAATATATTTGAAGGCAGGCCTGCAGCTCCCCTCCTGTAATGAAAAAGGGATTTGAGCCTGAAATCGCACATGAGTCCATGTCTCTTCAACTGAGCGGCAGCAAACCTGGCAGGGCAAGCAATGGGCAGCTGCTGCTAAGTCATCTTTCTTGACAATTTCTTAAGAGATACCATTTCAGCCTTACAAGAAGAAACATTACCACTAATATTTATTAATGCTAATGAATTCCTTAAATCAAATCACTGCAGATTGCAGTGAAATCAGACATGTGTTTGGGGACATCTACAACTGTGCTTTGAAACAGGTCCTGTCCTTGGCACAGTGAAGATGGGCTTGGCAATCTCACTAGAGTTGAACAAGGTTATGCAGTGAGCAGAAAAGGCATTTTTCTGTTTATAAAATCCTACCTGCAGACTTCTCAGTTGCTTTTGGTTAGCTCATTCTGTTCATAGTTGAGGAATACTCTTAAGATTCCTCGTTATCTGCAGCAGGCACCTCAAACCTGACCTCTGCTCTGCATTGTCCTCCTATCTCCTCGCTTACTTTCCAGGCACAGTGAAGTGCCTCCAGATAAGATTATCTGAGGCGATGGCCACAGCACACAAACCTGCTCTTCTGACATGAAATGCAGGCGCCTGCCTGCGCAGATCATTCATGCAGCGGTCTTGCCATGAAAGAGGAGGCATGCAGCATGTGCCCCGGTTGCTCACCGAGACACTTCGCCCTGCTCTGCAGACAAGGTGCCACTAATCCAGACTGAGCCACCGGTCCACTACATCTCTCTCCAGCAAGCCCTTCCCGCTGCAGGGCTCTATTTCTATTTTCTGATGAAAAGAAGCAGAAGCAGCAGTGGCTCTGCCTTTAAGCAGTGTCTGTCCAAGTCCCTTCTTCAAGCAGGAGTTGTTCAGCCACCCTTACCAGCACCACCAGCAACAAAACCCACGAAATTATCTCCCATTTACTGAGCAATTGGTGAATTAAGGAGCAGGGACCGGCTCTCCTGCGCTTTACATTTCTCAAAAAAACAAACCCAGAGGGGTTATTTACCAATATAACCTCCCTCTTCCAAAAAACGCTTATTCTAAAGTCTTTAAAAGTTGGCTGGCATTGTTTTAATCAAGTGCTACATTTCTAATGATCTACTGCATTTCATTATTTATTTATTTTTTGCCTAATGGGACCACATTCCTTAACAATTAAATCATTTACTAATTCCTCCCAGGGGAGGTTGTCCTATGCACTCAACAAGCATAAACCAACCTAACAGTTCTTACAGAAGTACTGTAAAAGTAAAAATCTTCATGTTTTTGAGAATTTTATTTCAGTCTACTTATTTATGTGAAGTATGAAAAGACAGCAGACTTACAGAAGTCTTCTAAAGTAAATATTTTCAGTTAACTTGTTTTAAGTTCATCCCTCAAAACCAACCACGTAGATGCAGAATACAATAAAAGAATTCTTGGCGGTCTATCAAAAACATTCATTGTCTGGGTTGGTTATAAAGCTCAGGTTTTTCAAAGTTACATCTATATGGATTAGATACTCCACTTCCATTAATGTTCAATCATGATGTATCATATCCATGTTCCAACACCTTTTTAAAGGTCATGCTTTACAAGTAATAGAAGACAGTCATAAGAATTTTGTTTAAAAAAAACAGCACAGAGGCTGTCAGATTATCAGTATTTGACGGATAAAAGCAAAGATCCTAAACAGGCATCTGAAGAAGGCATAACTCTATGATTCAAGGTCATTAGCAGGGTATACCAGAAGTTACTCAAGGTGGAGAGATCAGCAAATAAGGCTCACAAATTGTATTGAAATCCGTATTTTTGCTATTTTTACATTAATAAAGGTGATAATTGAAGCAGCAGCAGGAGAAAACCTGTATGATCAGTTAAATCCTAAATAAACAGTTAGCTATCAACAAGTATAGGTAGTGAATAGCAGCCCACTCCACACCAAATGCAGTACTACCATGCATTACAATCTGTGTATTTTAAAACATATTTTTCCTTTGCTACTGCACACAGTATCCAAGTGGGACAGACCACTGCTCTGTTCCCCCTCGGTCCTAACCGGTATTTGCAGTAAACTCCTACGAGCCGAAGGATGGAAACCGAGATGACTCCTCTAAGAGGAGCTGAGCACCTGAGTGTTCAGCATTGGGCCCCCCACTGCAGGAGGGACATGGAGGGGCTGGAGCGTGTCCAGCGATGGGACAGGGAGCTGGGGAAGGGGCTGGGCCACCAGTCTGATGGGGGGTGGCTGGGGGAGCTCGGGGTGCTCAGCCTGGAGAGGAGGGGGCTCGGGGGGACCTTCCCGCTCCCTGCAGCTGCCTGGCAGGGGCTGTAGGCAGGGGGGTCGGTCTCTGCTCCCAAGGAACAAGCAACAGGATGGGAGGGAGCGGCCCCAAGTTGCACCAGGGGAGGGTTAGATTGGATCTCAGGAAAAACTTCTTCCCCGACAGGGTTGTGAGCACTGGAACAGCCGCCCAGGGAAGCGGTTGGGTCACGTATCTCTGGAGGGATTTAAAAGACACGCAGCTGCGGTGCTCAGGGACATGGTTTAGTGTTGGGCTTGGCAGCGCTGGGTTAACGGCTGGGCTTGATGATCTCAGAGGTCTTCTCCAACCTAAATGGTTCTATGGCTTTATGCAGTCTGAACGACTGAAAACACCAGAGTTGAAAGGGCCTGACCCAGCCCTCCCCTCCAGGGGACATACCTCCAGCCAGCCTTTTCCTAGGCACTTTGACACCAACATGGATTTTATAAACCTCTGAGACCTGGAAGAGACACTTTAAATGTACACCAGAACCCAGTAGCTAGGTGAAGGAAAACCACAGCAGAGTTATACCCTCATCTTGCTTTAAGGAAGGCACACGGCTGCAAGAAAGCAATAACACTCAGTAGCTGTGAGACAAGAGCTTAGATGAGATGCAGCTGGCTGAGCCTCCCCACTCACTCATCTCACATCAACAGTGAGAGGGTGCAGCTATGGGGACCCTATCAATATTCCCAGGGCAGGATGGAGAGCTGCATCTCAAAGGGTCCAAGCGCACTCCATCTCACACTTGAGTGCTTTATGCAGAAAGAATACAAGTATCTATACCCAAACTCAGACATATTGTTTATCTGACCATACAACAGCAGGATAATTTGCTGCCTCACCAGCTCATGTAGCTCCTATCCTCTTTCTCTTCCATGACAGCACCGTGTGCTGAGACTACAAATTCTTCAAGACAAGGAAAACTGCTGGGCATCAAGGCTGGTTTGTACACAGGGACAACATGCTTGAGCTGAGGTGAGAAACAGAGCCAGCCTCACCGCTGTCCTACCCCCAAGTATCCTCAGCACACCACAGGCTTTCCACTCTTAAGACTCATCTCCCTTGACGGATAACTGGCTTGGCAGGAGACCCAGCTCTGTCTCTTCACAAGGCTCTTAGTGAAACCACAACGCAAGATTTTAATGGCAGCGAGGAATCAGGGGAGTAAGAATAATCCTTAAATCAACAGGGGTTTGCTTATTTCATTTTGCCTAGAAAAACGGCTTATGACCATTCCACCTCCAAGGAATTTTCACCAAAACGGTACAGAGCCAGATACCTGCCTACTTTGGGCTGATTATCAGTAAGTCAGCCCAGGCAAGGGCTATCCCCACTCCCCTCCCAAGATTAACTTCAGCCAGGACAGATCCTCTTTCAACTGAAGCCTGCTACTAGATCAGCTTAATGAAACCATGGAAATGCCATGTAAAGAGGCAGTTTGACATGCTGGCAAGTGGAAGGCTGTGCTCTATGAACAAGGACTGCTGTGGATCATGTATAATCTTGTTCTCCTTGGACACTTTCCACCCAACACAGCTCAAACTGCTCCTTTTCCCTTCTTTTCTTGCAACCTGCAAACCACAGGTGAAAGACAACAGATGTGAAACATCTAAAGCCATGAGGAACCAGGTCTGACTTTGCAGCCAATCCTGCTGGGAGCAGGATTTTGGACCAAGTGACCTCCTGAGGACCTTTCTGATGTAAGTGATCCTATGGTCCTCCATTGGAAAAAAGTGATGGAAAGGAAAAAAAACACAACAAAAACCCCTTAGAAGCAGCAATACACAACCAGGTAGCATAAAAAATTATGGGTGGTTTCTTAAAAAAAAAAAACGGTTTGTGGCAAAGGCATACAGCTCCCACTTTACCTCTATGACTTTTCCATAGGTAGCCATTGCAGGATTCCTCCCCACAGGAAAAAGAAAAAGCTACCATGATGACCAGCAAAGACATAACTCTTCATAATATTTTAAAAATAGATACACAAAAGGGTTCAATTCTAAAAAATCACTGTTTAATACACTTCCCTTCTGAATGTTTATATTTTCTGAGGTCATATAGTTTGTTGAGTTTGCTTTTAATGTGTAATTCCAAGACACAAAAGTTAAGACATTGACACTATACAGGAGTGAGACATACATCACACTGTGGCATTCAACCTGCCAAGCACAGTAGCAAGACTAATATTAAAAGTCACATAGAGAAAACAAAGACTATTCAATTTTCCTTTTTTCCTGTTGTTATCCATTATCTGGCAAGTTTCACATGTTTGGTCTATATATTCTGAACTCTGAACACCTATGCCTTCACACATATCCCCAAAGCCTATGGAAAAATTTGGCCTGCATAGAAGAAAAATAAATGACCATAAAAATAATCTCAATTGTGATCATCTATAGACATCCTGTCAGCAGCATTTCACCTTTACAAATCAGTAAGTAACCCACACCTAAGCTTTGTGACAATCTCAGCCATCTAACCTGAAAACATAGCAGAATATTTTTGCAGCAGGAACCCAAACAAATTAACAAGCTTCTTCCCAGAGGAGGGAACTACCCAGACACAACCAAAATTTCCAATGATACTGCTTTTGTCCAGAGGAATGCTAGAGAGTCTTGAATTTGCAAACTTAAGCCACGATCCTTTAAATATTTATGCTCATGTTTACTTTTTAGAGAAGAAAGAAATGCTGTTCACTCAAAAGGAAGTTAAGCAAATGCAGACACGCAGGACCCGAGCCTGAGAAAACAGGGTAAGTGCATCTTTTTAACCTCAACACAAAAAAGCACCCTGCCTTCCAAAGCTGGAACCGCACCTACCCATCCTGGGGAGCCAGACTGCACAACCTGGGCAAGAGCTTCATACACTACATAACGAATGGGCCTTCAACCTCAGGGAACATGACAGCAAAAGAATCCATCTGAAACCAACAGGATTCCTTCCCGCAGACAGCAGCTCTTCTCAGGCGCTCAGTCTGCCTTAGTGCTCCTCAAGTATCTCACGTGCAAGTGGGACTGGAATCCTATTTTATTTACAAACCAATTGGACCCAGGAATTTCTGAAATAGAGTTTGACCAGCTAAGATACTCCAAGTGGGTCAACGACCTTGTTTTCTTCCTAATAAATGTATTTCTAAAGGAATTATGTTCAAAAGCTCCACAGTTTAGAGCAAGAACTAGAATTTGGCAGAGAACTGCCATGCTATGCTCACCAAAAACCACCACCCCAAATGGCTTTAGAAACTCTTGGATCACATTTGCTCACAGTTTTGCTAGATTCAAGGTATTTAAGGCTTCAGGACTATGTGGCATGCCCCAATCCCAAGGCTGTGATGGCAAATCCTGGTCTTCCTCACCAGCTGCCCAGTGGTGCCAAGCTGAAAAACCAGAGGCGGGACCAGCACCATCCCTGTGCTCCCAGTACTCCCCCTGCAGACTTGCAGTTGATGCCGAGGAGCAATCAATCCATTCTTCCACCCACAACCAGACACCCACCTTCCAGCAATTAAGCGTACACAGGTGATTACAATTTCTAGTACAGCCCTACCTCAAAACGAGCTAAATTAAGGGTGCGCAGGTAACCTCAGGTTTCACATTTCCCAAGCTTCTGACCCCACATGCTTCACATTCTCAGAGGTTTTCTTGCAAACACGATGAACACTCACTAAAATCACCATGACCATCTAGATAAAAATAATTTAGGCATAAAACATTTAGACAGATTTTCCTAGCAAAGGATCCTGAAGGTTTACTAGTCTGAGTTTTAGATGGCATATATAAGCACCAACATGTGTAAGATACAGCAGATATGTCAGCCATTTGATACCTTTCAACCTTAAAATGCAGCTTCCCCACCCAAAAAAAAAAAAAAAAAGTAAAAATGGGGTAAAAATGTGAACTTTATAAACTGTAACTGCAGATGCACAGAAGAAAGAACTCTGAGACAGCCTGCAAAACTGAGCCTACAATACTTTTTTTTTTTTTTTTTTTTTACACAAATAAATAGAATCATGGAATTCAAACAAAGCTTTTTTCAGAGGTGCCACTGCTGGGCCACTTGCTTTTCAATATTCAAAAATGAAACATTGCTAAAGCCATCCTGATTTTTATATGATTGCAATAAATAAATAAATTTAAAGTTGCATCATCACTGATAGCCCAGGAAACAAAAGCTTATTAGTCCTGTGCCAGGGCTGCTGAATTACCTTCCTTACTGTCAGCAGCAAGGCCAACAGCCTCCAAAATAGTCTTGGGGATGAAAAATCATGGCTAGGAGTGAGAGCGAAGGCTGTGAGAGCCTTCACGAGGGAAAAAATGCAAAGAAAATCCTCTTAATTGAAAAAAATAATTAAAAGATGAGAAAAGTCACTGAAATGGATGAGTTTGCTCAAAAACGCAGGAGAAATAATTATCGCATGACACCAGGACGATGGGCCGAAAAGAATATGCTCTGCAGTAGTAACGCAGCCTCTGTGACCCCAGCCGGAGCTCGCTGGTGCCCACAGTTAAGCCGAGCTCAGTCAGGCCGTGCCCAAGCATTCCACCGCCCGTCACCATCACGTCCACGCACATCTCGTCTCCTGACGAGAAGACAACGGTCCCCTGTCATTTCCTAGCACTCCCCTGGGGGAGGAAAAAAAAGTCAGGAAAACGTCTGATCCAGACAGAAACCTGTTTCTCCAACTACTAATCTATTTATGAAGCAACTTATTAGAGCGCTTCGTTATTGATTTAGCCAAACACCGTGCTGTCTTCCCTCCCCGTAGCAGGCACTCTCCCTTCCTCTGCCGCTACGTGATTATTTTTTTATACGCCGATGGGCAGGGTAATGCGCTGCAGCAACGGACGTGAAAGCCATGATTTCTGCTGAGCTCACGCTCCTGACTTTGTTAATCTCAGCTTGATTTCAGGATATGAAAACGTAAATGGAGGAGGAGGAAGCCGATCTATAAGCAGAAGGGCGGCAAAGAGCCCGGCCCTGAACTTACAGCAGGTCCTACCGCCAGTCACGTCGGTGGAGATATTTTGGTGTTTGGGGGTGGGGTGGGGGTTAAAGCAAAGGCCGTTTCGCCTACATTTAGAAAAATTCCAGAAAGAAATACCGACTATTTTAACCTCCCGAGGTGCAGCGCTCTCGTGAGGGTCCGGCGCGCCGGGGAGCCGAGGCAGCCACCCCTCGGTGGCGGGAGGGAGCCGCGGGCTGGCGGCGTAACGGGCGGCCGCCTCGCGCCGCCGGCGGGGCCACCACCACCACCGCGCCCGCCGCGGCGCCCATCGCCGTGGCGTCGGGCCGCCCCCCTTGGGCAGCCGCGGGATGCCGCCGACCACGGACCGCAGGTGACACTGCGGGAGCTAAAGCCCCCCCGCCGCTACCCCGGCCGGTTCCTTCACGCCTCGCGCGTCCCACCCGCCCCACGACGGGCGCCAAGGGCGGCGCACCGACACCGGGGGCACACACCGCACCGGCGGCACACACCGGCCGCCCCTGCGCGCTCCCACGCGTGGGGAGGCCGCCGCGGGGCCCGCGGACCGGGCAGCCGCTGCACCCCGGGGTAGCCACGCGTGGGGGGCTTGCCGGGCCCAGCCACCCCTCCCCGCTGCGGGAACCCCGCGCCACCGGCGGGGCTCACCCTACCTCCGCCAAACGAAAGCTCCGCACCGGTACCGCGCGATGTTCCACCGCGCCAGCGGGGTTCGCCTCACGCCGAGCGGGGCGCGGCGGCCCCGGCCCCAAGCGGCGGCTCCGCCCGCGGGCTCCGCTCCCCCTCACAAACACCCCCACCCGCCCGGGGCCACCGCCCCTGCCGCCGTCCCACCGCCTCACCTGCCTGCCGGGGCGCGGCGCGCCGCCCGCCGCACTGAGGGGCCGCCGAGGGGCTCGCGCGGGCGCTGCGGGGCCGCGGCAGGAACGGCCGCTCCCGCCGCCGCCGCCCGGGCGCTGCCCGACTGCCCGCGCGCGCCTCCCGCGCGCACCCGCCGACGGCCGGGAGACGGGGGGAGGCCGGCGCGCGACACGCCCATCACCCCGCCTGCCGCCACGCCCCTCAGGCCGCGCCCCAAGCCTCCCTGCCCCCGCGCCTGCGCGCACCCTGCGGCCACTGGGTCATTACGACGCGGCGCTGCCTGCTTTACGGCAGCGCGCAGCAACCGGCCGGCGCCGGCTCGGCGGAGGGCGAGCGGGCTATGAGGCGGCAGGTGAGCGGTGGCGGCGGCGGCGGCGTGGGGAGGGCCAGGGCCGGGCGGCGTTGCCATGGCAGCAGCGCCGGCGGTGGCGTCCCGGCGGTGGCTGCCGTGCCCGGTGGGCGCGGAGGCCGCGGCCGTCGGGAGTCCGTGCCGGCTGCCACCGGGCCCGAAGACTTCAGCGCGCGTTTTGAAGGAAAATCGTTACAGTTGTTCAACGTGGAGCCGTGTTACCGGCACCGGGTGAGGAGCTGGGCCTTCCCGGCCGCCGCTGGGCCCGGGCGGGCTCGCAGGGAGCGGTGCTGCCGGCCGGGCCCAGCACCCCACCCTGGCCTTGGCCCTGGCCCTGCTCCCGGCCCAGGCCCCGCCGGCCCGCACCGACCCCCTCCGTGCCCGTTTATTGCCATGGAAGCGGCAGCCGGGCGAGCGAGCCCGCCCCGGGAGCTGCTGGCCAGCCCTGACCCCCAGCCGCACCGACGGCCGGCCGCCGGCGCACGCTGCACTTCGGGCAGGTCGCCCCCTGCCCGCACCGAGGGGTGACAGCCCGCAGCCGTGCTGCCCCACCTGCCACACCTGGGGCGTTCAGGTAGATGATATGCCCTCCCTGCGCTTCCCACTACGCTCTCAAGTACTTTCTGAAAGTAGGCAAGCGCGATCCATCGACACCTGGGTTAACATCATTCTGATGAACCAAGCCGAAGAGTTTCTCATCCTTACTCCTGGGAGTCTCGCTGGCATCTCTCATCCTCAGGCGTTTGGGTCACTGGGGTTTTGTTCCTGTTAAACTTAATGCTTTGGCCAGCCCCATCCTGGGGTGCAAAACACATTTGATTTAGTAGCATTTGGTGTAGTTCCTCCAGCTTTTAGTTTATTGGTCTAGTATATAGTGAGATGTTGTAAAACAAAGCAAGGTTCTGGAGTTTGGTTGCGTAGAGCACATGTATGGTTTGGGGAGTTTGTCGGGAACGGAAAGGCCTTGTCTTTCCGGGAACGGTATTGTCTGTGCGTACAGAAATTAAGAATGTTTTCTTCTGAGTCTGGTGTTCAGGGCCTACTGAATCCGCAAAGACTCTGTTCTCATATCATACAGAAATTATAACCTATAGGCTACAAAGAGATTGCTTACATTTAACAAAAGAGTAGACAGGTACACTTCTTTTGTGGCTTAGTTGTTCAATTTGGCTTGAGCTTCTTCTTCAGCTCTGTTAGGAGACAGGTAAGTACAGAGACTCAGGTGCCAATAGCCCAGCCCAGCTCATGCCAATAAACAAAAACTGATGTTCCTTGTCTGATCTTGCTACCATTAACAACAACCACTAATAAGAGCAGTGAGGCAATGTCTAAAAACTGTATTTCCACTAAAAGGAAATGGTCTGGTGATTAAATCATGGGGCCTTTTACTCTAATGGTTCCAAAGGCTTCAGCCAAGCTGCCGAAAACTTCTCTGTTCCTCCTACTCTTCCCTGATGAAGTCTGAATAATTTGTCTTTCAGGTGGCTTTTTGTATGTACCTTCATATTCTTTAAAATTGGTACAGGAATTTAGTGACGTGGCACCTTAAAATATTCACTCTGCATGTGATATTTAACTTAGTGAAATAGACTTTAGGAATCTGATTCATCCTTATTTATGCTCTCTTTGCTCCATCACTGCCTATTTACACTCAATTACTGGGGAGTTGCGTTCCCTGGCTCTCAAGTGCTGCCTTCAGAGTGCAAGGCAACAATTACATGCAGAAGGTAGTTGTCTTTAATGTTGTGAAAATAATAGGTTTGGGGGTTTTTGTCAAGTATTACAAAACACAGGCTTTGCCTTGCATCCTGGACACGAAGAAGTCCTGTCAGTTTATGGATCAAACTTGCATTAACGATGGCAGCTTATTTGTTAAATTGTTATGACTTAGAGATGAGACAAACTTGACTTCTTGCCATATTGATGCAAGATGGCACCATTTTCAAATCTATAAATGAAATGGGTGGTTTCAGCTTGGTTGGCTTGATGACATTTTTATTGAAATGCTCCTTTTTCTCTCCTGGGTGTTCTCATCTTAGTGCTCAAAACAGGGCAGATGAATATCCCTCTGAGAACCCAAGGATTAAAAAGAGTTTACACAAACTTCAGCTACTAACATGCAAATAAAGTGAATGAGCAAGGCTCTTGTTGGCAACTTACAACAAACGTTCCAGGCCTACGTCAGTATTTATTTCTATTTTTATGAAAACTTCTGAACAAAGTGTGCCTGAGCCTTCAGGAAGCAAATCCCAGCTGTGTCTGAGCAGAGTTGCTTCCAGTCTGCAACTGGATTTCAACACCCCTTAACGTCAAAGGTACCCTGATCCATATCCCAGCTTCTCTGCGGATTCATCTTTAGCTGTAACAGCAAGGTTCTCCCCAACAAAGCAACTTCGCTGATGGCTTTTCACAGCTGCACTACTCGGTCCTCACCACTTACCTTAAGTGGCTCTGAAAGGCATCTGAGCCTAGGAAGGGCTTTCCTTTAAGCTGTGCACTGCACACGGTGAGTCACCCTGCAGAACTCACAGGCAGTTTCACAAATACCAGATGGCAATAAAATTTAAAAGTAGTAGCTAGTGGCAATTAAGCATTTGCTATAACCATTTTCCCTTCCTGACCGTAGGAAGCTGCCAAATACCATCTTTTTTTCTTCCCTTCTTTCCTTGACTGAAAAAAAAACCAACAAAAAAACCCAAATGATGTTTCTGCAGAGTGGAAAATTAATACAAGACGCTTCTTTCTTTAGCCCATAATCCTGTTTGGACTTGAGTGGAAAAGTATTTGCTGTATTTCGTACATCTCCAGGAGAAGATGAAGCAGAAAAAACACACAATAAAGGAAAATTTGGGGCGTTGTATGGGCACACGCAGAAAAAAATTCAGCAGTGACCCTGCTAAACCAGCAAACTGGTCGCTTCTAGGCTTGCAGGATGTACAGCTCTTTAAACAAGACTATATTCAGGCATGTTATGGAGTTGCTTGGACTTAGTTTGGGGTTTTGGTTTTATTTTTGTACTGCAGGCTGTTGCAAAGGATTTGCTCCACAAACTTGGAAATAGTTTGAGTTCATTAACGTAGGAAGCGTGTCCAAATACCATTGTGTTTGGCCTAGTATAAATAACAATGACTGCTCCCCTTCCTTGTTGGTGACTCTTGCTGCTTGGCATCTCTTGGCTCTATCAGCGATACACAAATAGTTATTAGCTTTCTCAGGCCCCAGATACGCTACCTCTTGGCCCTTCCTTCCGACGTGTTACACAGGCAGCATGCTTCATCCATTTTGTTATTTACAAGTCACGTGTGATGTGACCTTGCCAAGATTTTTTAGAGATAAGTCTCTCTTCATTTCTGCATACCTGGCCAGGAAGGATTTTTTTTGTGATTCATGTTCCAATAAGAAGCACAAATCTACTTCTTTCTAACATGTGAACCACATAACATTTGATTTTATTTTTTTTTATTTCCCCCATCATAATAATTAGTATTTCATGTATAGTAAATATTTTGGGTTGGCTATCGAGCAGCGCCTCCTTGTGTGCTGTACATCTTTCTTCCGACACGCTTTGACCCCCTGGGGTGCCAAGACAGCAAGTGCACCAGCCTGGGAAAGGGAAGGGTACGGCTGGTGGACCGGGATTAGCGGATACTCTGATAACCGGATAAACGGAAGGACTCAGAAGTCCGGCCTGGAAGACCTGTTGAAGTCCCTTAAGTACGTCCTTGAACACATGGGTGGGGAGGACAAGGTGCTACAGTCAACTTGAATTCCCAGGCACCTTTTTAAGGATAAGCAGCCTCTATTTGTTGAAAACAGGCACAGATTAAGAGGGAAGAACATAGTCTGGACAAAAATAGAGTATTAGGCATTAGACAAAAGACTGGAAAGAGTGGGTCAGCATGACTGCTCACTTCTGTTCACAGGTGGACTTCACCAGTGGGAGCCTGCAGGGATCTTCACCCCTCAGCACACCCACGAGCACTTTCTCCTGTCATGCACAAAATTTTGGCAAGTTAAAACCTGAGCTTAAAAAAGATAGGTGTTTTGCAGACCATCCAGCTTTGGTGGTACTTGATTTACTGAAATCTCTACTGGCTGGGTAGAGACTTGCCCTAAAGATTCCCACAGTAAGGAACTGTTTTGTTTGTGATCTTGTTTTGCTTTGTTTTTACTCATCGCTGCCTTGCCTCCTGTGCTGGCAGGCCAGTAGGTTTTCCTGGAACAGGTCATGCATCTGGCACCTAGCTATGGCACTGCGAGGTGAAAGGGACCGTATGGCTGTAGACACCCCCAAAAGAATTCTCTTTAAAGAATACCAGCAACGCAAAGAATCACAGCAATTGTCACTGTGCAGGTGAAACACTGAAACGCCAAAAGACCAGCCGACATCTCCTAGATCCTCACGTATGGTTTCTGTGAGAACCACAGAACTGAAGGCATGCCTGAAGCTCCTGAGCAGGAACTGCTTTGAAATCACTTTGCTATGAGGCTAAGATCACAACGATTAAATATTTATCTAATTGGAGCCATGCACTGCTCCTAGAGCAGCAGAAGAGCCCAGCTCAACCCATCATGCGTTGCAGATGAGGAGCTGCATGTCGTCTGTCTGCTCATCTGGCAGATGGTTCAAATGCTGGTCCTGCACATATCCGTCTGGGAAACAGGCTTTTGCTCACTGTTCACTGAGAAGGCGCTCGAGATGTTTGTTGCACCGTATCTTGTCCCAGGTGTGATCCAATTCCTTAACTCATCTTTCCTTTCTATGTTTCAGCTTTTGAAGTTTCCTGGAGTGCTGTGGCCCCAACCTGAGCAGGATGGACCCCGTTGTTCTCAGTTACATGGACAGTCTGCTGAGGCAGTCGGACATTGCCTTGCTGGAGCCCCCAAACTGGCTTAACGATCACATCATCGGGTTTGCCTTCGAGTACTTTGCCAACCACCAGTTCCAAGAATTTAGCGATCAGGTTTGTTTTATCAGCCCTGAAGTGGCTCAGTTCATTAAATGTGCCCTTAGTCAGGAAGAAATAGCCATATTCCTTCAACCTCTGGACCTTCTCCACAAGAAGCTAGTGTTCTTGCCTGTCAACGATAACTCCAACCAGGTTGCTGGGGGCACCCACTGGAGCTTGCTGGCTTATTTCAGGGACAAAAAGTGCTTCGCCCATTACGATTCCCACAGCAAATGCAACTCTGTCCATGCCAAGCAAGTGGCAGGGAAGCTGGAGGCCTTCTTGGGCAAAAGAGAGGGCAAAGCAACCTTTGTGGAGGAGAAGGCACCTGCCCAGCAGAACAGCTATGACTGTGGGATGTACGTGATCTGCAACGCAGAGGCTCTGTGTCAGGGATACCTCAGGGGCCGGCCGGAGCCTTTGCTGCAGCTCCTTACCCCCTCCTACATCACACAGAAGAGATCGGAGTGGAAAGCTCTCATCAACAAACTGGCACAGAAGTGACTGAGATGCAGCTCCAGCCCCACCCCCCTCAAAAAAATTGCCTTCCCCGTCCTCAAGGCAGCACCCCCAGTGCCTGAGGGAGATGCCCATGCGCAGGATTGTCCCAAAGAAGAAGAATGTAACCCCTCCAGCATGGCTACACCCCCCAAACACCCTGTTCCCTCCTGAAAAAGCCTTAGTCCCTTCTGGAAATCACTGGCCTTTGAACTTCTAATGAGAAAAGTCACTTTGCTTTCAAAGACATTTTCCTCTCGATGGTGAATTTTTACGCTAATTGCTGAGGCAAAATGGGCTGCTGAAGAGCCTTCTCTGCCTTTGCCCAGCAGGCAACACACCTTTGTTAGGCGGCTTTAATTGGCTATAGGCATTGCTGTTCCAAGCCAGGTTTAGCAAAAGCCCTTTAAAACCAAGCCCCTAAATGCTTTATTATGGCTATTTCTAATTTGTGCCTCCCGCTAGTGGTATTTGAGCAGTCTAAGATTTAGCAGCAAGGATTTTTTACCCCTCAAAATCTTAACACTGAGATGTCGATGTCAAAAGATGAGACTCCAAAGGAAATGCTACAATTAATTAAAGAATGGAGCAAAACCAAAATCAGTTTTCTTCAGATAGGTACTCCTAGGCTGTACAGCAATAGCTTTTTCTTTTGTCCCCCACCTTTGCTTGTTCTTAATACAAATGAAAACCTGACTCTGAACTGCTGGAAAATTAATAGGAAGCTGAGAAACCCAATCCTAGGAAAGGAAACTTAATTGAGATGAAAAGCAACACTCACTCTTTGAAGTTTGGTTTTTTTCATTACAATTTTAGGTCATCTACATTCAGGGAGGGCTCACCAGTGCTCCCCAACCCTCGTTAGCATTCGCTGCAGCTGGAGCATAAGAGGCAGTTGCTGCTTCCTCTAGCACAAAACCAGTTCTGTTACCCGAGATAAAAAAAAAAAAAAAACCACACATCAGGGAGAACAAAAGGACAGAGTTTGAGGTACAAAAGCCAAAGATAACTGTGGTCTCCTTGAAGCCCAAAAAGTCCTTAATACACCTCTAATTGAACATGTTTCCTCCTGTGCTGGATGCTGGCTGGGATCTCAGAGCAGATCCTCTCGTTAAAAGACAAGCTTAGCAGTGGGGAAAATAAAAATTAAAATGAGATGTCGTTGCAGAATAAGGAGTAACCTCTAACCTCGTGAGGAGCAAAGAGCAGGTTGCTCAGGTGGTGACTAGCAGGGCAGCCACACCCCAGCGCGCCAGCTGGATCAGGGAGGGAAATCCAGGTTAAATATAACCCTTGGAAAAGAAAAGAAAAGGGGGAAGGATTATTTTGAACCTGGAGCTCTTCACCCGTGGTATTGCCAGCCCAGCCCTACCGGGGTGTGTGTGCACTGGCACAGCACCGTGGCGATGAACTGTAGGAAAGGCTTAAACTTCCCCTGTTGCCAAGAGAAGGAGCCACAGCCCAGGCTCTTCACAAACACCTGAGCGAACACGCAGGGGCCGCGGTGGGGCAAGGCAAGGGTCGAGGCCTTCCCCTCCTTGCTGTGCTGCCAGCGGGCTGGGGCCTCCCTGGAGGACCCTCTCCCTGCAGGACCCTTCCACTGCTCGGGTTGAGCTGAAAGCCCCAGAGATGGCTGAGCCGGGATCGGGCCGCTTGCTGCAGGGATTCACTTTGGACTCCGTGGGGCTTTGCTGGAGCAACATCACTGCCACTCCCGGGTCCAGAATAAAACTGAAACCAAACCGTGTGCTTGTCGGTGTCTGGTGGTGCATGTCAGTGCCTGGTGGTGCACCACTGCCCTGCTGGGCGGCCCACTGTGCCCCAAGTAACCAGCTGGGCAGTTAATCACACCTTGTCTGCAGCAACAACTCTTCCTCAGCCAAGGCAGAGAACAACACTGAGCGCGACAGCGTCGTCCCAGCTTTTCCGCAGGCGCTGCCACTCTGCCTTGTGGTACCGCAGCCACCATGGTTGTGACTCAAGGGCAGAGCCTCAGGGCTCGCAACAGCTGCTCGGCCACTGCATGCCCTGCCGCGGGTGGAACCACACAGAGATCAGCCTCAGAGAGCCCACCAGGCCAGGGACAGCCCTGCCCCTGCCCTGCGTGATGGCCAGGCAACCGTACAGGCTGATTTAATCTCCTAATGCCATTTTTAGGGGTTGGTGAGGTCTGGGGAGGAATGCAGACAGAGAGGAGGCAGGATCGCGGGTGTGACTGGGGGAGGATCTAGGTGACTTCAGAGCAGGGGCTGTGCTCATCTGGGGGGCACCCAGTGCTCCTTGTTCCTGACCCCAAGGGATGGGCCAGGGCTGCCAGAGCCAGCAGGGTGAGCACCCAGGGGTGTTTCCTGCACACGAGGCTTTTGGGTGGCGTTTCTTTACACAAAGAAAAGCAAATAAGTTCAAGCAGGGCGTCAGTGGGAGAGCTAACACACTGACCAGGCAGGCAAACATAGAGCCTTGCAACCGGCTCCTGGCAGCAGGGACCCCCAAACCATGGTAGGGGCTCACCCCGGGCTCCTCCAAACCCACTCCACATCAGCTGCCTGCACCTGCAGGTTGTCCCACCGCTGGCTTTAACCAAAGAGCCCCGAGAGCAGCCGAGGTGCCCATTGCCGTCACATGCCTGGCCCAGGCTGGGCATAGGGACAAGGGACCTCATGTACCTGCTTTGTATTGGGTGCTGTGGAGCACCCAAAAAAATACCAGGCTGGGCACCCGAGACCAAAAAACTCCCAATCCTAAAACCTCTAAATCTCCTTTTTGGAACCATAAGCACCACTTTGAGAGTAAACCTGTTAAGTAGCAACTTATTTTTAGAAAATCCAACCCTAAACACTCTAAACCCATTTTAGCAGCCACACTGGCAAAACAAGTCCCCAGTGGGGATGGGGCAGCAGCAGGACATCACCTTTCATCTGCCAGGTCACCCACAAAATCAAAGGCTCCGATGGCCCCATAATGCCAGGACTTCGAAGAAGCAGCGTCGATAGTTTGGCCAGAAACATGGCCGAACCACAGACCGCACCCCTAGCACCCCAGGGTGCTCAGTCTCATGAAAAAATGGGGTGACACCACCTCAGTCCCCACTCAGCCAGCACCGCCTTCCCTGTGGCTTTCAAGTTGAGCCATTTTCATGCATTTTGCTGCATAGGCCATGCTGGCGGCGGGATTTGGGTTGCAGATGCTCAGGAAGGAGGAGGAGGAGGAGGAGGAGGAGGGCGGCTCACCCTGTCCACCCCAGCAGGACGGGGCTGCAGCTCTGCACCCTCACCAGGCACCCGGTGGCCCGGCCCCCAGCCTCGGCGCCGCATCCTGCAGTCTCTGCTGCCACCTAGCGACGCTTCCCAGCCCCCGCGCCCGGAGCACCCCCGGCCCTGGGTGTCCCCTCAGAAGCCACCCCGGTCCCCCTGCCCCAGCCAGGGCTGCATGCCCAGCCTGGTATCCCCCCCGGCATGGCCTGGGAGACACGCAGGGTGACATTCCCTGCTGTAGATAAATGATGCTGAGCGCCCACCAGCATCCCAGCAGCACTGGAGCACACAGCATCCCTCCAGCCTGCCCTACTGGCTGTGACACCGGGGGCAGAACAGCCCCAGGCCCACCAGCCCTGGCCCTAAGGGAGGACAAGGATATGCCCCGCGTCCCCATGCCAGGTCATGTGCCCCTGGCCAGCAAAGGGGCACCAGGGCAGTGCACATTCTGGGGTACCCAGTCGCAGGGCTCACAGCCTGGCACCGCTGCAAGGATGGCAGCAACAGACAGCGATGTGCTAGAAAATCCTGGGTTTATTTTCATTTAAAAGCCCTTCCGAGCCTGGAGCGAGCAGGGAGCTCTTCCCCAGCACTCGGGGATTTGGCCCCATCAGCACTTGTCGTTCCCAAAAAATAGGAAAGAAAAATCAAAGGAAACCACACAGGTATCACCTGCCACCACAGCATGCTCCCAGGGCAAGCTGCAGGACAAATCCTGCAGCACTCAGCTCTGCATGGTGACAAGGTTCACACAAGCAAGGGCACAGACATGCTGGGAGCCAGGATGTTCACCGGTGCCAGGCGCGGGCTCCTTACGGGATGTCTTAATGAGGCAAGCAGGGCTAACGAAGCCTTGGTCCAGCACCATTGCCAGGTGCAGTCCCCAGCGAGGACGCCTGGCCTGGAGGACCCTAAAGTGCTTTGCAGGGGACACTCACACACACGCACACCCAGAGATGGCCCAGTGCTCCAGGAGGGAAGGGCTGCGGGCCGCTGTGGAGCCCGGCAGAGCTGCGGGGGCCCTGGACTGTGCCCCCACCCTTGGCTGCTGAGACAGAAGATGCTCCACAGGGCTGGTGGACCCTTTCTCCGTGTCACCGCAGACCCCCGGGGCTGGGGCCATTCCTCCAGTGACAGCCCTGGGGGTACTGACAATGGGACGAACAGGTAGGCTCAGCCCAGAGCTGCTGCCTGGGCCTCACTCAGAGCAGCAGCAGCAGCTCATCCCCATTTTTGGGGGGTCCCAGTAAGCCTAAGGTCATCTTTTAACAAGAAAAACCCAAGCCTGGAATAAAAACCAGCTCCCGTTTTAGCAGCAAGTCCTAAAGGGAGGTCCAACCACTCGGCAGCCCTGAGCCATCATCCGGTGCTACGGCACAGAAGCATCACGGGGAGAAAACAGGTTTCCAGTGGGACAGGGAGTTGGCACCGGTGGCCGTGAGCTGGCAGGGCAGTTTCACCGGGAGCGGGTGCCAGTAGGAAGAGAGAAGATACTTGGTCCCATTTTACCGGCCAAGGCAAAGCCAGGCCACGTGCAACAGCCACAGCCGGGAGGACGCAGCACTGGGATCTGTACACAGGGCGCCAGCATCTCAGCATCCGTCCTCAGCCAGCACTGCGGGCCATGGTCACCTGCAGGCAAAGAGCGGGGTGAGACGGGGCGAGCAGCTGCAGAGGCACTGTGTCCCAGCCTGGCGCCCAGGCCCTGTGGGCACAAGGAGGGAGATGCCCTGATGTCCCCAACCCAAGGGAACCCACTCCTGTCCATCCCTTGCTGACACCCACCATGGACACGTTAGCCCCAGGGCACAGCCCAGCTCCACTAAGATGCCCTGGTGCTTCCTGCAACTGGAGAACCAGCCCCAAACCCACAAGGAAACCTCTTCCCAAGGGCTGAAAGCCTCGGGACAGAAGAGCTTTCTCCAGTCACTCAAACCAGCAGCTGACAAGATCATCTATTGCATGGGGATGGCACTTCGGGGTCTGCCATCAGCCATCCCAACAGCAGCCACAGAATAAGGGACAAAGCATCCCTGGGACATGTCACAGAGCACAGCCGTTGCTCTTTGCACCACATCCCTCAGGTCCTCCACTCACAGTGTGACACACCTGCACCAAAGTGTCCCCAAGGGTCCCTCACCTCCTGTGCCCACGGGAGAGGTAGTCCCGGTTCAGAGAGCAGAGCTGCTGCTCCAGACGGAAGATACGAAATGCCAGGTATGAGGAGGACACGACCAGGAGGCAGATGCTGGGAGCAGAGGAACAAGCACAAGTGCTCAAAGCCTGTGGCTGAGATGGACGCTCCTAGCACAACCCCCACCCTCCCCACACCAGGGCTGCCCTTGGCACACTTACAGCACAATGAAGATCTTCAGGAGCTGGTAGTCAGAGGGTCTCAGCTCCGCCACGCAGCTCTGCTCCACCTCCAGCTCCTCCTCAGTGTTTATTGCACTTTCTGAAATGCAAGCCCAGGGTCAGCAGCACAGTGGCGCTGGACAGATGCTCCTGCTCTTCTGGCAACCGGGAGCCTTCAAGCATCAAATATTCCTCCCTCATGGGCCGACACTGCCCGCATGGCCTTACAGGCACTCGCTGAATGCTCAGACCCCACAGCCAGGAGACCCCACCCCATCCCAGGACCCCACCACTGACTCCCAGACTCTACCCTGCTCATCTGCAACGCAGAAGTCCCTGCCAGGAGAGCAAAAGATGGATGAACATGTATTTATGGGGGTTTACGCCCAGCACCGTGTGCAGGGCAGGGCACAAACCCGTGTCCCCAGGTCAGACACAGTCCTTACCCGAAACCAGGGGCTCCTCAGAGGTGAAGGAGCTCTCCTTGGCACTCAGGCTGCTGACAGAGGTCCGATGGATGCACTGGTAGTCAGTGTCCGGCAGTGACAGTGACAGTGAGGCGGGTGACACCTTCCTCCACTTGCCCTCGGGGACGATCACCTCCTGCGGGAACAGCCCTGGGTGAGCTGTGCCACCAAACAGCGGTTTCTCCCATGAAACCAGCAGTGCCATGGACACAGCGGGGCCAGATCCAGACTCAAACCTTACAGCATCTCCACCAAGCACCAGCACATCCGAAGTATCATCCTAAGGGGGAGCTGGTCCTCCACAATGGCCCCGCGGGCACACAGGTTCCTGCTGCCACAGGAAGGAGCTGCCCATGCACCCCACACCTGCCCCAAATACCGATCGCTGCTTCCTCTACCCCTTGAAACTCAGCACGGTCACCTGTCATCCTCCGAGAGCCCCTTGCCCACCCCATGGCTCAGCATCCCCATCCCAGCATGCCCTGGAAAGGCATCGAATCCAGTGGGGTTTCCCTGATGGAAAGTCCCTGGGGCTGGAGCTGCTGAAGGGCTCCATTCCCTGGCAGCACCCGGAGATGCTGCCAGCCCCAATCACTCCTGACTTGGCCCTTGAAAAGCACCTTCAACCCCTGGGATGCCACCCCACCTGTCACCTCCTGGTCCAGTGTACAGGACCACTGGCCCACACAGGCCACCCCAATTGCCACCTCCTGCACCCAGCCTGATGCACAGGGCCACCAGCCCAAGGAGGACACCCTGCTCAGTGTCCCTGTACAGCCCAGCACAGCCACAGCACCAGCAGCTTCGTGACACAGCAGAGAGAGGGGGATGGGCCACCCACATTTCACAAAGAGGACACATCCTGCCAGCCAGGGACACAGCTGCCGTGGGCAGAGCCGAGCCCTGCCGCACTCCGAAAGCAGCAGGATGCATCCCCTCATGCTCTCTTGGTCATGCTGCGGTTCAGAAGGCTTTTCCCTCTCCAGCCTTCCAGCTACGAGCCATCCCACAGGTTTCTGGACATTTCAACCACATTTCCAGCCTGTTACCAGTGTTGACAGCTGTGAACAGCATCAGCTGGCAGGAGTGGAGCGGCGGCATTTTACACATCGCTCTGAAGCTTTTTCCATTGATAAATGGACCCACCAAGACCAACTGGCCAAGTCATCGGCTTGTGCTCAGCCACACGTTGTTGAAGTCATCCTGACCCGTCCATTTCTGCCAAGTCCGGGTATGAACATCCTGGAGGACGAGCTACAAAGGCACAACCTTTGCCGGCAGCGAGGGGAGAGGACCAACCCTGCACCCTGCCAGTGGCTGCCAGCTGAACCTCAGCATGCTGCAAAGGCATTAGACCCACCAAGGGGCCAGGCAGATGCTCTCCTGCCCACAGCATGAGCTCAGGGGGGTCCTTCCCTCCCCAAGAGCTGCCCTGACCCTCACCAGTGACACGGCGTCAGGCTCCTCTGTCAGCTCCTTCAAACTCAAGCTCTTCTTACTCGAAACCTAGAGAGGAGAAAGAAATGGGTGCCAGGGTGCCACCCCTCTCTGCTTCAACCTGTGCCAGAAAATTGAATTTTGACTTTTCCAGCGAATCTGTGTAGAGCAGCTGCTTAAAACTTGCAAGCACAGGGATGCAGGGGATGAAGAAGAGCAGCCGGCAGGGGACAGGGCACCGCATTGCTGCTTCCCATCACTAAAAACCCTACAGGGCCATGGCTGAGCCAAGGACTCCTGCGCTGGCCTCGGCTCCCAGCGGACGGGATAAACCCTTGGGACAATATCTGGGCAGAGCCCAGCACATTTCAAAGAATAAATTCCCCAGTTCAGCAACAAGGCTGAGTCACCCAAATCACCGCCCCAGCAGAGCCAGCAGACACCCTTCTGGGCGGGAAAGGGCCCCAGCACGGCTTCCCACGTGCTTCAAAGACAGGGAGAAGAGTCCCCGTGATCCTCCTCTCAGCTCGAGGGCTGATGGATGTCTTCCCCCCTTAAGACTTTTTAACAATTTTTTTTTACTTTGTACCATTTTTCCTCCCCTTAAAACTTTAGATCTGGGGAAAAGGCAGCATATGTGTGCGGAGTGGCAGAACTAGTATTACTACCAGCTTATAAATAATTCATATACACGCCCTGGGAGAGAGCAGAAACTCCAGGCTCTCCCTCCGTCATCTCATCTGTGACCCAGAAAAGGTCAGCGGTGGCTCATGGGGACAGGATGTGCCCAGGGCATGGCTCCTGCCCCTCTTCCCATCCTTTGCTGTGGAGTGAGGATGCTGGGAAGAAGCAGGTGGGCACCAGGGAGGGATTTATGAGCAGCCTGAAGCCTCGGAGGTGGTGAAGACCTCTGCTACCCAAATGCAGCCCAAGGGGCGAGCACAGGGCCCTGTGGCCATCGAAATGCCATCGGATGTGGGGTGGAGGGTACCTGCAGGTGCGTGCAGACTCTCCTCAGGACATCATAGACACTGTCGCGGGAGATGAGGGATACGAAGATGTACTGCAAGAGAAAAGAGAGAAGCTGCCAGGAGAGATTCCCTCCCCTCCAGAGTCTGGTTCTCCACAGGCAGGGGACAGGCAGAGACATCCCGCCCTTGAACCTCCCCTCCTTCAGGAGCCACATCCCCACACAGGCATCTCCCTGCAGAGTTTCCCTGCTGTTATTTTTGCAGCCTGCTAAAACCTGGACCAGATTTTTTATGGGGCCAGTTTCGTTCAGCTGCTGTTCCTATGGGGCCTCCCGTGCTCAGCCCAAAGGGATGCAGCAGCAAACGGGGCCGGGAGCGACCGAAAACATTCCCATGGATCAGCACAAGGGGACACAGGGCAGCGCTCACCTTGCCGGATGCAGAGCCCAGATGATGTGCAAAGCAGCCTTGCAACCACATTGCCTTGAACCCAAATCCTGCCTTGAGCCACCCCCTGCTAAAATCCTGCAGGAATAACCCCCTTCCCAAAATCCCGCAGGAATAATCCCCTCCCTAGCAGCGGACAGGCAATGCACAATGCTGCCAGCAGCACCTGAGCCTGCGAGGACTTGGACACTCCGAGCAGAACTACATCAGCTCACTATGGCCACCAACACCCAACATGATTTTCAAGCTGGAAATTCAGCCCCTTAACCAAGTTTTCCACCAGCTCAGGTTGAACACTGGCCCAAACCCTTCCCCTGCTTGCATTCAAGGAGTCTCAAGGTTTTATTTGAGCCTGGCAGGGATTTGTCAGGCTCGGCCGAGTTTCACTTGAGCTTTGCTTCACACAGAAACAAAGTGAAATTCAGAAACAAAAAGCAAAGCAGTGGTGTTTGCCCTGGCTGGCTGCCAGCATGGAGAGCAGTGCTCACTTCCCAAGTGGCCCACGCTTTCACCCGGAGATGGGAATTGCTTTGTTCCCTGCTCTCAAGTCACAGCCAACTCAGACCAGGGCATCCCCGGGTTGCAGCGAGGCCAGGTACCGATGCTCAAAGTGCCGGCCTTACCTTTCTGCTGGCATTGGTGGTGATGGCCAAGCCATTGGGCAGCAGCCGAGCCGTCTTGTGCTTTTTTATCAGCTGCACGGAGACCACTGGGATCACAACCTGGAAGGCAAAAAGACACGGGGAGGGGCAGGGACAGGCATGGCACAAGCTTGGGGAGTTTCTTTCACAAGGTGTAGATTTAACACACATTGTAACTACGCTCCAAGCAGAGCAGTGACACAGGGATTTGGCATTTCACAGAGACAGCTTGTTTTTTATTAAAGGTCACGGCATCCCCTCCCTATGTTAATCTCAGCTCGGAGGTGGTTTTTACTTGATCAAAACAGTGAGGACATGGGGAAAGCATCATCCAGCAGGTCTCCCTAAGACCTGTTACAAGAACCCCCTGCAAGCCTGGGGAGGGTTAAAAATAAGGCAGGATGTAATTTATGGCAAGGTAAATTCACTGAAACCCCGCACTTCCTTCAGATATTTGTTTAAAGCAGCTGACAATAAATAATTCAGTTCTTCAGCCCAGTTTTAAAGGAAGTAATTCCTCTGCAAGATCCCTGTCATGCACCAGACTAACAGGGAAACACTGTAAATCAAGAAGAAAAGCCAACAGATTCAAATCTTTCCCCCAAAAAACCTTCGATCTTCCTTCAGACGCCACTGCGGCTTGTAGGTTTTGCATCAGGAAATTTTAAACTAAACCAGTATTTGGTTTCCCCAGGCAGATGTCACGGGTGATCAGAGTGGGGGGCACAGCTGCACTCCCCTTTACACTGGCAGTTTTTGACAGCGATTTTGGTGGTATTTGGGTGTGGGAGGGGATAAGCTGTGGCACAGCCTGAGCTATGAGCCCTATGGGACTAGGGTGAGCTGGCCTCCATGTTACCTTGATGTCCTTCCCAAAAAGATTTGCGTAGAAGCAGAGCCAGTTAGGGGAGATGTAAAGCCTTCCCTGGATGAGGATATCTCTCTGGAGTGCGCAGGAACAAACTGCAAGGCAGAGAGAGGGACATGGCAGACTGTGTGCCAAATCCTGCCACCCCTGTGCCCGCCCCTTGCCATGTCACCCACCTTTCAGCACGCTCTCCTCCGTCGGGATGTCCTTGAACAGCTTGTGGTACTGGGAGTTGTACTTGCTAGCAGCCTGAAAATGAAGCAGAGCAGAAGTTATCTGGTGACCTTGCTGATAAGGAGACCCAAAAAACACCCTCTAGCAAAACAATCTCCCTCGCCCCGCACCCGGGACCGGCGCAGCGGGGTCCCGCTGGGCTGGCGATGGCGGGCCCGCAGGGCTAGAGGAGGTTCAGATGACCCAGCACCCAGCAAACGCTGTGCCATCCTCCCAGATAAACATTTCCCCTAATATCCAAGGAGGCTACTGAGCCCCTGAGAGGAGCTGGTTTTCTCCTGGACTCATCCACGGGCAATTTATTTTGCCCAGCGGTTTCTCTCCTCCTCCTCAAGCTCTTCCCTTATTCGGGGCACAGTGACAACACTTGCTTTGCGCCCATCGCGCCGCGCCATCCAGCTATTTATATTCCCGGTGCCTCTTCAAAGCCTGCCAGCAGCCGCGGCAGGAGGCTCGGCAGGTTCACCCTTAAATAATTCTGTATATAAGTTAAAGGCTCCGAAGCAGTTCAACACTTTGCAGCAAATCCACTCAATTAGTCCTGTAAGGCAGCATGGGCAGACTTGTGCCCCCTGCCCTGGAGGAGGCAGCGCCCCAGACCTCAGGGTGCTCCCCAGGGACACGGCTGTCCCTGTGGCAGAGATGGCTGCCCCCTAAAATCCAAGGGACAAGATGCTTTGCCAGGATGCAGAGAGATCCAGCACAGCTCAAAGGGCCCCGGGGCAGCAAGGCTGGTTTGCAGGCAGCACCACAGGGAGAGCCCTCCTGCCCACACTGACAAGGTCATCTTTGCTCTGCACACGTTGTCACCAGATGAGCCGGGCCGTAAGAGGATCAAGGCTCAGCATCACCTGGGGTCAGCTTAGACAGTCCCTGGCAAGACACCGGGATGGTGGGGGCACCGGTGGGACCGTTTCAGGGGGACAAGGAAGGACATGGAGGGGACTGTGGCATCACCTCCAAGCCACCACCAAGAAACACCCCTTGGCCACAGCACAAACCTGTTGCCAACCCCACAACCCTCTCCGATGCCTCTAAATAATCAACAAAATGTTATTCTCCTCCATTTTCTTCATGGGGAAAGGCAAAATGCCTCCTCCCTCCACTTCTTCCTCTTCCAGAGCATCTCATTTGTAGATGGACAGAAAAGCTCTGCTTTGGGCAGAATCTGAATAACCAAAAAGGTTCCAACAGACAGGAACCAAGCTGCTTGCAGTCAAGATTTCCACTTTGTCCTTTGCTCTGGGTGGAAAATTTTGAAAGTGTTTGCAAGGCAGATCACAGGCCACACAAACTGTCATCGGCTCCCCTGAAAATGCAGGCAGGAGCCCCTGCCCTGCAACAGGAGCTGCTGCGGCTTCGCCTCCAGCTCCCGCAGCCCACACCCGAGACCCCAGGCAGGCTCCTCCGTGGTAAACAGCCGGGGTCAGGCTACAATGAACCAGCTCATTTGCTCACAAAGCCAAAGACTTACCACTTCCCGGTGGCACTTCTTGATGTCTTCATCCTTCAGCGCTTCGTTCAGGCGGAGGCTGGAAGGAAAAATAATAATCAGGTAAGTGAAGAGCCCCAGGTCTCTTGCCTGTTCCCTAAAGCACATATGCCGCAAAAAGAGACACCACAAGCTGCAGAGGACCAAAGAGAGACCCTGGGAAGCCATGTTTCAGATGTCTCAGTGATTTATTGTAGCATTGGGCATTGCTGAGGTTAAATAACAGCTACAAAAGGCTAATCTTTGTCTGGCATCAGGCTGATGGCGAGCTGGTGGAGACACCAGCACCAGGGTGCCCGTACCCAAAACACAGCCCAGCACCAGAGGAAGGAGCCCAGAGCTGCCCCCAGCAGCAGCCTGGGACAGGTCAGGAGCTGGCAATGGGCAGCTTTGGCCAGGTCAAAGCTTCCCCAAGGAAAGCACAAACGGGAATTTGGGAACATGCCTGGGCAGGAGGACGGACTCTGTTTTGGCCACGCACAGGGGCATTCATCACACAGGCAGATGGAAAAACCACAGAGACAGGGAAATCCGCCCAACAGCCTCAGCCATAGGAGTAACATTCCCTTCCCCAAACCCCTCCCCCCTCCCTGCTTTTATAGACCAAATATTTGAGGGGGAAAACAAAGAAGGGACCCACTGTGCCCACCCCTCGCTGGCAGGTTGTATTTGGGGGCTTAGAAGTAGCAGAGATGCTGTGTGAGGTCACAACAGGAGGAAAAAAAGACCAAATACTCAACCGAAGCCCCCAGGACACTGCCCCTCACCTGCCATCAAGGGAATCCAAACTCTTTTCCTTGTGGGATGCCTCCAGTTTCTCACGGCCATGCATGGGCTCAGGGCTCTTCAGGGGAGCTGCTCTTTCATGCATTGGCTTGGTGCTGCAAGGAGAAGCCTGTCAGCCCACACAGGGAAGGAAAGAGGGGAGAGATGCATTTTGGAGCCGTAAATCCATTCTCTTCAATCCCAGTCTGCACACAGACGTTAGTATCTCTGCTGCTCAAGGACAGCAAAAGTATTTTTGTGATTTCTCAAGTCACATGGAGAAAAAAACCCAGGCATTTCTTGCCAGGAGCTCCCTGGTGCTTGCAACCGAGTGGGTCAAGGAACAGCGACTCCCTCTGATAACACCCTCCAAAGCAGAGCCTCTCCTCCTCAAGAGATGGAGACTGGAATGGGAAAACCACAGGTCTGCAAACTCCCTGGAGTAATGGAGATTTCAGGCAGCGAGGACCAGGGTCTGCTCCTCCAGGTCAGCAAAACACCATCTTCCCAGGGCAGAGCTTGCCGAGGGCACCACCTCTCTCCTTTAATTGCTCCCCTCTCGTTAAAGCCTGTTGTTTACTATCATGAATTTTATCAGAGGTGCTTATCGACCGCAACAGGTAAAGTAAACACACTCCTAGCGCTGCGCAGGGAAGGTTATCACCCGGTGGGCTAGAAAGGTGACACTTCCGCCCTTGGCAAACCACAACCGGAGATAGCCATGCTGCAGCGCTTGGCACCGAGCGCCAAAGTGGAGCACGATCCCAGGGGACTGGGGCCAGAGCAGTGATCCATGGGCTCCGGCAGAATGGCAGAGCCAGCAAACAGCCACCAGACCTACAGAGAGGAAATTATTCAAGGGAAAAGAGCTCAGCTTACAACAGGCAGGGGGTGATGCCAGAGCAGGTGGGGCACAGGCAGGACAGCAGCAGGCAGGATGAGTGCAGAGCTGGAGTTCATCCCAGTGCCCACAGGGATGATGCCATGGTGGCGCAGCAAAGCCCAGGCAGAGAAGCCATACCAAACTGCTTCCTACATACAAAGGGGCTCTTTTGCCACCTGTATTTCCTTACATGCACCCTGCTACCACTCCAAGGGGCTCATATGAAGGAATACCCATCTAAAATATGCCCCACAGACTCCACGAGAGGCAGGACAGGGGCGCTTCACCCCAACAGCCATGCCCAGACAGCCTGAGAGTTGAAGCCACGTGAGCCCCCGTGTCCCCACAGCCTTGGCAGCCCAATCAAAACACTGTCCCGATGCAATGGAGCCAGGCTGAATCCCAGCTGGAGGCATGGGAGATGCTCCCTCAAGATGCAGCACATATGTGGGGCTGCAGAAAAACCAAACACAAGTTACTGGTGCCATGCAGTTAGGACCAGGCTGGGAATCAGCTCCTGGATCCCTGCATCATGGCACTCGCAAAGTAAACAAGCTTCCCACATGGCCCCAAAGCCCGAGCATTGTGGAAATGGGACAAACACACAGAGGGTGTGGGGTTTCTTTGGGAGAGGCTCAGGTCAAACGATGTGTCTGTAAGAGAAGGGACACTCTACTGACCAGAAGCACTGAAATAACATCAAAATAACATCTCTTGGAATCACACGGAAAAGCTTTTCCCCTGCCTGATTCTCAGACACCCCATGCCTTCAGGACGGGCAGCCCTGCATCATGAACATCCTCTGCCAGGTGATACCACGCTGCCCTGAAGCCGAGCCTCATATTGTGGAAGCACCGAAGCCTTCACCCCCCCCCGCCCCCGTGCTGGAAAAGGGGCTCTAACCCATTCTGCAGCCTCCCTCTCTGGAGCTCAGTCCGCTCTGGTTTCCCCCACATCATCCCTTAAATCCCCAAGCAATCGCACTGCTTAATCCAGGCGAGCGGATTTAGCCCTGACCGGGGCTGACACGAAAGGGCACCCCGTGCAGGGGACAGGGAGAGGCACCCTCTGCTCGAGGCAAGGGCATCAAGAAACACCCCCCCCCCTAAGGTCACTGAACCCAGAAATCCCCTGAAACAAAAAAGGCCAGAAGCTGGAAAGCACTTGAAAGTGCTGCATGGTCCTGTCCCAGTTTTCTCTCCCTCTTACTGTCACTGCCAAGGACAAGTCCCAGGTCAGAAGGCCCCTGGACACAGCACTGGTACCGAGTTGCTCCAGGGCATATCTGGGGGCTGTGAGGAGCATCCTTAGCCCCAGTAGAGACATTGCAGCAGCTCCCTCATCTCCGCTCTACAGATCTCACTCCATCCTGGCTCCCAGATGCAGCAGGGATAGAGATCCAGGGTTCGGGAACACAGGATAAGATAAGGTTGGACTCCAGGCACAGCTGACAGGGAGGTCTCCCTGCCAAGAGCTGCTTCCAGCTCTGGCATACAAAGGAAAACACTTCCTAGCAGCTCACACTGTCATGCTTCTCGAGAAATTTTTTTAGCAGGAAGCTGCTCCTGCAGGAAAATCACCGTCCCAAGTGTCCCAAGTTACGAGCAGGACAGGAACAGTTGGAGCACTAAGTCCCCAAAACAAGGCACAGCAGGCGGGCGCAGGAGTTCCCGGCAAAGAGAACACATTGCTGGCGAGGTGCCGACCCCCTGGGCGCTGTACGGGGGCTCACACCCCCACCCTGCCCGCACCGCCTCCCCGAGGCTCCCTGCTTGCTTCCTGCACTGCAGCTTTGCCAGGCGAAGCCCGGTGCTTCTCCCTGCCCCCGGATCAGCACCTCCCTTCCCTTACGCAGCACTGGGATCCAGCCTGGAAACGGTCTGGCATGAGCCCCTCCGGCGGCGTTTGATTTTCGCTGGATCCCCTCCCCGCCGCCGGCGCAAGAGGGAAGCGTGTGGCGGAGGCAGGAGAGGGCGAGCCGGGGATTTCGCCCCCAGAAAAACCCACGAGGATCAGGGCCAGAGGGAGGCACTTGCGGCCGGGCTGCCTCGGCCCAGGCGAGCCCGGGCGGGATCCGGCGAGCTGCCCTTGTTCCCGGCTTTCAAGGTCATTTCAGTCCCGTGTGCCGGCTACTGGAGCAGAGCCACCGCCGGGGATGCTGGAGGGAAGCGGCCGGTGCCGAGCGGCGCTGTCAGGAGAGAGGCAGGAGGTCAGGGGGGGCGGGGACGGCGCCGCGTGTCCCCGGGCCCCGCGCCTGGGGCGGTCCCCCTGTCCCCGACGGGCCACGGCCGGGGCGAGCGCCAGAGCCTCAGGGCCGGCAGGTCTCGGCGCCCCGCAGCCGGGATGCGGCTTCGAGCCGGCGCCGCTGCGGGAACCCCGTGCGCCGGAGCCAGCCCGGCACCGGGCCCCACCGGGGCAGCCGCGGGCCGACAGAGCGCGGCCGCCGCCCAGCACCGCCGAGGCGGCCGGAGTAGCCCCCAGGGCCAGCCCCCAGCCTCCACCCACGCCCGGAGCCGCCCCGCAGGCAGAACCGGCGGCCTCGGGCCGGGCAGCGCAGGGAGCCCCCGCCCGGCTCGTTCCCTCAGCGAGGCGCCGGGTACGGGGGGGCCCGGCGCTCCCGCGCTCCCCTCAGAGCGCTCCGGCCGGCAGGGTCTGACACCGGGCTCCCCGGCGGCACCAGGGGCGCGGCCCCGTCCGCCCCCTGGGCCCGGGCCCCCCCCTCCGGACCCCCCGGCCCCCGTGGCCCGGCTCCGGCTCCGGCCCCCCGGTGCCCCCCAGCCGCCCCTACCTGCGCGGCGGCCCCGCGCTGCCCGGCGCCGTCATGCCCCGCGCGCCCGACCTCCTCGAGACTCCCCGTCGCCCGCCCATTGGCCGCCTGCCTCCACGCCCCGCCCCCACCGCGAGCCCCTATTGGCCGCTGTTGCCCATCGCCGTCTTCAGCTCCCCGCCCAGCGCGCCCCGCCCGCTGGGAGGAGGGGCGGGGCCAGGGGAGAACCCGCCCCTTAAAGGGGCCGCGCACGCCCAAAGCTGCGCGCTGCCCTGGCGCCGGGCGGGCCACAACAGGGAGCGGGCCGGTGTCCGCCCCGAGCTGGAGCAACCGCAGCAGGGCGGGCGGCAGGTGCCCTCCCGGCAGGCTGAGGCAGGAGCAGGACCCCGACCGCCGCCCTTCCCCCCTCCCAGCCCGAGGCACAGGGCAGGCCGGTCGGTGCTTCAGCTTCTCTTTATTGATGAACAGTGGTGCTCTGCCGCCCCGGGGGTCGTCGGAGTGCGGGGGGGAGGCTCAGGGCGGGGAAGAAACACGACTAACAGGGAGGGCGCTGCGAGGGGAGCACGGGAAGCTCTTTGCACACAGGTGGAGCGTGCTGGGAGCCAACACCTTCTTCTGCCCCCAGCCCTGGGAACCACCCGCTGGATGCACCTTGGACTTGGTCTGCAGGGAGGGCTGTGGCTGGGACAGCGGGTGGCTGCATAGGAGGGGGGTGCGCAGCAGCTCGAGGAGTGTCACAGCAGAACCACTGCCCACAGGGCACCTGTCCCCTTCCGCAAGGGAAGGGTGCGCACAGGCTGAGGGCAGGCCCTCTGCTCAGAGGGCTCCCAGCAGCACACAGGACATATGTCAGGGCAGGACTTCACTACGGGAAGAGGTTTTTAAAAAAACTAAACACTTCAAGTATATTTTTTCTTTAGTGATTTAAGGTCTCTTCCCCCTGCTGCTACTGCACTGGGTGGTGTTTAGCAACCTACATCCACTCTAGGGACAAGAACAGCGCAAGCTACGGCTGGCCTAATGCAAGGGGAGAGGGGAGCGGAGGGAAAGGGGGAAGGAAGGTGGTTGCTGGTTGCAGCCAGTCGTTCAGGGAACAGGCACCACACGCATGGTGTTGGTGTAGCCAGAGCCAGGGCGCCAGCCCGTCAGCACGATGACCAGGTCACCGCTCTTGAAGAACCCACGCGCTTTGCCTAGGAGAGAAGAGAGGGAGGCATCAGAAGCTCAGGTCCCACCACCACCAGCTTGCCACATGGCAAGCCTGTCACCCCCTCCCCAAGCCACTCAGGTGCAGAGGGGGGCAGGCAGCCTGTCCCACAGCAGCCACAGCTCTGGGTCGGTATTAGGATCCTGTACTCCTGCTGCCCACCCATTGGGGACCCTTTGCCTCTGCTCAGGCCCCTCTGCAGTACGGAGAGTGAAATTCAACAGCACAGGAGTTGCAGAGGAGCTGGAGAAAGGAGTCTCCTTACTCCGGGCTTTGCTTCTCTCACAGGAGCAAGGAGCACGGAGCACCACAGTTCAAGCACTTGAGATGGCTGTTAATCTGGTTTTCTGCTGGAACCTATTTTAAGGCAGCTGTGACAAACACACTGTCCCATTTCCCAACCGGATGCACTTGTGCTTATGCAACTACCATTTCCCCATTTCCCAACTGGATGCTGTTACCACACAGGTAGCCAGTTACTCTCGCTTGGTCACCTGTCCCCACCAGTAACCCCAACAGCACCACCACAGCCCACCAGCCCATTCCCCACGTGAGGCTAGAGCAGCGTCACTCACCAACGTTCATGCCCAGGTTCACGCGCAAGTCCACATCCTCTGCCCAGGAGTCATGAGCTGGTTCTTTGCACAGGACTGGGAAGATGCCCCGGTAGAGGTGAGCCTGGCGTGCCGTCTGGTCATTGCGGGTCACGGCGATGATGGGAGCCCTCGGGCGGTACCGGGACACCAGGTGCGCTGACCTAGAAGGAAACCACACCAGGAGGTGAAGCACCACACTGCAGGCACAGCCACCTGAGGAAGCCTGTGTACAGCCAACGGGAGCACAAGCAGCAGCAAGGTTTGGCTGTCACCCTGGAGGGCTCCACAAAACCCCTGGAGGGACACAGAAGATGGCCACAGGAGATGCTACAAGAGCCAAGCTCACCAACGAACCAGATGCTCTGCTGAATTCTCAATTAGGCAACTGGACAGACCACCACCAAGAGCAGTCTGGCCCCTGGTGAAATTCACCTTGCCTCCAAGTTTAGAAAGTGCCATCTGGGTGTTTTGGTCGCAAAAACAAGCCTTTATTTGTCTCTGTTGCTATGTTAAGGTGGCGAGGTGCCATTTATTCTGGGCCTTGGCATCTCAGTGGGGGTCCCTGCAAGTTCCCTCTGTTTTGAGGAGCTCCCGGTCTATGGGATGGGAAGTGCCCATGCCAGCAGCACTCCCCAAAGCTTGCCAAGGAGGAAGCCATTTGCCTCCCAGCCACGTTCACCTGCTGAAGCCAGCAAACAGGCCGGCTCCTCCGTAGAGCTCCGCTCTTGCGCCCAACAGGAAGCAAACACAACAGAGGCCAAAATGGGAAGCCAGGCAGAGTCTCCTTAAAATAGCAAGCAGCACACCCTGGGTGGGGACTACAGCTTCCCTTTCCCCAGGCACTGCTTGCAGAGGGCATTGGCAAATAAATGGAGGTTAAACCTGCAAGGCACTGGCATTTACAGCTCCATCTTTCTGATGAGCATGCCGGTACCTCCACTAGTAGCTTTTGCAGCCCTGTTTCGTGGCGCCAAACTCTGCAATATTCAGATTCAAAGATTGCTGCTTAAGGTAGGCAGTAGCAGTCTGCTTGAAGCACCCAAACACACGTGCCACCTCTCAGACAATCCTTCCCACACTGTCCAAGAAATCTCCTCGTAGCTCTAGGAGATCCAGGTACTCAAAGGCTGTAACAGAATCCACAGCTAAAAATATTCAAATATCAGAGTTCAAATCTCTTTTAAAAGGTCAAGTGTAAGACTGGAACCTTTTACAAAGAAATATTAGAAGCACGAGGGTATCCAGAAACTCAGTGCTTGCAGTCACTCCTCAGCTCTGCAGAAAGTGGCTGCTTCAAATCATTTTAAGCTGTAAATTTAGGTGAAGGATTCACCGGTGGTCCAGATCTTCAGGGAGACCATGCCCAGTGCATATAATCACATCTCTGATGCTGCGCTATGTTTTTGGTCTGAATCCAGTGTAAGAAATTCAGATTGTCTTCCAGAAAGAATTCTGAGACTTATGGTCAGACATGCTTTGAGTGGGCAGCCCAAGTTCCTCTAGATGAAAAATCGGATCAGCAAGGCTTCAGCTCCCTTTCCAAAACTGGAAGAGTGAGTCTCTACTCAGCAGTTGTCACTGTCACTGGACAGGAATCCCAAACTATATAGTTCCAGTGCATCTGCGTTGTTGTCTCTCAACTGCAGCCAAGGCACTGAGCTCACCTGAGTGCAGGCAGCACTTGGCTGCTGGGTGCCTGCCAGAGGCCTGCCTGTTCAGCAAGATTATGTGCAGGCAGGCATAACGAAGCCTGTAAGAGAAAATTCCCAGTACTTTCAGTTTCCCTGCCTAACAATTATAGGCTAAGCAGTCCCTCTTTGCCCCTTGGGCTTAGGCAAGCAGGACTGATGCCCAAAAGGTTCAGCAAGGGACCAATAATTTGGATGCTACTACAAAATCCGAGACCTTGATTTAAAAAAAAAACCAAAAACAAAAAAACCCAAAAAAAACCCCCACAGATTCTGCATCCACTGAACTTGTGTCTTACTGTTAAATGGAGGATTTCTTGCCAAGAAGTTTGAATCAAAGCTGCAACATTTATTTCCCCTTGACTCTTCCAGCCAGCGCTGCTGGCAGAGATGCCATTTGCAACAGCAAGGGGAGGCAGGGCTCGGTGCTGATGCCACACTGGCAGAGGCCGGCTGAGGAACTTGGAGGTTACGTATGTGCAGATGTTCAAGATGTCTGCCCATCTCCTGAGGAACCAGCACTGCAGGCAGGCGGCCGGGGCTCAGTTGCTGCCAAAACCAGGGCTTCACTGTGACAGCTCTAGTCTTTCAAAGCCATCTTTTTGAGTCTCCTTCCCCCACCCTGTCACAAAATGGGCTTGATCTGAGGGAACCTGTCACCTCCTACCTTCCAGACTTGGTGAGGACAATAATGGCCCCACTGCAGCACTTGAAGGACGCTTCCACAGCGCCAACAGCAGCAGCCTCCGTGGGATCACAGTTCAGGGAAGTCAGACGACGCAGTTCCTCAAACAACTGCCTGTGAAAGATGGCGGCTTCGGCCTCCCGGGCAATCTATAAGAGCAACATGCGTTCGGGAAGACAACACTCACGTCAGTCACTCAGGGCAGCACAGGGCAAGGTGAGGTGCTCTATCAGGAAGGCGTCACACAAATACCATCAGCTTTTGACATTAACAGTTACCAATTAGCAAGCCCAGATTTAGTTCAGCACGCTGTGGTGACGGCCACAAGGCTCAGCCACCTGAGCAGCACACCCTTACAGAGGAACCGTTCAGTTTTCAAGGTTTCTCTTCCAAATTGGTGGCACCTACTGAGTCACCTCATCCTGCCAAGCCCACACTCAGGTGACATTCATGCCAACTGCCAGGCACTCTCGCTCTGCTCCTGCCTACGTGGAGTCCCTCCCTGCCACACAGAAGTCAACTCAGACCACAGCAGTTATGCAAGGCTGGTACCGAAGCAGTGAGCTGCTTGCTTAATATTTGCAGTGTTAGAAGGGAGCATGCTTTTGCTCATGGAACGTACTGGCACCAAGCCCCCTCTCGGAGCCCTACCTGCCAGACTCGGTCAGAACTATCAGGGCTGGAGCTAAGCACTTAAAAGAGGCCTCCACTGCGCCTACTGCCATGGCATCGGCAGGGTCCCTGTTGTTAACATTGAGGCGGAAAATTTCTTCAAACAGCTGACGATGAAACATTGCGGCCTCAGCCTCACGAGCTATCTGCAGGCCCGAGTAAGAGGGAAGGAGGAGAAAACAGGAAAGAAAAAGAAGGAAAGATACACCAGAGTAACATGAGATCACTTTCATTTGCTTGATTGTCATAGTAATGCATGCAAGAGAATATTAAAGGTCAAGCTGTGAAACTTTTTGGCTCTCAGGTTGTCAGTTTGGTGAATGCAACCCAGTCTAACACGCCACAGCCGCGCTGGCTGGCCCACCACACTGTTTAACTGGTAGGCCCTGGTCACTGGGCAGGCCTTTCAAAGGTGGCATTCTTGCTGTCTTTTTGAATCCTTTCAGAACAGGCAAACACAGATTGCTTTTCAAGGACCAGAGCAAGCCAGCTCAGAGTGAGACTGCGCTGTGCAGCAGCTGTTTATTACTTCCTCAAGAGACTCTCATGGCATCTACCAACCTGCTGATGGTCCTGCCTACAGTTCCTCAAGAGGAAATCTCTGTAGCTCCATGACCCCACTTCATACTGTCCCACCACCACACAGCACAGCTGGAACTCTCTTTGTGGAGCCAATATGCAAGCAATGCACTTTCAACATCACCCCTGAAGTTGGGAGACCATCTCCTTCAGCTTCATTAGGTTTAGTTTAACTTGAGAGCCAATGAAGTTTCACCTCAAGGTGCTACACCAACTTCCCTTTCGGTATAGAGATCAATAGGAAGAGGACTTCCTTTTATAGGGTTGTCACAGCCTGTATGTTGGGGTGTCTGTACTGTGCCAGACAAGAGGTACAGGCACAACCAAAGGCCTTCTGTTCAGGCCAAGCACTTGCAACAGGTTCAGTAACCTATTCATCCCAGTATGCTGGGAGTCTCTCACATTTAAAAGACAGCTCTCATTAACAGAAGGTTGTACTAGCCCCTGACAACCCAATAAAGGTGCCTTGCAGAGACTGGAAAAGCATGCGAAGGTTGATCATCTTTTCAAGGACAACTTCATCCAGTTACTTCAGAAAAGTGAGCAGCTGCTACACAAAGCATGACAAGTTTACATTTAAGCAGAGGCTGAAGTGCCATAATAGGGAAAGCTCTGTAGTTAGACCCCTTCCAAATAAGAATTTTGCTTCTCTAGTGTTAATGAATTATTTTATGTGATGCTAGGAATTATCCCTCTTCCAGAGATATCAGTTTAAGCCAAAGTAGTTAAGTATCTTATGTCTAAAAATAACAGGACATATGTGACAGACAGGAACAGCAGTCCAGTGCCAACTCTAGTCCTGAGGCAGTCAGTTTTGTTGCTGCAGGCTTTACACTTGCCATTAGATAAAATGGAAGTATTTGCCTCAGAAACTTACTCCAAGAACAAGAGCCAGGCAGTTTATTCTTCAGCTCCTGCTACAAAGGTAGGCCACTCTGCATAACACCCAGAGTGAACCTGAGTTTAGAGGGAAACCTGCATTCCCCAGTTCTTACAGGGTATGCGTACACATGTCTGCTTTGACAGTGGCTGCAGAAAGGCACAGAAATTCTTAATTCCACAGCACAGCTGGCTTCAGTCATACAAAAATGGCTCAAGGGTTTCCAGTTGGTACACAGGTGGAGATACCACGGTGGAGGCAGGACAAAGGAAAACAGAGAAGCCATTTAAGCCTTGTCCCCATTAGACAGCAGGGCCAGCGTGGCATTTGAAAACAACTGCGGATCATGGACCGGAATTGGAAGGGAGCGGGCAGGAAACAGCCTGCCCCATGTTTGAAAGCTTGCTACTAAACTCAAAGCAGACGGCATTTTTGCCATAGAGATGCCATCCACTGAAGAGCAAGCTCGTTTCTACAAGGCTAGCTGGAAGGGGATCACAAAGCAAAATGACTACAGGCCAGGGACAGGCAGGTCAAGCCTTTTAGAGAGGTGCACGGATACTACAGAGCACAGACCCTGATTCAGTATCACAGCCCACATTTGCTGCCAGCACCTCAGTACAGAGGGAGCTTTCCCTGGAATACTCTGACAGCAGCACTGGATTAACAAATATATAAATCCAAACTGACACCAGTTTCAGGCCAGGCACTGCATACCGGAGCTGCTCTTTACCAGGGATAAGGTGATCTCTCCCTGCTATGACTGCTTGACCACTTCAGATCAAAATCTGCTCTGGCCATGCTGCAGATTTTCAGACCATGGTTATTCAGGGCACTATTGCTGGGCAGGGGTCCTCTCAACTAATGCCAAGTGAATTAGCTTAGAAGAAAGATCCTAACTGTATGGGAACATGCTCCCACCATCACAGAGTGAGCACCTTGCTGTCTGCACCACGTTACACGAAATAAAGTGAATCTGTATTTGATCTTCTGCACAGAGGGTTAAAGCCTTCAGCATTTCTCCACGGGCCTGGCAGAGCAGACACCACTGTCCTCGGGTCTGCAGGGAGAAGGAAGCATGCGCAACAGATCCTAAGCTCAGGATACAGGTACCATACAGCCTGCCTGATTCTAAAAATTAATGCCAGAATGGAAACCCAGGTGTAAGGTTTGCTGCAGCAAGTTTCTAACTCCTGGTAGAAAGTCAACCCTTGTGATTTAGGGAGTGAAAACTGAGGAAGAACCTTTTAGGTGCACCGTTAGCATTCAGCCTGTAAACCAGTAGTCACTGCCCAGTAACTTATCAAGGCATTTTGCATTTCCCACAGGCAAAAACCACCACTCCATATTGACAAGTTAGAGGTAAAAGATATTTACATAATGCACTGCAAACACACACTAGCTGAGTTGATTAATCTATATAACCTGAATTGCAAATAAAACTGGTGAGAGTTATCACTGCTGTGATTCACAGCACTGGTAACTGGGGAAAAGCAACACTTTTAAATACTTGACATCAGGCTTTTTATCAGCTGAAACACGAGGTGGGTGAACTCAAAGCAGAGCAGAGGTTTCTGGCAGTTTGGGCATGCAAAAATATGGTGCTGTCAGTACTCATGCAGCAAACACCCCCAACACCAAGCGCACCAGGTGCTGAATGCAACAGTGCTGTAAATCAGACTTGCAAGCCTCCCCCACCCCTCATGGAGAAGTCAGCCAATACCTTTCATTACCTAGAGATAAACAGCTTAAGCAGCTCCTTGACCTTGGAGAAGTTTAAGGCACTTAACATGCCACAACGAATAAGGCATTTGAAGAAACTCATACCAAGGTAACAGTAAAAACCCCTTTACCCTGCCCCTAAAAAAAAAAAAAAAAACCACACAAAACTAGCTGGAGAAATCTGAAGTTTTAGATTTCAGAGCACTACAGAGTAGTTCTCCGCTCTGCCTGACAATAGTTTGGAGCACACAAAGTGAGGTTTCAGACCCGTAGGACCATGCTAGGTCAAGAAAAACCCACAGCAGGTGTGTGAACAAAGAAAGCAGTCCAAAGTAATGACAGGTGCTGCCATCTAGCACCACACAGATGTGTATCTTCAGGTGCCTGGCTGAGACAGAAGATGCAGGACAACCTGTGGGAGAGGCTCCCCACCAGAGCAAAGACAGTACTCACAGCATGCTGCATGCGCACAGCCTCCAGCGGGTAGTCTCCCTTGGCGGTCTCTCCAGAGAGCATGATGCAGTCTGCTCCATCCAGGACGGCATTAGCAACATCGCTGCCCTCAGCACGGGTTGGGCGAGGCTTCTTGATCATGCTTTCCAGCATCTGGAAGAGAAAAATTCCAAAGAAATCAAGACACTGCAGAAGGAAGCAGCTGCTTTTTCACGAGTGCACCTCAATACACTTCACGGACAGGGCAGAAGATAGGATGAAGCCTAAGGACTCCGGGAGAAGACTTCTGTGGGTCCAGGGCAGAGAGCAGCCTGGTCCCTAACAAGCTTTGAACTCAAGTATCTACCAGCAAGAAAAACAACCCATTTAAATTTTGTACCTGTTCTAGATTTACTCCTTTTCCAGGGAGATTTAATCCACGCAACATTACAGACAATACTCCAATGTTTCAATTTAATTTTTCAGCACAGGGCTTGGTCCAAGGAACTCTCAGCTCTCTAGAGCCAAGGATTACAATAGACACCTTTACAGAAGCTCAAATCCAGCCACATGTTCCCAAATTAGCATCTAGGAGTTTGTTTTTTCTGCCTAGAAATAGGTATACAGCAAGGTCTGCACCAACTAAAGCCATCTTCATCCAACACAAGATTTCAAGTTCCTTATATTACGTACAGGCTAGTAAACTCAGAACAGCTACCACCACCACCTCCTAAGCGCCCACTCTGAAGAGAGAGGAAAACCTCTGAAGAGCTTTCCACGAGGTCAGCCCTTCCCACCCCCTTCTCCCAGAAGCTAGTGTAACTCCACACACCAAAGCCTGGCCAGCTCTCCTATCCCCCTCAGGTGCTCAACTTTTTTCCAGCTGCAGCTCACCACTGGGCAAACAGCACTTATTTCCTCATGAAACACCACCTGGAGCAGCATTTCTGTAGCAATACAGGAAGAGGAAGGAGCACATGCCACTGTAAATCCAGGACCTTGTCTAACTCTACTGTCTTGAGACAGATTTCACCTCCACAGGCTGCACACAGAGCAAGCACAGGCAGGAAAAAAAAATAAAAAAATCAGCCCTCCCAGCACCTGAGGACTGTCCACACATGATCCCTACTGGAACCAGTGAAGCTGAGCATCAGCCCTCCCTCACTCACTAACAGCTCCCAGAATAATGAAGCGATGGATCTTCTATGCAGTCCCTTCCGACTGCTGCAGCGTGGGCACACCATGTAAGGTACCTGGGAACCTTAGCAAGTCTTCTCTGTTGGACACAGATGTGCTGCTGCAAGATGCCAAGGCAAAGCATGTGCAGTTTTTCTCTGGAATTTTTAGTCAGCCCAAAAGGCTTGTACTGCATGAGTTTTTTTGAGGGGTAAAACCTTCAGCAGCCACACAAGAGGTCCTGTAACCTTACTGGGGAAGATCCCAAACACACATTAAAAAGAAGTGCCTCAAGATAAGCTATGCAGCTATGAGAAAAACCTCTTTGCTCTTGGCATCTCACCCTCCAGCAAACGCCAGCAAGCCGTGACAGCTACTGAGTCACACCCTGCCAGACTCCAGCAGTTTGAAGCTAACACTGTTTTGAGTACCTGAGTGGCACAGATGACTGGTTTGCCAGCCCTGTTGCAGCGTCCAATCATCATCTTCTGGGCAAGGAAGACTTTTTCAGCAGGGATCTCGATTCCCAGGTCACCACGGGCCACCATAATGCCATCACTGGCCTCCATGATCTCATCGAACCTGACAGCAAGAGAAGAGGTTTGTTACCCTACTTGTTCTGCAGAGCACCTTCCTGTTTGCTCTGTCCCCCCGCTCTGAGAGGGAGCATCATTCTGGAGCATGATATGCAGCTATGCTGTCAGTGCATGAGCTTTCCAGGTGCTATTTTGGTACCCTGTAATGCCAAGGTAAGAGGAAGAAAAACAAGACCAAGTCATAGCACATATAGAGTGCTATATAAAGCTTTCTAAAGCTATACAAAGACAGATCGAGGGGAGCATGAATTGCTCCCAGATATTTTAGTCTGATAGTTTGTAACAGACTTGGGAATTCCCACACATTAGCTGACCAATTTGCATCCAGAACAGCAAGTTTGAGCTCTCACACACTACAAAAAAATACTGCAGATTTTCCAAGGATGCAAGGAGATTGTGACACTGTCCCCATGAGCTCAGGGTGCGTGACAGTTACTCTGTTCATACTGTAGCCACGTCAAGTCCCACACACACAGCATTAACCAATGGCTCACACCGCCACCTTGTTACTTGGACTGGTAAGTTTGCTGCTGCTGGCAAGCCAGAGAGCAGGAGTTTTGACTAGTGTGAAAGGCCTTGTTCTTTCATTGACACAGGGGAGCAAGCCTAAAATGTCACCTGCAAAAAGCTCACCTGCGCACACCCTCATGGTTCTCAATCTTGCTGATGATCTTTATGTTCTTTCCCTTTTCCCCTAGCACCTTCCTGACAGCGTGGACATCAGCAGCTTTGCGGATGAAGGAAGCAAACACCATATCCACATTCTGCTCCACACCAAATTTTAGGTCCTGAATGTCCTTTTCAGAGACTGCAGGCAGGTCAACTGCAGCACCAGGCAGGTTCACTCCCTTCTTGCTGCCAAGCATGCCACCATTCTCAATCTCTGTCACGACATAGTCAGTGCCTGAAACAGAGGCATTCCCACGGTCAGTGCTTATTGGGAAGCTCCCCAACACCAGCTCCCACACCACCTCCCTGCCCGAGAACAGCAGTGCCAGCAGCAACTGCACATGATAAGCAGCACATCACCGGTCTCTTCAGAGGATTTATCTAACACACAAGCTTGCAATTTACCTATGGGAGCACAGCAGACTGATTTAAAACTGCTTCTGTGCTGTTCTTGGAAAAGATGCCATTTGTTGCTTGTGTGCAGGAGGCTGGGAAAGCCCCCTCCAAAAAAAAAAAGCTGCCAGGTTGTACTTCTGTACACAGGAGCCCTGAATACCAAACAGAGCACCCCAAAAGCCTCACCTCCATCTTACTACACATTCTGGGATTACAGGCAATATCTCACTGCTAGAACCATGTACTCTAACATACAATTGCAAGCTAAACCAGTTACTGGAAGGAAAGCACAAATATGCTCTGAGGAAAAAAGCAGGCATAGCTGGAACGGTGGTTACCAACCTTTCTCCTTAACCAGCAAGGAAATCAGACCGTCATCCACATAGATTTTGCTGCCTACTTCTACAACCTTTGTGAGATTCTTGTAGTCCACCCACAGCACATTCTCATCACAGTTCTCCATAAAGGCATTATCCAGGGTCACTTTGAGTGATGCACCCTTCTTCAGCTCCACTTCTGCTGTGCCACTCTGTGTCAAAACAGCCATGCATTTTAGCAAAATCAGTAAAAAGCAGCACACAACCACCTTCCAGCCTGCAGCAGTTTGTCAAAACCTCATTCCCCAGAAACATTTTTGTTTGGAAAAGGCCACAGGCATAAAACACTATCTAGTCTTGCACAGTGGGGGGAAAAAAAAAACCAACACAAAAAAAACTTACTCCCTTAATGAGTCCAGTTCGTATTTCAGGTCCCTTAGTATCCAGTGCAATAGCCACAGGTCTGTAGGTAATTGGATCAGAGGCAAAGCTCTCTGTAGCTTCTCGCACATTCTTGATTGTGCCCTCATGATACTGGCAAGGAAAGAGATGGAAACATTCAGGTCACTTTTACTCCACCACTTACGGAAAGTATCACTACGCACCCTAAACACTACCCAAGCTGACAGCTCTGCTCTCACATTATGCTCAATTTCAGTTCTAGCTTGAGAATTTTATTCAGACTAAGCTCCCAAAAAACCAAGAAAGAGGATACAAAGGCCTTCCCCACATGAAACAGCCTGGCAGTTATCTAGCTCTGCCTTCAGTGCCCCCAGTTCTAATCCTAGAAGGACAACTCAAGGAGAGCATCCAGGCACTCGGCTGAAATGATTTTCCATCAGGACATACACTTGCCATTCGAAGGTGGCCCACCAACCAACAGGCCTTTGGGAAGAACGTTTTCAAAAGCTTTGCTGAACACCTGCCTATTCAGCATGGCAAAACACTGGCAGCTGGGCAATTATGTGCATGGGAAGATTCCTGAATGCCAGAAGGACAGCACAGCTAAGCAACTGCCCCACCTGGCTGTTCTGCTCCCATCAGAGCATGGAAGGGAGGATGCCATTCTCTGCATTGCCAACTCCCCTACAGACTTCCAGCCTGACCCCTCTTATCAGTCCCACAGGCGAGCAGATGGACAAGCTTTTTTACAACTCTTTGGCTTACATTTCCCCTAAAGATAAAGAGGACGTTATCCACTTAAGTATTTATGTTTTATTTTGAGAGCCAAAGAAATCACAGCTAGAAGTTCCAAGACTCCAGCACCATGCACTCAACCTCCGAATTTTCACATGTGCAAAAGCAGTTTACTAGTGCTGCCAGTTTCCCACCCCAACTACCACAAACGCGCTTCAGATGACCAGCAGATCAGTTTAGTTTACTTGCTTAAACAACATTAAGAGATAACCTTGACTGCAAATTGTGTAACACTTGACAGTTTTGTAGATAAGAAATACCCCTTCCCCTCTGTGCCACAGGCCAACAGCCTTTGACCTGACTCACCTGGGAACAGTCAGCTCCTCCCACGCCACTCACCCCCTCCGCTGGAGCCCCACACACTGACTTCAGCGTGGTGGGGATAATAATCCAGTGCCAGGAAGCCAGGGCTGGAAAAAGCCGTGCTAAAGTTTGTCTGCATGCTCTCAGCCAGAGATATACCACAACCCCTAACTCTTTAGAGAAGGAAAAATTATATTTTTTTATTGATTGACAGTGCAAGTTGGGACTGAGAAGGCCCCAACTCTTCCAATAACCACAGCCTAGAAGGATACAGTATAGAAAATCTGCCCGAACAATGCTATTACATTTCTCTGGGCCCAGTCACCATGATTTCTCATTTTTAGTTTGACAGCAAGGTCTAACTGCCTTCTGTCTAGAGAGTCTGACTTCCTGAAGTTACCTATGCAGAACAGGAATGCAAGCAGAACTGGAAATAAAAGCAAAGTTTTTTCTATATTAAAGGGTGGCAGCCAGGTGTCAAAGCACATCTGTTATAAGTTTAAGCCCTGCTGAATGCTTTGGGGTGGATGTAAAAACAGAAGCACTCAACAGATAAACACTCTTTGGGGCTTCACTGGAAACTTAAGTGTTCTGGAAGAACCAGGAGGGAACTCAAGCCTGGCTATGGCTGACAGTCAAACTCAACAGGAGGTGACAGCAAGACCAGACTCCGCTGTAATTTAACTTCATCTGCATGAAATGTGCAATTAGACCTCACACAAAGCAGAAAGCCACAGTCCCTGTCCTTGACCTGAGCTAACAAATACACAAACCGCAGCAGCAGCTCCGCTGGGCAGTAACAGTGTGAACATTCCCAGTTTCAGTCTGGCCACGAACTCTCTGACGAACCACCCACCTGGCCCACAAGCCAACCAGCTGCAGGATTTGACTACCGAGAGGCAGGGTTACTCTACGCTACCCTCTCTTTAGGCAGATTTTGCTAACTGCAGCCCATGCACTGACACTACCCACGGCATTTAGTCAAGGTCTGATGGCCGTCTGCAGTTAAGCATCAGACCTTTCAATTTTGACAGTGCCCTGTGGCCTTTAAAGGCCACAAGGGTGAGAGGCCAAGCTGTTACACACCGCGAGGTCCATGGTTCAGTAAGTAAAGACACCTACAGCTGCTACTGGCTACCATCTGACATTTCGTAAGCTGGAGGGCCGCCAGGGTGAAAAAACTCTATGGCAAGGCTCAGAGTGGCATTCCAGGCAACCTGGAATGGGATCCTTGGCTCCTCCAGTACCACTGAGGACCTCTTCTATTTATATCAGTAAGGGCTCATCTGCCACAAACAGTGTTGATTTCTTTTGACCTTATTCTTATAAGCTCACCACACCACCTCCCAAGTACTGGTGTGCTAGCTTCATGACTGCCAGGAACACAACCAGGGCAGCCGGTTAGCCGAGCAAATCCAGGAATTAAATTCTTTGAACTAGGCACAGTAATTACTTCCAATCACTAACAGTATCCTTTTGAGACAAGGTTATTCATTGATCGCCTGCTTGCAAAACCCTCAGCAACAAATCAAGCAAGACCAGCCACTGATAGTTGTGTACTTGTGCAGTGGTGCTCAACAAAAGAGGGACAAATGTCCTCAGCTTCTGCTATTAACTGAGATGCAGCTGCCCTGTACAGCTAACAGGACAGGAAGAAGAACTGAAGGATTTCATGGCAAGCAGTTGGCACACAAGTGTCATATTCAGGTACCTAGCTCCCCGGTATAGAAGGGTGTGGAACCAACCCGAACTGCTTTCAATACAGCTCAGAAAGCACACTTAAATATTACCAGCAATTACAGAGGCTCGGTATGTACAACCAGCATGCTTTCCCCAAAAGCAGAGCTAAGTTTCACCTTCCCACACTAAGGCTGGTCTGGACAAAGCTGGATTTCCCTCTTTCCTGAGGGACAGGGTCAGCAGGCACAAACACACAGCCCCAGCTGGGCCCATCCCAGCTCAGAGCTCACCCTTACCTCGTGGGTGCCATGAGAGAAGTTGAGCCGGGCAACATTCATTCCAGATTTAATCATTTCCTTCAGCTTCTCCACCGAGCGGGAGGCTGGGCCTAGGAGAAAGAAATACTTTGAATATTAACTTTGTAAAAGTAATGAGATAACCCACACAAGCCAGGCTGCTTCATGTGGAAGAGAAATGGATGCAGACTTGCTAAGCGCTGAAGCAGTCCATCTCTACAGCAGCAAAGATTGTTTTAAAGTGCCTTGAGGAGCACAGAACCTAAACACTTCTGATTTCCCTGGCTACTGTATTTGCTCCTAGCAATAACACAGGTTAGGCAGACATAGGAAAATCATATTCTTTCAACACACAATTTCATCCCTGGCAAGGGATGAAAGATGAAGCCTTCTCGCAATTTTCTTAAGTTTCACCAACACAGGGGTATCACAGCTGCCGTTCTCGATCTAGGAATCACCTACCGATGGTGCAGACAATGCCGGTGTTTCTCGCAATGGTTGGCTCTGAGTCAATGTCCAAGCGGCACATGTGTTCCAGGAAGGTGTCCGCCATGGCAGCATGCAGCTGCTGGGTCTGAATGAAAGCAGTCCCTGCATCATGGTGCTTCGACATTGTTGCTGGAATCCTGTGTCTAGAAGAGAACAAAGCGGTGCCAGGTTTAGGAATCACCAGACTCGCTCATCAGGTGCGGACACCTACACACCCACGTGATGAATATGGAGGTAACAAGAAAGCTGCTACTGGGTCGAGCTATCTTTATGTTCCTATTTGAGACTCGTAGATACAGGCAAGACACACTTCTATTTCCATGTCATCCCCCACGTACACCACCCAAAGCTCACCTGCCTTCTATGCAGATGTTCCCTTCATAGCTTCTCTTCATTGTCAGTCTTCCCTTGGAGCTACACAACGCAACAAAATTCAAGCACTTGAGTGTGCAGGCAGAGATTCTGCCTCCTCCCTCCCAGCTCTTGAGTCATTTCTCCTACAGGCCTCGACTGTTTCCCATTGCAACTGGGGACCAGGGCAGCTTGGTGCTAGTGTGACTGCAGATATGCTCTTACACAGGCAATCTTCTGCTGAGAAGCACCTAATCATGGCAAAGTCTGCCTAAGCTTAAAACCCATCCTTCAAACCTGTACAAGCAAGTAGACTTGAGCTGATTTAAACACACCATCTTGGCAGAGAACATGTAAGAGACTGAAGGTTTCTTTAATATGCTCAAGGTCCCTCTTCAACTGAAAAGGCCATCCCCTGCATTCCCCCTCATCCAGGGCCACAGAAAACCACCACAAGATTTAAAACTGGGTTGTTTTTTTTGTTTTGTTGGTTTTTTTCTTTTCCAAATTTTGGATAAAAAAACCTGTCTGAATTCAAGCTGCTTGCCCCTACAGGACTCTAGCGTCTGCACAACAGCAGGCGCAGAGCTTGCAGCCCCAAGAAGAACCCCAACTGAAGCTTAACTGTCCACAGGAATGGGAGGACACTCATTTCCCAGCAGCGCTGGTGCCCCCAGGCATTTCTAACTGCACACCTCAGGCTGCAATACAATCATTTCCTCAAGTAGCAGTGGCAGCTAAAAGCTGTTTGTCCTCTTCAACCTGCCCAGGCTAGATTGCTGGTGTTCAAAAAGAGTGATGTAAAGTAGTGGCTACTGGCATGGGCAGATCACTAGTTTTGACTTCAAACTTCATCCCCTGGGCATGCAGACGATATTCAAAGCTGGCTGCTCTTTCAACATAAGCTGCCTTCACCTATAAGGTATGCTTTTAGCGCAGCACTTGTAGAGACATGGGCTGCTGCTCAGCCAAAAGCAGGGATAGAGCAGGGGGGTTTTGTTCTGCCTGCCCCAAGGAGACAAAAAGCCCAATCCAATAAATCACAAAATGGTGTTAGCTGCACACACCAGCCAGCTCAGTGTATTCAGCTTTGAAACAGAGGCACTAATAAACCCAAAAGCTTTGCCAAAGCTAGCAGGGCTGACCAGAACGAAGCCATGCCTCTAAGGAACAGGCAGGGAGATGCCCTGCCAGCCTGCCACGCAGAGGCTCTGTTCGAGCCGACGCTCCTCCCCTCTGCACTTCTGCTCTGCAGACCTTCCCCACGTACGTGCGGATCGTGCAGATCCTCCTGCAGGCGGCCCTGACTCACCATCGCCTCACTCCCATGCCGCATAAAGGAGTCAGGCCAGTGAAAACTATAATTTGCCCTGGCAAAGTCTCCTTTCTCTCAGCCCTGCCAGAAGCTGCTGACTCACCAGAGTCAGTACAAGAAAGTCTGCCCACATAAAAAGCCCGACAAAGTCCCATTATTATAGGAAAATATACTGGTCAGCCCTGAAACATTATGTTTTAGCCCTCTAACACTTGCTGCTGCATCCTCCAACACCTGCAAAGCAGCACTGGCTTCTCTAGATGCCAAAAAAATATAAGCCTTTGCTGGGAAATCGCCTCTACACAAAAGCAGGTGAGCAGGTCTGCGCAGCTTCTGGGAACGAGAGGAATATGAAACAACAGGATCCCAAGACAGAAACTACATCCACAGCATGACTTGGAAGTTTTTAAAAATAGGCACGTGAGCTCTCCCCATCTCATGGAAATCCCCCACCCACCTGAAGACTTTATAAATAAAGTAAAATTATGTTTCCAGTCAGAATCCCCTTCACAAGATTTTCTAGTAGTTCAGTGAGCTCAGAAAAATTAATCAAAGACACCATGACCTTGTCCAGGGGCGAAAGCAGAAACGCAGCAGCCAAGAAGTATCCCAAATACCCATCTGCCCGCAGCACCATGCCCACTACCAACAAGCTTTGCTTTTTAATTCTTCCTCCTGCCTCCCATTACATGTATTTACAAAGCATCAACTGAATCCCACTGGAAGAACCAGTCTTATAAATGTAACAGGAATGTCTGGCATTTCCCCCTAGTCCAGACTTGGTTTTTAAAAAAAAAAAAAAAAAAAATCAGAGGAGCAAGAACTTCAAGGAAACCCAAAGACAGAGCCCTCAGTCTGAGCTGGGCAAGGAAGGGAGGGGTACCCTAGAAAGCCTCAGTGTTTCCAGCACTGAATAATCTTAATTCCTTCCTCAAGGAATAATGACTAAACGCCCAAATTTATTACTTGGCCTGCCTGTGCTTCAGGCAGGGCATCCCAAAGATGCTTGGTATCTCCCTGGCTCTTGAATATTCTAGAAAGAGCCGTCTGAGGTCACAACTACCAGTTCTGCATTAGTGAGGTGACTAAACCCAGCCAGCTCATTCTGAGGTCGGCTGAGAGAAACTCTAAACTCCCTCCCCAAGGGCAGATCCAAATCCGAAGGTGCTGTGAGAGGCGGCAGCAGCAATCCCTACCCTGGGCCAAGCCTTTGCTGTTATCAGTGACAAAGGGAAGCAGCAACTGCAGCAGCAGGCCTCACAGAGACTGTCCCCAGGCAGGGCTGGCATTAACCACTGCCACCCTGAACAATGTTTTACTGCCTGTAAAAGTTGCAGGCAAGCTGCAGGGAGGCTCGTGGCAAGCGATGATTCAGGTTTTATCAGTCTGCCTCACTTCCACCACCTCTCTGAAGATGGGAGAATAAGGCTGCTCACGCCCAGTGTCCCTGGCCAGAGGCAGAAATGGTTTGAGTTAGAACTTACATTGGAGAAGTGCAGGGTTATGAAACCGGGCAGGCCTTCAGATTCCCAAAAAAAGCCTAAGCAAAACATCAGCTTTGTTCATTCCAGAAGCTAAAGGCACTCAACAAAAAAAAAAAAAAAAAAAAAATCAGCTCTGCAGCAAAGCAGGCTTTTAACACAGCCTGTCAGTTCCTCTCCCGAGAGGGAGGACAACCTGCTCTCCCCTGGGCAGCTGTTGCAAGAGGTGGCGTTGTGCCGTTATGTAAGTACAAGATGGCCACCCCAAAATGCCATCTCTTTTCTGCAATGCTGGACGGGACCCAGAAGCCACCACCTGCTCCCAGCTGGCCTATGCTGTCCCCGACAGCAAGCCACAGCTCCACAGGATTGACCCACAGCTCTGCAACAGAGATGCCTCTCCAGCTTTTTGGCAAATGAGTTATGTGGGACAGAAAGGTCAGGCCAGCCCGCACAGCACTGGGCCACATCAGCCCTTTCCCTGCATGCAGATGGATTAGCCTCGCCATAGCCAAGCCTGCCCTTCCTGGAGGGCACAGGCATACAGGAGACTTAAAAAAAATTGAGTCGAGGTGACAAGCATCACATAACTGGTGAGAAGAAAGACTTATCTCGAGGGTATTTGTAGTGCAGGCACACCTACCAACTTCACCTTGCAGCATGCTGGTGTGACAGAGGACAAGGAGCCTTTCAGCCTGGCCCCACACGAGCAGACTACCTAGTTGCCTTCAAGGCAATTGGAAAAGTCTTTTTTGCATTATAAAAGAAAGTTCAGGGAGTTTTTTTTACATTTAAATATAGCTAGGTGGAAGGACAGATCCCTCTCCTACACCCCCAGCTGCAGGATGCAGGTTTGGTGCGCGCCCAGCGCCGGGCGGCAGCAGCAAGGTACTGCAGGCCCATTCCCTACGTGCCACCCACCACCACGCGCTGCGGCAGCCTCGGCACCATCTTCCCCAGGGAGAACGGCCGGCCCGGAGATACAAGGCCCAGCACATGGTCCAGCCAGCCTAGGAAATGTTTTGTTTCTATCAAGTTAAACTATCAGCTTGGGGTCTAGAAAACTAATTAAAGACAGTGTTGGACCAGTCCAGCTAACCAATATAAATTAAGGTTTTGGCAAAATTTATGGCTTTGGGCAGATAAAGAGATAGGTAGTAAAGAAAGAAGCAGACTGCTCTGCTAGAGCAACAGGCTCCGAGGCAGCACCGCAGCCTCCACAAGCTTGTTGTTCAGTGAGAGTGAAGTTTCTCTGAAGGGTTTCAAAGGCAAGAATCCCCGAACACGTGGCTCACAGGAGAGCTTCCTGCCTCGGAAGAAAAGGCCTTCGTTAACCTGGTGATGGTTGGGAAATGAGCTGCCATCAGCATGACCCGTCAGGCCACCAAACTTTTAACTCCTTCAAATTAGCCTAAGTTCTGCTTTATGAATGGGATGTCAGGCATAAAATTATGTGCTTAGGAGTTAATTTTCTTTTTTAATTAAGCACTCCTGGGTTGCACAAGCCCTCGAGTTTCCCTGGAGGTATCAGGGTAACAAAAAAACTCTTTGTCATCCAACCTTTAGACCAAGGCAAGTCACAGTTAGCAGCAGCCCTTCGCAGGAACAGGACTTAACTGGAAAGCAAAGACATTAAAATTGCACAAACCTCTGCAGAGCACCGACTCCTGTTAACCTGGGCCTCACCAATAACCAGTGGCCTTATCAGACCAAAGCAGGTTTTTAGAGACTGCAGTTTACTTTTATTACTCTGAGGAGACAGTCGGGAGGTTGCCATTGTCCACCCACAAAAGCACCATTCATGCCCAGCTAGCCCTGCAAAGAGGGTTTAAACACGTTTCGGACGTTTTCACAGTTCAAGGGTCTGTCCAAATCAACTGGACGTGTTTAAGCAGGCATAATTACGGAAGAAGATAAATTCAGAAGGGGCCTTCTCCTCCGGGGGGGGGGGGGGAGGACAGAGGCTGCAGCATCACTGCTGGTGTTGGCGAGCCGTACGCTGATGGAAGCCAACGGCCCTCGGGTAGGGGGGTGGGGGGGCGGCGAAGCGCTCCGCTCTGTCCCCATCTGACTCAGCCTCCCAGTAGGCTCAGGCCCGGCCCGACCATCAGGAACACGGGCGGGACGGTACAGCCCAGGCCCCGCACCGCCCCCCGGCACCACGCCTCAGGGACCGACCCACCGCGGCCCCCGGCCCGGGGCTCCCCCCCGGCAGAGCGGCAGGGCCGGCACTCCCGAGCCCGAGGCTGGGCGGGACGCGGCCGCGCCACGTGCCCGGCGCCCCCCCCCCGCCCCGCGGCCCCTCAACGCCGACTGAGGAAGACCCCGGCCCGGCGGCGGGAAGGAGCCGATGGCGGCGGGTACCGATGCTCCCTCGCCGCCGCCCGCTGGCCCTCAGGCCGCCGTTACCTGCCGCCGCCCGACCTCGCCTCACACGCGTCCTCTCCGAGAGCCGCCGCCGCTCTGCGTGCCGCCCCGCCGCCCCGCCAAGGTGATCCCGGGGGTCGAAGCACCGCCCTCCGCCCCCCCGCCACAGATTCCTCCGCCGCCCGCCCCGCGACGGGGGCGGGAAGAGGCGGGGCGCAGGGACTCCTTTTTCTGGCGGACGCACAAGGCGCGGCAGGCGCTGCGATTTTTTGCACGCAGCCGGAGAGCGGCCGCCGCCGCCTTAAAGGGCCCGCGCCCCGCCCGCCGCGCATAAAGGCGTCGCGCCTCGTCCCGCTGCTCTTAAAGAGGCCGCGTCCCCTACAGCTCACCCCCACAGACTGGCGCCGGTTGGGGCGACGTTGGAGGGTCCTGAGCCTCTGAGCCCTGGAGGTGCGGGGGGGCCAAGGTGGACGCTCTGCAGTGGGGCCGTGGGGACACTGTGCCAGCTGTGTGGGGAGCCAGCATGGGCGCCCTGTGTCACGTCTGTGGGGACACTGGGGACCCCCAGCTGGAGGTGTTGGGGACCCTGTCCCAGGACCATGGGGACCTTTTGCTGGGGATGCTGGGGACCCATCATGGCTGCTCCATGCTGGGACTCTGGTGACACTGGGGATGCACTGGTGACACGGGGACCTGCCATGCAGGCCCTGTGCTGGGCTGTGGGGACACCCTGCCAGCCATGTGGGGGCCCAAGGCACCCACCCTGCACTGGGGACCCTGTGCCAGCCCTATGGGGACCCAAGATGGCCGCTGTGTGCTGGGGCCTTGGGGACCCTGTGCTGAACCATGGGGACACCCTGGCAGCCATGTGGGGACCCAAGGTGGCCACCCTGTGCTGGGGACGCTGGGGACCCTGTCCTAGGCTGTGGAGGCACTGCGCCAGCCATGTGGGGACACAAGATGGCCGCCCTGTGCTGGACCACGGAGACACTGTACCAGCCCTGTGGGGACCCAAGGTGGCCACCCTGTGCTGGGGCCATGGGGGACCCTGAGCGGGACCATGGGGACACCCTGGCAGCCATGTGGGGACCCAAGGTGGCCACCCTGTGCCCAGGACATGGGGACTCTGTGCTCAGCCATGGGGACGCCGTGGGGGGACCCACCGTGGCCACCCCGTGGGGGACCCTGTGCTGGGGCCATGGGGGACCCTGAGCCAGGGCCACAGGGACCAGGGGGCACTGTGCTGGGGACACTGGGGCCCACCGCCAGCCCCTTAGGTCTGTGTCACGGCCGCCGCGGGCCCGGGGTCCCCGGGGCCCTGCTGGGAGTACCGGGGGGTGCGGGGGTCCCCACGGGTGACGTCAGCGGCAGCGTTGCCGGGTGACGGCGGTGGCGCCCGGGCCCGCGGCGGGGCCTGACGTCAAGGCCCGATGGCCGCCCGCCCGCCCGGCAGCATGGAGGCGGTGGCAGGCCCGCCCGGGCGCCGCTGAGATGGTGAGGGGGGGCCGGCCGGGGGGCGCGGGGGGCGCGGGCACCCCCTCCGGGCCCGGCAGCGGCGGCAGGCCCCGGGGGTGGTGGGCGGGGAGGGCGGCGGGACGGGGCCTACTCGGGGCGGGAGGAGGGGGGAGCCGGGCCTCGGGTGGCCCTGAGTGGCCCTGTGGCCCCCGGCACGGGAGGGGGACGGGGTGGGCCGGGCAGGACCCCCACTCTGTCGCGATGGACCAGGCCCCCCCCAGCGGCTCTGTGCGCGGGCCACCCGCCCCTCGTCCACATCCTGCTGTGTGTCCCCTGCTGCCCCCCCCCGCTGTCCCCATCCTGCTGTGTGTCCCCTGATGCCCCCCCCCGCTGTCCCCATCCTGCTGTGTGTCCCCCACTGCCACCATCCTGCTCTCCCCATCCTGCTCCCCCAATCTGCTGCCTCCCATCCTGCTCCCTGCTACCTGCTCCCCCCATCCCACTGCCCCCCATCTGCTCCCATCCCATTGCTCCATCCCACTCCCCCAAAACTGCTCCCCCGTCCTGTTTGCTCCCCAAACTGCTCCCATCCCACTGCCCCATTCCACAGCCCCCCAAAATACTCCCCTCATCCTACACCCCATGCCGCCCAAACTGTTCCTCTCAAATCATTCCCCACAACCCACTCCCCCAAACTGCTACCCCCCAAATTCACTCCCCCTTAATCTGCCCCTCACAACCCACCCACCCCACCCCACTCCACCCCCCAACCCTCTCCCCCATCCCCTCTCCCCGCAACCCACCTCCCCCAACCCTCTCCCCTACAACCTGCTCCCCCCAACCCTCTCCCCCCATCTCCACTCCCCCCATCCCTGCTGCCCCCCAACCCTCTGGCCCCACTAATCTGCTGCTCCCCCGACCCTCTGCCCCTCAGGACCTCAAGGGCCAGTACTGGACGGACGATGACTCCGACGGGGACAATGAGTCCGAGGAGTTCCTCTACGGCGTCCAGGTGGGCACCACAGGTGACGGGTCCCACGGGTGCCATGGGGGGGCTCAGGGCCCCCCAACCTGAGCCTGAGTGTGCAGGGGCAGCTCTGTGTCTCATGATGCCACGGGGTGCTGTGCTGCAGGGGACCTGCGCTGCCGACCTGTACCGTCACCCGCAGCTGGACGCCGACATCGAGGCCGTGAAGGAGATCTACAGCGAGAATGCCGTGGCCGTCAGGTGGGTGCACCCAACTGTGCCATACACAGGCATCCAGCCACGGCATCACTGGGGCACCTGGCTGTGCCATGCTTCAGGCATCCCTGGGTGCCCAGCCATACTGTCCCCAGGACACCCAGCCACGGCATCCCCAGGGCACCCGGCTGTGCCATCCCCAGGACACCCAGCCACAGCATCCCCTGGACACCTGATCATGCCATCCCCTGGGCACCTGGTTGTGCCATACCCAGGCACCTGTCCACAATCCGGGCACTCTCCCACTGCCGTCCTGGTCTCAGGGGTGCATGCACTTGATACACGGGGAGCCACATGTGGCCATCACTGCCCCGCGGGCCTGCCTGCCCTGGCACGGTGGGCACCAGGCAGCGACTCCAGCACTGTGCCAGCCTCACCACAGCACCACGTGTCTTCACAGGGAGTACGGGACCATCGATGATGTGGACATTGACCTCCATGTGAACATCAGCTTCCTCGATGTGAGTCCCCGGGTTGCTCCAGCAGTGTTGGCACAGGGAGGGTGGGGAAATGTGCCTGGGGGTCCCCAAATTTCCCTCCCCTGTGGGGGTCCCCACAGCTGCGCTGAATCACAGCTCTCCCTCGGCAGGAGGAGGTGGCGACAGCATGGAAGGTGCTGCGGACGGAGCCCATCGTCCTCCGCCTGCGCTTCTCCCTCTCCCAGTACCTCGATGGCCCCGGTGAGTAGGGACAGGCAGGATATGATGTCCCCATGTGCCCTTGGGATGGGCACACCGGTGGGTGGCACCGACAGCTTGTCCTCTCTCTCTCTCTCTGCAGAACCGTCCATCGAGGTTTTCCAGCCATCCAACAAGGAGGGCTTTGGGCTGGGTCTGCAGCTGAAGAAGTAAGAGCCAAAATGCAGTGGGCATCCCCAGGGCAAGGGTGGTCGGCAGGGTGGTCCACAGTGTCACTATTTTGACCAAAAACCAGCAAGGTGCCACATGTCCCCATGCCACCACATTTTATCTGCCACGCAGCCCCATGATGGGCTCACCGCTGGCTTTGGGTGGGGAAGCAGAGGAGCTGGGTGGCACGGACCACCCAAGCACCAGGCTCAGTGGGCACCGAAGCACCCATGGGTGCCGGCAGCCTGCTCAGGCACCCATACCACCTCTTTGCCAGGATCCTGGGCATGTTCACATCTCAGCAATGGAAACATCTTAGCAACGATTTCCTGAAGACCCAGCAGGAGAAGCGGCACAGTTGGTTCAAGACAAGCGGCACCATCAAGAAGTTTCGCGCTGGCCTCAGCATCTTCTCCCCCATTCCCAAGTAAGGCCCTGACAGTGTCCCCAAGGGACCTCTGTCCCCTCACCCTTGGGTGGCTGGGGACCTGGCACCATGCCTCAGTTTCCCCACTCACCCCTCGAATGCTGCTGCTCCCTACCAAAGCCCGAGGAGGTGGAGGTTGCTCCCAAAAACCAGCCGAAGGCTGATTTCAGAACCAGGTGATGGAGAAGTAGGGGACAGTGACACGCTGGGGAGCTCAGGGGGATTCCGTGCCTGCAGGTCTCCCAGCTTCCCTGTCATCCAGGATTCAGTGCTGAAGGGCAAACTGGGCATCCCCGAGGCTCGTGTCAACCGCCTGATGAACCGTTCCGTCTCCTGTATGGTGAAGAACCCCAAGGTGGAAGTTTTCGGCTACCCACCCCCCAGCACCCAGGCAGGTGTCGCCCCCTTCAACATCCTGGTGGGTGCCTCCCCGCCTCGGGGTTTGCTTTCCTCTCCTTTCCCTTCCCAGATTCCGGGGGGCAGTTCCAGGGTCAGATCACTTGCCATGGGGTGGTGGGACATCCTTGGGTTGTGGGTGCAGGGTTTCTCCCCTGCACCTTGTCCCCAGCACCCTTGGGTGCTCATGGGCAAGCTGGCGCACCAGCCATGGGGTCCTGCGGGGTGTTACCTCCCCCTCAGTGCTGCGGCCCGGCTGCAGCTGTGGCCCCAGGAGGGTGCTGGTGCGTCGTGGGTCCTGCTGTGCCAGGGGTCGGGGTTGGGATTGCCGGTGCTGTGTGGAGGTGGGGGTGCATGGGGGGAAGGGGATAACGCAGCTGGCTCCGCTCCGGCTCCGTCGCAGGTCGGCGGCCACTGCAAGAATGTTCCTACGCTGGAGTACGGCTTCCTCGTCCAGGTGAGGGTCCTGCATCCCGCTCAGCCCTGTCCCACTGCCGGAGAACCTCCCTGCTGCCCTGTGTCCTGCTGAGCCCCATCCTGCTTCCTGGAGCATTCTTCCCACTGTCTCACATCCCATTTATCCCCATCCCACTGCCAGGAGCATCCTCTCTGCTGCCCCACACCCCACCTAGCCCCATCCCGCTGCCCGGAGCCACCACGGTGGCTGACTCCCACCGTCCTCCCCCTCAGATCATGAAGTACGCGGAGCAGCGGATCCCAACGCTCAATGAGTACTGCGTGGTGTGCGATGAGCAGCATGTTTTCCAGAACGGCTCCATGCTCAAGGTGCAGTGATGGGGACAAGGCAGGTGTGGGCTCTTGGCCCATGTCACTGTCCCTGACCCTCCCCACGGCTCCTGTCACCTCCACAGCCAGCGGTGTGCACCCGGGAGCTCTGCGTCTTCTCCTTCTACACCCTGGGCGTTATGTCCGGCGCGGCAGAGGAGGTGGCCACGGGTGCTGAGGTAGGGGTGCACACCACAGGTGACCACACCATCACCTCAGGGTTGTCCCTTCACCCCCACACTCTGTCCCCAAGGTGGTGGACCTGCTGGTGGCCATGTGCCGTGCCGCCCTGGAGTCCCCTCGCAAGAGCATCATCTTTGAGCCTTACCCTTCCGTGGTGGACCCCAACGACCCCAAAACACTTGCCTTCAACCCCAAGGTAAGCAGTGGGGGGACAATGCTCCCAGATGCTGGGGGGTGATGGGGCTGGGGGAGCCCCGAGGACCTCTCTGATGCCTCTCTGCTGCTCCGTGTGCAGAAGAAGAACTATGAGCGGCTGCAGAAGGCTTTGGACAGCGTGATGTCCATCCGGGAGATGACCCAGGTACACCAGCATGGCCCCACGTGAGACCCCTCCAGCATGAGATCCTTCACCAGGGGTGGCATTTTGTTGCTGGTTACCATCTGCCCGTGGTTGGGTGGGTGCTGGGGGAGGCACCCACACCCCTTCTTGCCTCTGCCAGGGGTCCTACCTGGAGATCAAGAAGCAGATGGACAAGCTAGACCCCCTGGCCCATCCCCTCCTGCAGTGGTAAGGCCAAGGGTGGTGTGACCTCATCCCACTGCCCCATATTCCTGCCTGCTGCCCCATGTCCCCCGGGACAGGATGGGGTAGGAGGCAACCAGGCATCCTCAGCCCTTTTCTCCCATGGGATTGCAACCATCTACCGGCCTTGGGGTGGGTTCTGGTGCAGCTCCCAGCTCAGCCCCACTCCCAGAGGAGCATGGGACCAGCCTGTCTGACCTTCCTTCTCCTCTCCCTCCTCTTTCCAAGGATAATCTCCAGCAACAGATCCCACATCGTCAAGCTGCCTCTCAGCAGGGTAAGGGGCCTGGCTGGGCTCCAGGTGGGGTGCAGGTGCAGCAGGCAGGGCAGAGGGTATGGAATGTGGGATATGGGGTGTGGGACGTGGGATGTAAGAGGCAAGATGCAGGGGGCAGTCTATAGGGTGTGAGACATAGGTTATAGGATGCAGGATGCAGGGTATGGCATGCAAGACATACGATATGGGAGGTGGGATATAAGATACAGATGCAGGGTACAGGCTATAGGATGCAGTCTGTAGGATATGAGATGTGCAATGTTGTCACAGCACTCTCCAAACTATCAAGCTGCAACAAGGTCTTTTACCATCTCCTACCAACACATTCTTCATACCAGTCCCTCTCCTGCCTTCTCCTCTCATCCAGGGCATGCTTGCACTCTCTCTCTCTCTCTCTCTCTCTCTCTCTCTCTCTCTCTCTCTCTCTCTCCCTCCCTCCCTCCCTCCCTCCCTCCCTCCCTCTTCTTGCTTCTTCCTCCTCTCTCTTCCTTGGCTGCCCAGCCTCCTCACAGAACCAGCCACAGCTGCACTTTATCTGCATCAGCCAAGGCACCGCCCCTGAAGCCAGCCCACAGCTGTATGTTATCAATGATAATTAACCCAGCTTCATTCCTCTACACAATGTAGGATACAGGGTGTGGGTTGTGGGCTGTAGGATGTGCGATGGAGGATTAGGGACATAAGGATGTGGGGTGGGTGATGTGAGGGTGTGGGCTCTAGGATGCAGCCTTTGGGATGGGGCCTGCAGCCTGTGAGATTGGGGGGCAGGTGTGGGGTGTAGGGCAGAGGGTATTTGACATGGGATGGGGGATGGGGGACAGGAGACAGGGAACGCCACAGGCCCTCCTGGCAAGCTCAGGATGGCCAAAGCAGGGCTGGGCACGGGGCCAGGCTGCCGTGCATGATCTCCGTCTGTCTGTCTGTCTGTCTGTCCTCGCTCCCTGCCGGTGCCGCCTTTGCTCTTCCCTTTCCCCTGGTAGCAGCTGAAGTTCATGCACACCTCCCACCAGTTCCTCCTGCTCAGCAGCCCCCCGGCCAAGGAAGCCCGGTTCCGCACTGCCAAGAAACTCTATGGCAGCACCTTTGCTTTCCAGTGAGTTGCTGGGAGGGCTGTGGGAGCTCCCCAGGCGGGCGTTGTGGGGCAGGCTGCTGTGGGGCAGGCTGACATGGGGCTGGCTTTTTCCAGTGGCTCTCACATTGAGAACTGGCACTCCATCCTCCGCAATGGGCTGGTCAACGCTTCCTACACCAAACTGCAGGTAACGCTGCCCTGGGCCTGGCCCCTGCCCCGGGCAGGCAGGCGGGCAGGGAGGGGGGCAGGCAGGGGGGCAGGCAGCTGGGGGTGCGCTGCCTGCCGAGGCTGGGCTGCCGCCACCACTGCCACCGTACCCAAGCTGTCGGAGTGACCCTGTGTCGCTCACCCTGGTGTTTTCCTGCAAGCTGCATGGAGCAGCCTATGGCAAGGGCATCTATCTGAGCCCCATCTCCAGTATTTCCTTTGGATACTCAGGTAAGAGGCTGCCTGCGCTGCCCAGTCCTGCCTGTGCTCCCATCCCAATCCCTGCATGGGCCCGGGGACGTTCGGCATCGTGCCAGCCAGAGGAGCCGTGCGGGAGTGGGCAGCATCCCGCATCCTTCCCACCTGCACCAGCCTCTTCCCAGCCCGGTTGGGGCTTTCCAGTGCGCCAGGGAATTAAACCCCCCTACATTTTCTAGGCTCCAAAAACCGCTGTGCCTACTTCTGGGGGGTTCCCAGGGTTCAGCCACAGGGCGAGAGCACACAGCGTGACCGTCCCCGTCTGTGGCATGTGTCCCTGCATCACCCCAGGGTGCTCTCTGCCCAGGAGTGACGGCCACCGCTTTGCTTCTCCACAGGGATGGGGAAAGGGCAGCACCGGATGCCTTCCAAGGACGAGCTGGTGCAGCGGTACAACCGGATGAACACCATCCCCCAGGTGACGGGCCGGGGGACACCTTGAGAGGGTGGGGCTGGGGACATGGCACCCATGGGTGCTGGGGATGGGGCGTGCCGACCCTGGCCAGGAAAAGTAATGACGGCTGCTCTCCCCGCAGACCCGCTCCATCCAGTCCCGCTTCCTCCAGAGCCGCAACCTGAACTGCATCGCACTTTGCGAAGGTGCGGGGACATGTGGCGGGGCGACAGTGGCGGGGGGGGGAGGACAGGCAGCACCTGCATCCCTGGCTCACCGGGTAGGGGGAAGGAGGAGGGAGGGAGGGTGCCCACCACAGGCTGCCCCCAGCAGGGACCTCTGTCCCTGTCCCCCGTCCGACAGCCTCTTCCCCTGGCAGTCATCACCTCCAAGGACCTGCAGAAACACGGCAACATCTGGGTCTGCCCCGTCTCGGACCATGTCTGCACCCGCTTCTTCTTTGTGTGAGTCCCAGGCTGCACCCACCTGGCCAGCACCCGTGGGACACCCATGGGACACCCCTGGGACACCCCCTCACCCCCCTTTCTCCCCTTCCAGGTACGAAGATGGCCAAGTGGGAGATGCCAACATCAATACTCAGGACCCCAAAATCCAGAAGGAGATCATGCGTGTGATTGGGACTCAGGTGTACACAAACTGAGGGCGGTGGGGACCTCCCTGGGACCCCCGGCGCCGAGTGAAGACCCCGGGCGAGGCTGGGAAGGACAAGTGGGTTTCGAGCCTCCTGGGCAGGGCAGAGACGGGGGCCAGCGCCGCAGCTCCACCCTGTACATAGGCGTCAAGCATCCGGTGAGCATCAGGCGGGTTTAGCCGTCCCTTGTCCCCTCCCTGTCCCGTCCCCCAGTGTCCCGGACCCTGTGGCAGTGTGGAGAAGGAGCTGTGGGGGCTGGTGTGGCCGGTGGCCGCCCCTCCTGGAGTTAGTAGCAATGGGGTTTTTATCTACCAGGAGAAACCGAAGCAAAAAAACAAAAATGAAAACAAAAACCAACCAAAACAAACCCAAAAAACACAGGAAAAAAAAAAAGAAAAAGAGTAAAGGAATCTGTGTCGGTGTAGTTAAACTGCCTGGGGCTGTGGGGAGGGAAACACCACTGTCACACCCGGCAAAGGGATGGTGGCATGGAGCAGGGAGCACGCTGCTAAGGGACAGTGCCTCAGGGATGGGACAGCACCGGGGAGGGGCCGGGGCTGGCCGAGACTCACCTGCAGGATGGGAAGGCGGCTTCCCAGGGATGCGCTTTATTTTGGCCCAAACCGATCCCAACGACTACACCGATGCAGGCGGTGGCAGCACGGCTCGTCCCGCTACAGCCAGACCCACACGAACCCGCCGGGATGCCCCAGGGCTCGGCCCAGGACCAGGAGGCGGCGGGGCTGGCGGAGGTGGCAGGGCTGGCGGAGGCGATGGGGTGCCACCGCGGTTCCCCATGCCCCAGCAGCTCTCGGGTCAATCGCAGCAGCACGAGGCCTCGGCACTGAAATACCAGCCGTTGAGAGGTGGCATCAACCCAAAGGCGCCTGGGGACACCGGCCAGCCCGGCAGGGACACAGGGATCCCCTGCCAGGCGTTCGAGGGGCCCAGGGATCCAAAACAATAACAATGAATCCCCCAAACCAGCCCTTCACTGCCCTGCGGGAGCCGGGGTGTCATTACCAACTAGGGTTTCAAAAGAAAGTTAAGAATTGACTTAAAAAAATACCCTCGTTTGGGAACAGTCACTGGCTCAGACCTGCCAGGCTCATCACACCAGTGGGTGCACTCAGCGTCACCTCTGCAGTGTCCCCTGCCCTCAGGGAGTTACAGAGGGACCCCAACATCTGTCCACTACTGCTCATCTCCAACTGGCTGCGTGATGTCCCCAAGGGCCACCCAAACCGGGGCAGGGGGGGCATCAGGCAGGTGGCTGTCCCCTCACCACCCGCCCTGCCGGCTACCCACTCTTCTTGCTTGAATTTGTGGGGTTTAGGGTTCTTCTGCCCCCCTTAAATAAAAAATCAACCAAGCCCCTTTCCCCCGATCACCGCAGCCGCTTGTCTGCGGGTGCAGCCACCGAGGGGATGTGCCAATGTCACCCAGAAGCTCCCCATTGCTCAGCCAGAAGGTGAAACCATGGGGCCAGGTCCTGCCCTGGTCCCCTCCGCAGCTGCCATGAATTCCTTCAGGAAACGGTAATTCCTGGGAAAAAGCAAATACGAGAGACCCACCCTCCTCCCCTGGTGTCACCTTGGCCCAGCCAGGGTCGAGCTGGTCAGAAAGGGGTTCCCAGCGTCATCTTCTCGGGGGAGTGGGGGTGACAGGACACGGCAGCAATTGCTCCAACGAACCAACCAAGGTGACGATTTTGACAAAATAAGTTTATTTTGCTTCGCTTTGTTTCTGCCGAAACCTCACATTTTTCTTTTTTTTCTTTTTTTTTTGGCTGAAAAAAAAAACAACCCCCAAAACCCCCAAAACCAACCGAAAATGCAAAGAACCGCATCGCTTCGCCCTCTGCCGGAGGCGACCGAGGGGCTCTTTTGACCAGCTTGACTCCCCCCCTGCCGGCTCCTGCCAGGGCCGCGGGGCTGGGGGAGCCACCACAGCCCCCCAGAAACCCCCCTCTGCATCCCCCATCCCTGGCCAGGAACTGGCCCCCAAAACCGAGCCCTTGAGCCCCACAAATCGGCCCCCCGAAACCGAGCCCTCTAGGAAACACTTGCAGCTCTTAACACCCGAGGTTTTTCTCAACCTTCTTAATTTCTGGTTTGTTTTTCTTCTTCTTTCCTGGTTTTGTTTTTTTGTGTGTTTTGTTTTTTTTTAAATTAATTTATTTATAGATATATTTAAAAAAAGCAATAGTCCTTTGGTCCCTAAACTCTAAGGAATGATATGACTCTGAAACAAGTAATCCTATGTCCCTGTGCCAGTGACAAGCAGGGGGAAGCGTGCGTCCCGCCCCCCTGCTCCATGGGATATATATATATATATACTTATTTATATATATCTTCTATAAGTCCAACATACTTTGATCCTTTTTTTTTCTCCCCCCCACGATGTGGGGAAAAAGAAAATCTTGCCATTTTTCTTTTCTCCAAACAAGCATCCTCCAGGTGAAGCGCCCGAGGCTGGTCCCATCCCACCGGCTTTGGTTTAAGAATCCATTTGGAGCCTCTTTTCCTCGTTTCTCCTGGGAAATCAGTAGCAGCAAATGAGTGCTTTAAAAAAAAAACAAAGGTGGATCATACCCCGGCTGCCCGGGGCCGTCGTCCTTTCTCCCAGCGAGGGATTCAGTGAGTCCCGGCGAGCGGCCAGCAGCAAATCTCAGCCCCGACGCCGCATTGCTCTCCTCCTTCCTTGTCTTCCTCACTCTCTTGTTCCCGTTAAGTAACAAACAAGACCGGTTTGGGAAAAAAATCAAAAAAGAAAAGAAAAGCTACGACCAGAATGGCTCTCTTCTTCGCCGTTTTCTCCATCACCTCCTCCTCTACTTCCTCCTCTTCCTCCTCCTCCGGGATGTGTTGCAAAGAAAGAGAGTTACAGGTTTGGATACTGCACTTGGGGAAGGGGAAAGTCGTCAGACACCGCGGGACGCCCGACCTGCAAAACAGCAAAGAGGCCATTAGTCTGTGTCCTGGGGGATGGCGGGAAGGAAGGACCGAGGGATGAGGGATGGAGAGGGGGTGCCAATTCTGAGTTTGAAACACACGCACAGACAGTCCCTGGTGCAGAGACGCCCCGGCACGCACACAAGGACTTTCGTGGAGCAAACACGGCACCCGCGATGCTCTAGGTGAGCCAAGCCCCACTGCCAGGTCCCCTGGAGCATCGCAATGGGGTGCTGCAGGGCCAGCCCCCCCGCAGCCCCTTACCTCTCCGTAGGGGCAGGGTGAGCAGGGGTCAGTAGGGTCTGTTGGCATCTTTTGGCCGCTTTAGCTGGACTTTTAGCCTCTTCATGCCGATCTGGAAGCCATTCATGGCCTGAATGGCCGCCTGAGCGCTTGTCGGATTGTCAAAACTGACAAAACCTGGGGGTAAGGGACGAGGCGTCAGAGGAGTTCGTCACACCACAAGTTACCGCTTTACTTCAACCGAGGCGCTGAAATCCCACAGGATGCTCCTGCGCGCAGCCTCCGGTGGAGCCCCAGTTCTGGGGTGCTGGGAGAGGGGCACTGTGGGGTAACAGCGCAGCCCCAGATTGCAGGGGACTGGGTGATGAGCTGATGGCATCTTTGGGGACGCCAAGGTCTGCAGGGACATGGAGGTGACAGGGTCTGTGGAGACCAGCGTAAGAGGGTCCACAGGGACACGAGAGTGGTCTGCAGAGGCACTAAGGTGATGGGATTTGCAGGATCACTGGGGTGACAGGGTCTATCGAAGTGATGGGGAATGCGGGGACACCAAGGTGAACAGGTCTGTGGGGACACCAGGATGGGATGCATGGGCTCACAGGACACCAGGGTGACAGGGTCTGCAGCAGCACTGAGGTGATGGGGCCTCCAAAGACACTGGAGTGACAGGGTCTACAGGGACACCAAGGTCTGCAGTCCTGTGGAGGTACCAGGGTGGGGACACCAGGGTGACAGGTCTGCACACCAGAACATACAGGTGGCAGTGGTGGCACTCAGCCACATCAGCAGAGCAGACATGGCAGTGGCAAGTGGTGTGCTGGGCTAAGGACACAGGGGACAGCGTAAGAGGGGACGGCAGGAGGACACATCCTTCTGCCCTGGCATGGTGCGGGACAAAAACTGGCCCTTTGGCTTTGGGACAGACAGCCGTGTTGCTCCAGCCACCACGTGGCTTCAGTCACCTGTCAGTGCTGCCTGAGCTGGACCCCTGAGCTGGGGCACTGGGGAGAGCCGGACCCTTGAAGTGGGGATGCTGGGGAGAGGCAGAGCCCCAGGCTGGAACGTCAGGGAGAGACGGATGCCTGAGCTGGAACATCAGGGAGACCTGGACCTCCAAGCCAGAGACCAGGGAGAGCCAGACCCCCAACATGGAGACTGGGGAGAGCTGGGATGTCGAGGACAGGAGGACCCCTGAGCCAGGATGTCGAGGAGAGCAGGACCCCTGAGCTGGGGACTGGCGAGAGCTGGACCTCTGAGCTGGGACATCAGGGGGAGCCGCACACCGGGACTTACCAAAGCATTTACTCTGGTTGGTGGCACGGTCCACAAAGACTTTGGCAGAGATGACATTGCCGAAAGGCAAGAACATCTGCGTGAGCTCCGCATCCCCGAACTCCTGGGGCAGGTGATAAATAAACAGGTTACAGCCTTCAGGACCTGGGTGACACACAAAGGACAGCCACACATCAGCCATGAGGTAGGGGGTCACCCCTGAGGGGGGAGCAAGGAGTCACCGGCCCCATCATGGCAGGGTGCCCCCACAACCCCTCACCTTCTCGCTGCTGCTGCGGGATGATGGCGCTTGCTGGGGAAAGGCTTGGCTGATGGGTGCGTAGGCAGTGGGATACGCTGCTGGGAGAGAGAAACACAGAGCTGAGACCCTGGTGCCTGCCCCAGCCCCACGAAGGGCTGGGGACAGGGATGTCCCTTGCTGCCACCCTTGATGGAGGTGCCTCTCCTCCCCCAGGGCTGCTGGCTCTGCCCTTCCCACCCCTGCCAGCATGGCCCCAGCCTCGCTGCACACCAGGGATATAGGAATGGCTCTCCCAGGAGCGACGTTGGTGGCAGCAGTAATACGGCCTCAAGGTTGAGGAAATCAAGCACTTTTGGCTGAAAAAACTCAACAATTTGGGGTCCGAAACTTGATTTTCTGTCAAATCTGAAAATTGCTGTTAGTGCTCATTATTAAATGACTGCCAGGCTTGATGTACATCCAACAGATGCTTGACTCCCTTCTCTCTGCAGCCCATCTCCTTGGCCATCAGATTCGGCCACATGACAAACATCCAAGGATTTTTGATGTCTTGGTGCCTCCATGGCCATCTCTACCAGCAGGCTGGTGTGTCGGCAGGATCCAGCATGGAGCAGGCTCTCCATCACTGCCCAAACCTTGCCCCCTCTCCTAGGTACCACCGCCAGCTCTCCCCCATGGAGTTATTTCAGCCCCGTGGGCATTAAAACTCACTTTCCTCCATCCAAAATTTGCACAGAGGGCCATTTGGGGAATGCATCTGTGTCACTGGGGACGAGGGGATGGCGCTCTGCATCAGCGTCACTCCCATCGCTGCCCCGCAGCTCCTGGCAGGGTACGGCACCCTGTGCTCACCACATTAATTTGTGCCCAAGCACATCGCTCCAATCCTGTGGTTCAACCCCAGGGTAACGTTCACCCCCCAAAAATAAGGGTGAGAAGCAAAGAGGGGAGAGAGAGGAGAAGAGCAAAGCAAAGTTTGAGACCTGCATAGTGCTGCATGCCTGCGTAGGCTTGCTGGAGGGGATCTGCCACGGTGGGGCTTTGAGCTGGGAAAAGAAAAGGAGAAGGAAGAGAGAATAAGCAAGAGAAACACAGGGACCAGCGGCTCCCACAAGAGAGGCTCTCAGTCGGGCACTGCCGCGGAGGGGCAGGGCTGCTCCCTGCCGTCTCACAGAAGGCAGGAGCATCACACTGCTCACAAAAGCGGCGCTGCCACGGGAGGAGGGATTTCGGTGGGGATCAGTGCACGGCTGGTTCATCCAGCGCATTCCCGAGGCAGGAAGCACCCCCGGCACCTGCCGCACGAGCCAAGCAAGTGTCCCCAGCCCTGGGGGAACGTGGCAGAGAGCACGGGCAGATGCAGGGAGGGTTACCTGGGTAGGGGTGGATGCCATTGGTGTAGATGGTCTCCGAGGTGGGCTGCCCGTTGGTCTGCGGTGGCAGTGGGCTGAAGCCATTCACCCCGATCGGCGTGGCGATGCTGGGCACGGGTGCCGTGCTGATGCCGGGGGGCGTGCTTGTACCTAGTGAAGGAGGCATCAGTGCTGGCAGCCCCCTCTGAGGATGCTGAGCAGGATGGAGGGCAAACAGAGGGGGGTCGTACCTGAAGAGGGGGTGAGGGGGGCAGCCACCAGCCCACTGACATTGAAGGCAGCCATCTGCTGCATCTGGGCAGCGGCAATGGCAGCCATGGGGTTCAGGCAGGTCCCCTGCGCAGCTGCCATCAGGGCCGCCTGCTGCTGCATGATCTTAACGAAAGAAAGGGAGGAATAGGGGAAAGCGAGCGAGAGGCAAAGAGAAGAGGGGAGCAGGGCAGGATAAATTAGCATTCCCCCCTCTGCATCCACGCATAGGGGCTCGGAAGGATAAATGCCACCCACCCACTGCTGGACCCAGGGACAGGAGGTCATCTAGGTGACACTAAAAAGGGTGATATACGGTACTGCTGCACCCTACAGCCATGCCACCCTCACCTGGGGAGGGGGTGAAGCCCTCTGTTGTGCTCCTAAATGGGGATACACCAACCCTGATGGGCATCCGTACCCACTGGCACCGGTACAATCCCACACAGGCTTTCACAGGCAAGAACAGAGCTCCTCACGCCCAGGGCTCCCCTGAACCCCCAGGTCCCGGCCAGCGCCAGCTCCTACCGCTTGCGTATAGGCCCCGTAGGCGCCAAACTGAATGGTCATGGGGTTGAAGATGCCCAGCTGTCCTGCCATCTGATGCATCCGCCGCAGGGTCCTCTCCTTATCTGTGTCCGCAAACTTCACCACCAGGCTGGACGAGGCACCCTGAGATGGGGGGAAGATGGGGCCAATGGTGGGACCCTGGCAATGCCGCTGAAATGTCTCCCCATTCCAGAGAGGGACCCGCTGGCTCGCAGCAGCCGCAGCATCCTTGGCCCCGGGGATGGTGCCCGGCTTGGCAGCAGCAACCAGCGATCAATACAAGGTTTAATTATAGCTGTTTTTTCTCCCCAGCGGCAGCTCCCTGACCTCTGTTCCTTTTTCCCTCCTCGTTCACAATTTTGACCTTCGGCATTACATTAAACAGCCCCTTTCTCCAGCACAGAGGGAATGAGCCCTGCACACCCACCTCCAGGGCTCAGCGCCCAGGCAAGGATGAACCTTGGGGTGATCTGGCCAACAAATTGCCAGTCTGTAGGATTTTGATCCAATTAGACAGAGGATCAAATTAGCTGGTCATTGGATTATGCAGGCAGCATGGGGTCGAACACAGCAGGGCAAGAGCCTGGCACTTACCGGCATGGTTTGGCTGCCGTGCAGGCTGTTGATGGCAGCCTGTGCCTCAGCGTGGCTGCCGTATTTCACAAAGGCACAACCTAAGGGCAGAAAGGGGACATGGGAGAGGTTGGATTCAACCACTGTGGGAGCCAGCGCTGCCCAGCTGGCGGCTCACACCCTATGTGGGACCCGGCGACCCACAGGGTGCTCACCTGGCTCCCCAAAGCCCACCTTTGCTGGCTCCGTCAGGCCCTCGGAGGATGGTGCATTCCTCAATCTGGCCAAAGGGCTCAAAGAGGCGCCGGACATCATCCTCACTCTGCTGCTTCCCCAGCATGCCCACAAAGAGCTTCCTGTCTTCTAAAAGCAAAACCAAGCCCGTCAGAGAGTGGGATGCACTCACCATCCCCTCCCCTCATCCCGTTTGCAGACAGTGCATGGAGGGGAAAGAGCCAGGTAACACCAAGCCTGGGAGGGAGCAATGCCGATCCAGCAGTAAAGATGCAGGGTTTATCACCTCCATCCTACAAAACACTCAGGGTGAGAAAACCTCTCCTGCAGGAAAATTGCTAAGGGGTGAAGCTGAGAAGAGCCGGCTCCTGCTTCAGGGAGCGGAGCTAGGGCTTCTTCCAAGGATGGAGGAGCCAGCTTCCCTGGCACTGATGTGGGATGCGACTGGGAAACAAAGAGACCCCGCAAAACAGCGGTGATTGCCTTTGCATGATTGACTTGCAGAATAACCCACAGCCTCTGACCATGCCCAGGGGACATAAATAACCCAAACACGAGAGAAGGGAGAGTAATAATGAGAATTTCATATTATTACCAGCATCTGTCTTGCACGGTCCGCGCGCATCCCACCGCGCGCTAATGGCATTTGACAAAGAAAATAAGGTGCCCTGTCAAGAGCGTTGCCGGGGAAATAAATAAATAATGGCAGGAGACGATTAATGCTCTGTCCGTTAAGGTACCAGGAAAATTAGTTAAGGGAATAGGGCTCATGTGTTGTCTAGTTAAACATAAACCATCTCCCAGTGAAGGCGGCTGCGGGAACGGGCTTGGCAGCCGAGCATCGCCTCCTGGGCAAGGGGGCCAGAGCCGGGCGCCTGAGCTCACTCATCGATTTTTAATCCTTCACCAATTACACTCAGTAAGTGGGTAATTTATTTGCCAGGTCCCTCTGGGACGTGCCGGGACCAGCTTGCAGCGTGTTTAATAATGTGTTTTGAACAGGGGGGATATCTACCCCAGCCATCCTGCCGAGGGCGGGCAGCCCCACGCAAGCATCCTGCACATCCGAGCCTGCCTACGCGCCCAGCACTTGCTTGTGGCACCAGGAACATCAGGGGATTTTGATCCGATTCCTGCAATTTTGCCCAAATTATCAACTCAGCCTGGAAATGCTGCAGCCCCGTGAGCTGCAAACACCTACGGAGAATTTGGGGGGGTGGCAGTTTCTGTTTGAGAGGGGCTGGGGCCAGGCATGGCCAACTCCTACACCTCAACTCTGTCAGGGTCCCCACAGGCAGCTCTGGGCAGGTAATTAGGTTGTTTGATAAACGAAGAGCCTGTCAGAGAGCAGCTGGCTGGCACCCTGCCTGGCATGATGTCAGGACATTCATGGTATGACATCAGGATGTTCTCAGCATGACATCAGGACATTCCCCCCAGATGGCTGAGCAGGGAGAGCAGAGATTGCGTTTGCTCTGTGCTCAGGTTTGGATGCCACTGGGAAAGGCAGCTCCTTTCACAAGTTTCTCTGCAAACAAACCTCCCTGTGGCAGATCCCCGATGCCACCATCTCCCCCATCACCCCCCGGATGGCCCTGCCCCCCCGACCATGCTGGGCAGCCGGGGAAGGAGGGACCTACCTCCTCGGCCCTCGCTGTCGGCCGGCTTCACCTGGATGGGGCGGTTCATCTGCAACACACAAGCGGAAGTGGATGGCCAGTGACGGTGCTGTGCCCCCCTGAACCCTTTCCATGGGGAAGAGCAGGACTGGGCCACAGGCTGGCACAGGCAGCCAGGGTGGGGAGCAGCGGAGGGACCCGCAAGAACATAGCTGAGGCTCGTGGCCACGCTGAACCAGGGATGCCACGGGTGGCAGATGACACTATGGCCCCAGGGATGGGTACCGACCCGGTGCTGCAGGTGCCCGCCGGGCTGCTGGTGCCAGCCTTGGCTGCCTGCCCGCTTTCCTCGACTGCAAAGGACTGCAGAGGCAGCAGCAGCACCCAGACAGCCCCAGCCCCTCTGGCAGCACCACCACTGCTCTTCTTTTCCTGATTCTCACCCAATTTAAGCCTCCTGTGCATTGCCACTGTGTGTACCTGCAAGTGTGACACGCATGTGCAGCAGGACATGCTGGGCTGGTGCACACGTCCCTGGCCCGCTGCCCTACAGAGCCATTTCTCCTCCTCTCTCCCCCTCCTTTTTCCCCTCTTTTAGCCGAAAAATGCTACAATTACGGCCGTTTCCACAGCAACAAGCGTGCTTCCCCCGCGATGCTGCGGAGCCTGAGCCATGTGCTCAATGGGGTTGTCACGGCAACGGCAGGATGTCACGCATGACAGGGCGGGTGTGCACACACACATACACGGCTGGAGCATGCACAAGGACAGCCAGACACACGCGTGCTGCTGTCACACCCATGTGGGTGTGTACCCCTACCCCGGGGGTCCCCCTGTGCACCCCTGGAGGGGGTCCCCAAATTTAAGGGCTGGGTGGGGGCAGCGCCAGGCCCTCCCCCCCCCCTCCCCCCAGGGTGAGGAAGAGGATGGCTAAGGAAGAAGAGGAGGAAGGTTTCCACAGCAACCACCTCATCTCCAGGGAAACGCAGGGAGAAATGTCAGCGCAGAGCTGGGGATGGTCCAGGGCGGGGACCAAGTCCCCAGGAGCTATGGGGTAGCACCAAGGGACACAGGGCCACCCAGTTGCCCTCATGTCACTGGTCCCCAAACATCCACCCCATCCCCTGCACCAGGGTAGGATCTGGCTCACCCCAAACCCAGGAGGCTGTGACAGCATGGAGACCCGTAGAACCAACATCCCCCTGTCCCCCAAGTCCCTGCCAAGGCCAGGAGGAGGGAACCTCATTTTTTTTTTGGGGGGGGGGGGGGAGCTGCTGCCCCCCCCTCCACCGACCCACCAGTCCCATTTCCTAGTGCAATGGCCTTTGATGGAATAAATTTCCCATGCCCACTGCTGTATGCTTAATGTAATAAACCCAGCAAGTATGATTTAGAATAACATTTACGGAGCCGCAGAGTGTCATTTTGATGTGTCTCCCGTCTCTGCTCGCCGGTTATTAAACTGTATTGATTCTCCGGGAGCGGCTGATGTTTATAAATGTCAGGCCTTGGGGACCAGCTAACCTACCCCAGGGCTGCCGCACCGCACCAGGGAGAAACCACCCTGGCCTGTGGACACCCCCAAAATGGGTTTTTGGCACCCCCAGCATTGCTCCGTGCCCTCCCTGGGGTGCTCAGTGCCCCCCTGCACTGGCTCCCCTGGCACAGGCAGATGGCATGGGCACCCAGACCTCCCCTGTGCCCACCTGTCCAGCTGTCCCCACAGCACCCCTGCACCATGCTCCTGTGCCCACACAATCACCCAGCCACCCACCACTGCCCAGCAGCCCTCCATCGATCCCCCAATACTCAAACAACTACCCACCCATCCGCCCACCTCTCAGGCCCTATCCATCCGTTCACCCATCCATGACACCCACACAATCACCCATATACCCATCTCCCCCCAGGACTCACCCACCAATTCACCCATCAACACTCAGCCCCATAGCACCCTTCCATATCCCCAACACCCATCCATCCACCATCCACCATCCCCCATCCTTCCACTCCCACAGCACCCATCTCTCCACCCCCACAGCACCCACACATCCACCCATCCATCCCCCAACTCCCACTCATCTTCCCTGCATCCTCGCACACCCCAAGAATACACTGGCACATCCAGAGTCACGTGAGACCCTGTCTGGGGTGTCCCAGCACCCACCAGCCACTGTCACCCATGGGTGCCCCACAGAGCCCCAGCTACGGCACCCCATGGCCAAACCACTGGTGTGCTACAGCCCAAGGGGGTCACTGCTGGTTGCTAAACCACCTCCTGACTGCTCGGGCACTGCCCCCCACCCAAATGCAGAGCCCCGCAACAGCCTGGGCATGGGGGAGAGCCAGCCCAGGGTCAATCACTGCCAGGGGACTGGCCCTAGGGAACAGGGATGCTTCTCTGGCCCTTGCTTCTTCCTCTGTGTCCCCTCCTCCTCCTGCCCAACAGCCAGAGGACCCAGCAGGCCACCATGCATCCAGTGAGCTGAGGTGGAGGCACCGGGTGATGCTGGAGCAGCAGGTGCCCATAGGAGCCTGGTGTCCACGTCACCCTGGGGGCACCCAGGCAGCCAGCACCCAGTGCAGGGAGACAGGTGCTTGGGTACAGGCAGCCACCCATTACAGGAACACCCTCCCATCATGAGAACACCCTGCCAGAGCCCTGGGGTTGAACTCACAGAGAGGGGACACAGCCGACCTGGTGACAGTTACACCCCCGTGCAACCCTGCACAGGTGCACTACCATCCTAGCACACCCCCACACACAACTGCACATCCCCCACAGCCACACTCCCACTCCTGCACACCTCTTGAGCACAATCTCAGCCCCACACATAGCATCCTCCGTGCACATCCACCCACCCACACCTGCACATTCGCCTCAGCATACCCCGCACAACTGTACACCTACACAGCCGCATGCTTGCACCCACACAGCCCCATGCGCAACCGTACATCTGTCCCAGCATGACTACACACCCACGTGCAGCCACACACATCCACCCCAACCCAGCCCTGTGTACATCTGCACACGACACCCCTACACCTGCACACCCTGAGCCCACAGCCCTCATGAGCACCCACCCACTCACAGCCACACACTCACACAATGCCCACAGCACCCTTTCCGCAGCTGTGGATCCCACACAACCACAGGCACGCACCCCAGGGTGCACAGCCAGTGCCAACATCCATGCCAGGCAGGGACACAATGCCCTTTGCCTCAGTTTCCCCATTGCGGCAATGGGACCCACAGTGGGACTGCCAGCAGCCCTGCAGACACACAGACACCCAATGTTGGATGCCACCCTTGGATGGCCACGGCTCCCCCCCAGCAGCACCCACACCCCATCTTCACCACTACCCACGCACCCCTGAGCCCTGCGCACACCTGGTCAGCTCCCGCACCGGGCACCCACAGTGTGGGAACCCATGCAACACCTGTACGCACACACGCACTCTCTGCTCCCTGCTCACACCCAGTGTGTGCACACACACGTGCACACATGCACACACACACCACTGCCACCCCTCAAGGCCCAGGTACACCCACACTCCATCACCATGAACACAATCGCTGGGTGCAAAGACACCTTTAGCTTACACACACACAGAGCCACCGACACACTTGCACATCCATCACCCTGGGTGCTACCACTCCCCATCAACACCCACTTGTGCACACCCCAGGTGCAAAACCGTACCCCCGCAAACACACACGCACACACCCCTGCACCATCTGTGGGTGCAACACCCCCCCAGACACATCCCCTTGCACACCTGCAACCACACACATCACCAACACACAAACCCAGGCTGGAAAAATACACCCTTCGGCCAATAAACACACACACAAACCCATCCCTGGGTGCAGATACACCTTCTTCACTAACACAGGCAGGCACACACTCTGTCCCTGCCCACAAATACACCCTGCTCACCAGCATCCCCAACAACAACAACATACACCGTTCCTGGGCGCAGATACACCCTCCTCACCAACACCCACACTCACACACAGCATCCCTGTGTGCAAGATACACCCTTTTACCCAACAACCCGCTGCCTACACCCTCCCTATCCCTGGATGTAGATACACCCTCCTCATCAACACGCACACAAACAAGCTCACAAACCCCATCCCTGCGTGCAAATACACCCTGATCACCTACAACCGCCCCGCCAACACACTGCACCCCATCCCCGGGCGCAGATCCCCCCTCCTCACCAACGCAGGCATTCACACCCCCCTCACCAACACCCCTCCGCTCCCCTCCCCGGGTGCAGACCCACCCTCCTCACTGACACCCACCCTCGCACACAGCACCCCTGGGTGCAGGGGCACCCCGCTGACCAACACCACCCATCCCCACCCGTGGAGCAGTTACACCCATGGCAGCAACCCAGGCATGCACACACCCCGCCTCGGCGTGCAAGCGCACTCAGCTCCCAGCGCCCCTGCCCGCCCCCCGGCCCCGGCAGCAGGTACAGCCCCCGCGCCGCCACCCCCATCCCCGCGGGCAAACACCCCGGGGCAGACCCCCCCCGCGGGTGCCGGCAGCCCGCACCCCGCAGCACCCCTACCCCGCGGGTGCGGATGCCCCAGCACACAGGGCGGGCCGGGCCGTGCCGGGCCGAGCCGAGCCGGCGGCAGACAAAGGCGGGGCCCTACCTCGATGCAGAGGATCTTGGACCCGGCGGGCACCCACAGCACGGGCGGCCGCGGCCCGGGCGCCGGCACCTGCGGCAGCTGCATGACCCGGCCCGGCCCGGCTCGGTTCGGCTCGGTTCGGCTCGGCTCGGCCCGGTTCGGCTCGGCTCGCGCAGCGGCGCGCGGGAGGCGGGGCAGGGGGAGGGGCGGCCGCAGCCCCGCCGAGCCGGGCCGAGCCGGGCCGGGCCGAGCCGAGGGGAGGGGCCGCGATGGGGACACGCCCCCTCCCCGCCTGGGCACGCCCCCACTCCGCGCCGGGGGCGGGGCCTCGGCAGGGCAGGGGGGCCCGGGGAGTGGGGGGTGCGCACAGCCGCGGGGGCGGCACAGGCGCCGAGGATCTGTACACAAGCAGAGAGGGGTGTGCACAGGCACACACGGCTGTGTATAGAAGCACACACCGGTGTGCACAAGCAGAGAAGGGTGTGCACAAGCACAGGGGTGTGTGCAAAAGCACACAGGGGCGTACACAGGCACACCAGTGTAAACAAGCAAAGAGGGGTGTGCACAGCTACGGGAGTGTACACAAGCGTAGGGGCGCATGTACAAGCACAGGAGTATGCACAGCTGCAGAGGGTGTGTGCACAAGCACACGGGGGTGTGCACAGCTGTAGGGAGGGGGTGTGCACAAGCAGAAGGGTGGTGTGCACATGGAGGTGTGAGCACAAGCACTGGCTGTGCACAGGCACAGGCGTGTGTGCACAAGCACAGGGGTGTACACACACAGAGACCTGCCCAGATGTGGCTGTGCACCCCAGCAGATGCACACCCAAGCACCGCTGCACGCGCACACACACAGACGGGTGCACACAGGCGTGTGCCCACGCAGAGGGATGTGCCTGCACGCCCACGTGCAAGCATGTGCTCACACAGGCCCCTCTGCTCGCCCTGACACAGGGTGCAGGGTGAGAAGTGAGCAGCTACAGCAGCCATACATCTCGCACATGCGTGTGTGTGTGGAGAAGGGGACAAAGGCAAGCCCATGCCCCGCAGCAAGGTATGATCCCCCACCTCCTTTAGGTTGCCAAAGTGGGCTGATAACTCTTAAACCTACTGATGCACAGCACTGCCAGTGAGAGTGTGGTTCAGGAAGCCATGTCCCTGTGAACCTCATCCCCCTCTGGCAGCTCCGCGCACCCAAGGCAGGGATTGATATTCATGGGCCCCGGCGCTTTCCCCAGCCAACCAGCGGCCCTATTGATTTTTATTTAGGCGAATAATTAAATATTTATTTTCACTTTGTTAAGCTCGGGAGGTCGGAGCCCACAGAAAGCGCAACAGCACACGGGCGGCAGGAAAATCAATGCCTTGGTTTGTGGCCACTGGAAGTGGCTCCTGCGCCCGTGCGCCAGGCAGGTGTCACCGTCCCCCGCCCCAGCTCACCCTGACATCCCCCCCCCCCCAGTGTCACTTACCCCAGGCAGCGTCTTCTGCTCATGCAGGGCGCTCTGTGCCTTCAGGGCTGAGTCACGGGCGCAGTAGGTGAGGAAGGCACAGCCTGCGGAGACGGGGAGATGGGATCAGTGTCCAGCCCGGCACAGCCACAAAGCCCTGGGCATGTGGAGAGCCAGCAGCACAGCTGATATGGCACTAGGGTGTCTCAGCACCCTGGCACCCTGACATCCAACATCCCGGCACCCTGGCACCTGACACCTTGGCATCCTGCACCCCAACACCCTGGCGCTCTGACATCTAGCGCCACGGCACCCTGGTACCCAGCACTCTGGCACTCTGACATCCAGCACCATCATACTGTGGCATCCAGCACCCTGGCACACCAACATCTAGCATAGTGGCACCCTGGCACCCCGGCATCCTGGTACCCTGGCACTCTGACATCCAGCACCCTGGCACCTAGGTGGGCGCTGCTCCCAGCAGGGCCAGAGCTCAGCCCTGAAACAGGGTGGGAGATGGAGCAGCAGAAGGACGGAAGGAGCAAGGCAAGAGCAGGCAGCGAGTCTTGCAGCACACAGGCAGCAGCACTCCAGCCCCAGGCTCTGGAAAAAGCTGCAGCCGAAGCCCTCCAGGAAGGTGGTCTCCAGGCTTCGAGGCCACGCATCCCTGCTTGCTGCCACACTTCTCCTGGCCCTAAGAATCCTCCTTGGGATGAGACTCATGTGGTGAAGATGCTCTGGCTCCTCCGACATCGCGGCGCTTCGGGAATCAGGAATACGCCTGGGGCGAGGTTTTCCCACGCTGACTCACGCTGCCGAGCCGCTCACTCGCCTGGAGCTGGCGGCGATGAGCGAGCCCAGGGAACAGGGTCCAGTCCTCTCCCCTCCATCTCTCCCATTCCCATGGGAGCATCCCGGGTCCCCATGCGGCTGCTGCACTGCTCCCTCCCCGAGGGCTCCCCCCCAGTTTGCTGGGGTCACATCCAAAAGCATCTGAAAGTGATATTAAAACAGCAGCAAAACAGTTTCCCTTCAACAAAGTAAATATTTAATGAATAAAATTGACATTGATGCATTTTTAATATTGGCACAATTAAATCCGCCAGCTGATTAAGTATTAATAACTCTTAATAAGTACAATCAGTGTGCCTGGGAGGAGAGGGAGCACAGCAGTGGGGTGGGGGGACACCGAGGGATGGGGACCCTCGCCCACCTCAGGGTGTTGGGGACATCTGCCCTCACACGGAGCAAGGAGAGATCTCCCCTGGTTAAATATTATCCCACTGCGGGTGGAAGGGGGAGGTCAGCGCAGCAGCTCACGTCAGTCCTGGTGCCATTTCCAGTGTTTACCATCTGTAATCACATTGACTTCCTCCTCTCCAGTCTTTTTTCCTCCCTTTTTTCCCCCTTTTCCCCTGCAGTCGACAATGTGGACAGTGCTCAGGTGTTCCAGGAAGTTCGGAGGGCTGGAGCAGGAGCAATCCTGCTCTGGAGGCTTGCCAGGAAGAAGGATGCTATTCAAATTAGAGGAGTGTCTGCAATTAAATCACACATCTGGGCCACAGCAGCTGGAGCCCACACTGGAGGAAGTGCCAAGGGGGCCTGGCAAGGTGTGAATCCCATTGTTTGGGGCTCACAAGCAGCTTCAGAGGTACCTGGAGACATTTTGAAGGCCATGGTGCCGAGATCAATGGCGTCTGGGCAGCTGCCCCATGGCCTAAGGGCACCAACGTGGCGGCATCTGCAAGTGCCAAGTTTCATCTTCCCAGAAAATCCTTGCGAAAGGGGCGCTGCCCGTGGCACAGGGGCTTGGTGACAATATGCGGAGTGTGAGATCCCATCCAGGTGACACTCTGGGTGCCCTGACCCTGCTCTGGTGCCACGGATCCCCAGCTCATGGTTGGGGGTTCTGCAAAGACCTTGGCAGTGCAGACGTGAGACCCTCAGTGTGCCACTGCTTGAGGTGCCAGGTGCTCTGCACCCCATGACAGGACACTAGCCGAGCCAGCAGCGACCCCAGTCCTGCTGTGTTGCAGAGACTTGGGGCGTAGCACAGGCAGGGGGGCAGGCAGGTGGGTGCCCCCATCTGCAGTGGGCGCCTGTATCCTGGGTGGGTGCCTCCATTGCAGGGGTGCCCAAAACGCACATGAGTGCCCCAATGCCAGACAGGTGCCTTCAACCCAGGCAGGTGCCCTAAACACCATTAAGGTTCTCCCAGCCCAGGGGTGCTCTGGCCGCAGGGGTGCCCCCAAGCCAGACGGCAGCTCCCAAGCCCAGGCTGGCACCCTAACCCCAGGTGGGTGCTCCCATATCAGGCAGGTGTCCACATCCCAGAGGTACCTCCATCTCAGGTGCCACTGCCTCAGGGGTACCCCAATCTTAGGGTAGCGGCACACCAGGGTGCTCCATACAGGGGTGTCCCCGCCTCAGGGGTGCCCCATACCAGGGTGCCTCCACTTCAGGGGTGCCCTCACCTCAGAGGTGTGCCATACTGGGATGCCTCCACCTCAGAGGTGCCCCATACCAGGGTGCCCCACCTCAGGGGTACCTCCACCTCAAGAGTGCCGCCAACTCGGGGTACCTTCACTTCAGGGGTATCCTCACCTTATGGGCACCTCCAGATCAAGGGTGCCTCCACCTCAGGAATATCTCAACTCAGGGGGGCCCCACCTCAGGGGTATCCCCATCTCAAAGGAGCCCCATCTCAGGGTGTCTTCACTTCAGAGGTATTTCCAGATCATGGGTGCCCCGTCTCAGGGTGTCCCACCTGCTGGGTGCCTTCACCTCAGGGGTGTCCCACCTCAAGTGGCACCTCATCTCAGGGATGCCCCATATTTGGGTGCCTCCCGTCAGGGTGTCCCACCTGAGGGGTTCCTCACCTCAGGGGTACCCCTATTTTGGAGCACTCTACCTCAGGGTGTCCCACCTGAGGGGTTCCTCACATCACAGGTGCCCCATACCCAAGTGCACCACCTCAGGGCATCCCACCTCAGGGGTCCCCCTGTTTTGGGACTCTCCACCTCAGGGCGTCCCACCCGAGGGGTTCCTCGCCTCAGGGGTGCCCCACACCCGGGTGCCCCACCTCAGGGCGTCCCCCCGCCCCAGGACGCCCTGCCTGGTCGTGCCCCGCGGGCAGGCATGGAGCCCCCTGTACCTTTGTGCATGCCGGTGAAGCGATCCTTGAGGACGGTGAGCTCGTAGATGCGGCCGAACTCCTCGAAGAGCGGCTTGAGGTCGCTCTCCTCCAGGTTACGCGGGATCTGCCCCACGAAGAGCTTGATGGCGTCGTGATCCTTCATGGCGATGGCGCCGGGCGGGCGGCTCAGCCCGTTCACCCGGCCGCTGTTCGCGGTGCTGAACGCCGCCCCCGCCTCCGCCGCCGCCGCCACGCCGCTGCCCGCCGCGGCCATGGCCCGCTCCGCCGCCGCCGCCGCCGCTGCGGGAGGCGCCCGCCGCCCCGCCCCGCCCCGCCCCGCCCCGCTCGGCGCCGCTCGGCCCCGCTCGGCTCGGCCCGGGCCTCTCCGCTCAGCGCCCCCCACCCGCGCGCGCGGCCGCCAGCGGGCTGGTGACGTCAGCCTGCCGGCCCCGGCGAGACGCAAGGTATTAGCATAATGAGCGAACGGCAGCCAATCAGGAGGGGAGGCTGGCAGCGGCGCGGGGTGCCCCGGCTCCGCCCACTGCTGCCCCCTGCCGGGCTGGTCCCGAGCCCCGGCGCCCCCCTCGCCAGCCGCCCCCCGGCTGGGCCGCCCGAGGGGCTGAGCCGCCCCCTGCCCGCAGCTCTGCGGCCCTCGGTAGGTTCCAGAGTTAACAGCCCGCTCCGCCCCACCAGCCGCCGCCTCACAGCGGGACTTACACGCGCAGGGAAGGCTCCAAAGGGACAGTTCTGCCACCTCCTTGCATTTTTCGCCTCGAGGGGCCCCCCCGCCGCCCCGGCTGCCGCCGTGGGGCTGCCCGAAGGGGAGGGAGGGGCAGCGCTTCCCCCCTGCACCCCGAAAAATCTGTAATTACAGCAAGCGCAGTCGTTAATTACTCTAGAGCAGCAGCTGAGCTGGGGGTGCCTGGCTTCCCCAGTATGCTGCCGCGTGTGAGCAGTGGTTTGCAAGCATGTGTGAGCATGTGTGCAGTGTGCACAAGTGTGCAAGTGTATGTATGTATGTTTCAAGCATATGTATGTGTGTGCAAGCTTGTGCAAGTTATGCTAACACGTGCATGTTTGTGCAAGGGTGAACAAGCGTGCACACAAGCATGCACGTTCAGGTGTGTGCAAACGTTTGCATGTGCGTGCAAGTGTGAGTGTGTGCAAGCATGTGCATGTGCTACAAGTGTATGCATATGGTTGCAAGACTGCGCACGTGCGCAAGTACATGCAAGAGTGTGCACAAGCACATGCAGCTTCATGCCTGTGTTGCAAGCCTGTGCAATGGCATGTAAGCATGTGTGTTCATGCATGCATTTACATGTGTGTGCAGGCATGTGCATGAGTGCATGTGTTTGCAAGCGTGCATATGCACATGTGTACAAGCATGTGCACAGGTGCACATGTTTGCAAGCACCCATGCGCATGCAAGCAAGTGCACACAGCTGCAGGTAAGTGCCTGCAAGCATGTGCAAACCTATGCAAGTGTGTCCCAATAAAACCCACTGGACAGGGACGGTGCCCAGGGTGGGCACCCACGGGTGGGTTTTGGAGGTGTGGAGCATAATCCTGCCGAAATCCGGGGGTTTGGTGGCTGTTCTTCGCCGCCGCTTGGGTTTATTTTTAAACCCGTTGGCCCCGAGTGATTCACACGCTGCCTGTTCTCTGCTCCCCGGCAAGTTCCACACGACCAAAATAGATGTTCTGGAAGGAACGGGCCACACAGCGAGGCCGCGGCAGGGGAAAGCGGGGTGCTCCCTCCCCGCCAACGGGGATCCCAGCCTCTGTGAGGGTGACAGCGTCACCAAGCTGCCCCCGAGGCGGTGGTTTTGGGGAGATGCTGGTGCAGAGCCCCTGGAAGCGGAGCCCTGGGGCGATATAACCCGGATTGTAAATAGCAGGCTTCGGTGGAAGGTGCCGGGCTAGGGTGTCCCCCCCTGCCACCCCGCTGGCATTGGAGTATCTCAGGCCCTGCAGGCTCCTGCACCCAGCTGTTGGCACAAGGGAGCCCAGCAAGCCAGGGGACAGGCAGGGTGAGGACAGGGAGCTGCCATGTGACAGGGAAGAGACCCTCCGCATGCACAGAGCAGTGCCCTGGGAGCTGAGCACCCTACCGGGAGCAGAGCACCCTCCTCAGCGCCAAGCTCCCCCTTGCCCCAGCCTCACCGGCAGCTGCTCCCTGCAGCAACAAAAGCACCCAGCAAAGGTACTAATTTATGCTGCACTAGTGAGAAGAAAAGGGAAAAAAACAGCTTTAAAAAATAGGAGGTGTTAATAACCCCCTTCCTCTGTGCCTGCCACCCCATCTGAGCCCTAAGCGCTGCATCTGATCAGCAAATGATGGTATCCCGGCTGTCCTTGCCCTGGCACAGCTGCGGGAATGGCACAGCAGTGGCAGCCACGCAGAGGTGGAGCAAGTGGCTGGGCGTAGAGCACTGGAGGCCAGCAGCCTGGCCCCCAAGGTAAAGCTTCTGCCCCACAAGTACCTGAGGCACGTGCGCTGTAGAGCACCGCTTCCCAAAGCCAGCCCTAACTGGTGTCACAGGGACACTGCGGGGTATCAGCAGGGGCTTGGGTCGGAGCATGACATGTCCTCACAGGGGTGAGAAGCTTCTGATCAGCATTTGCTGGTGCCAGGTCTAGCGGGGAGGAAGGAGCATTAATTACACCAGGCTTTCGGAGCTCTTTAGGATTTGACAGCCTCTGACACCGCAGCAGAAGGAAGCACCATTTAGGTCTTTTGGGTTACTCAGTTTAAGACACTGGCCAGGACTGACTGGCAGGCGGCCGGGCACCCCCGGCTCCCTCCACTCAGCCCTAACTCCAGGACCAGGACAGCATTCATAACCAAAGCAACAGAGAAAAGGGGCACACGTTTCCCACACAGACTTGGAGGAATCAGAGCAGCATCTTCCCCCAGGAAACAGGGCACAGGAAGGCAGCCCTTCCCCTCCCATCCTGAGTAGGGGGAAAAAATATCCCTCTTTCCCCCAAATCTGGCTAAAATTCCCTGCTCCAGGGTGGTTGGGCTCCAGAGTCTTGCTCCCCCGCCCTTTAAGATACCACTTCAGAGGAGCAGTGTTTGGGTATCCTTTCACAGTAAAGAAATGCAAGACTTGACAATTTCTGAGTATTTTAAATTCAAAGTTAATTTGGTATTTTTGAATTAAAGCTCAATAGTAAAAGGTTTCCAGTCATAACAGCAGGTCTCACATTTAAGACCAAGACACTGCACAACAGTCCCTTCAGCCAGGGTTTCTCCCTGACAGACGCCCCACTTTGAGCTGAACACCGTGGCAGCCCCATCAAAGAAGACAAACCATGACTGTCCCAGCCCGCGGGACAGCAGCACTGCCAGTCTCTTCTCCAAGGAAAATACCACCCAAACCAAACTCTTCTGGATGTAGAAGACCTGGAGCTGAGCTCCCCACCTCAAGGACACAGAGCAGGAGCAGGACAGGTTGGCTGGCCAAATTCTGAGCAGAGGCGGCGGCTGATTGAAGAGCTCAGCAGTGACTCCGTAATATCCATGCACCACTCAGCAGGTTTGCAAGGTCTCCTTGGAGAGGCTTCAGCGTGTCGTCTTTTCAGGAGAAGCCAGAGGAGATGGCGGCAGCAGACAGGGTTTGGGGCAGCAGAGATGGTGGCTTGCAAGCAGACCTCCAGTCTGGACACAGGCAGAGAGAGGAGAGAGACAAGGACAGGAAGCAACACCACAGCATTGACCACTGCTGCACAGGCCACAGAAGAAAAAAAAAAGGTGGGGTGTCACCTGTTCTGGCACAAGCAGTGTCTTGTCCCACCACCAGTGCGGACAGTGGGAGGTCAAGGTGAAAAAAACTGGGGGACCCCACACCTTCTCATCACCTACTCTCTGCAGGGATGGAGTCTGTGACAGTAGCAGAGACTAAACACAGTTCATCCAGCTAGGCAGGCACCCAGCAAGCTCTGGAGCCACCAGGATGATGCTCCTCACTGGCACCTCTGGAGCAAGCCCTACCCATCTCCTGCTAACAATAACCCTCGCACAGTCTCCCAAGTCTCAGCTGAGCATGAAAATGCACCTTTTTCCTCTTTGAGGTAATTTATTTATAGATTTAAAGAAATAAAAATAGAAAAAGAGGTGAAGAGTGCACACTAAAGAAAAAAAGGTTCATTGCAACAAAGCAAGAGCAGAAGCCAGAGGTGGGAAGGGGGCCCTCTGCCAAGCCAGAAGCTTTTGAGAGAGAGGGGGATCACTCCTCCTGTGTGCACAATGACAGAGGGCAGCAGGACTCTCCCTTCAAAACCCAGGAAATTCATTTTCACAGTATCCAACGTAGAGAGGTTGTGCCTGGACACCACGCCTGGGAAAAGAGCAGAGAGATGGCATTACGCAGGGGGCACAAGCAGAGCCCATGGCCCAGGTTGGAGTGGTTAGAGGAGTGCAGGGTGGCCATCGGTGCCCCACTTCACATGTGACAGAGGGAGCGGCTTTCATCCTGCGCTTATACTTGGTTGTTTGCTCATATGTGGGAGCACAGGGTAAGAGCAGGTTTCCTGGGGAAACTGGTGCTGCAGGAGAGGTGGCAATAACTGACGGGTCCCCCTTCCTCAGCACGAAGTCCTTTTTGACAGAGCCACCAGCCCACGCCGGCAGCAGGGGCTCTCTTCCAGCACTGCACAAAGCTCTGCCCACACAGAGGCAGGAGGAAAGCTTGGGACTTTAAAGAACAAGGGTCATTTTGCACCAGGGAAAGCCCACTTCAGCCTCACTGCCCTCCCAAAGACTGAACCCCAGAGAGGGTGGCATTTGGCACTGTCCCCACAAGCCAGCACCCAGCTGCAAGGAGGGACGGTTACCCGAGAAGCTTGCAGCGGAAGTCGGCCAGCCGCACGTAGGCATCCTGCAGGTCTCTGACAGTCGCGTTACTCCACAGTCTCTCAGCTACGGCCCCAGCTCTTGGCCTTGAGGAACAAGGGACAGAAGCAGTGGGGTCAGGGAGGAGTCAAAACCTTCTCACACAAAGCCCTGAGCTCCCACCTTGCTGATCAACATCCCTCAGCACACAGAAGCGCATGGCTTCCGTGTATCAAAAGATCCGCTCCTAGACACATGTGGATCAGGAGTGGACCAGGGTGACAGGACAGTGACCAGCATTAAGACACATACTGGTTGCAGCATCAAGTTGTACAGGAGCACGTTACAGTCTTACAAATGCTCATTCAAGCCTCAGTGAAGCTGTTACTAGCACGGAGACACTGCCAGGGGACAGGGACAAGCACCATGCGCAGACCAAACCCACAGCATTTGGCACACGCTGCTCAGTGGCAAAGGGGCCCGAGCCCTGCCCCAGGTGACTCCAGCTAACTTCCCCATGGCTTCTCTTACCAGAGCCTGGGGGCCAGGTTGGTGACATCCACGTATTCACCCCACATGCATGCCTCTCCGCCGATCACCCGATCCTTCTGCTCAGGGCTACCTGCCAGAGGACACAGCATTCAGGCGATGAGGTGTTGTAAGACAGCAGGGTGACTTATTGCCCTGCCCAGAGAGATGCCTGTAACAGCAGTGAGCAGCTCAGCTACAGAGGATATAACCTGCCCGTCTGGAAGGCCCCGCTTCAAACCCTGGGCTAGGGGAGAGCAGAGTTGTCTTCTGCTGGCAGCAAGAGAACAGGACATAGCACAAACACCGAGGACACAGTTACTCAAGCACCTTCACACCAGCAGTGAGAACAGATTAGTAGGACAGCCAGCCCTGGTGCTACCTCCAAGTGGCAAGTGAGCTGCCATACGAGAAGGAGACAAAAGGAACACACCTCCAAATTTCAAGGGCTCCACCTGGTAGGCTGCCATCCAGTCCTGCCCATAAGAGATGCGGTTGAGATACCATGGTGCAGAGAGCAGAGCCCGGTAGCCAGCCTTGGTGACATTTGCCATCTCCTCCATGTATGGTTTGGGGTTCTCCTTCCACACATGGATGATGGTGTCTGGCCTCACCTGAAGACCACATGTGAACACCATGCACAGGATCAGTGCAGCAACAAGAGTACCACCTCCCCCCTGCAAGCACCTGCCCTGACCCATCCACTGTTCCCAACAAAGGGAAACTGAGGCAGACTTTGGCTTGACTTTTGAGCCACTTCCCATCTGGTTTGCAGAAGCAACAGAGGAAGGGACAAGTCCATTTGCAGAGTATCCCAGGCAGGGCTAAAACCTGCCTCTTGCAGGTGTACATACAAGGACCTGGAGGGCAGAGACCATTGACCACAGTCAAACCACCAGGAGGGCAGCTCACTGGCAGCACCATTTCAAGATCAAACCCAGTCCCATATCAGCATACACCCTACCAGCCCCAGCACAGCACCCCCAGAGCACACCAGTGTGGCTGGCTGGGATGCTGGCACTGTTTACTCCAGCACAGGCAACTGCATTAGGGAAAGCAGGCAGCTCTCACCTTCACTCCGTTGTCAAACACCTCCTGCCACACAATATAGCCTTTGCCGAGGGAAGAGATGATGTCCAGAAGCCTGGAGTGGAAGTAGTACTGAGTTTTGGGTTATCCTGACTACACTCCCTCTCTTTGCTGGCTGCAGCCAAAACAGCAGTACCAATATTCCCAACACCCACAGCAGGATGTGAAGGTACTTCTGAAGGGGAAGGGAGAAAACACAGCCCTTTATGGGGCTTGCTTCTCCTCAGCCTCGGGCTTTTTTGTGGTCAATCTCCCAATACAACGCAGCTAGGCTACTCCCTTTGGGGTCAGGGGGACATGCCCAAATGGGCATGCTCCTAAAAAGGAGGTCTGGTGTCCCCAGGACAGCAAAAGACATTTGTGTTGGTCACATACTGCAGCTGCAGGTCCAGGGTACAACAGTCCTTACCTCTGGATGTAGAACGACTCTAATTTTTTGTAATCTTCACCAAAGCCCATCTTCCTCATGAAGGCACGAATTTTTGGATTTGATTTCCTGTGTACCACAGAGAAGAGAATAAGAGCACTGCAGCCCGACCTCTGGAATAAGGCCAAGACATGGCCAAGTCCTTCCTCACATTGGTCCAAGGCTAGCCCAGGCATTCCAAGAGCTGTGGCTGGACCGGCACAGCAGCTTCCCACAACCAGCATCACCACAAGCACAGAAACCCTGGGCACTGACACACAGAGCCTGGGGGAGCAGGACACCAAAGACTTGCAGATGATCATGACTAAAAAGCAATGGGCTGAGACTCCAGTACCAGATACTTCTCCCCAGTTCCTATCCAGACGGATCTCAGACTCACCAGCATGTGAAGTCCACCTCATCGCCACCAAGGTGAAGAAAGAAGTCTGGGAACACAGTGCTGACCTCTTTAAACAAACTGGTCACAAACTGGTAGGTGCTGTTAAGGATGGGGTTGATGGGCCCATAGGTCCCAGAAGGATCCTTGTCCAAATAGCAGGGAGTCAGGAGGCCTGGAGCACCTGGGTCGTAACAAACACAGGACAGCAACGAAGGGGCTGAGCATGGCCATATCACCCTGTATAACCCCCTGGACCCTTCTCAGCATGGCCCAGGGCCTGCCAGGGGACAGAAGACACATGGCACACAAGGCATAAACAGCAGCAGAAAAATTATCTCTGGCTTAGCAAGCCTGACCTGCTGGGGAGGGATCAGTGTTCTGCATTCATCCTGTGCTCCCCCCATGCACATCCACTGCTGCCCCAACATGCACTACCAGGTGAGATCATCAGAGCTTGAGCCTTTTAGGCAGGACACCCCTTTTACCCCCCTGAGGACAGTACACACAGACACCAAATCCCAGAAGAACACTACGGTTTCCACCCTTCCCCTTGGTATCTCTCATCATGGGCCTCACTGCTTTTTTTGGCAGATTCCTACAGGAAACCACACAGAGCTGCGGGGAAGGGTAATGCTGACACAGTCCCCAGCATGCTCTCCCAGCTCCATGCACCTGCTGCAGATGGGGAAGCAGGGGCAGTCACAGTTTTGGCTCTAGCCACACACACAGGGTACACTCCAGTGCAGGCCATGGCATCTGGAGGCAGGGGAAGGAGAGAGAAAGACAAGGCAATGTTTCCCTGGAACTTCTTGCACTTCCAGACATGGAAGAGGAAGTACTTGCAGTCCTTGGAGCAGAGAGCAGCGTAACTTGGGCACAGCTGTGCAGAGCGAGGAAGCTTGGTCAGCTCTGCCCCCAGTTAAACCCAAGATCCTTGCAATACCCATGATGTTGGTTTTGGCAAAGCAGATGTTCCCCCAAAACAAATCACCCAGCTTGGACCCAAGAAGAGATGGAAATGTTTTCCCTTTGGATTTTGTTCCAGAAGTTGGATGACTGGGTCCTGCTTCCTCCAGACGATGGTTTGCTCCTCTGCAAAGCCAGCCCATGGGGCACAGCTGCTCACACCTGGTTTTTGGAATCCAGGTTACAGATCCCCTTCCTCCCCCCAGTACAGCTACAACTCTCCCGGCAGCAGCAGCAGCAGGCAGGGTCTGCTCCTCACCTGGACCCCAGGAGAGGGTGTGCCCAGGAGTGTCAAACTCTGCAATGACTCTGATGCCACGCATCCGGGCGTACTCGATCACTGTCTGCACATCACTGGCTGTGTACACGTGGGTCATGGCATTGAAGGCTCCCTGGGGAAACACAAGAAATCTCAGTGCCTCGCTCAGGTGTTGAAGGAGGGATCTGCTTGCCCTGGGCTGGGTGCTACATGGTGATCAGGGTGGGTTACCTGCTTGCTGAGCTCTGGGAAGGTCATACTCTCATAGGGGAATGACGGGTCGTCCACAATGTGCCAGTGAAACACGTTGAACTTGTTGTATGCCATGACATCCTGGGAAGGAACAGGAACAAAGATGAACATGCCCGTCCCTTCTGAAAGGTCACCCAGCTTGCCACAGAAAGGAGAGAAGGTCTCTGTTCTCTAAAAGGACTAGGCAGAGTCCCTAAATGCTCCCCAGGATTCAAGAGACACCTCTCTTCAAACTTTCCAGCACCACAGCAAGCTGCAAAGGGACAACAGTACTTCTGCTCACAATAAAATCCTTCTTCTCCCTATAACTGAGCCAATGGTGGAGACCTGGAAGTCTAATTCTGCCTAGGATGAACACAGAAACACCAGCAACCTTTGTCTAATGTGGCTGGGAAAAAGTCAGTGGTTTTCCTTGCCTCAGAAACAAGCCAGCCTCGGGAAGTAATCTGGATTGCAGGAATCCAAGCTACCTCAGGGTTTTCTTCCTTATCCTATTTACAAAGGGAGCTGAGAAATCACCTAAACAAGGCAGATGCAACTTACACTGAGTGCAAACACAGCCATGTGCACTGGGAAGGACCTACAGCACAGAAGCATTTTTCCATGATGCACATCTGTAAATTAAGAATTGAGGTTATGCTGTCATCCCACCCCAGCCTGCTGCTTCATCTAGGGACAAGCATTCTGTTTTTATTCAAAAAGCCTAGATTTAACAAGCTCTTCCTCAATGAAATGTAGATGCAGTGGCCTATGCATCAGACAGCTCCTAGGATCTGTGGAAAGGAGCAACACAAAAAACCCAAAAAGCCCTCCAGGCTACTCAAGGAGCCCTCAGCTGTCTCAGAGGAAGGGACATCCAACTACACCACTTAGTCTCCCAGCACAGGCCCCCTACCAGAGTTTCCAGGATGGCTCTCAGGGGTAGGTAGTGACGAGAGGTGTCCAGCAACAGTCCCCGGTGACGGAAGCGGGGAAAGTCCACGATTTCTGTTTTGTTGATGTAGTACTGCATGTAGAGAACAGGAGGAGGAAGTAAGGAGGGCTTCGGACAACACAGCCATTAGCAGGAGACAAACGGCCTCACCTTTGTCTGCAGGGCTGGCGGAACAAGGAGGGGTACCCCCACTGCCCAGAGCACAAGCTAGCTAGAAACTGCTGCAATGCTTTACCTGCTCAGAAGGCAGGGATCTGGCTGGATTCGTGAATTTCTACTTGGCCCTTGGCAAGGCTGTGCTGCGCTGCAGGTACCCCCCTCATCCTGAGCATCCCTGGCAATCCTCAGCCTGTCCCCATGGAGACAGGAGCATTATGGAGAGCTGACTGCCCCCAGGAGATGAGGCCAGGACTCACCGTGCCATTCTCATCTCTCCCAACAAGCTGGCTGAACGTTTCCAGGCCTGCAAGAAAACCACACACAGTCACTTTCTCAGCACAGATTCCCTCAAAGGAACAGAGCTCAATTAACAAATAAGTCTATAGAAAGAGGCGCAGAGAGACATCCCTATAGGCTTGAGGCAGGGAGAGCAGGAATGCCCCACAGAAAGCCCACCTCACCTCTGAGAGCTCCCCAGACAGCATCCGCAGAAAGCAGCAAGGACCCTTCTGAGACAGACAGCTTATCTGAAACACAGCATCAGAGGGGCCAGCACTGGCATTAAGTTCCACACTCCATCACACTCTGCTATGGGCCATGATAGCCCCAGCTATGGGGTTGCAGCAGCACCAGGCTGAGGCTTTGATATAGGACTGCACCCTGGGATCCCAGAGAACCAACTTTTGGGTTTCTTTCTGTTTTAAACCTCTTCCACTGCTTTATCAGCATTCTCAGGTAAGTCACTCCCTTCCTACCCCAGCTTCTCAGTAATAGCAAGAATTTCTGCTTTCCTAAAATTGGGGGTATGTGATGCACAATGCTATTTCCAAGTGACAGGCACAGAAACAGCTGCACTCCCACTCCAGTCACTGCCCCCTGCTCCCAACCTCAATACTCACAGCTCTCCTTGGAGTCCAGGCTGGGAAACCCATTGCAGCCCGGTGTGGCAACAAAGACAAGAAGCTGAGTACACGGTATCCCCCAGGGCAGCTCCTTCTCTGCAAAGGACACAGACCACGGACATCAACGCCATCCTGGCTCTTTCCCCTGATTCCAGTCCACTGCCATCCTCCCAACCCAGCTGGCAATGGAGGTGCAGGGGTATGCGGACTCTTTAAAAACACGTGGCAGAAATGGGCACCCCCTCCCTCACCCCTGAGCTGGCACAGGGGTGTTCAGCAGGGGCTTCTTTAAACACAGGCAACCAGAAGCACATGAGCTGATCCCAACCTTCAGCACAGAGGTCTACCAGGGAAGGCTTCGCAGTGAAAGCTTAAAGGAGCATACAAAAGAGGAGAGACATCAGAGTATGGTCCAGCAGCAGCCCCCAAGGCTTCCTGGACACCAGCCCCTGCTCTAAGCAACAGACAGGACTACTCAAATATTCTCTGGGGTAGGGTGAAAAGCTTCATGTTTCCAAACTCTCCCAGCACCGGGGAAAAAGCATGAACCCAAGAGCTCTGCTACTCTACCCATACTTCTTAGAAAGAGCAAAGAAACCCTGTAAAAAAAGGTGGAGAATAAATCCAAGCATACTACAGAGCTAGGCTGAGTTGAGGCCACCAAAAGGTCTTCCCAGCACTGAAAGGCTCCTGACCAACTTTACCTTCTGCAGAGCAGGTCCCCAGCACAATGGCTGGAAAAATAAAGCCAGTCATGTGCAGACCCCAAGCAGGAGCTCTGGCCAGGCCTCCCTATATGAAGGAGCACTTCCAAGGATGCAGAGGCCTGAGCTCTCATTGGAGTCATTCAACTCCAAAGAGAGGTGTCGAGCCTTTGCTGAGATGCATGGGTTTATTCACATCAGTCTCTGGCCAGGAGGAGCATGGGTTAGTGGGGTGGGGCCCTGCTAATCACAGCCAAGGTCCATGCCTACACCCCCACCAGTATTCCCAAGAACAGCCAATGCTTAATCTGGGCACCAGAAGATAAAAAGTTTGACTTTAAGTGAGCCCGGTCAGAAGCCGGGCACCAAGCAGACCATGGCACTGCTAGTGTTTGAGTGAAGTGCAGAGAGCCCACACTCCAAAGCTCAAAGGAGCCAGAGCCCCCAGATTTCTCCATGAAGGAATGGCGAAACCTCTGTGGAGAGAAGAGAAACGGCTTGAAGATAGCCCTCTGTTTTGAGCTTTCCTCTCCGTTACAGACGAGCTGGTAGCCAAGGCAACCTCGCAGATGTGTGAGCTGGCACGCCAGCACAGCAAGACCTGCTCCCTCTGCTTGGCAAGACAGCAGCTCACCAGGGCAGCCACTCTCAAGCCTGAAGACACGGAAAATATTCTGTTGAGAAGCCTTGACAGAACTGGTCCCACTACCATGCACCGCATTTAAACCCACACAGGGAAACATTGCCAAACCCAAACATGTCCTCTTTGGCCAAGGAGCAGGCAGGCACCACCACTATCACACCTAGAAGGCAATGCAGATGGGCCCAGCAGGGATCAGTGACCCATCAACCACAAAGGCTGAAGCTCATGGTTCCAGAGAGCACTGTGAAGGCACGTGTCAAGTTAATTACGGTCATGGACCCGAAGGTAAGGATGTTAACACAATCATAGCAGCAGCTTAGCAGCAGTAGGACATCAGGGATGGAATATCATGGCTTGAGTTCCACACAGGGTCCCAGACTCGTTTCACAGCTGCCCAGCTTAAGGACAAGAGACAAGGGGAAAGCAGCAAGGGAAATCCCTATTAGAGATAAGGAAAAAAGTCCTTCACCTTAAGGGTGGTCAAACACTTCAGCAAGGGCTCAGTTCTCTATCCCTGGCAATATCACAATTTCAGCTGGACACAGCCCTGAGAAGCTTGACCCAACTGCAAAGTTGGCTCCAGCTCCAGGTTTGACCCCATTTTGATCAGGGGCTTGACCAAAGACCCCCATGTATCCCTCCCAACTTAAGTCTGCTTTCACACTTGAAGTCCAGGATGAATGCAGTTTGGACATAATCTTGTTTACTTGTTAAAGTGACAGAGCAGCTTTCTGAAACAGAAAATGGTTTCTGCTATTTATTTTCTCTATTAATAGAAACTATTTCCTTCCATCCAGGGTTTCCATTGCCTGTTCTTACTAATCACCCATGTGAAAATAAAAAAAGGCAGGCAAAGAGGGGAAAAAAAAAGCCTTAATCATGCAGTTTGAGCGTCATAAAGCAGGTGTATGGAAAGCAAGGAGTATGAGTTCAAACTTGTGATCATACAAAGTTGTTCCAAGTGATTTGATGGTCAAAATTTCCCATCTGAGAACATGAAAATGTGAATAATTATACCAGCTGTTTCAACTTCAGTTCCTAGCAGCAAGAGAAACAAGAGGAGTCTTCTCATCTCCCAAATCAAGATTTATTTATATTGCTACTTGTAAGAGTTGGAGAAATAAAACAAGCCAAACTGTTCTCAGTATTTCAAACTTGCCTTTCTCAAAGCACAATGTGCTCAAGATGAAACAGAGTGGCTTCCAACGCCACCACCCTTCCCTGCTTTGATCAGCGGCGACTGAGTTCACACTGACATTTAAAACACTCAGAAGCAGAGTTACTAGCTCTTTTTGATGAATGAAGCATTTCACATTCCCCAGATATAGTGCTTCAGGCTGCTGCAGACCCACGCAGGCACTGAGCATTCATGCGTGCTGGCTCCCCAGCCTGTGCCTGCCCCTGCGAACGCAGCCAGGGAATCTCCTGCATTTCATCCCAAACATGCAAAGGGTGCCATCATGAAGAAGTCTGAGCACAAGAAACATTTACAACCTGGCCCAAATCATGCCCAGGCTCTCAAGGCTTTTGCCTTTCCTCTTCTTACCCAACAATTTCAGGATGAATCCAAGAGCTACCGCCTCTCTGCCAGAAAAGCCATGCTCCCCTGGATGCTTAGCAGCTCAGCTTTGGCAGAGACGCCATGGCACAAATGTGTACTCGGAAGAAACATGTATGAAGCAACAAGAGTCTCAAGGTAAAGCTTCACACTGGACACCAAGACCTGCTAGAAAAGGGAAGAGCCAAGACTTGTGGAAAACGGTGAAGCCGGAGCGATTGCAACGCCGGCCGCAGCTCTCCCTGCAGTGGCAAGACAAGTAGTAAAAGGAAGCACTGGGGAGCTGAAATGCGGTCTGGAAGAGATAAAAAATGAGACAGAAAGCGCAAACTCTTGACAGCAAGAGCCCAGCTCCTTGAAACAAAGGCAAGACAAGTAGTGCGCTCACTGTGCGAGCCAGGGCTGGATTTTACTTTCCCCCGCGTGTGCCAGGGCACGGCCCCAGGGCCACCGCGCCGCCCCGGCTGGCGGCCCCGCCGCGCCCCAGGCCGCAGCGCCCCCCGCGAAGGCTGCTGGCCCCGCAGGCCGCGCTCGGCCCCACAACAAACGAGGCCGGCTCTGGGGCTGGGCTTTCACAGTGAGGCCGCGGCCCAGCGGCTCCACCGCCCCGGCAGCGCCCCCGCGCGGGGAGACCGCGGAGCCCCCCGCCCCGCCAGCCCCCGCCCCGCCTCACCGGTCGGGCGGGCGGCGGCGAAGAGCAGCGCCCAGTACCGCTGGAAGGCCGCCTCCAGCACGGCGCAGCCCGGCCCCACGGCGGAGCCGGCGGCGTAGGCGAAGCGGAAGCGGCGGGGAGGCAGCAGGCAGCGGCCGCCACCCGCCGGGGTCCGCTCGGCCTGGGGTTGCGGCCACACGGCGGCCACCGGCTCCAGCAGCAGCAGGAGCAGCGGCAGCGCCCGCCCCGCCGCCATGTCGCGCCCCGCAGCTGGAGGGAGGGGGCGGCGCCGCCCGCCGCGGGAGGGACGCCCGCGAAATGGCAGCTCGGCCCCGCGGGGCCGGGCCGGGCCAGGGCCGGGCTAGGGCCGGGCTGCCGGGACCGCCTCCCCCGGGGCTGTCCGCCTCCCCCGGGGCTGTCCGCCTCCCCCGGGGCTGTCCGCCTCCCCCGGGGCTGCCCGCCGGCCGCTCCGGTCGAGCCACAAACGCCCTTGCACCCCCCCATGCGGCGGCGTCCCCCAGCCCCCCGCCCGCACCCCCAAGCCGCTGGGTGTGCCTTTACTTAGGCAAGTGCCTCTTCGTTTTTACATAAATCCACTAAACCCTCGGATTGCCCGTGGGGGGGTCATATCTTCCTCAGCCATCAAAATTTAAGAGTCCCTCCGCCACGCCACCAGCCCCCCGAGGATGCCCTGGGGAGTCCCAGCAGCCTGGCGTGGCCTTTGAGGAGCAGATTAACAGTTTAAAACGCCGTTTTACCTGCGCCCCTCTCCAGCCATGTGACTGAATGTCCACACGCTTTGGGTCCACCTTGGGTTTCGGCATCTTTTGTCAATAGCATGCATTTTTATGAATAATGCTGTATGTAGATCAGCTGTTGCACAGGTTTCCAGGGATATTATATGGGTGGCAGGTCCAATATTGGTTGGGTTGTACAAAAAAGACCTTTATCCCTCGGTGGAGCCTCACAGTGTTGCAGAGATGCTTTCCACGTAGGGTTTGGCTTTTACAAGGAAACCCTCAACTTCAGATAAACTCTTTATTTTGCCTCTTTCTTCCCAGCTCTGCATTCCTCAGCAATCTCAAAGTCAAATAAGGACCCTTAAGCCCAGGTTTTAAGCATCTAATTGCCAGCACAATGCTACCAGCTCCTGCACAAGAACTAACGCCAGTAAATTATTAAAAAAAGTTGTCCCAGCCCTCCTGAGCAAGCAGTGAAGCTGCCAGAAACCTCCAAGCTATCAGGAGCTCTGGGAGACAAGCCACAGGCACAGGGAATGAGCAGGAAATTAAACAAATGCTCTGGGAGAAAGCATGATGAGGGAGATGCCCCATCACACTAGCACAAGATGAAAAACCACTTTGCGTGAGCAGGACACAAACGTGAATAGGTCTGGTGTGGAATTTAAGGGATTGTCCCTCATGTGAGCAGCACAGAGAGAACCAGGGTCAACAGGATAAAAGCATTTGCAGAAAAGCCCTCAAGGAACTTGCTGTCAAAGGTTACAAAAGCACCAGTGCAAAGCTGGGGAACTGATGGTGAAAAGACAAGACCTAGGAGGACACGAGGGCATTTCAGTGGGACTGGAGAGGGGTGGAGGGAGGTGCTCACCAGGGCTGAAGGAATCTGTGAGGTACCAGTGAAGATTTTGCGATGTCATGGAGGTGGAGAAATTGTGGGGATGCTAGGCAGAAGGAGAGTATCACAGTTAGGCTTGGGTCTAAATGGGATTGTAGGAATTTCATGAGATTGGTGAAAATTCATGGGGGAACTCAAGTGGGGAAAGGCAGGGAAAGGATTAAGAGTTACCTATAGATAAGGGAGCTGGGCTCCATCAGGAACAGGGTCAAAGAGAGCCAGATGGTGTTGCTATGAGCTTAACACCTACCCAGCACTGCATTCTTCTTCCATAACCCTGTAGGACAGCAAAAGCCACCGATCTGCCTAAGGGAAAATGAGCCAGAAACCAAGGATGGGCCCAACATGGGTCAGGCAACAGCCTTACTGCCTGGGTACAGCCCTACAGCCAAGTGAGCAGAGCCTGGTGACAGCAGTAATACAGCCCATCAACAGCCCAGGTACCACCCAGCAAAAGCAAAGCATCAAGATAACTCCAAGATCAGTCTGGGGAAGTCTAGGAACAGACACCCCTATAGGAGAGCCCAGGAAAAAAAAAAAAAAAAGTTGCCTAAACCTCAGCTTAAATGAAGCTCCTGGAGCAATGGGTGGAATTCCTAAGTGAGGCTGATTGGGGCAATTATAGCCTGTTAGTGCCCTCAGGCTCCTGACAATCCTCACCCATCTGTTGTTTTTCCTATGCAAAAGTAGCAGGACCCCAAATCAGTACAATGACACCTACTAGGCTGCTTCCTCATGATTCTTCCAATTCCAGTACCATTGCTCCAGGATGTTGGTCTGTCTCTGTCCACATCACACAGCATGAAGAGATACAGAGGAGAACACCTATATTCCAGCCTGCATCAGACCTCTGGGAAAATGGCCTCTGTTGTTCTTTGTGTTCAAGTTTTCTTTCATTTGTTTCAAGGCTGCTGCCAGTCTACACAAAGCCTCTGCAATCTTGAGTGGGGTTTGTTGCCTTTCTCTGTACAAACCTCTGAAGCACTGGCTGTTGCCACCACTTTTCTGACAGCACTGATTGATTCCAGTATCTTTGGACTTTTCCTCAAGTAGTTTTTCTATATTAAAATTGTAGGGGAAGGAGAAAAAAAAAAAGTTTGTTGCTGTGTTGCATCAGGCGATGTCAGCTGTGCTTCTCAGTGTGTGAGACCAAAATGTGAAAGTGCCCTGGCCTGAAGCAAATCCTTATTTCAGTCTGGGGAGGGTGGTGTGTTTGCTGTGCTTATGTAAAGCATTGTGATCATAGCTTTCAGTCGAAATATTCAAGCCTTTCTATGGATTCTGTTGTTGCTATTTTAGGGGACCTGATGTCTCCGGCGGATGACTCAGAGAAGTTCATCTGTAGCTGGCCAGCATTAATCTAGACTAACAGTCTGATTCAGGAATGCATCTTTATGTAAGAAAATTGCTTAAGCATGTGTTTAACTCCGGAGCTTGGCTAAAAGAAACTGGTTTACATGCTGTCCTGCAGCAGGCATGGAGCAGCAATAGCCAGAAGTTGCTTTTTCAGTAGGTCTTCAATAGACCAGCTTGCAATCTCAGAGCACATCTCCAGGGTAATATATCCACCTGGGAGGGTTGGCCTCTTTAGGCTAGCTTAGTAAGGAACAAGCAGGAGTAAATACGGAGTCACAAGGTTCAGAGCTTACCTGTCCTCCCCCGCTGCACTGCTGCTTGCCCTAATGTGTCACCAGCACCACAGCAGGGATGTATCAGCTCGGAGGTACTTTAATTTCAGTGCATGGGGCTAAGCAAAGGGCTGAGAACGTCATGCTGCTGCAGCCAGGTAAGACCTGTTGTGAAGGTGCCTGCAAACTCCTTTTCTCATCTCTTTGACTGCAAAAGCTGGAAGCTGAGTTGCTGGGGGACTCTGCAGAAAACTGTGCTGCACCAGGACTCTGCTGGATTACCTGCTTACTACCAATAAGGAATTTGGTAGAAAATCCAAATTTCTTTTTCTGATATAAATTGTTACAAAATCAGGCTGGTGTCACACTTGGGTCTTTCTGGTTTGTTCACCTTCAGGGCACGAAGGTGGCTTTTGGCCTGTCAGTGCGGTTCCTTCTTCCACAGTATTTTTTTAAGGTATAAACCCATTTATTATGCTGCCTAATTCCATGTAACTTTGACTGCTTCTGCATTTAATCAGGAGGGTGTTTCACATACAGATTCCTCCGCTGGTGAGAAGCATATGAGCTGGTGAAAGGAGAATGGGGGAAGCCATTCATGAAAACCTTCACAGAGCTTGAGTTTTCTGTTTGCTTGGCTCTTTGAGCCAAACACTGTCTAAATACACTTGCTCTTGAAGGAAGCCAGGTCCCAGGCCAAGGGACCTGCTGGTGGTGTGACTGGAAGAGGGCTTTGGAAAACACAGGTTGTCTTCTGGAAATGCCTGCAACTGCCTGTAGACCTCCGACTTGATTTTTGACATCTCAGAGGCTTTCTGGGCAAACTTACTCTCTCCGTTTGCTTGTTTACCTCCCCTTTTGTAATTGGTAAAATAATTGCAGTATTTGGACTGCAACCACGAGGGTTGCAGCCATGCAGTGTTGAAGTGACCCTACTTGGTAGTGGTGGTCCAGGGGAGTAAGTGTTGGCATGTGCTGGGTCTTTGCAGGTGTGGACCCTTCTGTTGCACATCTCTGTATTTCGGGGATGATGCTGTTCTGTGTGGCGTCAGGCAGGTGCACGCAGGGAGCAAGCCATCTACATGAGTTGATGCTGCTGTATCTGCTGTTCCAGCTCATAGCTGCTCTGTGTGGATGGAGCATATGCACCATTGGAGGTCGGGTGGCAAGGACATATTTCCGCCTTTAGAGTGATACTGCTTTTCTCAGAGTAACTCCCCTGAAGTTTGCTGTGGACGTGGGCACTCCAAGCAGCAGCGGCAGGCCACCAACCTTGCTGTGCTGTGTCCTGAGTTGGGGTTTTCTACCAAAACCAAACTGAATGTTGCAGGAGGACAGGTGAGTTTCTCAGCCTCTCCCCCCTCTGCCAGAGAATACCTGTCCCTGAGGGGGTGATGGCAGAGAGGCAGCATCCCTCTGAGCCTAAATGTTGTGGACTGTGAGCTGGAGGCCGAGGTACTCGCACCCATTTCATCAAGCAGAAGGGTGCTTGCATTTAAACACCCAGCAGGAGCCAGGAGGGATGATTGGTGGAGCTTTGGCACGTGCACAAAGAAGATCCTAAAAAAGAGATGACCCTAAATTCACACCCAGGGTATTTTCACCAGCCAGATCCTTCTCTAACAGCTCAGCCCATGACGAACATCCATGCTTTTGGGGGCTGAAGCAGGCTGCTTTCAGAGCCACAAGCATGTATCCTGGTGCTTTTCAAAGCACAGGATGACTCGTTTTCATATCTCTACATTTCCACCTTGACCACTGTTTATCACGCTAGATGCTGCCATCAAACAGTTTAGCAGATGCACGTGGAAAATGAATTTCTCAGCACAGATGGAGCTGAACAGAAGGGACCTCTTCAGATGGGAGAGCGCATGTAAAGAGAGTGAGGCCTGGGAGATTTGGAGCTAGCAGGCATGAACGGGTCTCAGCGAGGAGAAATATTTCAACAATTATGAACTTGGAGGCGGAGTTTAAGGCAAAAAGCTTGAGGTGAGATGTGTTAATCAGTCTGAAGGATTTGAATTCCTAACTTGAGCTCAGCCTGGTGGTATTTGCACTATTGGTATTATTTGCAGAGCCTTTTTTTCCTCTGGATTATCTCCAGTTTGCACAGCTTTGGGGTGGCTGAACAAACAGTGGTGATCCGAGGGGCATCTCAGCCCACGGTCGTGGTTGAGGTTGTTAATGGGTGTGCAGCCACCCACAATCAAGCCCAAGGCATCGAGAAATCTGGATTTCCTTTCCTCCAACGTGGGAACTCTGTGTGTCTCCAGTGATGGAGGAGAAAGGCTTTTTCCGAAGTTCCTGCCTGGCTCAAGGAACAGTGGGAGCAAGAGAGAGGCTGGGTGAGATGGGAGGTTCACCCTGAATCTGTGGGTGAACCTCCCAGGGCAGGAGACTGGGGCGGTTGTGATGTGGGACACCAGCACTTGCACAGAATTTTGGTGTTGCAAAATGGGGTTTGTCACAGAGAGATGCTGTGAGTTCTTGCGGAGGCTGAGTATTTGTGGCTGCTGTCCCTGGCTGCTCTCAGTCACGGCTGTGGAGCTGAGCTGGAATCAGACAGAGCCTGTGGAGGTGCAGTGACAAACTCCTTGTGCACAGAGGCCCTGCTCCCGTAAATCCTGTAAGCATGTGCTTAATTTCATGGAGCAAGGTGATTGCAGTGTAATATTTTATTCTTGTCAGCTTCAGCATTAACAGTTACTAGAACCACTTGGGTAATTAAGCTCTTGCAAGAATAAAATGAAAAAGGCACCAGGTGCCTACAGAGATCTAAATAATTTTTCAGAGTGGGTAGAAGAACAGTCCTCAGCTTTCCTCAGTAGCTGGAAAATCCCCAGAGGCAGCACAGATCCCCTTGAGATGAACCAAAGGCAGCAGCCCTGCTTTTCTCAGGTACCTTTTGCCAACCATCTACCAGGAGCCGGTCAGTGCCCAAGACTCCGTATGTGGCCATTGGATCAGAAACTTTGTAATGAAAGGAAGACTTTTGCAAACGGCAGAGCTAAAATTTCATACCAAAGAGTATTTTTGAGAAATATGTGTGTTTTAAGTGAGGAGTAACTGGCAGCAAAGTGCAGATCCCAGGCTCACTGCAAGAAAAGATAAGGCCGGGACTGCAGGAGGGGAACTGTTTTCCCACGCCTGTGGGATGGCATAGGGAAGATCCCATCACTGTTTGCAAGTGTTTATTACTGGGATTATAAAGAAAAAGGGCAACAGGCGGGTGCCCAAGGAGGTTTAAACATGTTTGGCAATGGCCGCGCTCTGTGCTGCTGAAGCAGGGCTCTTCCCAGGGGCTCTGACGGGCGGTGCGAGGCGCTGCCTTGCGGTTGGGTCCCCGCGGCTCGTCCGGCGGGGCTCCGCGCCCAGGCTCCGGGCCGGGAGCTCTGCAGCCCCGGCAGAGGCCAGGAGGGGGCGGCGGGGTGCCGGGGGCGGCCGGTCCCTGCCCGTGGCACGGCACCGCCCCGGCCAGCTCGGGGCCGGCGGGGAAAGGGGCTCGCCAAGCACCCTGCTGACCCGTCCCGGGGGAGCTCGCCTCGGCACAGGGCTGGACCCGCTTTTGTGTCCAAGGACAGGCTGTGGGAAGCTGCAAAGCTCCGATAAGGCAAAGCCCCGCTGTGGTCAATGCCTTTCTTGGCTCCTTGGGGTGCCAATGAGCTGCCCCGCGTCTGCTCACGCCTGCTCATGTGTTGGCGAGGGGCTGGGCACATCACCATCAGGGCAGGACAGCGGCCCGGGGGGTGACAGAGTTCCCCTTGGGGATGAAGTGTAGGATGAGGGCCTGGGGTGACCAACTGAGCTTCCCCGAGGCTTGACGTGTGTGTGCGGCAGGGCCAGCCTAGCAAAGGTCCAGCTGATAAGACCGGAGCTGAACAAAGCTGAGGCTATTTATATTTATGTAGGGCAGGATAAGTAATGCCCAGGTCTTTGCTATTCCAAATAAGTAGGGTAATTAGGGAACTGGCTTTATTTACTAGGTAGCTTGGCACGAGGCAACTTGTGTGCCTGGTCCACACCCCTCTGCGCTGCTCCTGACCCAGGCAGAGCACAGCCTGGGGACCACAGGCTTTCCTGGGCTGAGTGGTGGGGACAGTTCGACCCAAGAACAGTTTGGGGAGGCCAGTGCACAGTCACAACTGTAGCGAGCTGGCTGGAAGTGGCTGTTGTGCTATGAAACACCCTGAGCTGATTTTTGGAGCTGCTTGTGTGCCTGAAGATGCAGACTGGTACCCAGTGAAGTTTCTAGTCATCTACTGAGGACATTAGACAATCTGCCTGGATCCCCACGTGCACCTTTCTGTGTCACCCTGAGCTTAAACCCCTGTAGATTTGGCCATCATTACTCTTGCTGTGCCCCAGAAGAAAATAAACATCCTTTTGGAGGTGGCTTCTAATTTTCTGCCTGTTTCTCAAGGTATTTGTATTGAAACAGGAGCAGGAAGCAGGATCCTGCTGTGCCAGGTGCTGCACAAACACAGAACACCACAATGACTCCTGCCACAAAGAGCTGACTAAACTTGTCACACCCACACGGCATACTGCTAGGCTGAGTGTCCCCTGCCCTCCAAGCATGTGGCCATATTCATCTGGACAGAGTAGATGGCACCACTTCACCGCGGGGAAGAAATGATTCCCCAGGGCATGGGGAAGTGGAGGATTAGTGCCCCTGGAGGAGGTGGCCCCGGAGCCCTCCTGGGGCACCCCCAGTGAATGGCAGCAGAGGGGTTGGTAGCAGCTGGCTGTTCTCTCAGCCAGGCTGCAGCCTTGTTTCCAAGTCAACCAGAGTCTCTCGCACTCCCCAAATGGCTGCAAACAATAAGCCTGGGTCGCCTTCCCTGTACCAGGCTGAGCACGGCTGATGCTGGAAGCAGAGCTGCTCTGGCTGTGCCGCTGCAATGGCAGGGAAGGCTGAGGCAAAGAGTGCTCAACCCCTACAGCACCCTGATGTCCGCCCTGCCCTTTGCTGGTGGCTCGGTGTCCAAGCAAGATGCCCCAGCACTGGCCCTATGTCCCTGAGCTGTCCAGGGCGCTCGCTGATGCCAGGCTCAGCCCCAGTTGTCTGTAGGAGGGAAAAAGGTCTGTCCCCGGTTCAGTAATGAAGACCCTTGTGCAAAATGCCAAATTAATGGAGAAGAAAGGGACTGAAACCTGGCACCACTGTGAAAAACTGGGTATTATTATCACTGCTGAGCAGAAGGCCAGGCTGGAGTTCAGAGATGCACCCAGTGCAGTCAGGGTCCCTTCTAGGGATGGCAGGCACACGTTTATCCCATGGTTTCACATGAACTCCAGCCTGGAGGGTCTCAGTGCAATTCTATTCTCATTTTGAGGCAGAACAACCTATTTTCCCTCACATTTCCCTCAAAAGCTGCTCCCCGCAGGTATGACACCACTCTATGCAATGGTGGCACTGAGGGCCTACCCTCCGTGCTCGGCTGACAGGGCGCCTCAGGAGGGCTCCGCGCCCTCACCTCCACCACCGGCCCGCGCCACCTCGCGGTGCCCAGACGCGGGTCGGTATCGGGGGAAGCCGGTAAACCGCCGCCCCGCTCCCCGCGCCGCACTCAGGATGGCGCCGTACCCAAGATGGCCCCGCGCCGCACTCAAGATGGCGCCGACGGGGAGGGCGGGGCGAGGCGAGGTGCGCGCAGGGGGTGTGTGGCGCGCACTCAAGATGGCCGCCGGCGTGCCGAAGGGGAGATGGCGGTGCTGCGCAGGCGCGGCGCGAGTGCGTCACGCGGCGCGGCGTGACGTGCCGTGCGTTGCGCGGCGCGCGGTGACGGAGCGGGTCGGCCGCGTCCCTTTGTTGGCGGCGGCTGAGGCGCGGCGGGGCCGGGGCCAGCGCCGGAGGCAGGGGGGCGGCGGCGGGCTCCACCAGGCCGGCGGGGTGGGGGGGGCGCGCGGGAGCCGCCGCCGTTTCTTCTGCGCCTCACCATGGACTCGGACGAGGGTTACAACTACGAGTTCGACGAGGACGAGGAGTGCAGTGAGGACAGCGGCGCGGAGGAGGACGAGGAGGATGATGATGAGGACGAGCCCGACGATAACCTGGACCTGGGCGAGGTGGAGCTGGTGGAGCCCGGGCTGCGCGTCGGCGGAGAGCGCGACGGGTTGTTAGGCAGTGAGACGGGAGGGCTGGGCCCTGGCGGCGGCGGCGGCGGCGGCGGCCTGGGCGGCGGGCCGGGCCCCGGCGGCGGCCCTGAGCAGGAGGAGGATTATCGCTACGAGGTGCTGACCGCCGAGCAGATCCTGCAGCACATGGTGGAGTGCATCCGCGAGGTCAACGAGGTCATCCAGGTGCGACCCCCGGGAGAGGGACCGGGAGCGGGGCCGGGGGGGAGACTACCGGGAGCGGGGGGAGGCGGGCCGGCCCGCACCGCACCGCCAACGGGCCTCGCCGGAGGCGCGCCGGGCCCGGCCCCCTCGCGGCCCTCATCCCTCGCAGTCTGCGCGGGAGCTCCTCGGCCCCCCTCCCCTGGAGAGGGGAGCTCCTCGGTACCCCCTGGGGGAGGGCTCCTCGGCACCCCCTTCCCCCGGGGGGGCCCGCCGGGGCAGGCCAGGAGCTTGCTTCCTGCCGTGGAAGCGTCGGGAAGGAGGCCCTTGGCTTTAAAAGGGCTCCTCTTTCTTTGTGTGGCTTCCAGTCGGTGGGCTGTGATCTGTGTTTTTGCCTTTCTCTGTCTTCATGCTGGTTGGGGGGCGGTTTAGCCCCAACGGTTCCTCCGATAAGCCGGTGAGTCGATGGCAAGCTCTGGAATTTGAGGAGAGGCAGCCAGGCACAGCTCTGGTTTTGTTGCCCTCTCTCTTCCCTTCCCCCCTTGCCACATACAAACGCGCTCCAGCTCATGGGGTTGAACTTTGCGTTTATTTCCAGCGTAGACCCGGAGTGATACGAGTAACCACTTCAAAATGGTAGCTTTTTTACCCCCAGTTTCTAAGCACGCTGCCTTAAAATTGAAACTGAGTTAAAAAATAACACTTACTGTCTCCCGATGAAAATGTCTAAGTCTTATCTGTTGGCTCTTCAGCTTTTGGAAAAAAATTCAAACCACTGAAGCTATCTGGCATCCCTTTTCCAAATGTTTATGGCAAGGTTTTGCTCCAGCTCACCATAAAGTTTCTGATGCCGTTCACTTTTTCAGCAGGTGACCAGAGTGCGTGGGTTTTCTTTTGTTCCCGTTTACTTGGTTATTCAGGGTTAGAGCTAGTTAAATAGAAAAGGCTTCTCCTTTTCCAGTAGGCAAACAGGAATAGTGTGAGAAAGTGAAATCTATGGATATTAAATATTGAAGGATACAGTGCCTAGAAAGAAGCTGTTTTGCTAGTTGTATGTATTTCCAGTGTTGGTAAATCTGTTTAAATAAGAGATGCTTCAGTGAATGCTTTTGCCCAGCTATTCTGTGCTCTACAGTGGCTATAATAGCAGCTTAAAAATGTTGCTTTATGTGCTGTAAATCCACCGTAGTTTGTATGGGGCTGGATGCAAACAACTGTAAAAGTATTTGCATGCTAAACTAGTAAATGGCATTTGTTAAGTCAAAGTTTGTAACTTTGATAATAGTACTGTACATGTAAAGCTGAAAAAAAGGAGGCAGTTAAGATCTCATGGTTAAGTATGGGTGTTTCTCTGCTACCAGTTATTGATCCTAATATAGGGAGGGAAACAAATGGCAGGTAGATACGTGAACAATTGGTAACTTAGAAGTTTTTATTCTGAGACTAAGACTGCAAAAATCATGACCCATACTGATTGTATTGAACAGATTCTAACATTTGCATAAGCAAAGTGGTGGAAGAGTTTCTGCCAGCAAGAAGTAGTGAGTGTTCCTGTTGCATGCATTTTCCAGACCTGACTGGCATGGTGAGCTCACCTAGATGTTCTTTGTCAACCAGTTTCTTGGACGAGGTCCTAGTTTCTGGTCTGCAGGGTCGTGTCATTCCCCCCTGCCCCCTCCATACTTCCCTTGACCTATATGACTTGTGTGCTTGACCTCTGAGCTGCAGAACTAGTGGAGAGAAGTGAGTATAGGTCAAGAGACCTTCTCCTGTCCCTGTACTCAGGGTGGCAGTGGGAAGCCTGACCCTACGATGGACTTGGCTGTGCTGGGCTCTGCAGAAGCCTTGCAAGTCACCTGCACAGAACCACTGTGGCTGCTGCTTATGCTTTAGTTATTTGAGTTAGGTTTGCAGTAGTTATTCCTGGTTTAACAGAGCAGAGAAAACCAGTTTGTTTAGAATGTCCTGGGTAAAATCAGGACCTAAAATCAGCTTAAGCCCTGGAATGTATCAGAAGAGGATAGAAAATCATTCAGTTGCTCTGAATGGCTTTTAAATGCCAGCTTACTGCCATTGGATTTCTAGTCTGTTCAGAGGCAAGTGAACCGAATTCAGTTGATGCTTCAGTATTTGCCTATCCTAGCTTCTGTTGCTGGTGGTGAAAGCTTCCAGGGCTCTGTTTTTATTTCCTTGCTTTTGGCACCCAAGCAGGATTGCTGTTGCTGCTTCTCTGGTTCAGTCAACCTTTTCTGGAGTCACATTGGCTCAGGATCCTGCTGCAGATCCTTGGTTGCAGTGTTGTGATTCACTTGTTCCAGTAGAGTACTGGATGGCTTTGGTCGCTGTATCTACATCAGGGTCTCTGTATCAACTGATGATGGTTGCAGTTACATTTTGTAGTGCTTGAGAGCTTACTTGTTCAAGTGAGTTGCCCCATACCTGAAAAATTCAGCTGTAGGTCTTTGTGCCCTCTAAGAAGTTAAGGTACTGATTTCTTCTGATCAGGAGTAAGGTATAAATGGGACTTGGTTTTTCAGTTGATCATCTTTGCAGCTGCAGCGAAAGGAAAATGCATCCAGGTAGCCATGAAGTATCTGCAAGGGGGTATCTGAGCCATGGCAAGTATAACTCTGTATTAAATGGCCATTGTCCATATTAAAACACTGCATTTGAATAGTTTATTACCTGATAGTACTACTAGTAGAAGGGACTAAATTAAATTTATTCTCCTGTCCATTTAGCTGCTTCCAAATACAAGTTGTAGAATAAAACCATGAACTTCTCAGGACAGGGATTTGATCTGATGAAGACTTTGCAGAAGTAGTGGTTAACTTGTGGTAAACCTGCTGGGTAAGGAGCTTGTAATTCACACTGTAGTGTGTAATGGGCTCCTGAAGACTGCTGCTCGGTGCAAGTTGTTGCCTTTTTTGTCGCCTGGCCTTCTAAGACCACTGAACTTGCAGTGAACTAGGTGGATTTCAGAATGACTTGAATATGCAGAATATTTTGTTTGTTCTTTCTTGTCTGAGCATATGTGGGATTTCAGGTGTTTAATGATGATTTTTGCATAGTATCTGCATTTATGCTTATAATCTCATTTGAATCTGTCTCGCACAACAAGAATTCCCTTTCCTCTCTGAACGCAAAAAGTTGGGGCGTGCATAAACCCCTTAACCTCATGCTGTCAATTGGCTGAGACTTTAAAATCTCACCTCAAATCAGAGTATCACTTCCATTATCTACCACGATGATTATGTGGAGTAGGGAGTAATTTGACAAGTTATTTTGAATTTTAGTTGTCAAAGTAAACAGGTGGTTTTCCAGCCACTGGCAGAATAAGTTAGTGAACAACTGTAAAAACCTAGATGGAGAGGCTGTGTTGAACAAAAGGCTTTCACCTCTCAAAGGCCTTTTCACACAGTTGAATGTCTTCCCCATATTCTTCCTCTAAACTTTTGTCCACATAATTTCTGCCACTGTTAATGTCTTTTTTTTATATCGGATTGCTATTTCCATCTTTGCTTTAGATTTCCTGAAAATAAACTTGAAAAATGTTTAGAATAGCATGTTTATTTCTGCTCTGAATAGAGCACATGATGATCTGTCTCTCAGTAGTCTTGCTTGGGCCACTGTTCTTGCTTTGTTGTAATCTTGTGTGATTTCAGTATTTCTGAGTTGTATTTGTTTCCCATTTGGTCACCTTTTTCTGGAGCATTCCAGTGACAGCATTGTGATGTCACTGACAATATTCATTCTTTCTGGACTTAGTAATGATGAGGTGTTGAAAATACTGGGATGAAGCTCTGAGGTTGCTGATGTTTAAAACAAAGTGCAGAAAAGGGAGCTGAGCCCCCCCCCCCCCCCCCATCCTATGGCAGGGTGCAGGCTCTTGGAAGTGGCTGGGTGTTGTGCCATGTGAACATGGTGAGCTTCAAACCTCAGCTTTCTCTGGAAGGCAGCGGCAGCACTGGATTCAACAAAAGTTAATTAGCTCAAAAATGCTTTTTACTGTAGGCTTTCATGTAAGGTTCTTCAGAGCAGAACAGGTGATGTGTAACATCAGAGTGTTTGTAACAAATACTGGTTTCTTATTTACATGATGAAGCTGGATGAGTTCCTTGGAAGTAAGGTCAGGTCCTTACTGGATAAAAGCTTTGCCATTAAAATAAGCCGAAACCCCAGGCCATTCTGAAGTTACAAAGCCATGTTTGTTAGATTTGTTGTGGAACAGCTTTTTTTTGGATGCTGGCAGAGTTGAGGCAGTGCAGATACCCCCAGAATGCTGCAGCCCTGTTGTTAAATAGAGCTCTGTTATGGCAAGCGCAAACCCATTGTTACTTGGCAAAAGGGGTCTTATTAAACAGTGGCTTTACTTGCTGGGACAAAACATACTGATTTCCAGCCATAACTTAAGGAATTATCCTGATGCTGGTGTAATTCAGTGTTATGGGCAGTATGTTCCAAATGTATTGTCCAAAATAGGAATGACTTGCCAGTGAGCAACAGGAACTGGTGCTGTCATACAGGGTCGTGCTTAAACCTGTATTTAATGTTATAGATGACATCTTGAAAACTTGGAGTACTTCAAGCTGCTTGACAAGCATTAGGTAGGAGTCTGTGGGTGGAAGCACTTCAGGCTGATGCTTCTTGCATTTGGGTCTGCTTGCTTTTCTAGTGCAAGGTGAATTTGCAAGCTTCTGACTTATTGTGTGGTTAGTTATTTGTTAAAAAAATTCTTGTTGGGGCCGTAAATGTTATGATGCTGGAAAGAAATGCTTTGTGAAACTCGTGTTTCTGTCATGTGGCATTTATAAGGTGTTTCATTATAGTAGGAATGCATTTAATATTTGCAAGGAATGGAGTAAACTTCATTGTGACAAAGCATTCCTGAAATCTGGTGTAAGTGCTGCAAAGCTTTTGGAAATGACATGGTATCTGTTCCCTGGTTCTGAGACATGTAATTCCAAATAGAATAGAATTTTTTTTAGGATTATTTTAAATTTCAGCATTACCAGGTGGAAAAGGCTTATCTGTTAAGTTTCCAGAGTAATTTAAACTTTGTACTTAAATGACCCATTTGCTTAGTGCTTTAGATTTCTGTTTGTTAGGCCAAATGCAAATCTCATGGCTGGCCATGAGTGAAAACATTTGACTCTGGTTTCTTTTGTCTCAATGTAATTTTTCAAAAATCACAACAAGGCAGCCTTCTCTCAGGGGCCAGGTGGATGCAGGTGGAGACTGGCCTGTATTGGGGATGTTTTCAAAGTGAAACTGAGAACACTCGTTTGTTTTTTAGCTACTTTTAAACACTTATTTCTAAAGGCAAGAAACAAATAGTAAATACAGTTAAGCTGTTCCCTGTGGGTTTAATTTTAGTAGGTCAGTCCATACTTGCCATGCAAAATAGAGTTGTTATTTATGCTATAAATTGGAAACTGTTGTGCTACGGAGAAGTCATAATTGAAACTGCAGCATTTACAGTCCTTTATGTGAAACAATGGCTATTTGAGTGTTAAAGCATTATTAAAAATGAAACTATAGCTTATGCTTTTATACTTAGCTCTGAGTCCTTAGTTTTAGCCTTGCGTGAGTTAAAGTTCATAATGGGAAATAACACCCAAACCTTGGATGCTCTTTATGTTCCTGTGGTGTTATATGGAATTGTAGGGCAGTCCTCTGTCTATTCAAAAAATATTTCACATTTTTTGCTTAGTGCAGTTTGCCAAGCAATGTTAAATTTAGGAGCATGGCGCACAGAACTTCAGTTTGACAGTCTCTGCTTTCTGTGATTAAACCGAGACCTGGAAGACTTCAACATCTGTTTGAAGTGATGCCGTTAACTCATAAATTAAAAGTAGTTCCCTGTGCCACTTGAGGAGGTGCTGTACCTGTTGAATTGTGCTCAATTTTCTATTTTGCAGATAATCTCTCTTCCCCTTTACTCCATGAACGAGATAAACAAGAATGTGATTCTGCTGTTTGGTGTCAGATGTAATAGAGCAGTTCAAGGAAGTGCTTGCTGATCTCCAGGCTGTGCTTGTGTTACAGTAGTGAGTCAGGGCTTTCATACAGAAATAATTTATAAGAGCCTTTTCTTTCTGGAGAATGTAGCTGGTCATTGCTTTGCTTAGAAAAGTCCATTTTTATTGGCTGGTAACTGGGAAGAGAATCCAGAATTTTTCACAAGAGCTGTGACTTTCCAGGGGACATAACTGTGAACTCTCCATGTAGTTTGACCTGTAACTTACCTGTTCAGGGTCATGATTCCAGTCTTCTATTACTTTTGTAGTTAGAAGGATCTAAAAATATTGCAAGTGGTATTTTCTCTTGTGACTGGCTGTGCTGTGTTACTGGCAGCCATAAAGAATGTTTGGAGTCTTTTTTGTGTATACAAGCATGTAATGCTGCTGAATTTAATGAAGTCATTCAGTAGCTTCAGGAATTGCAAGAAAATTGCAGCCTTGTTTATTGTAAAACACACGTGGAAGGTTTGTAGCTACTCAGTAATGTCAAATGGTGCATTTGAGTGCAGCCCAGAATACAGATGCCTGCATGTTTGAGAGAGGGCTGGCAAGCTTGTGTAAGGATACTGGTGCAGGAGGCTCCAGCGTGATGAGGAAGTGACCAATTCTCTCTGTGAGCTGCAGAAATTTTTTTTTTAATTTGATAATGGAAATTATGATAGTATTTAAATATCTTCACCGTTCCAGATGTTTGCTGTTGGGAATGTTGAAAACCTTGAGTTTGTCTGGCCTGTATTTGATTCCCTAGCTTGTTCTCAGCTTTTAATCTTGAGCTGTGATGGAAATACTGTTGGAATGAATGCTTTGAAAACTTTGCTACCCGAGGCTTCCTCAGTAGCTGAGTTTCACATGTAACGTAGTTTGGTAGTGTTTGTACTTCATGAGTTGGTGCCTTTTTAGAACTCAAAATGTCTGTATAACTACAGGCAGTCTTTCAAAAGAGGTCCCTTGTTTACATGGTGTAGCAATGCTAAGTAATTATTTTTGGTATTCAGAGTAGTTCACTGTGGTTAGTTGTATTTGAGTGTTACATTCATACAGTGGTTCAAACACTATCTGCATCTAGTCTCGCCTGGTTTTAGGTACTGAAAACTTCTGTCAAATGTCAGGAATCTTTTCAGATCCAAGGTCTTACGTAGCTAACTTTCAGTGGTGTCTAAGTCCCTTGCAACAAGGAAGAGGCTAATAAGCCATTTGAATACTTTAAAAAAAAAAAAAAGACGTCTTCCTATTGTAACTTAGCTGTCTGCTTCTGAACATTTTGGCTTGCCTTGTACAGGTGGCTTGGTAACTGTGAATTTTGGCATTGCCAATGGTCTTGCTAGCTGTGTTGGGCAGTGCTTGAGAGGTGGTGGGGCACCTGCCTGGTAAAGAAGGCAAGAAGTCTGAAAGAATTGGCTTTGAAAGGGACACATGTACCCCTTTGGTGTCCTCCTTTGGAGAAGCGTGGAGCCCAGACAGCTTAAGTGCCAAGCAGTACTTCTCCGTGACCATGTTATGGTGTATGCCTGTCCTTATTGCCAGGCTCTGGCATGTCTGTGTGACGGCAAAAGGTTGTAGTCCTCTGTGGATATGCTGGGGAGAGGAACAAAATACTGCTGCTAGGGACAGCGGAATAATTTTGAGCCCTATGAGCAGGTGGTTCTTGGTCATAATCTAGGAGTAACTGGGTGGTAGCTGATGTACTGCCTAAAACTTGGCTTCTTGGTCTTCTCTTGAGCTACTGAGGGTTTCTAGCTGATGCCTGTTTATTCATGCTGGCATGTTAAGTTCCTTCCTCACAACCATTTCTAAAGCATTCTTGTTTTTGCATCTTCCTGAGAACTTTTACATCCCAGAGCACCTCTCATTTCCAGGGATGAGCAGTGCAAGGATCTGGTCTTGGCTGTCTGCTTCAAAATTAGGTCTTGTGGGAAAGTACTTGTGGCTGAAATGTAAAGGTGTGACAGAGGAAAGGTTTTTCCTACAACCTACAAGGTTCTTTGTATGACTTCCTAGTCTGAGGCACCCTTCATGTTCTGTAACACTATGAACATGCCTTTTTGTGTGTGGAGGGTGCACGTTAATTAATAAAAGCTCACACTTTGATTGCTTTGTGATTTGGGGGATTTGGGAGCTGGAGGGAAATAATCCCCAATGTTGGAAATGAAAAGCTTGAATATTTGCTTTTTGCCTTTACAATCTTTCAGAAAAATTATCTTTGCTTCATGGGGTAATGTTTTGTGTGTTATTTCACCAGATAAGGCATAGAGACTCTAAACTCTGTTTTCCAGCAGATAGGTGGGATTGAGTAGGAGTTCCTGCTCAGAAGCGTTCTGCTTGGGCACAGTTAAAGTCCTGTAGAACCAGAAGAATTGGTATAATTGCACCTGAAAACAGTCAACTGGCAAAACCCCTTGACTACTCTAGGTGTTAGTAGAAGGACTGTATATTTTTTAAACTTTATATCTGACTATTCCTATTAAGGAGGAAGCATGAAGAGACCTTCTTCCAAGATAAATGAAAATTTTAAGTGGTTCTGAAGGCTTCTGTTTCCTGCCTGGTATTAGTAAGCTAGGCCAACCTTTGAGGGAGTGCACTGAGTAAGCTATGTGAGCATGCTACCCTGGCAAAGTGCGTTTGACCTGTTTACTTTACCGGCTACTTCCTCTGTGGCTCTGGAAAGTTTTGCTATTTGAACAACCTCATTATATAAAAATTGTGTTGGGACATATGTGATTTTTGCTGTTCCTGTGCCAGTTTGATGTGTGTGTGCAAGCTGGTGAAATAGTTAGCTGCATAGTGAAGAGTTCACTCTGGGTAACTTCCTTTTAGGTTTTTCTTTTGTCTTCTGGGCTAAGGCAGTATGGGCTGTTGTTGGTGATTCCCATTGCTGCTTGTCTTGAAACACCAGCAAACTCAAGCTGTTCTGGTGCTTTGAGTTTCTTTGGGTATCTGATGCTCATCCCAAGCTGTGCTTTTTGAGACGCAGGGGTGTATACATGTGTGCACCTGCAGCCTGAAATAGTGGTATGGTGACATGCATGTTGCTCTTAGCTTAGGCAGTACCCATTCCCTTACTGCATGGGTACAGCTGTTTGGAGGGTCAAATACTGAACAGGATCATTGAACTTTCTGATTACATGTGCCTACTCTCTCCTATCATCAGTCAGCCCACTGTTTGACCCTGCAAGCAGTTGCTTTGCTCCACTTACCAGAAGTGATGGTAGTTGAATTACTCAACTCTGTACTGTCAGCAAAATCTACACCTGAAGACAACCTGTGCCCTGTTTTGGGTGCATGTATAATTATAAATGCGTATTTAACTTTTGAGAGCATTCCAGATTGTTTTTCAAAACTTTGATTCTCCTCTGCAGCTGATAACTTTTGGATTGGTGTGTTCTTGTGTAGCAGAATACAAACGCAACCAGCATTCTTTTGTCTGGCGGAGAGGAATTAGGGGAAAACATGAGAATTCGCAGGAGTAAACAGTCTCCCCTGCAATGAACTTTCCTGAAGGAGAATAACTTACTAAGAAGTGGACTCCTGATAATCTACATTGCAGTCAAACTCTGGGATCTGAGAAATAGGGAGATGGAAGGAGATGGTGTCTGGAAAGAAGAGGAGGTAAGGACCCCTTCTGGGAAGAAGGGAGAGTGTGTGGGAGAGTCATGTCTTGAGGGGATAACGAGATGAGAAACCTCTCAAGGCCTGATGAGGTTAGACACCAGAGCAGGTGTTCAGAGTGACAGAGCTTTGCTGATAAATATATATTAAAATTAGACTGAACAGCAACTTGTTACTAAAAGGATGGGAAGAAAAACACTCCCAACACATGGTTAGCAGCTTCATTTCTCTTCTTGGAGCTCTGACGGGCTCTAGTAAGTCCTTGCCTTGAAGTGAAGAATGCAGGTTCTCATTCTGTATTCCTCTTCACCTGAATAAGTGATCCCAATAGATGCTGTTAATATGAAGTTTAGTTTTGTGTGAAGTGGAAGATCTTTGGGGTAAAATCCCGCGTAGTATGCATACAGGAAAATAAAGTAACAATTTCTAAGTATTATGAAGATATGATGAACAAATATGTCCAACACATTCGTTTTGATAGTTAGCCTTTCAGTTGTCACAATTACTACTGTCTGAGCAAACTGAAGTGGTGGTCTTTGATTTATACATATTTTGTATGTACACTCGCATGTTCTGTAATAACAATCGTCTTTATTTTACTTGGTAAAATGTGTTTGAAACTTCTTTATTAGTATTGTTAAAAGTGCTGAAATTAATACTTGCAAATGTACTCTGCTATATGTTTTTGTTGGATGATGGCAGTTGATAGTAAATGCAAGTGTAGTTCTGTGTGACAGCAAAGATGAGGTGTAACATGACACAGGTCTTGGACTATTGCGATTTAGAAATGTAAGATACTTTGCTTTCAGCTGGGGATTCTGTAACAAGGTACTAGAAATTTGTTCAGAGATTGTGCAGAAACTGGTATTATCCTTGAGAAACTGGTAAAATGCTTGCTTCTTGGATGGCTTTCTTAATTTCTGAATCTGTCATCTACTTTGGGTCATTACTGTTTGTGAACTACCTTCCGATGTGATGCTTATTGTTTAGCTGGGGTTATAGCTTCTAGGAGGGGAACAGAGAGTGAAGGCTTGGAGTTGTCTGTAAGGATGCCTGGGATGGCTGATACTGAGACTATCTGGAGGGAGGGGGCTTGGAGACTTTGTGATCATTTGGATGGATGGAGGCATTCTCGTGTACCACAGCATAATTCCCCTGACTGGTGTCCTGCTATTGCTTGCCAGGCTATCTGCAGGCAGACAGTGCTGTGATTTGGAAGAGGCTGGGTGCTGGTCCAGTGTACTTAATTATCCACCAGTCATTAGTGTAATTATTTGTATTGCTAGCCTTCACATTGGTGTTAAAGCAGGACTGACTGGGTGGGTTTTTTTCTCTTGCAGAAGCCAAGTGTCTGATGATGGGTAGTAATACTTTAACAGGAAAGGAACAAGTGATATTCTTGTCAGCTAGTGGCACCGTCCATCAAATACAAAATTGCACATGCAGGTTTGCTTCCTACTTTGGAGGGCCTGCATGTTCTTGCTGGTTTAAATAAACTGCTTTAGAAATACCTCTGATTAAATGAGTGCAGGTTTGTGTAGAGGCAAGTCTTCAAAGCCCTTAAATGAGAAAATGGTGAAAAAGTTGCAGGTTTCCTATTCTCCCTCACTGCTGTATGACTTGTGTTTTGCTATTTCTGTACTGAATCCCAACAGAGTATTTTCTCTTAACTCAAGAGAGCTCAGGTGGTTGGTTAAAAGTACCTGCAGCAATTAGAGACTGCAGTTACAATTTTAGGTATATCTTGTTAAAGGATGGGAATGAGAACAAACAAGAGAATTGCTAAACTCTTTGTGCCTCCAGAATTTCCTTTCTTCAAAGGTGGCTTCTGCAGAGCCCTCAGGAAAAAAATTGGGGTGTAAACAGTCAAAATTACTTCTTGTAGCGGAAATACCAGCTTATAAAATAGTGTTGCCAGGGCTCTGTTTTGTTGGCTATAAAACTAAGACGGGCTAAATGAGCAGAGTGTGGTAAATGAACTGCAAAGTCATAGTTAAAAAATGGTCTGAGCTAGAAGAGGCTTGTTGGGAAGAGGATGCTGGCAGATTTTCTTAGTGCAGATACAGATTCTGCCAGCAGAAAAAAGTGCTTTTGCAGGTATAGCTGCTTTTGTGCAGGGAAGTGATATAAGCTATAACCACACCTGCCTTGGAGCTTTTGCCAAGGTAAAGATGTTGCCAAAGATTACATCCGCAAGACACTGCTGCATTGGCAATTATTTCCAGGCCTATGTAGTTTGAGTGTTAAGATGGCTGATTTTTTTTTTTTTTCCTTGCTTGAGAGTTGTAGACTGAGATATAGGCATCGCTGGGGTAGATTTACTGCCCATTAGTCAAGGTGGCACTGTGTGTACAGAACATACTTTACCAGAAAATACTTCAGAGGGTTAAGCTCTTCCTGTTTTGTATTGCATTGCAATTTGGCAAGACATCCGTATTTCTGCTGAATGATGCAGAGATGATACAGGGCAGGATCTGCTGTTGGAAAATGAGAAGGTGGCGGTAAGAACTGGGATCCAGATACGGAGCTAGATTGCTAAATGGGGATACTTGTTAAATCTATGCTGAATGGTGAGTGACTACTGAGGTACAGTGTGGTGCACCCAACTGCTTCTTTTAGCCAGGCATATGTGACAGTAAACGAGTTTAGGGTCTTTGTGCAGTGATGGGGGGGGATGAAGACAGCCCAAGGGAGGTGTTTTTTTTATTTCCTAAAGTACTGTAGAGAGTGTGTTGATGCTTCAGTGAGTGGGTAAAATTTCCTCTGTTCCAAGTGAAGCGTGCTGGAGAGGGAGGGAATGGTTTGTAAAAGTGGATGCTGCTTTGAGGAAGGGACACAATCAGAAGCAGTAAGGGACAGAGAGCTGAAGAGAAACACCTAGTGCTTGGGTGCTCACCAAAATGGGGCCTGGAGGAGAAAGGTGAAATGTAAGAATGTTAAGGACTATTCTTTTTCAACATAAAAATTCTCTAATGCTCTCATAGAGTGCTGCTGGCTAAAAATTCTTCAGCTAAGCCTGTCTCATCAGTCACATTGTCTCTGAAGGGGTTAACAGTTGCATGCTATGAGTGACCAAGTATCAAAATACATTTGAGTTAACTTGGACATTGCCATGAGAGTTTTTAATTGGAATGGCTTTTGTTTTGTTGTCATATTCATCTTTAACAATGATTTTTTTGTGGATGCTACCTCACTGTATTCATGGAAGAAGTTACCGTACCTTACCATTTTCTTCTTCCTGTCTGTGTATTTGTTGGAAAATGTTAATTGCAATGTTTAGAAGTTGAAGTCAGAATTCAGGACACAGGCTGCACAGGCATGTTATTTTAAGATTTATTTTTTTTTTTTTTTTTTGCGTAGTGAGTATTTCTTCCCAAGTACCTGCATGTCAGAGCTCTGACTTCTGCTGCATGAGGTAGCCTGTCCTCTTGCTCTCATTCTTGTCAGAAGAGGAAAACGCTGTATAATCAAGCACCGCAGTAACTGCTGGGTGAGAAGAACCATGTGTTTGTGCTGGCAGTGCACTTTGGGGTAAAGTGCTGTTCACAGTCGGGGCTTATCCTGGAAACAAGTGATTTTGAGGAATTGACTCAACGGCAGTTGTCTTGAGGTGATGTACAATTTGGCTGGATTGTATCTTTCTTCTATGATAAACAGCTCATCTGTCTTTTTGTTGGAGCATACTGTAATAGAATAGATGTTCTCCACCAGTGCCCAGTACAAAAGCAGGTGGGAGACAGATCACTGAACAACTTGAGACTTTAACAGCACTTGGGGGACGTGTTTATGCTGAACATCCTTGGGGTCTGATCCTCTGCTTGCACACTGTCTAAAGAGAGCACACCCTTTCTTTAGTCGTCATCTGGAGGGACCTTTGAGACCAGCAAAAGGACAATTTGAGACCTTTGCAGATAACTTATAAAACTTCACACAGAAAATCAATGAGGAGTTTTCTTGGCACATGTTTGAGCCTACAGACTGGCCTGTGATGGAAATTTTCTACGGAAAAAAGAACAGACATTATTGGGAATTTACCCTTCCTAGTATTGCAGTGATGTTCAGTGTCAGGAAAATGTTCTCATTATCTCAGAGTTTGCCAGGTTTCTTCTACACACTTACATGGCATACTAGTATTTACAAATAAAGTCATTATTTCTTCAAGTCATCTTAGGAACAGTTTTTTGATATCATGAAAAACTTATAGGATACTCTCCTAGGAAGGACTTTGCAGGTGTGGGGCTTTTTAAAGTGGAATAGACATTTTTTTGGTCAGATACTGTTCTGTTACGGCAGATCTTCATGAATGAAGCATGATAACAAGTCCAGTAACAGAGCAATGGTTTGGCCTTTTTGAAAAGGACACGCAGTATGCTGTTGTATATTGTGCTCTAAGATACTGTCTGTAAAAGTGCCATCAAAAAAAGTAAATTCTCAAAGCCTATTTGTGTGGCTGCAGGATTTGTGCGGTACAGGTCCCTAACAAAGGTGAAGTACAACTTCGGATACCTACGCTGATCTGCTAATAGCATCTTCTGAACACTGCCTGTCTGGTGCCTTTTGACCATGTGATGCTTTTGAATGTGCTTAAAGCAGCAAAAGTGAAGTTCTGTTATCCTGAGGGCAGAAGTCCTAGGTATTGCTGATCAGTAAGTCGTTCACTGGCCAGGGTTGAGATGGCCTGTTGTTTATGTTGTGTGAACTGTTGGAAACTGGAGATAGCAGAGGCAGCAGTTTTGCTACCTGATGTGGAGGAACAGTGCCAGTTTCCTACAGATACATCAGGTCTGTGAAATGGGTATAGCTCTATGAGTGACTCTGGCTCTGGACTAGAATCTGGTAATGTACGCTGCTGACTATGGTGAAAGAGTGAAATTAATGCACCGATACATCTTGAAGTGAGTAAAAAGAAGGGAAGGCTTTTTTTGGAGGCATTTTAGGACTTCTACAAAATTATTTAAAGGGAAAAGCAATTTTACAGTTCCTCTTGCAGCTTTGTTCCTTTACTGTCTGTTTCTGCCTGCGAATGGGACAGTTTCTGTAGCTCACATTGGCAGACCTGTACTGTCCTAGAAATAGATAGTTCATGCAGAAACAGAGTAATGGAAGACAGCATTCCCCCAAAACCCAAATGCAGTGCTTTGGGTTGTTTTCTTTTTATCAGCTTGATGGGTAGCTGACCTGACATACGCCACTTCTAGTCTTTCCAGTGTTGACTAGTAGACTTTAAAAAAAAAAAAAAAAGAAAAAAAAAAAGCATATTTCTGTCTTTCCAGGATCATGATGTTGCTACATTGAGGACACATCTCTAGAGATTGGTGATATTCCCACAGTTTACTGTTAAAATCTTACGTTTGGTAGCCCAGCTGAATATGGCCCTCAAACTGTAACGACGATAATAGACAGGGCTAGGTCCTGCTCTTGGCAGTTGGACTGCACTCTTGAGCAGCCATTTCCCCCAAGATTTGTCTTGCAAACGGAGAAAGCTTTTGGAAGAAAGATGTCTAACTGTTGTGTTTTTGTTCAAGATGAGAAACAGTGTTTCTGGATTATGTTTTTTGAGATGTAAGCTAAAGTTGCTGGTGGGATAATGAAGGAGAAAAGCGGGTTCTCTGGCTCTAACTTGCATCAAGTTATGCCCTGATCTGCTGTAAAGTCTTTGGGACAGGAAGATTTAGGGAGTCTGTTGATACAGGTAAGACCCAACTTTGTGCCTGACACATGGCTCTCAGCAGGCTACTTTCACAGATTTCTTGGAAGCAAGTCCCTGTTGTCTGATTTGTGTCAGCTCAGCTGTCTGGCCACACAGTGATCCTGCTCTGGGTTAAAATAAACTAGCAACCCTCTTAACCCAAGTCAGTTTGTCTGGTTTGCTTGTAGCTGTGCAAGCAGTCATACTTCCATCGCTGGGTGGTCAACGGCAGGCTCAGGAGCCTGCGGTTGCATGAGCTTGTGTTGCTGCTGAAATAAATACTTTCTGAGCTGCTGCTTAGTCTGGTGGTGATGGGATGCAGCTTCTTTGGAGCAGGCTCTGAAGAGTGTGCTTTACTGCCCTGCCTTGTTGCAGCCATATTTTGAAGTAAAATAATAATCCAAGTAGCTGTTACTTTATATCATAGGCAAAAATAGAGTTGGTGCATAGCTAAGCCATTCTGGGTTTCTGGAGTCTTCCTTGGTGTGTCTAAAATCTTGTTCAAAGGAAGAGATTTCTTACCTGGTTCTGACCAACCTGTGCTCTTGGGCTAATCCAAGATATTTTGGTACGTATTGCCCAGTCACTTAAACTCCTGCCTTCATTCAGCGTCATTTCTTTCTGTGGCAAAATGGACTTTTGCATTCCTCTTGAACGAACACTGTGTGTTTCCTTCAGGCCCAGCATTAGTGCATTTTCATATTGGTTTGTCACAAGAACTGAAACTGTACCAGTGTGTCTTCTCGTTTTCTAGAGACTGTTGGTCTGAGAAACCATGCAGGACTGAAAGTATCAAATAAGCATCCTCAAGGGCAGAAAGAAGCATTGTGATCTGGAGAAAACCAACAGATCTTGTTTGATGGAGCTGGATCTGTTTGTGGTAGATGTATAGAAACAGTACAGTAACTACCTGGTGGGTCAAAATGGTGTGGTGTGGTGAGAACTTTCATAAAGTTGGGGTCATGTATGATACAAGGGGAGAAACAGAGCCTGGGAATCTGGAAGAGCAGTGGTGTATAATGTTAAGAGGGAAGAGGACGGAAATAGCTTTGTGGACACTGCTTGTGCAAGTATTGTTACATGGATGAACAGGGAAAGCGACTGACTTCACGTGTTATTTGTGGTTGGGTCAGGAGGTCTGTTACTGCTTTCATTGACTTCTCATCCTATCAGAAGCAGCACTGTGAGGCACTGGATGTTGACTACAGGTTTGGTGTGAGGGGGAAATTGGTGATTACCAGGGACCTGGACTCTACCTGGATGAACTTGCAGGCTTTTTGCATTCAGGGTAGTGAGAACTCTTTCGGGGCTTTTCATACTGCCTTGTCCTCAGCCTAGCTGCAGTGCTGTGTGCTGTTTTCTTCCTCTGCAATAGAAGTTATTAAGGAACCACTGAAATAGTAAACTGGAAGAATTATATGGAAATGATGCCGTCACCTTCTCCTACTCTTTTTAAGGCAGATCTTTGCAAATTCATGAGTGGGAGGCAATGGGTTGAATAAACCCATTCTGAAATGTATGCTGGCACCCATGTGCTCCCACTCTGGTTCTCTCAGAGTAAGTCAGCTATAGTCGCTCAGCAGCAACTGGTTTGTGTGGCTTAGGCTGATTTGCTGAGCTTTTGCTTGTATGCTGGGATTTCTTGTGGTGGGAGACACCAGGAGGAGGGAGGTACTTTGTGTGATTCTGCCTTTGGGGAAAGTAAAACAGTAGTACTCATTAACCTAAAATAATTGAAAGCAAATAATGGTTTGTGAAAGTGAGTACGTTTGAAGACCTTTTGTTCCATAGTTCTCAAGGAGTGTACAGTGGCATAACTTGCTCGAATTCCAGGGCCTCTGTACCTGTGGGTCTTTGCTCTTTAAAGGGTTGACTTTGTACTCCAGAACTGCAGCAAAAGGAAGTAGAAGCCAAAATATTCTTTAGATTATATGTATAAAATTCGGGTTAACGTATCCTGTCATCAAACCATAGATGTCCTGCTGTGGAAACAACTGTAGCTGAAATATTGGAAAATACCTTCCCTGATTGTATCACGTATACAGTTGTAAATTTGTGTTCAGTTAGTGGTGGAGCTTTTGTAGTTGTCTGAGAGCCTGTGCTACCCAGCATACTTGAGAAGCATGGCAAATCTATCTGATCTTCTTTTGTTTAGAAGCATTACAGTGTGAATTCAGTTTTTGCATTTCCACATTTGCTAATTCATCCTGGAGTTGTTGCTTTAGTGTTGGGGTTTTCTCTGATTTTAAAAGCTTTGTTAGACAATAGATCTTTGTTGCAGCTCCTAATCATTAACCTGAAAACTTTCCAAAAGGTTTAGAGAAAACTTAAAGCAGCTGACTGCTTCATTTCTGTCTCTTGAACCAATTAACTGAAGTAATAGTGTTTTCTCCGCAGTTACTTTTATGTTCCTCAGAGCTAGAAACAATCAGTAAGGTGCAGATAGGTTACTGCAAACAGAGATCATAATATCAAGCTGCCATTTGGTGCCATCACGTAATGGTAGTAATGGAAGTAATTCTGTGAAACTTAATCTTCAAAATTGAGATGATGTGTGAAGGGAAGTTAGTGGGATGAAGAAAGATGTAGGAAGCTACAGAGATGATCAACATGGAAGCTGAAGCCTATGTATGTGTTAATTGGAAGTCACAGTGAAGTGGTAAATGCCAGCCAAAGGACAGCAGTTGACAGCAGTGACTGGCAGCATCACAGGGAAGTGCCCTGGCTTCATGCTGAGTTGCTTGGAAATGCCATTAACAGTCCTAACAGGTAAATTGAGTGATTCAGAGATGAGTAATTAGAGTCACTTAGTGTGGCTTCAGTGGGGCTGTAGGATGTGAAGATGATATCCTCAGTGGGTGCACAGAGACTGAACAGTCCTGATTTTGTTGTTTTTTATAACAGGTGTGTGGAAGATGAGCAGTATTTTATATCCACCTGTATGTGTGGGAACGGCTCATAAACCATGAGATGGCTGATGGCAGAAATGTACCATGGTATGATTCTCTCCCAGGCCTCAAGGGGATGGCAGAGGAGGAGAGTATGGATTGGTGGTGGCAGACTGATCCATTTAGCTGCTGTCCTCATCTTCTCACAACAGCCCTCTTCTGCCTGTAATTGCGTCAGGGAATATTAGATTACATGAAAGTTTTCCAGCAGCTTCTCAAGAGTGCTTTGTTGGTGGTGTTTAAAAATTAGCAAGTTTGAAGATACCCGCTTTAGGAGATCACATCCTGGAAGTACTCAACACTTAGATTTAGTCTTCTGCGTTCAGTTCCTGGGAATTTTATTAAACTGCTAGGAATCAGGTTTTGTGCTGTAAGATTTCATATAACTGTTTCCTGAAAGGACAGATGTGACTGGATCTTCACAAATGAAGGTTGCTTAGTGCATTTGCAAAACAATGCAAACCTTAAGATTACAGTCTTAGTGTAATGTGATTCAGCTAAAAGCTTATTTAAAACACTTTGTACTCCGTGTGTTTATGTCTAAGGTTACCTGTATGGGGCTGGGAGGGATGTAAGTGGAGAGCAGTAGTGTTAAAATGGAGTAGACCTAGTTATTGCAGAATTTTGAATTTGTGTCCACTTTGTTATTACCTGACAAAGGAAGCACCTGTATGGTGCCTGGTCTGTTGTGTTGGTTACCCTTGTTCTGTGCTGTGGGGAAGGAGCTGTTGTCCTTCAGAAAGGAGTGTTGGTGTACAAAGCTGTTGGGTTTTGAAGTAATTGAAGAATTATGGGGGATTTCTGCTCCTGTTTGGTGGTGGCACATAATGCACTTCAGTATTGCCCATTTGCCTTGGTCTTGAGGTTTAGGGCATGCCTGCCTGCACATCACCTCCATGACCTGGAGCCATCTGGAGAGCTGTGGGGAAAAACATGCAGCACATCTGGCGGTGCTGGTCTCTAGACCATCAATGAGAGCTACAGCTGAGGCAAGCAAAAAGTATTTTTTAATTTATCAAAAAATCTTTTAAACTTCATGGAAATGTTACTCTTAATCAACCTGCTAACATATAATGTGACGTGCTCATTATTTTATGAATGCTTCCTTCTGTGGCACGGTGTGCATGGTGACAAGCTTTGGAGGTTTGATCCTGCATATGCTCAGAGAGTAGCTGGAATTTCCACTTGGTGCTCTACTTTTGGCAAAGGCTGGGTTTTTGATCAAATATTTACAGTGGTGGTGTGACATGCTATCCCTAGATGCTACTTTACTGGAGCAAATGTTTGTGCAGCTTGGTTTCAGACAGGTGTTAGCTTCTGAGCTGTTCTTTTGATGGCCCTTTGCTCCTCCACCAGCATGTGTGATATGTCACCACCAAGCAAAACTCTTATTCTTTGCTGTCAACTGATGTGAAACCAGTCGGTTTCCTTCTGCTGGGAAATTTAAATAGGGTCTTGTGCCACTTACATACCTGTGGAATATAGATGTGGGTGTTACTGAGGTTTAAACCTTGTACAGATGTCTGAGGCTTGGGCAAAGCCAATGTTTCTGGAGTGTCTACTTAAATTCATGAGTGCAAAAGCAATTGTGTAGAAAACCAAACTGGAAGTGGTGTCAAACTTGTATTGCTGTACCAAGTCTGAAAAATGCCTCTGCTACTGTTATAGATGCTGTAGCTGGGATGAAAACCATTGAAATGGAAAAGCTGCCATATTTAGACAATAAAACCAGCCATGAAATGGGAAGAAACAGAATGAAGAATTTATCAATACCACGTTTCAAGGAGGGTAGGAAAGGACTTTGCTGGAGAACTGAGCCTGAGCTGTTCTTAGATGGTTTTCATCCGCAGTGAATGCTGAAATTGAAACAGGCACTTACTCCCAGCATATGATGAGCAGCTGAGCTCTAAAATATGTTTTTTTTTCTGTAATAACTGCAAGAATTAACCGCATAGCTCAGTCTTGATGGATGAAAACATGAATGGATCAAGTACTGTGAACTGTCATTCAGCAAACTAGGTTTCTTGGAATTTCTGATTTAAGCTGATGTCCTAGTAATCTTTCATTTATGATTCATGTATACATTTAAGTGCATCCACGTTCCTTCTTCCAATTCATACTTTCTTATTTTGACAGCAAAAGGAATTCAACTCAGGTATTAGTGACCAAGCTTCCAGTTCAAGTAAATTCTATTAAGGAGTTTTATTTCAATTGATAATGCTTCTGTGGAGAATTCCAGACCTTTGCAGGGTTTCCCATCCATGTATCTTCTGCTTGCATTGGTGTGCCTGAGCATGGCAATACAGGTCACAATAGTAAATATAAATACCTCCAGTGAAAAGCAGTGGTCAAGTTGGATCAGTCTGAAGCACGTTTGGGACTTGGCTGCTTTGTTAGAGTAATAAAAAAATAAATCACTGCTGAAGGACTGGCTGTTTCTCTCTGGGCAGAGCTTTTTACGAATGTTTTGTTAGTGAGATAGTTGAGACAACGAGTCTCTTAAAGTGCCCTGAGAATTTCAACAAAATGGCTGCTTTCCTCGGGTTTCATTCCTATCTGGGTATTAGCAGGCTTGCTGCAATCTTCCTTGGCTTCAACATGTAAAATTTAATAGATGGCTGTTGTAAATTAGAACTGCTGTTTGACCTTTCATTGAACCACATTTGGAGCAAAACAGAGCGTTTGAATGTGTTTGCTTTTCCCTTGCTTGCAGTCTGTTTCTGGCTGCTTTACTTATTAAAAATTTTCTTTGTAAACAGAATACCCTTTGCAAAAGCATGCTTCTCCCTGCTGCAGCTTCGAGCCTAAGTAGTAATCCTGTCTGAGCAGCATCGTAGCCTGTTTGTAACTAATCTTTCTGGTGTAAGAGTTGTAGATGATAATCCTGTGTGCCAAATGAGAAGCCCATCCAGTTTCAGAACAGAAACTAATATATCAGTGCTGTGTAATCTAGTGGTATTTAAATATTCTGTTAATTTTCACAGAGTGTCCAAAGTGATTGCTAAGGGCTTGTACAGCAGTGGCAGGGTTGACAATGCTGTAGCAGAACTACTGTCAAAATAGGGGTTGAAACATCAAATCATTTTGGTTTATCCCCATATCACCGAGTTACAGGACATAGCTGCTCTGCAGCAGCTAACCTTTCATTGTGATAGATGCTGTGATATACTCCAAAGCTGCTCCCAAGTAATTGAGGTGTGTGCATGCAAGCAATTAATGTAGAGCAGCTGTTACCTGGTGCCTTGTTGGTGTGCCTTGCCTTAAATTAGAACAATCCTTAATGCCAGAGGTTTTTTCATTTGTATTTAACTGTGGTTCACATGCAAACCAAGCCTCTTAGTGCTGCCTCCCTCCGTCTTCAGTCCTCCCTGTGTAATGCCTGCTTAGGTTGTATTGCTGTCCATGCTGCATGTGAACTAGGCATGGTTGTTTTAATCCTTGCCTTCTGCATCAGTGAAACAGCTACTTAAGTTTTAAATACTAGATCTTAGATGTGGCAAATGGAGAAAGCAGGCAGCCCAGCTATTTTTGGTAGGAGCTTGTCATGCTGCTGGTGGTTTTTTTTTTTCTTTTTTTTTTTTTTAAATTAACATGTTGAACCAATAATGCTGTAGCTAGAGGAAGCTAAAGTCCAACAAGCCAGTAAAAGCTATCCTTTCATACCATATTTGTGTTATAATACGCAGAGCCAACAGTGGTGGTCTGTGGGGTATAATCCTAAATAACGTGCTGTTTCGTATGCTGCCATTGTGGTGGCAAAACAGCTTTCTTTTTGTGATGTTTGGATACTTAAGGGGTCTAGTCTAGGGAAACTTGTTTTGGAAAGCTTCAGTGCCATTCTATTGGGAAAATGGAGAAGCCAGAAATGAAACAAGACTCTTGTTCTTCTTGACAGTGTGTGTCCTTTGGTGACAGCAGTATTTGCTGGATTTGCCCTGTCGCACTTGATAATCACCACAGACCACTCTAGTTCCTTATTAATATGGCATAATAACTTACCCCTCAGTGCAGGGGGAACCTGTCTGTCATCTGTAAAAAGAAAAGTCAGCCAGAGACCACTACCTCGTTTGTCTCTTAGCCTATTAAGTGATTAATAGGTATTCCCAGAAGCCTTAATACAGTGGCCAAGTGGGTTGCTGTGGCAGAAGGTAGGACAAGACTTCAGGCTAATTTAAAACTCTTTTAATGTTGTTGCTTGAGAAATTAAGAAATACTCTTTCTACATCTGGCAGATCTCTGGGCTGAGTGAAGAATCCTTATGTTTGAGAAGAGCTGCATGCTTTACTATCTGAAACTTGTTTGTAACTAGAGCATGGCAGGGGTGAGGGGCTCAAGTAATGTGCTTTGTAGATGTGACAGTGCTGAAGGGATTACACAGAGAAACCTGTATGTGCTGCCTGCCTGATATATTTAGCAGGAGATTCCCTGGTTTGAGGCAAGTCTTGTCCTAGACCATGGAAATATTTTTAAAATAAAAGTTGTACAGACTATAGGAGCTGGTATCATAACCAAGATAATATAGAAATAAGGTCAGTTACTAAATTATATTTTCATCTTTGATTAGTTTGCTCTTAGGAAGCATGTTTGTGAGCTGTTAAGAGCTCCTTTAGATACTGCTGCATAATACAGTGTAGTATGACAGAAAAAGGTGTTGTGGAGACCCAAATATAAAGTAACCTAGAAAGATCAAAAACTAAAGCTCTGAAAGAGGCTGAAGTCCTCCTCCCTGGAGCTGAAGTAGCCTTTTGATGACAGAGACCCTTAAATTCCCATACAGCTTCTTGGTGGCAGGACTGAATTGAAATATTTCAACTGCTTGTTCCCTTCTGTCTGCAGTGCTGGCATGGGCTCTGTGCCACTGTGTGCTGGGCTGGATCAGGGATTGATGCTATCAGAAAGCTTTTCCAGATTTTTTTTTTTTTTGTTTAACTTTAAATGGGGTTCCATGCTGGTTTAGTGTGATTGCTGCATTGCTGTAGCACCTTGAACAGTGTTGACTGGGCAGGGCACTTGTTGGCCTCACTGCCAGGGCAGAAGTTCAGGATGTAGCTCCTTGCAAAGACTTTCTTGTTGCCTGAAGAGCCTCTCTGTCGACCCTTGCTTCAGGGTGCATACCGGGGTGTATCTGCATTGCTTTTGCACTGCGAGGTGTATCAGCTTGCTACTTTGGCTGAGAGCCTACTAAGAGGGGAAAATAACTCATCAGAGCAGTGAGTTAGTCCAGCTTGTCCTGAAGCTGCACCATCACTGCTTTCAACACAAGGAAATGGATAAATCTGCCCAAAAATGGGGTTGCCTCGGTAGCAGGTGGCTGCAGTGCTGTTACGCTGACTCTTACTAGTGTGCTGAAGGTCGGGGTGCTGCCTCGCTGGTTTGTAATGGCCAGTCGCATGTGGTTGTCAGTCAGGCACCTCATTGTGTTATTACAGTTAAGAGCATGGATCCATATCACCTAAGAGAATTGTTCAAAGATGGACAGTGGCCACGTTTTCACAATGTAGTGTGTTTGGCAATACCAGTTTCTGGTTTTCCTGCCCCGTATTGTGTAGCAGATTTGCTGTCCCAGCTGTTTATAGGGCTCCACATGGACTGGATGAGGGATCTGGTCTAACCTTTCTAAAGCTGCTTTTGTTCACATGGGCTTTTTAAGCTGGAAGAAATTCTTAATTTCACCTGAAACAGGTGTGCTGGCATTAATAAGAATAAGAACATGCTGCAGAAAGAGAGGTGTGTCACTTTTTATACTATAAACCACAAGACTAGTTCTTTGTGCTTACATTTTGATCCTAGGACTTTTTTTTCGGTGAATTTTATTTCAGTGAATGTTTTGTTGGTGTCACTTGCTCAAAGATGCTGTTCTGCTTTCCCTTTCTGTCCTCTCCCATGTGCTAATGCAGCTGTTTGTATGGTCAGGCAATCAAATAAATTGGGGAGCTGATTTGGTTAGAAAACAACTTGAAGGAAAAGAAAAAGATCCATTTTGAAGCCAGTTACTTGCAGTATTGCAATATAAGATGGCTGTACTAGCATGGACTGGTGAGCGCAGGACATGCAAGCGTGCAGCTGAGGGTAAGGATGGGGTGGGATCACTGCTTTGGGTGGCAGCATTGGCTTTTGGCATCTTCAAGTTGTAGCTGTAGCTTGCAGGCTCAGAAAATCACATTGCTAGTTTATGTCCTACTTTTCAACAGCTTCAGAGTGTCCACTAAAAATTTGCCCTAAGGCAAACTTCCATTTTGGTGTCAAATGGCAAAGCACATGTAGCTGCTCTCAGTGCTCACTGTTGCCTCTGCATGTAAATGGTTCTAAAACTGAGCCCAGAGTGTCTGAATTTGGAGAGCTAAACCATGGTTCTCGGGTGTAACAGAAGCTATATGTTTTGTTATGCTTTTCTGCTCGTATAACCCAATCCTTGGCTGATGATACAGATTTAGTTGGAAGAAAAACTTGTACACAGGTGAAAATCAGCTTTTGATCCTATTTCTGACCTTTCTAGGGTGTATTTCTTTCCTTAGTTATATAGTTGCATAGTATTTTCTGGATCTCCGGGTGCTTCAGGAACACCTGGGGACTTCAAAAAGACAGTCATCTTACATTGGCAGCCATTTACTTAATGGGAGAGTCTTCAGCCCAAGGGTTTTGGTGGCTGGGGCTAGGACAAACATGGAATATTCTTGTTCTGCAAATGGTGTGGAGGTTGTGGCAGAAATGGTAGGATGGATGGCATTTAGCCCTTCTTGCCTTTTTTTGGGGGGTGGGGGTCGGTTTATATTGTTTACATGGAGATGTTGGCACTTAAGCATCTGCGGTAGCAGTAACTAACCTGTTTCCTAAGTGTTCATCTTGGTCTCATTTTATATAGGTCTTTTCCTTTATTTTAATTTTTCTATCTCTCAGGTCAAACCACTTTCCAGTATATGGTAGTTGATTGTCTGCACAGTTTATCAGTATGTATTCAAAACTCTACTTGATGCTTTCATAATAGTAGACCAGCATGGTCAAGCAGTTAATCAATTATTTATTATTCTTTTTTTCTTTCTTCTAGAATCCAGCGACTATCACTCGAATACTGCTTAGCCATTTCAACTGGGATAAAGAGAAGCTGATGGAGAGGTAAGCAGCCATCTTAGCATGCCACGTTTTGCTTTAGAGCTGCAAGAAATGTTTATTATCAGATTAACGTGAGAGTGGATGAATGCACAGTATGTGCCAGGAGAATCTTCTCTGCAAGCTCTAAATGTTCCCCTTTCTGTAGCCTTTATTGGCTAAGAGTGAGTCCTTGTTTTAATATTAATACCTATTAGGCATTAGACTTCGGAGAAGTTTTGGAAGATAGTTGCCCATTGGACAAAGCAGTGCCTTCCAGCTGGAACACATACAGGTGAAGCATTTTCACAGGCTCTGAAAGCAAGCAAGCAGGAACAGGTTCCTGTTGTGTGGCAACTGTTTTGGATTTGGGTTTAGTTGGTCTTGCATACAGTGCTAGCATGTGTATTCCTGATGTTTATTTGTTAGTTTTGCCGAGAATACACTGTTCTTGACTGAATAAGGGTACTGGTAAAGTGCATCTGCCTTGCCTTCATCTTTGCAGCTCTAGGTTTTCTTTAGTGAGTGTGTCAATTGGGATCTGAATTTTGCCTCCCTCTCAGAGCAGAGCATTTTATGGGTATTTATGATCTTTGATTTCTAGCTTTTGGGGAGTGTAGCTGGTAAAGGTACTTTTTATAGTTCATTATTATACAGAGGAAGCGAAGTCCAGCTGAAGTGGTAATGCACTTTTTGGTTTTTTTTTTCCAGTGCATTGTTGCTATTGAAAAGAATGTGAGGGAACTGGAGAATTCTGTTGAAGTGGAGTATTAGGAGAGTAGTCTGGATCAGAAGGCAGTACAGGGACTTACTGGTTGTTACAGCTTTTGCTGGTCTTAAGAAGTGTTAGGAGACATAAATGAGTGGGTGGGGGTGAGGGCAGGAGGACTCTGGTGCCTGGTAGGATTGTTTGGCTTTCAATTACTGTTTCCTTTGCCTGATGATCAGGGTATGAGAAGATAGGATGCTTTCTAGCTGGTAAAACAGAATTGTTGGTAGTACTGTTGAATTGTTAAGTACTGCTTAACAGCCTGTAGGCGCTTTGTGCTGTGCTATGGGCTGAGTCAGTGTAGCTTGGTATTCTGTCATGCACGGTGCAAGTCTGGAAGAGAACAGATTTCCAGTCTGCTAGTAGATGGGTTTGGAGTTTAAATATTTCTGCTGTTCTGGGCTAATGGATTTAGGACACCTTTAACCCCCTTTATGTAACGTTTTCAGCTAGTGATGGTGCTCAGGTATCTCTTTAGTTTTGTTTGGCCTAGATTTTTTTTTTTCCTTCTGAAGTTTTTTTTTTTTTCAAAGCTTTTTAGACTTTGCTTTATTTTCCTGAGATTGACCTCTTTTACTTAATGTTGGAAGTACGGAAGCGTTGTGTAACAAATATAGTTACATTGAGGCTATTTAAGTCTGATGACAACTGTTAAGCATTCTGATTTAGTTCCTTCTCTGTAACTTGTGTTCACTTCTTTGAGCTTCTTGTGCTGGTTCTTTTGGTCAGGCTAAAGTTCAGTCTCCTTGGCTACCTCCATCTCACTTTGAGATACCTCTGTGTAAGTGTACTGAAATGTCATCCCTTTATTCAATAGGTTTGTTTCCCTTCTCACTGAAAGCTTGTTTAAGGCTGCCGTAAATAATTTTTTAAAAAAAAAAATAAAATTGGTCCGTGGGTTTTTTTGAAGGAGGGTGTCAGCTGCTTCTGTGTGAGGTGGTATTGTTAAGGCTATTACAGTTTCCAACCAAACACTTTAAGTAAACATAAATATTTACAAAGTCCACAGGTAAACATGTACTCTTGGTACATATTCATTAAAATACTTATCTTAATTCTATAGGATTACTCCTGTGAGTAATGTGTGATCCTTGCTTATGCAGACATATTTCACGATTTCGCTGCTGAATAATGTCCTGTTGTATTAGAAAAACATTTAAAACCTTTTTCTCTCAAGTAGCTGGTGCTGCTTTCTGTCACTACTTCACCAAATAGCTTCCATGAAGCCTTTTGCAGCACTCTGCTGATGCTCAGCGGTGTTAAGGCAGGAGCAGGAGGCTAGGGAAGAGGCTGAGAGCTGGCTCTTAGTGTTGGAAGATTTTGTCATTGCTGCAAGTGATAGGTGAAGGCAAGGGTGAGAGGCAGGTGATTACTTCAGCAGCCAGGATGAAAACCAATCAGTTTGATAGCGATGGAGCTGGAAGTAATGCCATGAGCTAGCTGTACCTCACATTGTTTTGCTAAAATAGAGGTGGCTCTTGCTTAGACAAACATGACAAGATCAGTAAGCCCAAATTTAGACTTGATTATTCTTTCAAAACAGCAATCACTTTTGAGACTTGCTTGGCTTTGTGTGTGTCCAGCAAAACTTAGAGCAGCATTGTGCTAGTGTAAATGAGCTGAGAAACTGTGAAGCGTTTGTGGTGAGGTAGAAAGGCATGTTCTAATTGGACAAAAAAAAAAAATAAAGTTAAACACTAATTTAAAGGGGAAAACCCCCAAACCTTATATTTTACTTGAAAAAGTAACACTGTCCGTTCGCTGAGTCTTCAGTGTCTGACCCAAAAGAAGTCTTGTGTCTGGGAACCTCTGGCTTACTAATAGCTGAATTTATGTGCTGGCTTGCCTGTGGATGTGCACCCATTGCAGTGTGGGCTAAACCCGGGCAGAGCTTGACCCCGGGGTTGGAGCATCTGCTCATACTGGGGAGCCAGGGCAGGTGCCAAGTAAAAGTGCTTACACGCAGTCTTCTTTGATGCCAAGTGAACCCATGTTCTGTAACACTGTTGGAGGCTTAAATGTTGGGTGTTGTGTTGTGTGTGTTTTTTTTTTTTTTCTTTTTCCTTGGTGTACTCTTACTTTAGGTTGAACTGGTATAAATTTGGTCTCTTTTACTCTTAATAACCATTAGGAAGACTTCCCAGGAAATTCCTGTTGTTGCCTGCAGTCTGGGTGGGTTTAATGCTTGCTAAGATGTAATGTTTGGGTGCAATTTTTGGTGCCTAATTTCACACCAAGTCAGAGCTTGAACTTAGTTGCTTAATAGCATGTATTTTCGGTACCTAGCCAGTGTCTGTTTTACCCTAGTTCATCGTGAGTCAGCATGACCTGACAGGCAGCCTTATCAAACTTTGCCTGTAGTAAAGCAGATAAATCAAGTGGCTTCTTTTTTCTTGATAAGTGTTGAGTGTGGTGAGGTCTGACCTTGTGAGATGAAAATTTCTGTGTTTTAAAACATGAAAACCTCTTCGTTGCTTTTTTGTATTGTTATGCATGTTTTTAATAAACAGGTTATTATTGTCTGTGCCAGCTTTGTCATGAAGTAATTGCATGGCAGATATGTTACAGGTATTTATTCCACTTACAATGAAGCAATAGGGCAGTTCTTCAATTGTGGCTATCCCATTGGTGAAGCACTAATTTGACTGTGTCTGAAAGCAAAATAGGTGTTTTGGGGTGGATTTGTTTGTAGTATGGGAGTGGGTAGTGTGGGAAGTACTTGAGTACAGATTCTGATGTATTGCATGTGTTTTGGAGAATAAAGATGTTAAATACTGTTTTCCTCTGTCTCACAAGCTTGATTAATAGAGGCAGGAGACTAGCAGGTGCAGATACACCAGGTAACCTCAGAAATAAGTAAAGGAAGTGCTTTAGCTTCTAACTTTATCTCGATTACCTTATAATTTTATTAGGGCTGATAGCATCTGTCCCTCCTGAGGGGAGTTTTGGGGATGAATGTCCTCATGGTGAAGAGACTAAAATGCAGCTCTACTGCTTTATGTACCTTCCCCTGGTCACTTTTTAAAAAAAGAAAAATATTTCAGCATGTAACTGAAGGCCCAATTTAATTCTTGGAGGTACAGACAGAAGTATTGCAGTCCCTTGTTAGGTGCTTATTTTGGTGGCTGCAAGTCTCTGTTCCCACTGAGCAGAGGACAGGTGCCAGGAGCCCTGGTGGCTTGGCTGCTGGCCCAGATTGCCTCTTCCCCTTGCACTCAGGGTCTGACTCTTCACTGTAGGTACCTGGCTGGCTGCTTTCCTTTGGGCAAGTAAGTACTTAACACTGTTCACCAGAGGCCGAACAGGTGAAAAATTGCGTATGGCAGGCATTTTGCTGTGAAGATATCTTTTACTGTGAGTACAGTGACTCTCTTGATATTCACAAATGCTCTTTGTATCTGAGAGACTGAGTATCCCAAAGTATGTACCAGAAGCCACCTTCCCCCCCCCCCCCTCCAGTGAAAAGGGGTTTTGGGTATTTGTCTTGGATCCTCCCTTGGATAGGATTAGATTATGTCTAGAGAATTGTGATGAGGCAGTTATCAACAGCAGGCGGAAATTTTGAGGAAATAAAGAAGCTGACAGCTTGATCCCTTTGTCAAAAAGACTTGATACTATTTACGGATTTGGTGTTGGTAAGCAGTGAAGAAATCATAGTAGAACTTGAAAATGATTTCCTGGTGTGTCTATTTTAAAATAGCAGAGGAAACAACTTTACGATGAAGAGAATGAATTTTGAAAAACTATTAGAACCAGTTATTGAATTCAGCTATGTTGAGCAAAGAGCCTAATAATGTTGGTTGAATAGACTGTAGTATTTCTCAAGTATCAGAAGTGCTAGAATTACTGAATGACTGCATTGCAAAGGGAGAAGAGGGCAGAGGATTAAAAAAAGCTGATAAAGGTGCTGCACTCCTCCCTAAGATGAAAATAAGGACTGAGCTACCTAAAAGCAATGGTGACAACTTAAGGAAAAATCAAAACCCCTGGAGTTGTGAAGGAAGTGAGAAGGGAATTAAGGGATTTTTATCCCACACTTCACAGCAGTGATGATAGCATGCAACTGTACTATATAAAATACAGGGCACACATCGAGTTCAGCTATTAGTATGGTGTGTATGGAATTACTTTGCTCAAAAGGGAAGTGGCAGGCTAGATGGAACCTTTGGTAAGTCTCTTATTGGTTAACTTTGGGATGAATGTTGGTTAGTGTTAATGAATGACTTGGCACAAATCTGTTTGGAGGCATTTGGTTCAGAGAAGGATCCAGACGTCATATAGGCAAAACCCCCAGACAGCTGAGAGGATCCTAGCAACAAAAGCGGTACAAAGTTTTACGATAGGTCTCATTAGAACAGAGGTGGAAACCAATATGGAGTTTCTAGTAAGAGATTAAAATGAAGATGCTACCATGAAGGACTTCTGGAGAAAGGTAGACATTGTTTGGGATGCATTAAGTGAGAGATCTGCAGGAGAAACATAGGTGAAATTGTATGAGATTGTGGTAAAATCTTCACTGGAATTGCATTTGTTTTGGTCTCCTTGAGTTCAAGGAGAATGAATGGAAATAGAAACTGGTGGTTGAGGAAATTTGCTGGACAGTGGAGAAATATCATGTGAGAAGCTGATGTCTGTGAATCCTTTGACGGAAGAACATGGGAAAGGAGAAGGGAGATCTGCTTAAATGGATGGTGTGTGTTAATGCTTGAACAAGGGGAAAAAAGGCATGGTAATTGGAATTAAGGTTTGTTCCTAACCGTTGAAGGAACTGGAACAGTCTCCTGAGTAGGCGCTTGGTGTGTTTGCATAAGGAGTGGTGGAGCAGTTAGGGAGGTGTTGGAGCATCTATTGGAACTGTGTGTTTTCAGGGAGATCCAGGTTTTTTTCTGTGTTTTCTGGAGTTCTTATTGTCCAGTGACAGCATGATTTTGAGTCCGAGAGAGATATGTAGAAATTACTTGCTTAGCACACCCTGGTGCAGCAGAGAAAGCAAATGCATTAAAACATATGCAGTACCCCATTTCTCCTCAACACTGGGGAGGCTTACAAGTGATGATCATGATCCCAAAGAGCAGAGTGAATATTGTAAGACTTAAGAGTGCAGATTTGTTATCTTAGACTTAACATTATTTCCATCATCTGTGTGGCGCTGGCTGAGTGTCTTACTGCCTGTGTAAGAGTAGGGAGGGACCAGGCATTTGATATGGAAATGATTTTATATGGGCTGTGGCTGTTGTACCAAAATGCAAGCATGTGCATACTTTGAACTGTGTCGGTACTTTGGAAATGTTTGAACTGGCTAAAGACTCCAATCTGTGCATCTTACTAGAGTTAACTTTACCGCTAGCCTTTAGCCCTAAGAAACACGCAATGTCAGGTCACTTGTTTTCTACCTGCTATTGGGAAACAACTGAAAGCCTGGAAAGGGTGTGGTGGTTCTGAATTAGTTACCCATTGGTATTTAGAAGGGATAGGTAATTCCAGGTGAAAAGTAGTTGTTGGCGACTTCCTGTCTTGGTGTAGGGCAGTAGGTGTCATGGCTCAGAAGAGTAGCTTTTGCAGACTTCATAAAAATAGAAGTGCCTGGTACAAGTGGTAAAGCCAGGTTCCTGATGTGGATATGCACCCTTAAAAGACAGCCCACCATTACAAGTGTCTCCGCTATTTCCATAAGCATTTAGCTGACCACGAATGCCAGTATTAAAGTTGCATCATAGCATTTGACTTCAAAACTATTTTCTTTGCAAACATCACACCCGACTTTGCTCTTTTTCAATGGGGGATGGCCTACACTGATAGTACGCCATGTAAGAACAGTTTGAAGGCTGGAAATGTTTTGTGGCGTTAGTATTTATCCATGACTTGAATAAAAAAATACTGCCTATAATGGGACTGCACTGAATTTGCTTGATAAAATTTCTAGATATTAAGTAATCCTGAAGGCAAACAAAATAACTTGGTTGAGTTAAATCCCTGAGGTAACATTGAAGAACAGTGGCAAAGCTTCACGTGTGCTGCAATGCCAGAATTCACCACTACCTTCAAAATTCAGTGTCCTGAAAATTAAGATCTAAAGTATGTGAAGTGCATCAAGAACATATGAACCAGCTGTGAAATGAATAATTTTTAAGTCAAGTTTTGTTGGTAGGTAATGCTGTAAGAGAGCTGCTAAAGATTTGTCGCTTTTTGGAGTACTGCAGGATAAGATGATCTAGCCAGAGGTGTTTTGGTTAGATACTGTGTACTAGGTCTAGTCCCACATTTCTGAGATACAGCTACTATCTTCTTATCTCAGCAGAAGGTCTTGGTTCTCTTCTATCTACTGTGGACAGCAGATTTTTTTTGTTGTTTGTTTGGTTGGTTTGTGATGAGTTTATGTGCCTTGATACCTAGATTCCGAGATACTTATCTTTGGAAGCACTGTAAACTTGGAATTGTATATTCTTAGGAGGTTGTTAAAATATCCCAGGTTGACTGGAGACAAAAGGACTTAAATGGCTAAGATTTAGGCCCAAGAGATGGACTGTGCAAGCTTTGGATGTGGGCAGGGTGTTCAGTGTGAAATTGAAGACTAGTCTCACTGGAGGTCAGAGTCCAGACCGAGCAGCAGTTGTTGCTGAACTCTGGAGATGACTGAAGTGTGTGAAAGGCAGTCCTGCAGTTGCCTTAACTGGAGACAGGTGACCATGAAGAAGTGCTCTATCAGCTGAACCAAGTGTCTGACTGCTGACGCATTTCTCCTTAGATCAGAGAAGGAAGTACCAAAATTGAAGTCAGAACCTCTTTGGGGCACACTTACTCTGTAGAGTGAGTACATGGAGGAAAACATAAAGTACAGGAACTAGGGACCTGCTGGATCACAAAGTGTAACTGATTGCTGCTTCGTGCCTCCTCTTTAATGTTTTGGTGATTAGAATACTAGGAAAAAATGTAAGGCTTAAGCTGAAAGGAGAGTTGAACTTAGAAAGGTGTCCTGATACCTGGACTGTGAAATAGGACATCCTTGTTCTAGTTTCCTGTCCTGGAGTTTTAATGCAAAGTAATCACTGTGGAGAACCATGAATTACTTGAAATGCAGCTGAAGAATTGAAGGTGCTTGAATTTTCAGGAGTGTGAAATTCAATCCAGAATCTCTGAAATGTAGTTGTCTTATATGTCTGTGGTCAGGGTTGTGTTGTATTAAGTTAGTGAAGAGTTTGTTAAAAGTAGCAGGTGTTTTTTTGAAATATGAAGACAAATTTTGTACATTTAACTTCCAAATAGAATTTGAAAAATTACTTACAGGAAAGGTAGTTTAAATTCTTCTTCTCTTGTGTTCTGCAGGTACTTTGATGGCAACTTGGAGAAGCTCTTTGCAGAGTGTCATGTAATTAATCCAAGTAAAAAGTCTCGAACGCGCCAGATGAACACAAGGTCATCAGCCCAGGATATGCCTTGTCAGATCTGCTATCTGAACTACCCAAACTCGGTGAGTACCTGGCACCCAAGATGGTATCTGACCAGTAATTCCCCAAACTTTTCTATCTGAAACAGCATTTTGGGCAGAAGTCTGGGAGGACTTCTCCAACAGTGTTTTAAAAAAAGCCTTTGAAATGAAACTGATATGTCACTTTTTTAATTGAATCTTCTAGTCTGTAGTATATGCATTAAAAAACAGTGTTCTGGATTGTTCCTTAATGCAATAAACCTTATGTCTTGTCTGCTGCAGTGATCCAAGTAATATGGAGGGGGCACAGAATTTTGTAGTGCTTTATGCATTCTCTTTAATTCTTACTGTGTGGTTTGACAAATTTTTTTTTTAATAAACCTCAAACAATATTAGATTACCTGAAACAGGATTGTATTTCAAATAAAATTATTATCCCTTATGCAAAAACCTTTGAGGATGCTGGGATCTGGGTAGCACTGTAGTAAAGTTCTTCAGAAAAAAAGCAAGCAGTAGACCAAGCGATTTTTGCAAAGGTCAGATACCAATTAAGACATACAAATAAATGATATGTGAAAGAAAAAAAAATGTGAAAAGCACAATGGGCAAAGGGATTTGCTTAAACAGAACAACAAGACAGGAAGCAGCTTATGAAAGTAATAAATAATGATACAAAATGGTCTAGCTAGAAAGCCTAGAATAAAACGGAATAGGAGTAGGAGTAAAACGAAGTGCTGTTCGGGAAACACAACCAATATGGATGTCTTTCGACCTTTATGATGTTTGTGCAATACCTTCTTTATCAGAAAAGGTTAGGGTAGAAGTGCTTGCTGGGGCTCTAAATCGGCCTTTTGGTTTGTGGTAAGATTGGTGATGGTGCTACTTTATTTGTAGCTGTTGACAAATACCGGACTTCCCCATATGCTAATCGGATGTCCAGGCTTCTACCTTCTACTGTGTTTTGTACAGGCAAGCAGCTCGCTGTGACTTTGCAGGGGCAGGACGTAATGATGGGAGATCCTGGAAAAAAACAAGATTAGTGGAAAAATTCGAATATGAGAATTTGTGGCTTTGCCAAAAGGCAGGGTGCTGACATACGTGAGGAATTCTTCCTTTATTGGAACCTACTGTTCCTGGTGGAACTATCCTGACCCTCCAAAACACCATAATGTCTGCCTGACCTTCGGAGAGCAAAGCAGCCCTTACATAAGGCTTCCACTCTTGCTCTGGGTGTGTTTTATGAGCTTGCTTTCTTTAAGAATGGAAACCATTATGAGCTTTGGGATTTATTAGTAGCCTTGAATAAAGTACCCTTGCTGCTGTAGCCTGACCTGCAAGCCTTTTCCTTGCTCTGGAGCAGGTAGAGCAGAGCAAAGCCCACTTTCAGGCCACTGAGATGTTCAGTGTTAAGATCATATTGCTCTTGAGCCAGTAACCACAAGACTTTGTGCATCTCCTTTTAAGCCTTGTGTGTGCTGACTTCCTTTTTAGAGAACAGGTGTTAAGAATTGTTACTTGCATTGTATAAAGAGGTGCTTTGAAAAACAAAGACAAGCTTGAGAAATTTGTTTGACCCTCTTAACTTATGCTGAAATCCTGTTGATTAATAATGGCAGACTTTCCACATAGGTAGTAAGGAAATAATTTTGATTTTAGGCTATGCAGCATTTTTATGAAAACAGGAGGACTTAGGGGTAGAAATGGGAGGACACATCTTCGGCATCTTAACGTCCATCTCTAGAATAGGTCCTCTTGGAAACTTCTAATTTAGTTTTCATGTTCCTGATATATTATTCTCCCCTTTTTAATGTAGTGGCTGTGCTAGGTGGGAACAATATGCCTTTCCTCTGGCTAGGGGTATGTGTTCTGCCTGGGAGGCAGTTTTTCTAGCTACTGGAAAGAACTGCACAAAGCACACTAACTTCTTGGTTTTGTGGTTCAAATACCACATAAAAAATAGTAGCAGCTCAGTTATTAGAAGAGCAGTTTCTTGGCTGATGGAGCAGGTAGATGTTGCAGGTGAGCAGGAGTGTCTTGGTGTTGAGTAAGTCAAGAGGCAACCTCTGTTTCTTTGCCATATGTAAAAGATGGAGCACGTAGGAAAACTAGTATTTATTATTCTGTAAAAGACTGTAGTGTTTCTGTCTAAGGTGTCCGTAAGCCATCTGGTTTGAAATATATTTTGAAGCAGTTTTGGTCAATGTGAATTACAAATTCAAGGATAAGCTATGTTCAATACCTAGCCAGAAATCTCAGCTTTTAAATCCTGTGCAATGGTCAGCTTCCCCTGTCCCGAACACCCCAAAGCCATATTTTTGAGAGCCCCTTTCAGCCTGTGTAAAGCTGGGAGTTTTGAGTTATGCCTGTTAAGAAATTTTACCATGACTTTGTCTATTGGTGCTGTCATCATCGTTACTGAAGTAAAGAAAGCCTGTGTGAGGCTGTCATGGTAAACACCTTGGAGCAGCTGATCCCTTCTTCGATCAGTTTGATGCTACCAGAAGAGCAAGCAGGGACAGGTATCGAATGGCAGCATGCTGCTGCTAGCATTTGGCTTTGTAAGGAAGGTAGGTGATGAGTATATAGATAGGGTGAAAGTAGAGCCACCCCCTGTGATAACATGCTGTTTCAGAAGTTGCTGTTTCCCGATGCACTTAATGGTTTTATGTCAGCCTTTTTGCTTGCTCCCTTGACATCTGCTGTCTGCTTAGCCAAAAATAATTGGGAACTCCCTCAAAGTAAAGAAATTAGTTGAAAGATACTCTGAATTCTTTCCAGCCTGGGAGGAAGTGGTGGCTCCCTTCTATGTGGGCATTTAGCAAACCTTTTCGCTGCCTGCAGTAACTGAAACAAGTCTTAAACGAAGATGTGTGCTTACCTATGTTCTGTAGCGCTTCCTTGTGTGTGTTTGCTGCAGGAGTGTTTAGGTTGATTAAGGGATGATCCCCCTTGTCTGTGCTTGCTTCCCATCACATGTGGTGAAGCCATCATTCTGGGAAAAGTCAGTACTGTCTTCGGGATGGTTGTATGCTGTTGGTGTCCCAAAAGTTACAGATGTTGGGGCTTTTCTACCACAACCCTGCATCTCCAGGGGGTGTCACTTGGTCACAGCAGCATCTGTGGAGCATCAGATACCTTGTTAGCTGGCTCAGTAATGGTTCAGAAATTTGAAGGTTTTTCTTTTTTTCAGTCTTGGAGTTGGTGTACCTGGCACCTCTGTAGCTGTTGGCCTCTTCTCTCCTTGAACCATGGGCTGACACTATTTATTTTTTTGTTTCAAAGAAAGCAAAGGTTTGGGTGGGTATCTCTGTTTTTACTGGGCATGAAGTCAGATGCTCAGCTCGCTTCTCTCCTTGCTGACTGGTCGGGTCAGATTTAACTGCCTTGTTGCTTCTGGTAAGTGCTCTCTGGCAGGCTGTAGGCATGGCAGGCAGAGTCGAATCTGCTGGCTGCAGCCTCACAGCATGTTTCCAAGCCTCGGGTTCAAACCTGTGTGTTCAGTGATGGCAGGAGTGCCAGATGAGTGTGAATCACAAAATTATGAGGCTGTGGGAAGAAGGTGCTAACAAGCTCCTTCCCTGCGCAATCCAAGTGCTGTAGCATTGAAAGATGAGTGTAACCAACATAACGTATCGGTGTTGGATGAACAAAATGGGCAATGTGGTGGCTATAATCTTGAGTCTGTAATGGTCAAGGAGGCAGTTTAGGGAGAAGGTCACTTTCTTAAAATGGACTCTCTTTTTCTTAATTACCAGCATCCTGCTGCTGTTCTGGCTGCTCTGCAGAGGGTACAGGTTTCTTTCACTTGTGGAGTTTCATACAAGTTGATGATGTCTCAAGGTGGAGCTCTTGTTTTATCGTACTGTCTGAGAATAAGATGGTTTGGAAAGCTAAGCCATCAAATACTAACCTGCATAGTGGTATGACTGAAGTGTTTCAAATACAGTCTGTCCTTGCTCCTGGCGCTGGATATAAAGTACCTTCAAGATGACCTGAGAAAAGTAACTTTATTTCAGTCTTTCCTTAGCAGTGTTTGCTCTCCACTGCTTGTGTAATCATTTAATGCCAGATGATATCCTGACATACTCTGTGCAGATGGTAACATACACAGGTGAAGTTGTCCTTCTTGCTGTCTGCAACAGCTAATCATTATTTGAATTTTGTTTCGTGATTTTTACCTGCCAATTAGAATCTTTAGTGTCTTCATCTGATGAGCATCTGGATTGCAGGGGGAAGTTTATCAAGCAAGTTGGCAAACTTTATGCATGCGCATTAAAAGCGTCACACCATTCTATTTCTGTTGTTTAGTGCTCACCAGTTAGGCAGACTGCTCGCTGATCACTTAGTTTCCTACACAAGAGGGAACTAAATTAGTGGCTGTGCATAGCTGGTGTGCATATTCTGGGACTTCTGGGCAGCACCCACATGTGATATCAAGCCAAGTGGAAAAAAAAATAGGAAAAAAGACGACTCCATATAATCTTGTAACTGTGACCTGTGTGGCAATGGTGCATGTATTTTACTCATTTGCAAGAGTAAAACAGAGGAGAGCCATACTATGCTCTGTATATACCCCTAAAACAAGGACCAATTTAAATAGGCAAGCAGGATGGAAACGTCAGCCACACCTTTCCTTGCTGCTAGGGTTGGGGATTAAAGTCTGGCTTTGAAAGCATGACTGCAGCTGCATTGGCAATGTTCTGTAGTGGTGGTGATGCAAAATAAAGAGTGTCTCAAGTTTGGTGTGAGGGATGAGATGTGATAAACTGCACAGCATCAAGAAGGGCAAAATGATTTGAGTGTATCCACATGATAAAATGATCCAATGTCTTTTTTGTCCTTGCAGTACTTTACTGGCCTAGAGTGTGGACACAAGTTTTGTATGCAGTGCTGGAGTGAATATTTAACTACCAAAATAATGGAGGAAGGCATGGGACAGGTAAAATGTCAACTCTGCTACCTCATGACTGACTTCTGGAAATGTTGTGTATTGGAGAGGAAGGGGAAAGAGAGGGGAGAATTCTTCCCCACTAAAGTTTAAAAAAGAAGAACCAGCAAACAACCAAACCCCAGAAGAACAACAAAAAAAACCCCAAGCCCTAAAGCTTTGGGAGCTGCAGTCTGCTGTGGGTGAAGCTGGAGGGAACTACATGGCACTTGTGCAGGTGTCTTTGCTCTGGGTGGGAGGAATTGTGCTGTGCACAGTAGCACATCTGGGACTTGATGATAGAGCCAATGTACTATTTTTGCTGTGGATTGTAGGTGAGTCTGTTGCCTTGGAATTCTTTGTGATGCAAAACCAGGATAAACACTGTTCTTTTCACAACCTTTTTGGTTTTTTTCAGACCATTTCATGCCCTGCTCATGGCTGTGATATCTTAGTTGATGACAATACAGTTATGTGAGTATGACTATTTGCTGCTGCTTGGTTTTCCTCTCTTTTTCTGTTGTTACTTATTTGTTATTCGAATGTACTGGCTTATATAAAAAAAAACTGCACAGAGGCTATAAGGCAGCAGAGATGTTGGTCTTGAACTGTCTGTTTTGATACTAGCATGTCTCAGCTTCCTGTTTAGCTTTGGAAAACCTATGCCACAGTACTTGAAGGAAAGACTCCTTGACCAGTTTGGTCAGCATGACAGCAGAATAAAAGCTAGGCAGTCTTTCCAAACCCTGTTTAACTGCTTTGTGTATTTTGTTTCCTTTGATTTACGCAGGAATTTAGGACTTCCTACCTAGGTCAACCCACTGGTTCACCAAGTCCTATAGCTATAGTTAATACGTGAGTCAGAGGAAGTCCTCTGTACAGTGTGATGGAGGGTGTGTTGTATGCCCTCTGATAGAAAGCAGTTGACCCTCAAACATAAGATTTGATTAAGCTGGTATGTCAGCCTGTGTCACTTTGTTTATTAAGTTGTCCAGTTGTAGGATGACTGCTCGTACATGGTGGAGCGATGAGTTTCCTTCTCTTTTGTATTGGGCAATGTTACTGCATGAGTAATGTCCTTCATAATTCTGAACCTTGATTAACTCCATTTTAATTCTTCATGCTAAAAAGTGTCTGAATAGGAGTTTTTATTCTGTTACCTTCCTTCCTTCCTGAAGTCTGACTCACTCATTGATACCAGTTTGCTGGTTTTTGTATCGATTGCTTTGACTAGCGATTTCCCATATCCTTCTGCATTAGTGGCTCTATGTTAGTTATGGAGTGTAGGCTGGATAGAAGTGGAACTAGCTGAAGCGTTTTCCTGCCCTGTTGAGGGGCGGTTTGTAGAGTTCAGTGGGTGGAAGCCTTGATTGAGTTTGTGTGGTTTCTTTTTTTTATTTTATTACTGGAATCTGAACTCAACTTGTGGTCTGCACTCTCAGCAGGAAATTTCATGAGTGTTTTCTTGATTGCAACAGTTTGAATAAGCTGCCTGTAAAGTAGACTAACTGAAATTGTTACGAGGTTGTGCAGTAGAAGTAGCAAGGAAAGGATGGAAGGAAAGCAGCACTGGCTTCTGTTGCTATTGCTTGATATTAGTAGTAGGTCTGACTATCGTTACATTTCACTTCATGACTTTTATAGCACAGAAAACCATGACACTGGGGTGAATCTGTGCAGCTTCTGACTTGTATGATGTGCTGTGGGATTGATTCCCTTGCCTAGAAATGGCAGAGATACCTGGGTCTTGTGATAGTAAAATGACATCCAGGTGGTAAAGAAAAGAAGTCCCCTTTGTCTAAGTAAAACTATAAATGTTTTGTGGAGGTAAATATCCACCTTTCCCATATTTTGCAGGGGATACCTTGAATGTCTAGGGGAGGGAGGTGCATTTTTTTGCAGAAGCCTAATGCTTTCCTTTAAAAGCAAAGATGGAAAACTCTAGCAATCTTACTAAATGGCATGAATAAAAATGTTAAGTAATCCCAACTGGAATCTGTACCTCCTCCCATGTCCTTAATTATTCTCTTTTTAGGTAGTTTCCTTTTTACAAAGTCTCTAACTCTAGATTTCCAAGCTATAGGAACCTGAGACTAATGTGCAATGTATAGAGGCATCAGTTTATCAGAAAATCAAAGTAGATAAAGACGGGCAGTTATTAACTTTCTCCCTTCTCAGTACTTACCCTCAGCAAGCCAGTACATCTTCAAGTTGAATTATCTCCCTACAAGTCCAAACGTAGCAATTCAGATGACTTCCCTGGATTTGTGAGTTTTTAGCTAGCCTATTGTCTATTTTCTTTGTTACTGTTGAGCTTAAATAAGAAGGTTGAAGAGAGGGTCCCTTTCAGTTCTTTCAAGACCTTTCAACTGGCTGAAGGTAATCTGTTTCTATCCCTTGTTCAGCCTCGCTAATGCTGCTGGTAATTGCTTTAACCTACATGCAAAGTTGTTGATTTCATTAATATGCAAGGCAGGCTGCCTTTATTACTGCCATGTCTAATGGCTGCTGCTCATGGGTGGAAGCAGTCTGGTAGTAACCTCTGAAAATCAACCCACTTGGTAGGAATGGATGGATTTTGGGTTCCTGTGTTGAAGTCATGGAGTCCTGCCTCAATTTTTTTTTTTTTTTTTTTAAATCTTCCTTTGCATATTGCGAATACCACTGCTGCTGTACCATGTCAGAATGTAGTAAGGTCTTGAAGTAATTCCTATGGGAAGGTGTTTGACCTCTCACATAATATACTCCACTGACTGGGGTCTTTGAGGAGATTCATTGTCAAAATGGAAAAAAAGTATAAAACTTACAGTCTCATTGAGGATTGCTGCCATCTTTGGATGAATTTTTGAGATTGCTGTTCTGAACTGAGCTGCCAGAAGAGATCAGTGGTTAAGGTTTTTTTGCAAGCAGTTTGTTTTTTCCAACCTGGCTTCTTCAGCAAGGTGGTTTTTTATAGCTTCCAGAGGAGCGTACCCTGAAAATGGGGTATGGGCACTGGGAGTGAGTTTAATCTCTTAATTTGTCTAGTTTTGTTTATTGTTTGTTTGAAAGGTTTTCACAGCAGAGTTCTTGAAGTTCTTGACCTGAGTGTTGCTGTGAAAGTGGTGTTGAACCCAGAGCAGGCGAGGTTCCTAACATGGAGTGATCATAGGCAGTTTGAAGAGCAAAATCAGTGGTGTACTCTACGTGTTTTGGTTCGCTATAATCATTTGAATTCCAGTTCCGCTTAAATACCTATAATATAATATATGTCACTTTAAAAATTTATTTTGTCTAGAAGCCTAGGTATGGAGTAAGAAAGTGAAATGTATAATTCATGTCATAACTTCAAATTGTGTTTTCATTCTTCAGTAAGTTTCACTCCAAAATTGCAGGCTTGCCATGGACATGGGCCTGATGAGATGCTTTGTCAGCTGATTTGTTTTATTTTAGCACTGGGAATTTGGCTGCCATGTGCTATGTTTATGTAATAACCAGCACGTTGTTTGGTGAGGAGCTCCCCAGACTGCCAAGGGCTAAGATTTATGCAACATTGCATCGTCACATGCGCTGCTGTTAATGAATGTGGCATGATAACATCCAGGAGTACACTTGATTTTGGCTGCACCCTGAAATGGGTAATCTGTTAGTTTCAATACTTATGTGATGTGGCCTGTGTAAAGCTGTATTCCACAGTATGATTTAAAACAAATACCCCAAACTGTGTGTTAGTCCAGCTTTATATATATACACATATATATATGCAGAAGACACTTTAGTCGTAACTGAAAGACAATATAAGTGCTCAGCAATACATAATTGAATTATTTTGAATGTGTCTAGGCTGGACAGTCTGCACATGTCAGCTGGGTCTGTGTGTTTAGGAGAAAAGTGGTCACCATGCCTTTAAAGGATTCCTATCTGTCTAGTTTTCTTCTGCTCTCCTGCTTCTCAGCTGACTGACTTAATTTAAAGTTAATGTTGTGTAAACCTCTGTGGTGTTGATTTTAAATCAACTTTGTTTTTTATGGTAAATAGATTAAAACAACATTAACTTTTAAACTGAAGCTGTAGCATTCCACTGAAACCCAGGTAATGTTAGGCCTACCAAATTTATTAACTGCACAACAATTGTTCTGGAGCTTTTTAAAGGGATTTGCCACAGAGTGTGCTTGTTTAATGTAGATGTACTAATGAAGTAATTCAGTTTCTTGGGCACTTCAGGAAAGTGTTTTTAAGTAAAAACTCCCACACCAAGAGGTTCAGTTCTTTTGAACTGCATGAGCTTTCTGTGTGATTCTTAAGCTGGTATTAGAAGTTAAATATGATATTTGTAGTTTCCATAATAATATAATAAATGATCTAAAACACAGAGAACAGGTAAGTACAGAAAAGTACATATAAGTATAGGAAGAGGAATCAAAGCCATCTGTCTGTCCTAACTTACTAGCTACGTATGGGGAAAAAGTTTACTACCACAGTAACTTTTCTTGTTTTTTCTGTTTCTTCCCTTTTCACAGGCGTCTGATAACAGATTCCAAGGTTAAATTAAAGTACCAGCATTTAATAACCAATAGTTTTGTAGAGGTGAGTTTTTTATTTGAAATTTTTAGTGGCTTCTAAATTGTGTCTCACATATGTACCAAACCGGAGAATTGAAGCTGGTTTGTAACTGTATAGCAGTTTTTGTTGCATAGTCTCTAACAGGGTGTGACTACAAGGTAGAGGCTTTACAGGGGTTATTTTATAGCACTTTTAGTTACAGATATAGCTGTAGAAAAATACTAAAAAAAAATCTGCAGGACAAAAGATCTAGAGATACAGCAAGCAGCTGTAGATAAAGAGAATGCAAGTGCTGTTCAATATATAGCTTCTGAGGAGCTCTTAATATTTATAGTTCTTGAAACGTTACCTGAGATACCTTAGACTTGGAAACATTGTTGTAAACACTAGCACGTCTTAAACATTTGGCATTTGAAGCAAAGCTGCAAATTTGCTGTTAGCGAAATATTAGTAGCTTTGCAACCTCAAAATCAAAATAAACTTGGAAAAAGGTGCTTTGTAAGATAGTTTCTGTCCCCAGCCCAATTTCCCTGTTGTATGTGTTCGGATTTACTGTAGAGCCTAGTATGTAAGTTGTTACTGGGATCAAGCTTTCACTCCTTGTTTGAAGTGATGTGTGCAGTGCTTTGGAGGGTGTTTTTTGTGTTGTGTGTTTTTTGGTTTTGTTTTTTTTTTTTTTTTTAATACAACAGTGGAGCTAAGCACGCTGCAGACTGAAAGACTAACAAAAGCCATGCAGATTCATATCTGGCTGCAGTACAGCAAGAACAGGTGATGAGATGGTGTTCAAGCGTTGTTAGAAAGCAGTGCTTGTAAAAAGCTAGTGCCCATGGTTTGAGCAGTTTCAGAAAGGCTGTTGCAGCAGTGAAACAGATGGGAGTTGCAAAAAACCTGACATGCTTTTTTTCAATGGAAAGCCTCATAGCTTCATGTTCTTCAAGTATTTTCTCTGGATGAGCTATGAGGTCAGCAAAAGTCTTTATGCTCCTCATCTTTCATAAGGGGCCATTTGATGCTGAAGAGTTGACTTGTATTCCTGCTTGCTTTCAGTAGAAAGTGAATGCTTGGATTGAAGAGAAAGCACTCTTATTGCAGAGGACTGGTAGGACAGGAAGGAGTGTGACTGAAGGTCATGGTTGAAAGGATGAAAAAGGGATGAAAGGCAGGTAGTGTCCTTGTGCAGCATCCTTTCTCCATTATGGTTTTTTTTTGCTTTATTTCATAGTGTAATCGACTGTTAAAATGGTGTCCCGCCCCAGATTGCCACCATGTTGTTAAAGTCCAATATCCTGATGCTAAACCTGTTCGCTGCAAATGTGGACGTCAGTTTTGGTAAGAAAATCAAGTAAAAGACTTACAGAATACGTATTAATACACTTTCAAGGTAGTAAGTCTTTATATTCAGTTGTGGTTTAGATGGTGGGAGAAGCATGGGGTGGGCTACAAATGGTGAGCCAGGATTAGGTCCAGCTGGGTTGCAGAGCCCATCACTGTGTGGTTGTTGTTCTGTGTCTTGGGCTTCCTTTGACCTACAGGCAGATCCAGCTTTTGCTGAGAGGTGGCCTTCAGCTGAGTGGTTTCAGATTGAGTAAGGTCCTTGATTTCAGGCACTATAGAATCAAAATGTGTTGAGATGCATACTGCTCTGAAATAGCTGTTGAGGGATTTGAGGGTTGGGGAGGGGAAGTTGACATGTATAGTGTTTCCTTAGGACTAGCTTTGGTCTTTCAGCAGAACAGTCCAGAAAGACAACTTCCACGGTGTTAACCTACTTAAATAAAATTACAGTCATCTGCCCTATTTGCTTATTTTCCCCTTGCTTTCACTTACAGCTTTAATTGTGGTGAAAACTGGCATGATCCTGTTAAATGCAAGGTGAGCATGTCAAAGTTCTTTTCTAAATGCATAACTGTTTCCAGTTTAAAGTGAATTTATGTGCAAGATGTAGAAAGCACAAGCTTTGCAGCGGTTCACATCAAGAAGCATAGTCGTTCACCTGCTTAGACCATAGCTTGAGAAGAATCAGTGAAATCATACTGGATGCCTTTACTGCCATACTAGATGCCTCAGAGTTGGACCTTGTGAAGGAACAGTGCCTCAGCCAGATGGGGAAACATCTGCAGGAGGTGGCTGTTACAGCCGTGACCCTCTGAAGAACAACGAAGGTGCTTCAGGAGGGAATGCTTCACTTGACAACAAGCATTCCTGTACTAGGCATTTCTGTAGGTGTTCAGTGGCTCCAGCAGGCTTGTGATTTGTTTTGTTGAAGAAATTAATCCAGTCCTAGGACCTGCTGTCATGCTGTGAACTCTAGAACTCTTCATGGAGCTGTTGAAAGCTGTAATCAAGCCTGGGATCGTGTGGCTTTGCAGAGCTCACGGACAGCCATGTTTCATGCCTTGGGGACAGAGCAGTCTGTGTTCCTAGTGACAAATGCAAGAAAAAACTTTCCTGGGGAGAGGAGAGGAAGATGTTACTGAAGGTTTAGCTAATCTTTCCAGGCTAGATGTGGTCAGCTTATTATTGTAACAGGTGCAAGCAGCCTTTTTGTTTTTGTAACTTGCATTCATTTGATAAACTCAGTAAGGTTTTAAAAAAAACAACCCAACACACCCCACACCACACTCCCTCCAACACCACAAAAACCCCACACCCAAACGAAAAAGAAGCACAAGGTGAGCATTGCAAGCCTCAGGAGAAACTTGGCTAGATGTAAATCTAGGCATCACAGAGGCTCTGACTGCAGTTCTGGCAGATCACTGTGTACAGTGTCATTATTTCAGAGTCTCATGCAAAGTTTGTGTTGATTGAACCTAAGGACTGCAAACTTGTTGCTGAAGTGTTTGGGCTGAGTGATGTTCTTGCTGGATCAGGACAGTGCTGCAGGAAATGTCTGCAACTAAATTAGTTGCTGTGTGTGGCTGCTTTCCAGCACCAGCCCCCCCATATTCCCATGTGGTTGTGTGTACCTTACCTTAATGTAAGCAGCTGTCTTGGGAACATTTACAGTTCCCCTATTTAAATAAAACTATTTCTTCATTTTTCTAACAGTGGTTAAAGAAATGGATTAAGAAGTGTGATGATGACAGTGAAACTTCTAATTGGATTGCAGCTAACACAAAGGTGAGGGTTTTTCTCATATTTTATGTAGACTTACCATATGAAAAGAACAGACAACCTAATTCTTCTGTACTAGGATTATTTTTTTGTTGTTGCATGTCACTATTTAAGAGCAAGCCTTAAAATCCACAGTACACTGAAGTACTCTTGTTTGAAGAGCAAGTAGGTGTTACTGCCTCAAGTCAGGTGAAGTTCTTCAGGTTAAGTGGAGTTTGCTCTTCTAAGAAAGAGTTAATTGGAGACTCAAAGGAAGCTCAAGTTTTAAGTCTTTGGACTCCTGTCTGGCAGTGGTGGCTTCCCTAAAGCAAATCTGTGCCTCACTCCAAGGGTGTGAAACATGTTAGCACCACCTGTGGCTTGATTTGGCTGTGATAATTTTCATCTGCCTTTAAATCCCCTGGGTTGGCCTCTTGAGGAGTTGTTCATTTCCGCTGGGCAAGATTCCAGATAGAGACTGGCAGAACAGCTGTTAAGATTTTATTATGTAAAAGTCTTCATTCTAGCTAGCCCAACTTTGCCTGAAACTTCAGCATTTGTTTGGTTTTGGGACGATTTAAAACAAAGGTGGTGGTGGTGGTGGGGAAAGCAGCAGATGCCATAGAGGGGGCAGTGGTAGGAGCAGGCCTGGGTCTCATGACTGCTGAGCCAGGAGGGTGGAAGAAGGTGGGGAGGGTGTGAGGAAACGGCTGCTTTGTTTTCTTAGCTCTGTTGTGTAACTGGTTAATGGTATTGTTTGCAGCAGCGGCTGCTTCTTTCTGGGGCTGGCTGCGTGTTTTTCACTGAACTGGAATGTTGCATTATGGTGAAAGCAGAAACACCCTTCAGGCTGAAACATGCAGTTAAAATCAGGCTGAAATTGTGCAGCCTCGGCTACTTCTTTCTGTTTTGTGGGCTGAGACTTGTGTGGTCCCTGCTTGGAGGCTGAACAATGCTCAATAAAGTGAACTTGGCTTTTTCTGAGGTGGGTGTTCAGAGACACATTGTGGCTCAAGAACTGAACCCGATTTGTTCAACGTTTGCTTGGTCTTTGGGTATTGCTTGTGTTAAACCTGAAGAAGAGTAAGTGAATAACTTGGAAAGGGCTGAGTGTAACACATGCAAAGCACTTTCTAGCCTTGGGTATGAAACACTTGAGATGTCAGAATAGTCACAGCCCTATTTTGCCTGTGACAGAGCCCTTGGGAGCCAGATGAGGAGCTGCTACTGCCCCTCAGGAGTATGGTCTTGGTCATGGCCTTAGATCTCCCCATCTCCTACCTACTCCTACCTTGGCATGTGCTGCTGAAGACCAGGATCTAAGCTCTCCTTGTTGGGTTTTGTTAGGTTCAATTGTTAAGCTTTCTCTTACTGGATTCTGTGTCCCTTAAAAAGGCTGAAATAGTGTACATCTGTGTCATGTAGACCAAACATGAATAATGTGTCATTAATGCTGGCTACTGGCAATAGGAAGCTACTTATCTCCCTGTCTGAAAAAGAGACAACAGTTTCTGCAGCTTGCTTGCCAAAAGACTTTAGCATAGAATTATTGTCAAGATGGTCTTCCTTTTTGTTTTTTAACCAGGATCTAGACTGTCAGATAGGAGACATGCTAGTGGTTGGACTAGTTTATAAAGCATAGCTTAAACTGTCAGAAACAGTATTGAATGGCCAAAGTAAGAAGATTCTTGTGTGTGTCTAGACACCCATCCAGAGGACAGTGAAGAGGGGAAATGAGTATGGCCAAGCTGTGCTGGCACCAGCCCAGCTTATCTGTTAGTCTTGTGTCAGCAGCAGAAGAGCTGTTGTCCTTAACATCACTGTCTGAGCTACTTCCTCTGGTACCATACAAGACACTTCTACAGCAAGAAAGTACTTTGGAGCCCAGGCTGTCCCGCAGCAACAGGACAAAAAATAACATCAGAGTAATCACAGCAGACATCTGAGCAAGCCAACTGTCCTGGAGTCTTATGGTATCCATATCAATTGAATTAACTGAAGAACAATATCACAATTCTTCTCTCTCCGAACTGATGCTGGATTCAATTGAGGGGAAAGTTGGCAGGAAACATAACCCACCCCTCATAATGATCTCTGCCTTCTTGTGGGCAGCAAGATGTGGAAGGCAGTAATCTCACAGTGCCGTAATCATGAAGCATGAGCATGCTGGCTGCTGGAACATGTGCAGTCAGAGCTTTGCAGCTTCCGGAGAACCGGATCAGCCCAGAGCCGTGGGGCTGCCAGCCACCACCTCTTCTTTCCTGAATTGCCTGCTCTGGCCCTTGGCCACAGGCACAGAGAAACCCAAGTGCCCGTCTGACTGACACAGTCCTGTTGTTGTTCAGAGAGGAACCAAGTAAAATCCTTTCCTGCCGTAGCATGAGGCTGTAGCGATACGCTGGGATAGGAATGGCACAGGTTGGAGTGCACATATGTCTGTCCTTACTCTGTCTCTGTACTATTTCTAGCAGGAAAACAGGGCAGTCGTGTTTGGCGAGGGATGTCTTGTGCCTTCACAGCTGTTTGCTTCAGTGACTGCAAGTCAGAGCCCAAATTCTGTGTTGAATTTCTTCATTTTGAAGAACCTAGAAGGGAATCGGATCAGGTACCATCAGATGCAAAAATCCCCTTTTTCAGTGGGAAAAACTCTGCAGGTAATTCAGTTGCTACTGTGGTCTCCATTGCCGTTTCTAGCTTTTGAAAAGTGCTTTCTTGAGCCCTCCAAGCATGATGCTGAGTTGCAGTTGTGTCCCATGTGGTCTCCATTCAGGGAGGAAAACTTCCCAACTTGCCAAGATGAAGCTATAAGAGAAAAATACCAGTCCTCCTGAAATACGGGCTTGAAATCTGGGCAGTTCTTTGCAACAGGAATGAGATAAGTTTCTTCCAGCTTGCCCTGGGAGACAGAATAGGAAAAGAAAATTAGGCAATTGCTGTACGAGAGAATAGAAAAGTGAAACAGAGCTGAATTGGTTTCTGTTCGCAAACTGATGTGATGCTTTTTTTTTTAATGAATTATGTAGAATGGTCTGAATGAAAAATGAGAAGACTTGAGTAGTGAATTCTGTGGTTGCTATATAACTTCTTAATTTATTTTACATTCATTCATTTGCAGTTAGATCTGCATTAAATTCTTCTGCTTATACAAAAGATACAGCCGTTGCAGATGACTGCTGGAGTAGATGGCCTCTTGCTTAAAATAAGCTACTTTTCATGTATGAGTTCAGCTTAACTAAATTAATTTAGATTTGAGATAAGCCAATACAAGTTCTTTATCAAGCCTTTAATTCTCAGCCGTCTGGCAGAAAAGGGTTGAGTAGTCCAAGGTTTTGTACGTTTCTTTTTCAGCTTGTTGTACAAACTTGCTTCTCAAGTAGTTCCTTTCTTGAACTAAGGCAGGTTTCAGGTATCTGGTTTGTGTGGCTTTGGTTGTAAAAAACCCACATAGATCCATTGCTTCTATTAAGTGGACATTCAAAGGAGTAAGAAATACAGAAAACTTGGATTTCTGCAATTATTTTAGGCTCTTAAGGTGTATCAAGACTGTTTGAAAGAAGCCTAAAAGGAGGATGGGAAACCTCTTTCAGACCTGAGTTTCAGTGATGTTAATCTTTCTGCATCTTGGGATGCTAACGGAAGAAGAACAAAGATGCTAATAGTGCAGGTCTTCACCCAAGGCACTGTTTAGGGGTTTTTTTTGGCTGTTTTTTTTTTTGTTGTTTTGTTTGTTTCATTTTGGTGTGTTTTGGGGTGGTTTTTTTTTTTTTAAGTTAAACTGGTGTTAATGAAAGTTGTTCATCTGATACTAAAAATGCCCCTTCCTTACTGCTTTTAGCTTCTGGTGTGTTACCATCTTATTATCTTTTGGGCTAGACAGGGCTTGAATGTCTGATGTATAAAGCCAGTAGATTTTCTTCCTCCTAAAAAGCCATTGTCATTCTTCTCCTCTTAAGTGAGATAAAATGGCACAAAACCAGTTCTGCTCCTTTTCAGGTCACTTTTTAACGTCTGAACATTTGCTCCCTTTGTACGTTCTGGAAGTCCTACATTTGTTCTAATGTGTGGAAATTCTGGCAGCCCGCTAGATCCTCCCCGGGTACTAGCATCAAACTTTGCTCTTTCTTTTCTCACTAGCGCAGTTTCGTGCCAGAGTTGTGAACAGCATCTTTCCTAAGATGTCAGAGTGCCATCTTTTCCTCTCAGATGAACAAGTGTTTAAAATATCCTGCTTTACTCAATAACTATAGGTGTTGTCATGGTGCATTATTTTGTGCTAACCATGGTTAAGTTCAGCATTTTTTGACTTTGAAATGCATTAAAAAATCCCCGTGGTGTTTGAGGATTCTTTTTTTTTTTTTAATCACATGGGTTGTAGGTGAGGACCTCACTGTGAATGTAGTTGGGAGGCTGTTGTACACCAGTTGCCTCCAGGAATTCTGGAGAGTACTAATCTTTCACCCACCCTGAAATATGAAATATGTTTCCATTTAGCTTCCCATTCATATAACAGCAGCAGAGGTTTATGGTGTTCTATGTACATGCAACCTTTTAGGACAAAATAGGGATTGTTCTCCTTTGCCAGGTTGCCTAGGCTTTTGTTTTGAAGTACAGCATTTAAGCACAACACCAAATTGTTCAGAGTGGAACAGTGTTAACGAGGTCACTTCTGCATTGTGGCATGACAGATAACGTGCAGAATAATCTACTGGTTTAGTAATTTGATTTGCTGGCTATTATGTTGTTGCATAGCTGTAATTCTCAATAAGATCTTCCCTGTCCTCTTTAATCTATAAATCTCACCCACTCATTGCGTTGGTGGCTTGAGTAGTTGCTGCTTTTTTTCTTTCTGCTGGTATTCAGCATTTCTTTAGTATGTTCTTACGACTTTTCCTTAATTTTTAATAATATTCACCTTCTACACTAATATGTAACTTCATGGATCTGTGCAGCTTACTATATAATCTGTCTTTTGTGCTTTGCTTTTATAGGTATATAAGGCTTGAAAAGGATGGCATTCCCTGTAATAAAAGGGTTGTAATTAGGGCCTTTTTGTTCCAGTTTGCATCACAGGGCCAGAAGCCCTAAGTATTGTGTGGTATTGAGACACTTAAGAGCTTGGTCTCCTCCTCAAAGACAGGAGAGCAGAATTTCAGTGCTTCTAATTGAGCCTGGTTGCAGATGAGGATGGCCCCACATCCTTGTGGTGTGGACATGCTCCACTGTGCCTCTCCAGCTTGACAGGTCATCTGGAAACTGTTTCTCTCTTTCAGTTGTGGGATTTTCTTAAGCAGGAGTGATTGCTGCAGCTGTTTGGATTAGCAGTGTCTTCCACTGTGGCATGCAGGTGTCAGCGTCTCCACAGATGAGATGTTTGGAAGAAATTGCACAGCTCTGTGACCACCATCTTCTCTTGAAAAAACATTCATTGCTGTGTGCCCCAGGGTCAGCGTTTGAGTGACAGGGAGCTGTGTCATGATGTGACAGGGGTGCAGTGCCACTCTTTGTACATATTAGCAAAGTGCACCCTGGCTGATGGGCAAATAGATCTGGGATCTTCACAGTTGTGAAGGATATTGATGGGGTAAACCTGAATTTGGGTCCTGATGTGTTGGTGCAGGATTGCAATAGGATGGAGGGCTGCCTGGAAAAGGAAAATAGATACTGTGCTGGGTATGGTGCTGAAAGGAGAGATGTGGGTTTTTCTTTTTTTTTTTTTTACTCTGAAGTTCATAGAACTGCATTGATTGACTAATTGGGAAAAAGCTTACCTGGCTGAGTATCCATCCTATGGACAGCCCAAGAGGACATCTTGATGCTGTTTCCCCGCAGAGGGACAGCAAGGGAGCTACCGTGCTTCATTTACTCTGTCTGTAGGACAAACACAGGTGATGTGGAGGAAAGGAGATGTGAAAAAATCTCCTTAGGGGCTTGCTTGCTGGTTGAGCCCATCTGAGTAATAACCAGCCCCCAAAAACTTGAACCAAAACAAAAAAAGCAGCCAGCTAGCCTGCAGTGTACTAACAGAGCACAAGGATGGGATGAGAGGTGTGACTGGAAAGACACACTCATCTAACTGCTGGAGTAGTTCCCCAAATCGGGGGAGTCTTTCTATTTACATGACAAACCTGGTCTTCTGGCTAGAAACAGAGCTTTGTCCTTTTACTCAGGCGAAGCCCTGGTTGTGACCTGTTGATGGGATAGGAATGCTGTCCCTCTTGGCTGAACAGGAGGTCAGTGCTCTCCAAACAAGTGCTGTAATAGCTTCTCCTTTCAAAGGAATGGCTCAGGAAAACCTTGCTGGTTGTGTGGGATGTTGCCTGTTTCTGCCCAGTCCTTAACCCTTCCCCTTCAGGATCAGGCAGTAGGACCAAAGCAGCACTTCCAAGAGGAAGAAATAATGGCAGCACTCAAGTGGGGTGCCCTGCCATTGCTCGGGAGATCAGAATCATGAAATGATTTAGGTTGGAAAGGAATGTCATCTTGTTTGGCGCCCCGGCTCAAAGCAAGGATAACCACAAAGTAAGGGCAAGCTGCTGTAATAAGCCTTATTTTTCATCAGTGCTCAGGTCTGCAAAGTTGCAATCACCAGGAAGCAAAACTAGCTGAAAGTACTCTCTTATATTGGCCAAGAGAAGTTGCAGTCCCTTATGATTTCCCCCTTGCCTCTCTTCCTTTGTAACCTGCTTTACTTTACTGCAGACCTCCCTCCCTGCAGTGGGAAGGGCCATGTCTGACATCTGGAGACCACACTGGTCCTTTGCACCTCCTGAGCTATCTTCAGAGTACTTCTTGGTGTACAAATTCTCTTGTCTCTTACAATACAAATAGGCAAACTCGTGTGAAAGTGGAGTAGTAGTTGGGGCACTTGGAGTGGGCGTACAAGAATGTGTTGGATTGTGTCCTATATAAAAGTAGCAGTTATAGACTGATTGAACATGTTGGGTTCTTCCTTTATTGAGAATTTATCTGAATGCCAGAGTAGGAAGTGGTGGTTCTGGTTAGCCAACAGTAAAGAGGTGCTCGTAACTGGGGAGGGGTTTTTATCTGCTCCTGACGCAAAAGCTGCAGTGAATTTTATGTGAGTGTGGATTACTTGTTTGGATATCTTTGTTACTGCCTTGTAGATAAATCTGGCTTCTGCAAAATGTTCGTAAATGCTGCTGTGGTTGTGTAATAAGCTGGACCAAGGAACTCATCCCAGCTAAAATGTGTTTGGGTTTATTTTGGGGGTTTTGTTCCTCTGTACTTGCTGGTTGATTTTAACCTGCTGTGTTCCTTGGCCGAGCTCTTGTGCAGCCGCCTTGTGTCCTGGCACAAGAGAAGTGCCACAGGGACAGGAGCAAGTGGCAGAAGAGAGTTGGGCTGGCTTCCTTTGCTTGTAGAGGCAGCTTAGTATATTCTTGCAGCCTCGGCTTTGTGTACTCATTGTCATACAACAGAAATAAATCTTTTATACTCTACATGAGTTGAATATCGTTTTAGGAAGATGTCATATGCTGCTGATGTATGAGAATGATATTAGTGTTATAAAAAACCAGCCTATTCCCCAAAGATTTCCCTGTGCAGTGCTGCTCTGATATCCTTGTATTTGTCAAAGGCCTCACACCTGAAAGGGAAGCCCCATGTGGGCTTTTGTGAGGTGTCACATGAAGGGGAAAAAAGGGATCTGATGGGAAATGTGGAAATGCCCCAGGAGGAGAAGTGTCTTTTTAGTTGACAGAAACTTCTTTGAAGCACGCTAGATTCTTGCTGCATGTTTTCAGATACTTTTTGGATGACATTTTACAATTGCAGGTGTCTTGGTTTGATAACAGCATGATATCAGCTTACTGTTAGGCTTTTTCAGTTTGAGTGCTGCAGTGGACCAAACACTTGATGGTGGGGAAAGCCAGATGCCTTCCCCATGGATGTTACAGACCATCACTACTGCTGTGATTTTGGAGGAGGTCATGAAATTACCTAGCCAGTGTACCACTGTAATAGCAGCATAGATAAAAATGTGTTACTCCTTAGGGTTTTTTGCTGTCTAGCTGCTTGGAGTTCGGGAATATTTTAAGGCCTGACTCCAAAATGGATCTCGATGATCAAAGGGAAGTAGTAAATCATGCATTTCACTTGACGTGCTACCTCTTACTGCCATGGGAGCCCTTCTGACTTCATAAGACTGGATTCTGTTCTTTCACTGCTAACGGTGCTCTCTGTCCTGTGAACAGGAATGCCCAAAATGCCATGTCACCATTGAGAAGGACGGGGGCTGCAACCACATGGTCTGTCGGAACCAGAACTGCAAAGCAGAGTTCTGCTGGGTGTGTCTGGGCCCTTGGGAGCCACACGGATCTGCCTGGTGAGTTCAGGAGCGTGCCTTCCTGGAAGATGAGGAAGCTGTGATGCAAACGGTATTGATTTGGACTGAAATCTGTGGAATCTTGTGTCCCTGTTACAGGTACAACTGTAATCGCTACAATGAGGATGATGCAAAGGCAGCAAGGGATGCACAGGAGGTGAGTCCATAACCTTTGGTGATAAGTGAGATCACCAGCCTGTGGCCATGCTTTCTGTAAACCTATAAACTGGCTCTGAAGAATTTCCTGGATTTGGGCATGAATCCAAAAGACAGTGAAGTTCCCCTGCAACTCTGGACTCTTGCTTCCTGCTAGGGAAGAAAAAAACTCACCTGTTCAAAGCCACCTTAACCCAATTTAAAGAACATGTTAACTCAGTTATCTGTCACGCTGCCTTGCCTGTTTTATAGCAGCTCTTAACATGGAGTCATCATAGTGCCATGGGTCTGAGATGACAGTCCTCACATCCTTCATAAAATGCTCTTTACTGCAAAGCTCTTAATGTGAATCCTGAGGTGTTTAAACACAGCAGATGTTTTGAATATAAATAGACTGCTGTCATTCCAATAACTACATTCAGAGGCTTGACATAGAAGAAATAGTGGGTGAAGTTGCAGCTACATTAAACTGTTCAGTGAATATGGATAGAGCCAAACCCCTTTTTAGTGGGGAGGGATTGCATGTTGTGTGCCACAGCTTACAGAAATCCATTTTCTGCATCTCTGTCAAAGTACTGTTATAGCCAAGAACCAAAGTATTTCCTGCAGCCCCTCCTCCTGCAGATAAGGATGACTTTGGCTGATAGTGTACATCCACAACGTAGAAGTTAGCCATGCTCATGCTGTTGTCTTTTTTTTTTCCCTAGCTGATCTGTCAGTGAGAAGTAAATAAGATTGATGGCTATGCATTGAGTATCTTGGTTCTCTTGTACTACTTAGCACATGGCGTCTTTGCTCTGCTCTATAATCAATATGGCCTAGGCAACCTAAGGGTGCCCTCTTAATACAAGCACAATAATTGTTTAATTGGAATTCCTTATTAGCCAAAATAATAGAAAAGAAAATCTGCTTCTCACTGTCTGTTATGACACTGGAAGCATTTAAGTCTTGTAGCTTGAACTGTGAGGCTGAAATTCAAAACTGATTAGGCTTTAGCAATGTGATTCTATTTACTTTCAGGGCTGGGAGTGAGGATGTCACAGCAGTGCTAGGAAGTCCCCCGCATGAGGGTGAGCTGCTATGGGTCTGGCTTCATCTCCACACTATGTCAGGGTTAATAGTGCCACACAAAGCAGCACCATCTAAGTCTGGCCAGTGTGAGGGGAAAGGAAACGCCTTTGGAAAGGAAGCTTGTTCTCAGGGTTAGGAAGAGCCTTGTGAGGGGTTTACTTCTCTTGCAGCCATTACTTTGTTTTAACTATTTGTTTTCTTTTTCCCTAATGGGAATTAACACAGAGATCCAGAGCAGCCCTGCAGAGGTACCTGTTCTACTGCAACCGCTATATGAACCACATGCAGAGCCTGCGCTTTGAGCACAAGCTGTATGCTCAGGTGAAGCAGAAAATGGAGGAGATGCAGCAGCACAACATGTCATGGATCGAGGTGCAGTTCCTGAAGAAAGCAGTCGACGTCCTCTGCCAGTGTCGTGCCACACTCATGTACACTTACGTCTTTGCCTTCTACCTCAAAAAGAATAATCAGTCCATTATCTTTGAGGTAGGAGAAAAAAACATGGTTGTCAGGAGTTCAGGTTATAAAGCTAAGCGAAATAGAGATTTAATGCTTGGAGAAACTCTTGTCCCCAGCTTTACCAAAGTGAGTCTGGCTTAATATTCTGTTGGACAAAAGTCAGTGGCCCTGCTGGGCATCATATAGCATCGTCTGCTCGAGGAGAAAGTAGAGTACAAGATGCTGCCACCTGAAACAAGAGAGTGAGGTTCTGTCCTGAACTGGCAAAGAAGGCCTTAAAGCTTAAATCTGGCATTTTGACTTTCCCTGGTGTTGGCTTTTTCCAAGGGCACTACCATTACAGTTGCCCTTTCACGGTCTAAAGGTGGAGGCCTAATCTGCTTCAGAAGTGAAGCTGTATTGACTCTTTATAGTTTAGAATAGTCCTTTGTTGGTCTTTGTGCAGAACCTAAGCAGGATGCTTCTGCACTGTGTGCTCAGCAAGGGGTGCACAGAATGACTGAGCAATAGCAAAAGCTGTGCTCCGATGCTGCTGTGTGTGTACCGGGGTCAACACAGACTTTGCCAATGCTGATAAAAATAAATAGAGAAGGGACAGAACAGGAGATTAATAGCCTTGTACTGCACTATACCATTAGGAAGGAAAAGGTTTTTTTTAGGTTTGCCAGGATGTTGCAGATCAAGGAAGACAGAAGACTTGTTGGTAGATATGCAAATTCTCTCCTGATCAAATGAAGAAATTTTAGCTTTTTCAGTCTCGATGCTCAGAGCAGGTTACTAGAGTGTTATACAGTGCATGTATAATCCTGCTTTTTATTTCAGGACTGATTTCAGTTGGATTGAGTTAAAAAATCTCTTTCTTTCCTCCCCCCCACCCCCAAAATACTCTTTTTCTTTTTGTCTTTGCAGAATAACCAAGCAGACTTAGAGAATGCCACAGAGGTGCTTTCTGGGTACCTTGAGCGAGATATATCCCAAGATTCGCTGCAAGACATAAAGCAGAAAGTACAGGACAAGTACAGGTTTGTTTTTTAATAATTCTCTATCTCACAGCTGCCTGAGTACCTGTATTGCTATCCTGTGACAGGTGGTGGCATGTGTACTTGCCAAGGTATGGTTTTTCACCAGTCATGTCCCTGGGAAGCTGTTTGCTGTTGGCCTTCTGCTATGCATTATGATCATCAGTTGGTCCCTGGGCATCTGAGAACAGAGCAGCAGTGTCCCACAGCAGCTCCTGAAATCACCAGTGGTGAAGCCCTTGTGCGGATGCTGGCTGTGTGGTTTTGTGCCTCTGCCGGGACCAGCCCTTGGGGAAGGTGACAGCCTGCAGGGAGAGGCTCCCAGCTGTGCCTTGCATCTGTTCTGCTGAGCAGTAGCTAGAAGATTCAGTCCCATAATGGAAAAATCTTGTGACTAAAAGCAATGGCTTTTCATACACCTGCTGTTCAGCAGAGAAGGAGCATGTGGGAATGGCCAGGCCCGAGATGGGACCTGCATAGTGAGGGCCAAGGAACAAGGAGTAACTTTGTTGTTCCAAGCTGACACCGTTGGCCTAGGATGCATTGCTGTAAAAGAGCAATTGGGTGTTTTTATTTTTCTGTTGGGCCCTTTTGTGCAAAAAGTGGGTGTAGAAAGGCTGTCTTTAAAGAAGAGGGAGAGAGCAACCTGCCCAGCTAGAGAGGAGAGCAGAAGAACCAGGGTCCAGGTGACACAAATGCTAATGGTTTTCACAGTCCCAGGGGAATCACTTCTGCACAGTGGAAAAATACAAAGCTGTAGATGCAGATGAGTCACAGGATTATGGCTTGCATTTTTGAGGCATTTTGCCAAAGTCACTGAATTTGTTATGCCTAGCTTAGGGGAAAAGAAAAAAAGCCAAAGTAGGGTGAGCTGTATTGACTAAGGGACTTTGGGGAGTGGAGTTAGCTGTTTAGTTCTGGGGGGCCTGTGGCCCATTCTGCTGGTCTGGTAGCATGGCTGGAGCTGGACAAGACTTAACCAGACCTTTGCTTTTGAGGCATTTTGTAACTTGCCAACTTACTTAATGGTAGCCTTGAAGGGTATCTTGGGTCAAGCTGCTTGTTCACTTAAGTCCTTTGAAACTGGATGCTCTTCTAGGGATGGTAACAGCTATCCAGAAGAAATTAAAACCTAATATAGCCTGAATTGCCTGAGAACATAGTATCCCAAACCTGCCTTCATGTTTCTGGGAAGAAAGTATGCATCTGTCAAGCCCGTGCAGGTCCCTAATTAACTAGTTCAGTCATGTCTTAATTATGTCCTGCACGGTGCTCTTTGTGTGCTGGTGTTACAGTGTACTGATGCAAGACCAGGACCAAAGATGTTACTGAGGTGGGTTTAAAGAGCTCTGGGAAATTGCATGAACTGACTTCCTAGCTAATTTGGTTTCAGGTGTTTCAATCTCTTAGCTTGCAAAGACATTTCTGGAAAACAGGATTAAACCCCCACCACCAGCAGCAAAATAACTGAAGTTGGGAAAGCAGAAGCTATGCATGTTTGCTTTCACGTGCTTCAGAAAATCAATGGGACTTTGTGTATGATGATTTCTGTTGCAACAGCTGATAGCAATGAGAAGAGCCAGAAGAGTTTTATTCAGATAAGTCTGTTGGTCTGATGCTGCTACCATTCAGTATCTTACAAGGGCTGCAGGTTAAGATGAGGAATTTCTGCCTACCTGTTAGCATGTGTTGCAATCAAGGATAGCTTTCTGCTAGGGGCACCTGCTGGGAGACTCCTCCTGTGCACCTCGCTTTAGTGAGCAGAGAGATACTCAGCCACTACTGAACAAGCCGGGTTCCCAGCTGCTGGAGCCCCTCGGATGCTCTCCTGACTGGTGCGTGTGCCCAGAAACTGTACCACACAATTCCCAGCAGGAACTGGTAACTTGGTGGTTGGCTCCTGGGTGCCAGTTTCTCACATTACAGCACATCACTTGGGGCTGAGCACTGCCGAACCATGGACACAGCTGTGCCTGGGGCTGTGGGAGCTGCTACTAAGATTTTTTTTTTTTTTTTTTTTTTTGTCCCCTGCATGCCTAAAGATGATGTAGACTTCAGCATCACCACTGGAAGGGCTTTAGTGCAGAATGCCTGCTGCTTGCTTATAATTTGCTCTGGGAACCTGAATACTTGAAGTGCTTCTCTGCTTTTTATCTTTTTATTTGGCTGATGCACCCAAAATGAACATGGCATCTTTTGATATGTTCTTATGATAGCACTTTTCCTCAGTATCATTGATCCTGGTAGGACTGTACCTAACCCTGGGATCAGTTAGATTTGCAGCTTTGTCTGTTTAAGTGAGCATAGGTAGGAAGATCCTGCCAGGCTTAGTGCCCCTCTGAGACTCAGGAGTCACGGTGAGGTAAAACTTGCACTCCAAGCCGGACCAGTAACCCTTTTTGTAGCCAGCTTGACTGCTTCCATCTCCACTGGGATTCTGGAGGGGAATAGAAGTGGGTCAGTGCTCCTTCCAGAGGTTCTGCCCAGCCAGCTCCTGGCTTTTTGTTGTCCTGATATGACTCATAGGCACCAGCCCTTGTTTGAGGAGAGCTTTGTCCCATTTTGGGTGTCACTGCTAACCTATGCTCTGGCTTCTGCATGTTGTGGCCACTGCTGCTTCCTTGTTCAGTATTTCCTAGCTGTAGGGGCTTTGGGGATACTTTTGCATGGGAAACTTAAATTTGCATGGTGTTTGGTTTTTTTGGGTTTTTTGGGGTTTTTTTTGGGTTTTTTTTCAGCCACAGACCTGGTGCTGAGTGACTGGAGTAGTTGAAGTCTTAATTAGCGCTGTTAATGGGCTACAAATACTAAGTCCCTTCTCAGGGGATCTCTTCTTTTGGAAGTGGGGCTTAATGTAGGTTTGCATTACACAATGCTGGGAGTGGGCCATGGTGTCTAACCTGCCTTCTCTGTGCCATTCCTCTTCGCTGCAGATACTGCGAGAGTCGACGAAGGGTTTTGTTGCAGCATGTGCATGAAGGCTACGAGAAGGACCTGTGGGAGTACATTGAGGACTGAGACTGGCCCCGCATAAAACGAACTCTGAAACCTTTACCATCTAGAGTGCTCATGCGATTCAAATAAAACACACACAAGGCGCTACGCCTGTTACACCGCTGGTCTGTAGTACCGGGATTCTGTTTTGTTAACAGAAAATTTAAGTAAATTATATTGTAATAAAAAAAGGTAGATAAACCATTGTACAACAGTATTCTAGGCGGCCAATAAGAGTGTGACAGACGCACTAAAAAAAAAAAAAACCCTCCAACTTTAACTTGTAACGTAGCTTCATTCTCCAAGCCGACTCCTTTTTCTTTTCTATCTTTATTTTCCTGTGTGTAGTACAGATGGAATTTAAACCAGTTTCTTGACACTGCTTTTCATGTCCAAACCAGCCATTTTGATGTACTTTGGTAAGGGGGGGATGGCTCTCCTGCCCCCCTTTTCCTCTCTGCCACCCAAGTACACAGATGAATGTTGATTGGCTCATTGTAAAGATTATTCTTGGGGAGGGGAGGAGGGGGGTTACACAGCAAGGAAAAAAAAACACCTTTGTATATGACTTTTAAAACAAAAAGAGGACAACACAGTATTTTTCAAAGTTGTATATAGCGCATATGCATGGACAAAGAGCAAGCGTGGCACGTGTTTGCATAATGTTTAATTACAAAAAATATTTATTCTTTAAAAATCTTCAAGATTATGTCTATTTGCTGTGCATTTTCTTTCAGTTTGATTATCTTGTTTTGTTTTGTTTTTCCCTGGGATGGGGTGGGGGAAGCGTGTGCTGGTGTAGTGAACATGGTGGGTTTTTTTCTTTGGTGTTTTGTTTTTTTTGGTTTTTTTTTTTTTTTTGGAAGGCTTTTACCAGAGAATTTGGGTTTCTCCTCTTCCTGCAGTTCCTTTATGTCCACAGCCTCCATGGTTTTGTGTGTGTATCCATTGCTGGCAACGGACCCGTCCCCTTGTGCGCAGCTCATGACGCTCGGTAACCCTGTGTGCATTGTGTTGGTGACTGATGCACACTGTGATTCAGGATGCTTTGCTTTTTTTTTTTTTTTTGGTGTGTTGGGTTTTTTTGTTTTGTTTTTTTTTTTTCCTACCCCAGACTGATAGCTGCCGAAATCCAACTCTGCTGTTCCCATCCATGCACGCAGGACACGTGCTCTGAACCCAGAGGAGGTGTGTGTGTATTTAGAGTTTTACTTCTAGTTCTGAGGCAGGAACAGGAGGGGTATTTTGCACCACTTCTCAGACCTGTGGAAAGATTACGGCTGTGGATCTCCTCTCTTCTCTCCCCTGCTCTCCTTCATCTGTCAAATGGACCGTTCCTTGCTGTTTAAGTTTCACTTACATTATAATGAGTCATAACATTGAAAAGGAAAGATGATGGAATTGTCTTTGTGTTTGTTTTGGGCTCAATTACTGGGCATACTGTCCTGGCAAATATTTAACACTCCATCTAGTGCAGTAGAAGCTGAAATCAACAGGGTATTTTTCAGTTAAAAGGGGAAAGAACTAATAAGTTAGCTACTGAGTCCATTTTTATGATTTCTGTAACAAGCTATGTTAAAGTAAACAATTGGTGGTGGTTTTATTAAATTTACTCCTGTATAGGAATTCCTTCTGTGGTATTTTTTGCCAGGCTAGTGTCCTCAAACCTTTCTTCTGATCTGCCAGCTTCGAGGGGGGAATAAATTTGCTGACCGGTGAATTAAGAGGCAGATTGTAGGCAGGTCTGTAATACAAAATGCCATTTCCAGTTGGCAGTCGGGTCACTTGAGCTCCCTCACTGATGTGGCACTTCCACCGACATAGCCTGGTCTCTCTCTACCTGCTTTCCCCTCCGGTTCTACCCGCGGTGCCCTGTTTGCCGCCGGCAATCACACGGGAGCCTGTGGGCACTGTGCCGGGGCGGGATGGAGGCGAGCGGCGCTGCCTCTTGCCGGTCTCTGTCTGCGGGCAGCGGCTACTTGCCCTTCCTCCTGGGCTCACAGAAGTTCCCTATCCGTGTATTTAAGCGCTGGTGGAAGCCGTGGGTCCGTGTGGGGCGCGGTGGGCTGGGCCAGCGGAGCCCGCCTATCGCGGGGGGTCACCGCGCCCCGGGGCCAGTACCGGCTGCGGGCCGGGCCCAGGTGCGGGCAGGCCCGGCCTGGGGTGCCCGCGGGCCCTGCGCTGCTGGCGGGCACGGCTGGGGCTACCTGCCCGCGTTCCTCGCCCCTGGTCTCCAGGCGCTCCCATAGGAGCTGCCCCCGGTGCCAGCACGGCCGCCAGCCCCCGGGAGCGGGGGAGCAGCTCCCTGCGCCGCCGGGCCGCCTCAGGCCGCGGGGGAGCCGTGCAAACCCTCCCTAATAAACTTCTGCTCCATTACTGCATTAGTCACGCCGGTGTTTCCGTGGCGAACGCGGCGGCGGATGCCCCGGGTCTTCCCGCCGCCTTCCCGTCGTGCACCGCGCCGCTCTGTGGTTGTCCCGGAAGTGCTGGGGGGGGGGGGGTGTCGGTTGGTAACCGTGGTAACGGCGCGCTTCTTCGCCATGGCGGAGCCGCAGGCCGCAGCGGTGAGGGGCCGCCGCCGTGAGGGGCCGCCGGTGCCTGCCCGGCCCCCGGCGGTTAGGGCGGCTTAGGGGGGGCCGGGGGGGGCTTGGGGGGCGAGGGGAGGCGGGGGCGGCGGCGGCGGGAGGGGCTTTTAAGAGCGAGTGTTTAACCTTTGTACGCTTGGTATTGAAAACAGAGATGGAGCGTGGTGCTGACTTGTGTTGGGGTGGTCAGTGACACGCAAGCCTCCCTCAGCGCCCCTCCCCCCCACGTTCCCCCGCGGTTCGGTGCCCCCCAGGCTTGCCCTGGTTCCCCTGCCCGGCGGGCTGTGAGCCCCTCGCTCATTTCCTACTGCTGACATGCGGAAAACAGACTTTACAATGATTAGATTGTAAAGTAGGTATGTTTATTCAGCGCTGGGCGGAACGGGGGGGGGTAGTTCCACCAATATCGCGCGTGCCGTTTTAACATTTTTCAGACCTATTTATACATGTTACATTTTTTTTATCTAAAAACACACATACTATTGATTATATTCAACCTTCAGGCCATATCTCCACTGCAAAACATTGATTATAAGTAATCAGCAAACATGCTTTAACAGTAAACATATCTAAGTAACACCAAGCGACTTTTATGCAGATTCATCGTGACATATTATAACTCTTAGCAACTTAGAGGCATTATATGTGCAGTATTGGTTAAGTATGTGCTTGCTTATCAGCCTAGGATGCCATGCCAAATGCTCTTAAGGAAAATAAATGGTCTTCGAATAAGGTAAAAAGAAACCCTTGTCATGGATAAGTACCTGATTAAAAGGTGAGGAGCAGAAAGAAGGAACAAGTACTCATTTTTTGTGTGCCGGAGGGGGGTCATTAGTGAAGCGCTGCAGGGGCCTGCTTGGTGTGTCCAGAAATGGTCCGGAGAAGGGCAGCTGGGCAGGTGGTCGGGTGAGGGGAAGTAAGAGAAACTGCAGGAGAGTCATGGCAGAAACTGCAGGAGAGTCATGGCAGTGCTGGGTGATAGGGCTTAGAATTGGAATGGTGTGTACAGATTGAAAAAAAAGTTGTAAATGATAAAAAAAAATAATTATTGGGGGCTTTGTGTGGTTCCTGCTTAGGAGCAAGTGCTTGGAGTTTGGTAATTCTGTGAAAATACCATCTAAGCTTTTTACGATAGCTAGTAATAAACTTTTCACAATACTGAGTAAAATGTTAGAAATTATTAAGAAACAAAGCTGGTAAAAGCTTTTCTTTTATAAATCTTGGTTATTTCCATGTCTTGGATACTGTACTCATGTCTTGGATACTGTACTCGGGATATCTGATCCTCCCCATCTCCAATAAAAGAAGAGCAGAACCAGAAAACGTTCCAAAAAGATTACAAGGAACAAGTGTAGAGCGAATCTCCACTTTAAAAAGTAGTTTGTTAAGGAGAGGGGAGGCGACACAGTTCTGTAAAACCCTGGTGGTGTCTGGGGAAGAGGAGTGTGGAATGCCTCTTCCCCAAGAAACTGGAAGTAAAAAATAAAAATGCTTCCCTGTGTAATCATGTTTCTCTTCCGTGAGGGTTTGATTTTATATGCAAAGTAAGAAAAACGTATAAAATGCATTTATTTTCCACAGACTGTGTACTTGCTTGTCCGTGAGCTCCGGGCAATATTTGCAGGTTGAGGTTGCCTGCTGTGCGATGGGACATCGATGTACTCACGTGCCTGCAGACTCTGATGGTTCCCCAGGAATGACTTTGTTCTAAATAACTTTATAAATGTTTTATAAAAAAATGTTTTGTAATAAATTTTGTGGTGTGATCTCTAATTAGCATTTTAAGTGTTTGAGTTTTGGTTATTTACAAGGTAATGATTTCTTTGTGGAACCCTAATAAATAGCAGTGAACCTATGGAACAGGAATGTACTCTGAAAAGAGCAGGTTTGTTTAATCTACATGGCAAACAGAAACCTCTGCCTAGCTATGGTTAGGGAAGAGCAGCACTTGGCAGGGCAGAGTTTGTCTAGCAGCAGTGATGCTATTTTTACACCATTTTGGGATTTGCCAGTTGTCCTTTCCAATTATTTTCTAGAATAGATCTTCAAGAAACCTTGCCTGGTGTATTTAATACTCCTCTTCTCTGTCTTTTCAGGTTTCTTCAATGCCAGCAGCTACAGAACCTCCAAGACCCCATCCTAAAAAAGGTTTGAAGATTTGATTGTGTTTCTTGGGCATGTTGATTTTAAGATTTCTTTTATAACGTGTGCAGCTGTCTAGTAAGAAATTAATGTCCACTGGGAAAAGACGAGACTATCTGGACTGTAAGCTGCTGAGTACAAGTACTTTTTTCTGGGGTCTGTATGATCACTAGCTCGGTGCTGTTGCTGGCTGACAGTACCCTACAGCCTGTATTGCGTATATACTTGTTGAGCTGCTAATGAGTTTGATATTCATTTATCTTGTGCAAGTGAGATCAAACCAGTCAGGTTGTAGCTGGTTTTAATTATTGCTTGTTTGTTTTGGGTTTTTTTTTGTACTAAAAGTGAGAATTAATTAACTCAGCCCAAGCTGTAGTTTTGAAATCTTTGTTGAATCTTAACTGGAACAGGAACATTTGTAGTTATCAATTCAAAACGTTTGACTAAAACCTCATGTTTTGTAAGGGGTCCAGTAAAGCCTGCAGCACAATTTGATGCTGCAGCCTCTCCTTTTCCCTCTTCCCTCACTCTTTCAACGTAACTTCTCCCGGCACATGCAATGAGCATTTCCTTCTCTGTGGCATTAAGCTGTGCTCACATTCCTAGTACAGGTCTGCTCCGTGTAGAGACTTTTGCGCCTACCTAAGGTGAGTTTTGGGGTTGTTTTTGTGGATTTTTCTTTCTTAAGTTGCCCAGAGAGCCTGTTCAATTCAGGTTATAATTAAGCGTGAACTCTACAGCTTTGCTAGAACCCCAATATACTTACAGTATATTTCAGTCAGAAGCAGTCCTCCTTTTCCCTTACCTTCTATTTCAGGGAAGCACAGTTAGGGAGCACTGTACTTTGGCCGTTTTCTACTCTGATTGTGTGATGTGCCTGTCAGAGCGCACTTCAGGAGGAAATCTTCGTATTTCTAAATTCTTTGTGATGGAGACTGCCTTGGTGATAATGCTGGCATTAAAAAGGAGCTTGTTTGGCAGCTGGGTACTGTCATAGTTTCTGCCTAAAAATTAAGTTCTTCGTTTTGCACATAGACGCTGGGAGGCTGGAAAAGCCACTTTGCTTTTGTTTTGGGGAGGTCAGGCTAACATCATGCAGTTCCAATTCCTGGTAGCAGAGTTCCAGCACATGAGCAGAATGTGGCTGTTCTGGAGACAGCGCTTGAAGTTTCAGTAGACCTACAGCTGTTGGCTGGCACAAGCCCAAGCCTCTTATATATGGTGCTTAGAGCTGAGAGGAAAAGATTGCTACTGCTTCAGGCCTGCATGCAAGTTAAAATAAAACCAAAATTTACTTTTATCTTGGCTGTCAACTCTTTTAGAGCAAGAATTGCTGTTACTTTGAACCAATTAGCATGGCTTCTGCAGAGGCACCGATCCACTCCTTAGCGAGATGGTTTGTCTCCATCCTGTTCTATAAAGATTATGGCTCTGGTTTCCTCATCCTCAGTAACCCCCACCTTGTTCTGCCTCATTGTGCAAGTCCTACCTATGATATTTGCGCTGACCATGTGGGTTGGGAGGCTGTGTCTTCTATCTGGTTTTACAGGACAGTGTATACTTGCAGTTCTCTAAATAAAATATCTGTAGAGGGATCAGGCTGATGGTGTTTTTCAAGAGATGGACTATCACTCCAGTGCTCTGTCCTGGCAGGCTGAGGTCTATTAAATCAACTCTGCATAATTCACGAGCAGATGGAATGGCTGAAAAAAGAAAGATGGGGATATCAGTCTTTCAAACAAGCTGTGGAGGCGTGCTGGATAGAAGCCGTTGTGCCTCTGTCGGCTTGCTTGTTAAACTGTCCGACAAGTGCCTTCCTGCTTTTAAGTGTGTGTATTTTAATATTGATTGTTTGGGAGAATCAACTGTGGCAGTTGCAACTTTCTTAATGGGACTGCTTCTCCAGATCTTGCCTGCTGTTGATAAAGGGCTGCTTGTTTGTGGCTGCTGTACTCAGCATTTTGCACTAACAGCCCTGAAACAGAGCTGGACGCGTCTTTAAAAAGGGCCACCAATGCTCCTTCAGGTTTTAAGGGTGCAGGTTGGAGGCTGGGCAAAGGCTGTGCAAAAGAAGTGGTCTGTCTCCATCACCAGCCAATGTTCCCTCCATCTCCTTCATTTGGCATTGGTGTGTGCGCAGCTGCATGCCAGAGGGGAGAAAGTAGTAAATGAAATCCAGTTATTCGTGGCTCTGGATCTCCTTTTTATACGGATATGACCCTATTAACTATGGTTAAGAAAAAAAATAATTTAGCCTTTGACACTTGCAATTCTGGTTTCTGTTTCTTAAGGTAAACTGAGGCATCTCCAGTACCTGGCACACCTTGGGTTGTTCTGAAATAAAATGCCTTGGAAGCCTTTGTGCTTTGCCATTTAATATTTGACTGTGTTCCCTTAAGTGCAGTGGGCAAAAGCTGATTTGAGCTGCCTGATCGTTAATCTCTAGGAAATGAGGGCAGCATAAAGATTTGTAATAGGGAGTGATATAACAGCATCCTTTGTGTGTGGGTGTGATGCTGGGGGTACATAAGAGAGGAGGGGAGAGAAAGAAGGTGATGTTGTATATGCTTTTGTGGAGTTTGGCAGGAAAGAATAGCATCTTTTTCCCATGACAGGGTTGTGGTTTTTTTTAAAATAGGGTTTTCATAGAACATCTTAATGAAGTATTTCATCCTACTCAGATTGGCTGAGGAGAATTATGATGAACTTTAAGTATCCAGGCAAATCTACAGCAATTCTGTCTGAATAGAAGAGCGCTGATTTTAAACTGACATTTTTAAACACTGAATGGTAACTTTCTGTTGCTGTAATTTGCATTTTTATATTTGCATTGTATTTTCAAGTAGGATGCAAGAGAGATACTGAAACCAACATTAATGTAAGCAGGTCTGAGAAATACAGAGACCATGTGGTGTAATATGGTCTCCTGTGAGCCATTTGGTGCGGATAAAATCTGTGCCCGAATAAAGCATGTATTGCAGTAACTAAACAATGTTGCTGTGCCCAAATGTAGTAGAGTGTGACCAAGTCGTTGCTGAAGCCCTAACTTTAATCGTTGCAGTGCCTGAATTCAGATTGTAACAGCTTGCCTGTGTTTGTACTGGGGAGGAGTAAGGTATTAAACTTCTGTTTCTGAGAATGTGATCTCAAATTTGCAAAAAATCATTTGAATCACAAAATACATGTGAGTTTCATTGCTTAACCAGAAGGAACACTAGAAGACTGTTTTCAGTCAGACCTGTGATGCAGATGAGAATATGTTGGATACTGTTGAACTGTGCAACCTGAGAGTCGAATGGCTTCCCCTCACTGTTGCGTTGCTTTCCTCCCGTGGATGCTCCTTTGATCCTGTCTGTGAGACAAGAAAAAATGGAAACCTAGAACCAGCATTTAGCAACCTGATTTTATGGCTCTTAAACAATAACTTCAAGTTAAGAGGCAGAATTTGCTCTTGAATTAGCTGCTATCAGGGCTCATCCATCATGTGGCTTTTAGGTTGTGAAAGCCCAGAAGGTTGGGATTTAAGAGTGTCTGTCTTGCAGGCCAGTCAGCCCAAAAGGAAGACGACGAGCATTCAACAAGCGTATAAGGGGTCTGGAGCAGATGTGGTGGTGATGGGGAAAAGCGTTGTACGCAGCGATCGGGCTAGAAGTCTCTACATCTAGCAATCTAAATTAAAGGGATCGGTGCAGAGCAAACCCCTCAGAGTATCTTGTAGCTGCACTTGGTGACAATCATTACTCAGCAGTTGACACCTTAGTAGCTAAAACCATTCATTATTTCGTCCTTTACCCCCTGTGGGGAGAGCTGCTTTGAAAATCAATTCTCTTTGTTGCTTCAACAAGATCCATAACTCTTGCTGTGTTGATATTTTGTCCCCAAGCAATTGGTGGTAGAATAAAGGGAGCTCTGTTCCTTGAAGCAGTGTAGACTTAATACCAGCCTGCTGAGATGGAGTTTTAATCTCCCTGTTGCATTTTAAATTAATCAGATATTTTCCTAAATGCTTTACTGGTTTTGAATTGAGATAGGCTGCCTCCCATCTTTCGACTTCCCTTTTGCCATACAGGTAAATCAAGTAATTTTGTACATGATAATACTGTAGCAGAGAAACGTTCTTTTTTTATTTTTATGGAATATAACTGGAATTTATTTCCCTTTATTGTGTAAAAAATTCTTAGAAAGGAAATTCTGGGCTCGTGTTAGTCTAATAACAGTTCAGAGGTTAATGGAACAATTTTAAATGCATTTGGATTTCACACAAATATTGATGTCAGATTTTCTGAGGTACAGTGATGGCTTTTTAATAACAGGGTAGAATTCTAAATATGTATATACTGTAATAAATGCATTGAGGCAAAATAAAGTAGATTTCACTTGAGTCATAGGGAAGAACTTGGGCTAGAAATCCATTAGACTGAGGAAGGAGAATTCTGAAATTGTTAGCAAACACCTCTGTTTACCAAAGGAAGGGTCAGGTAGATAATTTTCAAAGCAAAAATCTTTTCCTTGTGAATTGTAAAAGTACTGGCAGGGATTAAGTGTTCTCCCTAGTCCTGGGCATTGGGATCTTTTTTGGATGCTTTGTACGTATGTTTTTTCTAGAGTTTGACGCAAGGAATTCTGCCTTGGATTAACTGTGACCTTTGGCAAAGCACTTTCTTTGACTTTTGTTTTGTTCCATTTATCAACCATAAGGTTGGTCTAATATTTGATGACAGTTTTTGGATGCTGCAGGCTTTCAGTTAACAAAACATTTGGAGATGTGAAGTGAAAAATACTGTATAAATGGATATATTGCAATGCGCTACTTGACCTGTTTGAGTGCTGCGAAAGACAGTACTGAAGGTTGCAGGCAAGACATACGGGAGAAACTTTATAGGGAGAAATTTTAACATACCCAGTGGCCAAGCCTGCCTGTTTTAACATTTTAACATGTGCATTTTAACACGCTCAATGCTTCGCATAGAGCACTTCCGCAAAGTAAACCAGGTGTCTGGACGTTTCAAGGCTTGTGAGTCTTCATCTTATTTTTTTTCAGGTAAGTTCCACTTCTGTCTTCTATAAATATGAGCATAACTAGCAAAAATGTCTTGTAAGGCCATTGTGAGTCATTGAAAAGGAGGAAATTAAGTTCTCTCTGCTTTTATTGCATTCTCCATTTCAGAGACAAGTGAATTACTGACCCAAGATTAAAACAGCTGATGAAGTAGGTTTATCAGCAATAAACACACAAGTGCTCGGTCCCTTTGTAAGTAATAGAAATGTTTGATTAGATTTGGCTATTGCAGAGAAATTAAATAATAGAAATAGGGAAGTGCATAATGTAAATGTGTGTTTTAGAGCTGCGATTGTATCCTGTTCTTAAACTCCGCGGTACTGAGGGTGTTCTTTGTGGCTCAAAGTTACCACACTTTTACCACACAGAAACCTGGATTTTGGATAGATGATGACAACATGGTGTTTTACATCTTACCAGGGTAGTTTCTTTTGTTTAATTGCATTTTGAAATATTCTCAAGTAGTGTGTGTTATTCTTGTTCAGCTAAATCCCATGTCAGTATTTAGCTCAAATACTGGTAGTGCTGTCCTTTTCATGTGGGTGCTCATCCTTGAAGCCAAGGGTGTAGTCAGTGGGTTCTAATAAAAAATAATTGCACGTGCTGATTTAATGGGCAGTAAAGCTGGCTTTATCTGGTATTGACTTTGGTTAGGAAGTGCTCATGATGATAAGCAATTTCAAAATGTGACTTAGATAATAAATAACTTTCAGATTATGCTGAAGTAGATAAGTGGCTTTTGATGATCTGTCCTGTGCAAATGCATCTCACTCTCTCTCCGGGCAGCTCCTGCTCACACAGATAAACCAGTGGGGATCCCTCCTGCTCCTGCAGATTTTCCAAGGGATCCTGTAAGTATTTTAATGGCTTAAACACTCTGAAGAGCAGGAACCTTTTAGTGCCCCAAAGAGTCAATTCTGTGCACTTGCAGAGCTGATCATTTCTGAATTCCTGATACGTTTTCTTAAATCAATATAAATCCATTCTTTGAGCCAGCTTCAAAGCTGCCTTTGAACTTGTGAGAGTGAAGCTGCCTGAGAAATCCAGATAAAAACAACCCCCTTGAGTTAAATTAATTAATACTTCTGAGTGTGTCAAAAAGAAAAGATGTTAGTGGAAAAGTTAGTGATTGTGGGGGAGCAAATGCAGTTCCTGTATCTGTACATGCCAGTTTGTTTCCATTTGGCCATATGCAAGCCAAGGTCTGTTGGCCCATTTGAACCTACAACCTTGCAGGAAGAAAATGGTTTCTAAATAACATAGATTAGCTGGTAATTATGTCATTGTTTTGTACAAGAGAATTTGGTATTTTCATGTGTCTGCGATAGGTGGGTTTAGTGCTGTGCGTGTTTTGTTCAGGATCTGATACAGCTGTTAATTTTGAGTGGTGAGATAAAAAAAATCGTTTTTTGGTAATTCAGTTGTGTAATATACTTCTGTTCATCCTCTTCTTCCCAGAATAACAGCCCAGTAATCCGTGCACCACAAAGAACTGATAATATTTAAGTTTGAACATGCTAGCACAGCTCTGCCCTCTTGTGTGTGTATATTAGTGTCTGTGATTATAGGAACAGCGAATCCTTTGCAGACAGCATAGCAGGTGTGTTTTTCTGTCAAGACTGGTATCACTGTAAAATTTTTAGTGCTTTTACATCAGAAGATTCATAGTTTCAGTTCTAGTTTTACGTATTTTGGCAGCTGTCAACTTCATTTCCTCTCTGTAAAGAGGAAAATCTGTATCTGCTTCTTAAGCCTGTTGCAAACTTAATTAGGCAATGAAACGTGCATAAAAGTGCCACCTCTTGTAGAAAATGAGCATAATCTTTGATAATTTGATAATTAAGATATATATTACATTGGATGAGAATCAGGAGGAGGGTGAAGTACAATAGCTCAGTGTTAGAGGATCTAACTGTACAATTGTAACGTATTACTTTAGGATCACATTTAAATCGGTAAATTTATTTTTTTGAAGTTCCTTTGAAAGTCCTTGATGCTAGGCAAACTTCTTTTTTGTTTTAAAGCAGTCAGCTTCACGTTTGTCTCTTGGCATTCTGCTTACAGATAAAATGGCATCTCCTACTGTGAATTCAAAAATAATTTTATAAAAATAGTAAGTAACAAATTCAGGAAGGATGGGATTCATCTTTCTGAATTGACGTATCTCTGACATAGAACAAATCTCAGCAGATCACCTGTGCTCCGGATTTACTCAGTGGAAAGCTCATCTGATGCCATTTCTCTGACCTTTCCCAGCCACTACCTCAGGATGGAGTGAATCACTCCCCAAGGATACGTATTCCTCTCCTTTACCTTAATGATGGCCCAAGGCAAATAACTTAAGATGTCTTAATTTTCAGACACTTAAGTGAAAGGAGGTGCATCCTACTCAAGAATGTCAGAATTAATGTTGTCTGTGCAACTTGAATTCAAGCCTTTGAGTCTTTAGTGATGTAATTACAGGTTGGCTTTAGCCCAACTCTCCAACATCATCATCTGTGGCACAGGAATGACGGGACTCACTGGAAAAGGAACAGCTCACTGAGGGCTTTTTAAAGAAAAGGTATCTCGATTATTCAGTGTATATCCAGTTGTCATGTTTATCTTCAGCTATAAAATCCCATAGATAAATTCCCGGATGCTGCAAGGTTCTTCTGTGTTGTAGTCAAACTGTCCATTATACACCGAAGTCTCTTAAGAGGGCAGTGCTTGCTTGTCAGGAAGACATTTTGGGTTCTGCAGTGCTCAGGACCTTGCTTTTTCGGAGTTACTGAGCATGTATACTGCAACACTTCCATGGTTGGAGCACGGCAGCTGCCCATCCTGCTTGCTTGAGTGAGCACTGGCTGGGAGATACTGGCTGTTGTGTCTTTCAAGCTGTACAGCCAAAAACGATGGATGGACATGCAGCGGTTGCCTTCAGGGAGCCTGGTTACTTGATTTTTCTAGCTTTATAATAGAAATCGAAGTGAGGTTTCTTGTCTCTTGAGCAGCTTTACTGCATCTTAACAAAGAGTCTGTTCACTCACTCCTTCCAGAGTATGTCCCCTTTGCCACAGACATTTTAAGCTCCATAACAGGCACTGCACAAGCCCTGAGATTCAGTCACTGTTTTATTCATATTTCTCAACAACTTCATTCACTGTCTGACCTTGATTCATTTTTATATTGATCATCATTAGAAGGAGGCAGGGCACCTGGTGAAAACACTGGTGTGTTCCTGTAATTGTAGATATGCTTGTGTAATTAAAGATTTTATCCTGAAGACTTTTGTGCAGCAGGGAAGAGTGAAGGCTGCACAGGCAAAATATTCATCCTGGAACAGACATCTGACCTGGAAGACTTCATCCTGAGACAAGAAGTCTGGAAGAAGTTTGTGCATTCAAAACATAGGGTTTGTAGTAGGGAGTGCTGAACTGTTTGCAAGACCAGCTTCTGTATTTTATATATATACATACATATATTCTTCTAATATAATATGCTTCTAATGTAATATTCTTCTTTGGCAGTGTATAAAACGACGGCAGGTTCTAGGTGTTACTCCCGGGTAGTGGGAAGTTTCAAAGACTGTTGGGGCTGGATTGTGGCCCTCTCCCTGTTAGAATTTTATTTTGCTTTTGAAGAGGAAAGCTTTTCTTTACAAATGCCTTATAATGATTTTAGTTTCAATTTCTGTATAAAATACCTCACGTTTGTGAGACAGAAAAAGACTAAGCATAAGAATTTAAGCCAAAGGAAGGATTAAACTGGAAATCCCAAAACTACTGTGCTCCTGATACTGGAATTAACGAGAAGCTGGTTACACAGGTTATTTTGGGAATGCCTGCAGCCAGTGTTGCTTCATTTGCAGGGGAAATGTCTTCCATCCCTGCTTTGCTGTGGGAGGAGACAGTAAGTAGTCACCAGTTAATACCACAGACCTCCCGTGCTATTTATGAGCCATGTAATTCAGAAGCCCTCTGGGATGGTGCAGTCTGCATCCCCTTATTTAGGAGCAGCATTGGCAAACAGACACGTGGAGGGAGCTCCGTCTCCTTCTTGCCTACAAGAGCATAAGACATCAAGCAGGAAAAAAATTGTTTAAACGGAGAAGATAACAGTTGGGGTGCTATGCTGGGGGCTGGATCCTTGAGTGTCTCCAAGCGTAGTGTCTGCATCCTCAGGGACTTGAGAACTGTTGCGCGAATCAGCCTATTTTTTTCTAGATTAGCATGCGTTTAAAAGCAAAAATAGCAAAAGCTCTTTCAGATCCTTGTTTTTCTTCTGTTCAGAGCGTGTATCTCAGCAGCAAGCACTGATGGTCAAAATTAGCTCTTGCAGAGGAAACAGACTTTCAGATTTGATTTTTTTTAAGCAAATAAGATCATACTTTTTCAAATCCCTTTCTAAAGTACTCATTTGTTACTAAATTGCACCCCAATGTTATTTGTTTGATTCAGATTTTAGACTTGAATCAAGTAATATTAAGCTCGAATCAAATTTTATATAGGAATGATGAGGCTAATGTACTAATGTGTGTAATTCCCCCTCTCTCATTGAATGTCGTCAGGACTGCAGAGTGGTACCTCACCAGCCTGGTGCTGCTAACGGAGATTTCCCAGTGACCAGAGTGGTTCTGCCGCTGGGAACCTCGCTGTGGTGTTGGGAGGTCCAGGGACATCACAAGTGTCTATCTATTTACAGATTGTCCTGCTTTGCCTTACGGTTAAACTTAAGCAGCACATACTAAAGACATTTATACTGAGTAACCAGTATAGATATTTGCCCTCTAAATAAAAATATTTTTATTTGGGGTAACTCAGAACTTTGAATGTCTTTAATCAGAAAAACCACTGAACTCTGAGCTAGAAACTCTTTAAGATTTATGCAGTGTAAACTAACAACGGAAAATGTCCCTTTTTTTTTCGTCGCCCTAGTGTATAAATGGGCTTTAAGATCCAGTTCTCTGCTCTCCCATACAGCTTTGGCTGATGTTCCTGCAGGGGGAGGTGTAGAGTCAGAAATGTTGCTTTTTTGTTTAAACCTGCTGCTGTTTTTCAGCCTCCTTCCAGTTTTCTCTGCGTATTGTGAAGCTATTAATACACAATAGTAAGATCACAGCTATGAATTATGGCTTTCTTGCCAGCACCGGAGTTGTGTATGATGAGTTTTATTAACCCCAGCTGACTGTAAATAAAGAGGAACCATACGGGTTTATTGTTTGATTTAAAGGTGTTCCAGCAGCAATTTGCAAAAGAGAAAACAGGGGAAGGGGATTAAACAGGGAGAATGGCTACAGCAGAAGGTTCTTTCCTTTTTTTCTTGTTTTATATCCATTTTACAGGTATTTGTGTACACAAACACCTGTATTCTCACATGATAAGTGAAATACAGCATACACATCCTCCTCTGGGTGGTGGTTTTTGGAGTTATTCTTCATCATTACTGAATTTTGAATACATTATGCCTCCATTTTCAAACTCCAAGGGTGGATCTGGGCATACGAAGACCAATGTTCCTCTACTAGTTCTCTTTCAAAGCTATAATCTATTTCCTATTGCTATAGTCTCAATAAAAGTCTTTGAGTGTCTGAGTAAGAAAGAGGTTTTCTTGTTAAATTTGTCTGTGCATCAACCTAGCGAGGAATTTGTAGGATGCTGCTCTGATATCAAGGCAGTCTGTTCTTTTTAAATCTAAACCCCTTGATATTAGAGCTTAGAAATACTTTCTGTTGTTCATACTTTTATTTTGGAAAGTGCAATTCACTGGCAGTGGTACGTTGTTTTGTAGCAGCTTGTGCCTTACTATTTTGATATTCTTTTTGTTTAGATGATAGTCATTACTTCTCTGTCACTGATTTTACAAACAGTAGCGTAATTCCTCGCACTGGCAGCTTGTGAAGCTCAAGGCAAAAAGGAGATGTGCACAGCTGGTTTCATCCTTGCTTTTCCCTCCCTATTAGTGTTTATTTAACATGGCTGTGAAAGCACCAAGCTTCATTTTGGAGGGTAACCACAGCTATGCCTGACAGTAAACCTTACCCAAGCTTTGCAAGTGGGAGTAATTTTAACCTGGCAATGTCAGGAAATGTGTCCAGGAGGCTGAGTGTGGGGAATTGAGGGGTGGGGTGGATGTTAGTCCTGAAAGACTTCCATGAGTTGCCTCTCAGATTTGGACGCTCTCCTGCAGTGGCAAGTGAATTGTCTTTAGGCTGTTGTGCGCTAGCTGTTAAGCCGATGACCGGAATTACTTTAAAATGGAAAATGGATCACAAATTGAAAAGATCAATTCTGCTTCTGTGCGTTAGAGCAAGCCTTGCCTGATGATGGGAGATGATAACCTTGCTCCCTTGTGGCTTCGGCGCAGCAAAGCTTCCTGCTTTGATTTCTTCAGAGCGGTGTGCACTTCACCAATTCTTCTTTGGTGCAGCTCTCTTAATAGCAAAATGGTATGACAGAGACTTGAGTCCTTGCCTCTGTGTTTGTTAATTTTGAAAATACCCATGTGCTTGAATGCTGTTTTACAACATGCGATTTTAAATTAGAATTTGGAGATGGACAGTTGAGTCAGGATCCAAATTAGGCCTTTTAGATAATCTTAGTCATGTACGTGGTACCCACCACAGTGGATCCAGACTATGGCTTGTGAGGCTACTGCAGAATGAAATAAATTAAAAGTACTTTCATTTAATTACTTTTCTGAACATTTTCTGTCCTCTCCCTGTGCTGTATGTTATATGTGGTTTAGAGTATTATGGATTTTGGTCTGGTCACAGGTTGTTCTTTGTGTTTTCTTGAGTCTTTTGCTTCTCTGCTTTTCTTTCAGGCTCTTCTTGCTGCTCTTCCTCAGTTTGCTGCAGGTTGGGTTGCAAAGCTGGAGGGATGGGGAGTGAACTGGGACTCAGACTCTTTCTTATAAGCCAGAGTGGATGAAGGGCTGCGTTCTGATCTGTTGGAGGGGGTTTTGTTCTGTTTTTTTTTTGTTTTGTTTGGTTTGGTTTGGTTTGGTTTGGTTGGTTGTTTGGTTGTTGTTTTCTGATGAGACTAAAATGTGTTCTTGAGCTCCTTCTCAGAGAGCCATAGCAGATCTGTGCTTTTCACAGGAAAGGTGCTAGAGTTTTCCAGGCAGCTGACAGTTTGCATGCTGAAGAAAACAAGGTGAAAGGCTGCATGATGGCTACAGTTGTGCAGTTATGTTGAAATCCACTTTACTTTGGCTGTGCCCACAACAAAAGTGGTCTCTTTGCACCTGGCAATTTCTTGAAGAATACGGCTGGTGCTTTAGCAATCATTTCCCCCTGTGAAATCTGATAGGAGCCTTCTGGGGCTTTTTTCCCCTCCTCTCTCTTTGCAGCAATTTCAAAACCCTTTTATTAAATGTAAAACCCACTGTTTGATAGTTTATATCTAAGCTATAATTACACAATATGAAGATGCAGGTACAAAATAATTTCCTAGGGAGGTTTACAGAAAAGGGAATAGCTCTGGTTTTTTTTCCAGTCCTTTGAGAAAATCTTTAAGAGGCTGAATAAAGTGAAGAGTGATGATAGTGCAGTACAGATACAAACCTGATGATTTTACTCTGATTCTGTTGAGGTTTCCGCTCCAGTGGCTTCCTTAAAGGAGCATTGTCAGAAAGAAAAATCACATTGCTGGAAGTGGGTTGTGCAATCAATCACTGGCCACCAAGAAAGTGGGGAATCAGAAGGATTCCCTTTTCAATTCAATCAAAACACACTTCAAAGAAACTGGCATGTCTCTTGGATGAGGTATTTAATCATATATTTGGTGCCTAGCTCCCTGTCACAGTTGCTTAATGAGAGTAGACTTTTGTAATCACAGAAAAGAGAGGCCAAAAGATAATTATGCAAGTTATTAACTCTTTTCTCTGTAGATACCAAGTTTCTGGATAATTGTGTTTTCTTGGACTGGCCCTTGAGCAGATTGATTTTTTGTATTTTTTTTCTCTGCTAGAATGGTATAAAGTACTGTTTTCTAACCTGTACTCCTAGCATCCCTGCAGCGCCCAGATTATTTGCGAGGGCTCTGTGAAAGGTGACAAAGAAAAGCATGTCTTCATATGATCTGCAGCAGTTACATATGAGAAACTTCTGAAGGTCCATATATTGAAGAAGGCAGAAAGTAGCAATGTAGACAGCTTGAGGAACTTGATGGATGTGCCCAGCTCCCCCTGGCGAGGCCAAATTCAGTGGCCTTTCCTTATGCAGAAACCTTCTGAGAGACCAGTTGCGGCAGTATGTGTTCCCAGCTCTAATTAGTGTGAGATTGCAAACCATTATATGCCATATGGAGTCTCCACTGTTCCCAGTCATTCTTGTACTTGAGAAGACTGAGGCGTGCTGCCAGTGCTGCTTTCTGTTCTTTTGCCCCTCGTAGCAGCCGCTGTGGCTGAATCCAGCCATACATCACTGTTCAGGCTGATGCAGCAAGAGCTGAGCGACACACATCAGCTGTGTGTGGCAATTTTTTTAAGTATTACTTTGGATATTAGGACCAGCAATGATTGACTCACAACCTTTCAGAAAGGCCCAGAATGTTTTGTGCCCTTTCTCTGGAGCTAGAGTCCCAAATAGCTGTGGATTTATATTTCCCTTTTCTTCAGAAAAATGCAGTGACCCTTTTCATCAGGACAGCCCTTATCAGCAGGGTGGGGGGGTCAAACCTCAGGGAGATAAATGCACCAGAAGTAGGTGTATCACTGCTTTCATGGAAAAACAGAAATGCAGATTAAGATGGTTGTGGGTCTGCAGAGGTATATAAATAATTGGCATTACTGTTTTCTGCATTTGAATATAGAGCCTGGCAATAATCCTTTACTTCCCACAGCCCTTTTTGGGGATCAGACCTGTTCCTGTGTCAAATTTATTAATCTTCTCACAATTTCTATGTCCTTCCTCTATTCTCAGTCCCCTGTGGGATCCACACCCAGTTCAGTTCATGGTGTTAATGTTTGATTTCTTCAGAGAAGGGGTCAAACTGTTCACATTTACTTTCTGGAATAGACTCAGGGAATGCATTGACTTTCTTCTGTGAAACTTTGTGTTTCTTTTGTATTCAGATGTAAGATTCACTTGTATCTATGAATTAATCTAGGCATATTTTTTGAAAGACATCAGAATTCTTTACCTTTTTTCAACGTGCTTGTCTTTGGGAAGAAGAAAAGAAAAAAGGAGACTAATGTCCCTTCAGTCACATTTGTTGGTATTTCCAAATGAGTTTTAGGAGCATAAAAGCTCCATGTGTTTTCCCAATTCCACATAGTTATCCTTAGCTTAGTGTATCACTGGGGGAAGCAAAACTGTTTTATTTCTGCAGATGTGAATCCCATTCACTTCTGTGTCTCACGGTGTGTTTTTGATTTCTCTGTTTTCTCTCTAGCCTGGCTCTTTTAGGTAATCCTCTGCGTTTTTACAGTCTTGGACCCAGAAGGCAGGTGGTGTCTATTTTACCTTTTTCTTTTGCAACTTGATACTCTTCTCAGCACTCACTCTGATGTTCAGCATTTTTTCCCTCCCAACCCTGTTCTCAGCAGGCGTTTCTGTAGTGTGGGAGTGGAGTATAATGTCCCTCTGGTCTTAAAAGTATGAAAAAGCTCTTGTCTTCAGGAATTAAACAACTGATCTTCCATCCGTTTGCTGATGTACTGGCCTCTTAGTTTAGCCCAAAACATTTGTGTAGAGTCTAACTTAATATAGTCTTTCCCATCTCAGCTGGCAAAACACCCCAGCCGGCTAGCTTTTTTGTATATATTAACATTTAATAGTGCTGTCTGTTTCTTTTTAACCACCCACTAAGGCGCGCACTACAGATGGTTGGATATCAGGTGGGGTACGTCTGGAGGGTCTTTTGATTAATCCCTATTTAAGATGGTTTTTATTGTGTATAATGATGCAGGATGTAATTTTAAGCTGTATTAGTAGGCACAAAATGGCAGAGTACACTTTAGTTTTGACTGTAACTGAAATCTTTATTGTTCAACAGAGTTTGCAATGTGTGCTCTTAAATGCATACTGACAAAAGTGCCCAGGTGTATCAGAGGTGTCTGGCTTGGTATTTTGTATGGATAGTGGCACCAGGAGACACTGTGCAGGAAGAGCATGTGAGTCCAGCTGCTTTCTGCAGTGCATTTCTGGCATCCCCCAGTGCTGTATTTCTTAGAAAAGAAAGTTCTGTCAAACTCTGGCACCCATAATAACTTACACAAGGAAGTCATTACAAATCTGTTCATGAATCAGGTAACCCCTCAATGGGCTTCAGAACAGCAGCCCTCCACACTGTTTATGAAAAAGTGTTTTTTTCAAACAATTTGTAGCTATTTAGGCAGCCTCTTAACTCTTTCCTTCATGGTTTCACTGTAAGAAGGATGAATGGAAAATACATAAAGTCATCAGAAATCAATTAATCTGATCTGGGAACACACATACTGAGATGCCTTTCTTACAAAGATCCAGTTATTATACAGCAGAGCGGAATTTGAGACCATTTGGATCCCTGATCTGTGCATTTCTGTAAACTTAGTTTGGATTACTTTTTTGTTTGGACTGTGATTTTTCTATTTGCTTTTAGGGTAGGTGAACCTTCTTTGTAAGGTATTTGACCTTAAATTGCTGGTGTGCATGCTTAAATCTCATGTCTAGTATAAATCTGACTGGATATTCTGGAATTTCAGGAAAAAACCCAACAATAAAACCAGAATGGCTTTACAAAATTTTTTCCTAACTTCAATAGCTGAAGAAATTCTGGTTGTTTTTAAATGCTCTCAGTGATACTGGTCTTGGTGTGAATTGTGAGGGAGAGGCTGATATGGTGGTGAGATGTGTTTGCTACTAGCCGCAGATGCAGTCCTCGCATGATTAAAGCACAGTGTTTCTAAAAGAAAATAACGCTTCACACCAATAACCTCTCCTGGCCTGAATCAGTCCTTCCAGCTGCAGAGTTTCTTCTTTCTTAGGTCTGACCGTGACCCGGGCCGCCAGCTGGCGGAGGGGACTGCAGACCACTTCAAGTACCTTCTGCTCTGGGTTGCTGGAAGCTGAGCCTGCATCTCTGTTGGTGGTGTGGCTCGGAGCCATGCTCCATGGGGCTGGGAGAAGGTGGCCTGGTGCTGTATCACCCTCACTACTGCCCCGGCTGCTGCGACAGTCCTCGCCTTGCTTTGCTTCTGCATTTCTGTCATAATATTGACTTGCAAACATACAGCTTTTTTTGCCAGTTGCTATGGTTACCTCTCAGCTATCCGCATCTGAACTGTAGAAACAAGTAACAAGCAATACATTTCAAGCCTTAATGAAATGCACAGCAGTGTGTTAAACTTTTAAACCCAACATGAATATCACTAAGCAACATCCATTCGTGATTTGCCATAATTACTGCTGCAAGCTCCTTATGATTGAAATGCTGGAGCACAAGTCTTTCTCCTCCACTGCATCAAATATGATTTTCTGCCAGTAGCTTCACAGTGTCTCAGACCTGTGATGTTTCATAGTTCCTTCACAGTTTCAAAGAACTAAGCTTGACCTCTTTAAATTAATTTGCACCTTCAGACCTGCAACATCTCCAAAATCTCCTTTTGTGTGTATCACCCATTTCCTTCTCATTCACTCCCAGAAGTTTATTTTAAAGACCTTTGATTCTTCTGCCCTAGTTCTTAAATGTGAATCCAACTCATTTCCTCCAAGCTGCTTCTTGCACATTTGGAAGAACCAATTCTACCAAGGCAGCATTAGCATTTAATTAAAATACGCACGTAGTTGGTGTTTGGAGCTGTTTGCTCCAGTAACTGCACGAGAATAAGTTGATGCCTCAAGTCTTTTGAGGTGGTAGTTTTCTGCTAAGAGGTCTTATTTAGTGTCTGTCTTGAACAATGCATTTTATCCATCAGTTTGAGAACTAAAATAAAACCGGACACTGCTTTTATGTCCACACTTCAGGCTTCAAGGCAAGTGATTAATTGCACCACCTGATGCAATTGCAGTTCTTGAATTAGTTGCATTGTGCTCTCGTGCTGAGCCCAGGTTCTCTGCTGATCCGTCTGATTTCCTTTGTTCTGTTAATATTTTAAATTTACAGCACCAGAGTTACCCATCGTAGAGAGGAAAAACTGGCTGATCTACCTGCTGTATGTTCGCAGAGACTATGATGAATGTAAGGTAAGAGCTGATTTTGGGACTTTGCACTGGGAAGTATTTTATGGACGTTATGAAATGATGGTTTCATCCCAGTTTTCAAACCACCTTCTTTCGGAATAAGGGGACCAATAGGAAATAGAAGTAAAATAACTTTAATGTTCTTAAATCCTTGGCTACCTTCAGGATCCATATGTACAATTCTCTGGAGCAATCTGTGAGCTCAGTATGTCTTTGGGAGTGGAAAAATGGAAAGAAGTGCAAACCTCTCTTGTTCCAAGTGATGGATAGGCTCTTCCAAACCGATAATAACGCAGTTCCATAGTGCCTGTCTCTCAATGGTACTACAGAGATGCTATGAAAAAACACTTCAACTCAGTAAAACATTACTACCAGTCTAAAAAAAATCATCTTGGTTACCTTTGATCAAAATTATTTCATTTTGCACATGATATATCGCACCCTTTTATTTCTCCTGGGTTTGGTGGGTAGCTTGGAAGTGGTTGTTTGTTTCGGATTGTAACAGTAAGTATACTAAGGAAATGGCAAATCTATAATTAAACACTGTGTTTTCTGATAAACTGAACACGAGCTATTGAAGATGAGGTGCCAGTGGGTGGGAGGAGGGGAGTAAGAGTTGCCTTTCTGTTTCTGTCATGTGCAAAGAAGATTTGAAACACCAGGGTTGGTCAGGACTTGTCTTTCTCTGCTGGAGAACTCCTGGGGATGCTTAGGGAAGTGGCAGGCTGGAGGAAATTAATTTAGCAGTTAATTAACAGAGCCGCAGGGTTGTATCATCAGCAGAGTGATTTCCTCTCAGATCTTGGTTTAAGTAGATACAAACAAAAGTTGGACTAGCGATCTAAATAGAAAATTGTTTCCCTTTTCTGTTGATCTGACTACATTTTTCTGATCTCTGATGGCATACGTTTACTGTTTCGGTGATGTGGTGTAGAATCACAGAGTGCAGAAAAGATGTACGGCTCAGGAAAACAGAGAAAATAAACAAGTGCATGATATAATGGCAATATTGACTTCTCCACATCTTCATCAGTCGTGGAAGCAAGCAAAATATGGGGAAAAAAGTCAAGAGAAGACAGCTAATACTCTCTTGCTTGGCAGGCCAGCTTTGCGGTAGCTGTCAAAGTAAAAGGCAGCAAAGCCTTTCCTCAGAGCTCACGGAGAAGGGTTTTTGCAGTGAAGTTGGAAGAGTTTGGCAGCAGACCATAGCAGGTTGAATGATCTTCCGTTCTTTCACCCAGATGTGATGGCTGTGTGCTCAGAGGCCTGGATTTGTCCCAAGGAAGATAGGAACCTCAGCATGCCAGGATGCTTCCTCAGTTGCTGAGGAGTGGTAGGCGCGTCCAAAAGGTGATCCAGCTCTTAGGTGGGCTGAGCTGCCCGCTGGTGGGCTCATGGATCTAACCTGGGTGCCCTGGGTGCTTGCCCTTATGCATGATAAGCACAGACATTCCCAAACATGCTATTTGAGGCTAATACCTTCAAAATCAAAAGAGGTATTGACAGTATCCCCGATGGCTTAAATTGCTGTTAACTCCTTGATTTCAGTATAGTTTGGGCATCTGCTAAAGTCCATTAATTTTCTTTTAAGACTCAGCTAAGAAACAAGTGACCTGTGATGCTATTAATTTTGGTCTGAATCTTGCTAGACCCTCTTTCCCACTTAGTGCTTTGAAATGCTTCCTCTCTAATGCAATTTTAAAAGCTCCCATATTTTTCATGTATGTAAAAGGCCAAGAAAAAGCTGTTTACCAATGTTAGCTCCCCGAAGTGAAGGCATTAAATTGTTTTTAACCCTTACAGTGCCACACCTGTGTCTATTTTGGTGTCGCCAAGCTTTTGAGAAATTCTGCTGCTCGTTACAGCAAGAGATTAATAATGCTGGCTGTGTGATTCAGCTCTCCTTCTACCCAGCAAGATGCAAGGCAAACATCCCCCAGAGCCTGCAGCTGAAGCATCCCCTGCAATCACACAGGCAGAGAGGAGTGGGGGGAGAGGAGGGACAGGCCCTGCTAGGTAGCGATCATCACTCAGCTCTCACTCTTTGCATGCAAAACAAACTGTTTTCTAGTTGCAGCATCAATTCCAGCCCTGCCCCCTACCATTTTTCACAAGAGAAATCTTCTGCTTCTGTTTTGTGTGAGGAAGGGAAGGAATATTTAAAATTACCAGATGCTTTTAAAATCTCATGCTGGTTGGTCTCCAGTATGTCAGCGAGTTAAATAAACTTGGGAGGAAAAGCTGGGATTACAGGTCATATTTCTCAGCTCAAGGCCTTTTGCTATGGGATTTTTTAGGGTTTATAGAATTAATCAGATCTCTCTAAAAGATAGCTCTCTATTGCCCTCTCTTGCTCTGAGAAACTGGTTTTATGTAGATGGAGCAATATAAAATATCTGTATTCAGGAGATGCTTGGTTATGTCCAAGTTGAATGTCCTATAATAATGTACTTGGTAAAGACTATAATATAGATATATTAGGAGATAACAGATGAGGGGAAGAGCAGCCTAGATTTATTCTTCTTTTTCTTTCCTCTCTTTAGGTTTTTTTGGGGGGAGTGAGGATTCTCAACAATAATTCTCCTTGCCTTCACTCTGCTTTCCTTCTATGTGCTGTATTTGAGATTCAGTTTTCCTCCTTGTTTTCAGGTCCTTCACTTACATACATCTCAGAGGCAGGGGATGCTGATACTGTTTATACACTTGGCAGGAGTGCCAGATGAGCACCAGGTTATTGCCAGCCCAGAAATTTTCCTTTCCCTCCTTTGTCTCTTCCAATTCTGAGCAAGAGGAGTCTCAGAGCAGAAATGATGCTCTTGGTTTGTAGCCAGAGTGCTCATCCTCCCCAAGGTCACTCTTTGACCAGCTGTGTAATTTCAGGTCATGTGTGACTGTGGAATATAGCTGAACTGTACCCGTGCCCCAAAGTATCAGCTACATGAATGCAGGCAGCAAGAATTTACATTTTCATCAGTTTTTTTCCCCCTTCCTTTTCCCATATACTTCTCATTTGTTCATTTGGCTTTCATTGACTCAGCTGCAGTTGCTCCAATTCAATTTATTTCTTCACAAATGGCCTAGAGTAGATACCCTTATCAGCAGAGGATGCTTTCAGAGATTCCTTGTGGCACTTTCCCCAGGTAATATCTAATTATCTTTGGTAATAGGAATGAACAGAGAAATACTAAAAGGGCTACAGTATTCCTGGCACAATGCTCTTCACACACAGTGACGAGCTTGCACTTTTGTAGCTGTCCCAGCCACAGCCCAGTCCCTTTGTTACACATAAGGTTGTGGTTTCTGTAACTGAAACCAAATCCCTGTTACTAGCTTTGTTAAAATGATGGACGTTTACAATAGCATTTTAATATAGTATATTGCAGCAACTAGCTACAAATTCTGTATTAATACTTACTTTTCCAAGCACAAATTCTCATTAAATGAATTTGTAGTTCTCATGTCCTGTGTGACACCACTGTTGCCATCACATGAGGAAGAACTGTGTCCATCAACACGTTGCATGGTGTTTAAGTTAAAGTTATTTTAGGGCATTTTGCAATAACACAGATACAGCACAGCTATGTGTAACACATATGAAAAATTCTCCAAGTCAAGGTTGCAGAAGGTATTTGGTCAGTCAGAAATAAATTTTCTTTCATAAAGATTGCCTTTATTGAAGTATTTGAAGGGTTTATAGTCTTCTGAAAGCTGCCATGCTGCAGTTTAGTAATGGGGTAATGGTGAACCAGCTAATGGGCTTTTCAGTGAGGGAGACTGTGTTTGATCTGTACTTGCTGCACTTTGTCATTCCAGGCTGTCATCAAAGAGCAGCTCCAGGAGTCTCAAGGGCTGTGCGAATATGCAGTCTATGTTCAAGGTGTGTGGCAGAAAGTTTTAATTTTCCTAAAGCAAGTTACTTCTGATTTGAGATATAGTGAACAATAAGGGGAACAGGTGATGGAAACATAAAACACATATGTAAAAAACATTTGGCTTTTTTTTTTCTGCTTGCTTGACGTTTAGGGCTTTCACATAAGATGGGCATATTAGATTTTCTGTGTTCTCCATATCAATGAGTTTGTCATTGATTCCTCCTTGGGCTATGGACTGTTGGTGTGTTGCTGTGTGCTTGGGTTGTGTGTTTGACTGTATTACAGATGCATGTTTTCTTTTAGAGCTACCTGCCTCAGGTGATCGTTGTCTGTTTGCTTTAAGGATGGTATTCCTCTTCCTGTCCTCTGTCCCCTAAAAAATGTGCCTCAACACTTGGCATTGCAATTCAAAGCTCTGTGCTGAGGCACAGCTGAGATTTGTTGGCCAAGGGCATACTGCAGCTTGTAGAAGCTAGGAGGGGGAGAAATCCAGACTGCATCTTAACGAGCAGTTGGCTAGGGTTTAGAGCTGCCTTTATTCTGAAACCCAGAAATTTTTCCAGGCATGCATGAGTCCTTTACATGTGTTGTCATTCTGTCCTCAGACACAACTTCTGCCCGAGGTTGCTGCAGGAGGGGGAAAGACCAAACAAGTGTTGTTATAAGATATCTGTACTCCCTCTTCTTTCCCTACTGTCAGAGGGGCACATTTTTCCTGCAGAAATGGACTAATTTGCCTCGTATATGTTGTCTTACAGCTTTGATATTTCGCTTGGAGGGGAAAATTCAAGAATCTCTTGAACTTTTTCAGACATGTTCCATTCTGAACCCTCGGAGCGTTGACAACCTCAAGCAGGTGGCACGATCTCTGTGAGTGGTGTTTTATTGTTTCTTTTTGATGTGCCACCCAGGACCTTCCATGTTTTGTTTTTCTCCCAGACATCAAGTGAAATCCCAGGCTGCTTAATTCCAAACATGCTTCCTTCTTATCAACATTAGAATTGGCTTCCAGAAGCGTGGGCTACCCTGAAAAGCAAAATCTGTGTTATCTGCCTGGCTGCTATTGTATTTTCTTTTTCTTTGTGCTTTAAGCAAGAAGTAACACACTGATTTCTAGGTCCAGAGCTAAGGCTGCTGACCTGAGCTGTGTAAATTTGCCCTACAGACACCTTTCTGTCTCTGAATGTCCTGTTAGATCACCTGTCTTTTTCCTTTGAGACAAAGGCAGACTGCAGAGCCTGTGAATTCACTCCTTGCGTCTCCAGTAATGTCAGAGAGAGCCTCAGCATCTCGCAGGATTGATGACCTTGGCCCTGAAAGGGAGCAGTGCTCAAATTGTAATATTGCTGAGATTGTAAACTTCTCAGGGCTTCTCACGCAGGTCTCTGGAGAACTAGCAAATAGCATCATTTCTCACTGGCAAAGGTGTTAGTGGTTGCACAGCAGGGTTTCAGAGCAAGAAAAAATAGTAATTCAAATGCTTTCGTAGGTTTCTTTTGGGGAAGCACAAGGCAGCCATTGAAGTGTACAACGAAGCAGCTAAACTCGATGAAAAGGACTGGGTAAGTGTTTCATTGAATGCAGATTATTGTAGAATGCAGATATTTCTACAGTTTTATGAAGACAGCTGCAGACTTGTTCCAAGCAGAGGTGAGCTCATGCTGCCTGCAGTCTGAGCAGACGAGGAGCTGCAGGGCTGAGAGGCATTGTCTTTTAGCACAGGCTCCCAAGCACAGATGAGCCTCTGCAGCGTTTGGTTTGGATCGCAGGAGCAAGGCATCATTTCTGCCAGCAAAATCCCACACCTTGTCTTGGGGCACAGAGAATTGAGCAACGTGTTTGAGCTTTGCAAAGCGTCAGTAGTAACACAGCCGTACATACACACACACACACACATACACACATTAAGGAAAGTATGGGAAGCAGCTCCCCATTTGGAAACCCTCAGTTATTGTTAAAAGTTTCTGGAGTAATTGGGAAACTTTCTGTAATGCAAAACACCACTGAGATACACTACCCTCAAACTAGGTGAGAGGGTTACTTGCTACCTACCAGGTATTACCTGTTTTGGCAAAACGTGGGCTGATAGCTACAGGAGTGATATTTACATTGGCTCTTCTATATAGGAAGACAAAAAGTGAAGGAAAAGCATTGCAAATGGAAATGTTTGACAGTGGGTGAGAAGAGAGAGGACTTAGCTTGCAGATAGTTGTGGGCAGCCTTCTGCAGGTGACTTCGGCCTACGGAAGTGGTACTTCTAAGACAGGCTTGCTACATGTGATCTCATTCCCTAAGACATCAGGCACTCGCTGATTTAGCTTGATACAAGGATATGTTTGGTATTATTCAACTTATCCTGTGCCAGACAATTCAGAAACCTTTTGTATTGTGGGTCTTCTTTCAAGTCTGCATTCCTTTAGCTAACCAAGTTACTTGCAGTATGTGCTTGGCATGCCTATAACCTTATTTATAACCACAGCAGGCAGGCTTCAGTGGATATTTTGATTAGTTGTTTCCCATACCTGGCTCAGCGCTGGAACTAGAGCTAGCCTGTCCTCTTTCCTTGTGCTGTCTCATTCTGCAAGTAACCAGAAGTTACTGATTCATTACTGTTCTACACAGTTGGAGAGACTGTGTGGAGAAGAATATCATTCTAAGAGGGTTAATGGGGAAATAAGAGTTTCCTTTTAAAGGTCAAGGCTGTCTAAACTGATGAAGTAGTGAAATGCTTACTAGAATAGAAATGAGGAACTAGTGGACCTTGCTTTTTGGCTCTCCAGGATGTGTCAGGGTGGGGAAGGTGACAAGTAGCCTGTCTCTTAAACTATTGGTGATGGATTAGAGGCATGATTGTTCCTTACAGTGTCACCAGAGTGTTTAGGATCCCTAGGTGATCTTCCTGCTCTCTTGCAAAATTGTTTAAGATGCCAGAGGGTTATCAGCCCTTCTGGTACTCAACTTCTGTTATGGGAAATCAGGCACATCTTCAAACTTTGTCCAGCTGGGTGCAGCATTGTTCATATTCTAATGACTGTACAGGTGGATTGAGAGCCACCCATAAGGGCAGCTTATCTAGCGTCAGAGATCTCCCTGGGAACTGAGTCACGTCTCAGTGAAGAAACTGGTCTTTGCTCCTGGTTCTCTGAAGAGACCATTGTCATTTCTGTGATTTTTGTCTCGGTGGCCTGTAGTCTTTTGTGTACAATCACATTTAAGCTCTGTAGGAAGTAACTTGAATTTAAAGGTTTACTTGATCTACAAAGCCAGAAGGGTGTGGGCAGGCACAGAGGTCTCCCCATCTGGGTCAGTGATGACTGTTATCGCTGGCAGATTACGTAGTATGTATTTCATACCTCATGCTGATTTGGTTTTGTTTGTGGTTTGCTTTTTTTTTCATACAGGAGATCAGACACAACCTGGGTGTGTGCTACATGTACCTGAAACACTTCAACAAGGTAATGCAAATGCTCTTCTTATCTACCTGACAAAGAGGAAGCAGCACTCCCAGAAATTTCACTTTCCTTGGTAGTTTGAAGTTGATCATTTGCAGTGATAGGTATCAAGGAAGTTTTTTTCTTCAGCATTTGTTTGTGGGAGCAAAACTTTGTGAGCTGTCTCTGTTTTCATTTGCATGTTGAATTACTTTGAGTCAGCTGCAAGTTGGATAAGAGTGAAATGGAAGTTAGCCTTGTTGCAGGTCAGGAGGCTTTTTCTGAACTAGGATTTTTCGGAGTGTTTCTGGTTTGAGAGGGAATGTTTGAGCAACCTCAAAGAGCTGCCTCAAACCAACTGTGCTCCAACAAGAGCTGCTTGTTGAGCTGTTACTGAGCCTTTTAAAGCCCAAACCGTAAAGACTGCTGGTTTTGTGAGGAGTAGCAATCCGTAAAGCATGCCAGTTTCATCTTCTTTAAGAAAGAGCAGTATGATGGTAAAGACCCAGACCACTGCCCCAGCATACAGCTCAAACTGCTGCACCTCGTGCAGAAAGTTTGTGAAGGAAACTGCGTGCCCCTTGGGTCTGGCAGGATTCAGAGAGAAGAATTATGGGGTTGCTTTTCCCTTGGTGGAAAGGAATTGTTCCTGTGTCTGAAGCTCCTTTTGCACCAAGCCTGGGGGAAAAGCCACAAAAGAGCATAGTAGTGTGGGCAGCACTAACTTTATTAGCTTGGTAGCTAATAAAGAAGTTATTGGAAGCTTGAAACGGAGATTTGTTTCCAGGTCTGAGGACACCATTCCCAGCTTCTCACTTAACACCCCTCAAGGTGCTTGTGGTGAGCACTGAGCTGTCTCTGATCCTGTGGGATTACTTTGTAAGGGAAAAACCAGCATTTAGTAACCCTTTGTTCCCAGTTTGGCCCACTGCTCCATGCTGCTCTTTCTGGTACCGAACTGTGGCCCTGGCAGCAAACCCCTGCTGCGTTCTTTGTTTGAGGCATTGCTGTAAAGCGGGAAGCTCTGGAGTATAGGGTCATACTTGGAATTTTGTTGTCGGCACTCACACCTTCCTTGTCTGAGAGGTACTGGTCATGCTGGGCAGCAATACTTCGGTGAGGACATCTAAAATACAATGAAGCCTTCGGGGATGACTGTCTCTTCAGTAGATGCTGGTAACAAATATCCCATGTTGCAGAATTACCGTGTCAGCAATTCTTTTTCTAATATATCATGTTTTCAGAGACAGCAAGTGTACTTTGCTGTCCTGCTGGCTAGGCCTGAGGAGGTAAAAGGAACACATGCTTCAAAGCGTCTCTTGTTGGAGGGGATTGGTGTGTGCCTGATGAGAGCTGATTCACTCCTCTTGTTTACTTGGCAATCCATTCTCATTGCTGGAATAAGCATTTTAGTGAAGAATAAACTGCAGTGTACCTGTTAACCTAACAAATCTGGAGCTTCCCTCAAACCAAATCAACTAAAATACAGAAACAGGCCCATACTGCTCTCCTCCTTGGGAGGTCGTTGCCTCTTGGCTTGGTTTGAAGCACAGCACGCTGCCTTTTTCTGTCCCTAAAAGTACATGGCTCCTGATGCAGAACTTGTTTCAACAGTTAGCTGGGCTGGGTTTTGCTAGCAGGGTTCTCCCAGCGCAGGGGGTGTTAGCTGTTCTTTTTCGCCAGCTGCTGGGGATTCCTTTGGGCTATTGCTTCACTGAGGTCTCTGTAATCACTTTTTTTTTTTTTTTTTTTTTTAATTTTCTGTGGTTGTGTGTTTAGGCACAAGACCAGCTAAACAATGCCTTGGAGCTCAACAGACACGATCTGACTTACATGATGCTGGGGAAAATTCACCTATTGGAGGGGGAGACGGATAAAGCCATTGAAGTCTATAAGAAAGCTGTAGAGTAAGAATATATCCTTTTTCTCCCTGCCCATGTCCCATCCTATGCCAGGAGACATTTGATTGGTGTCCCAGATCTGAATTGAGGACATGATTAAAAAGCTAATGGTAATTATAGTGTCTCTGTGCAAAGCTGGCACTTTCAAGCTCTTCAGCTGTCTCTGCTCTCAGCTGTAGTCCTCCTCCTGCTGACAATGTGTCAGGCAAGAAGGTAGCTGTTTGAAGGTCTGCCAAAAAAAAAGTGGAAAAACAAATGGACACAGATGCCTGGGAGCAAACCAATCCAAAACTGACTTCATAAATCCCAAAGGTTTATCTAACCAAAAGATCTAACCCCGGGTGTCTCTCTAACCCTGATGGTCTGTCAAAAATGAGTTGCTGGGTTTCACACACTGTTTTCACTTGGAGTGATTTGTGTGTGAAAGCGTGTGAGTAGGCAGACTAGAGATGGCGATGGATTGGTGCACAGTGAATTTCTCCCACCCCATCACTGTTTCTCAGAACCGATTTATCATCTTTCAGGGCATTCCTGAGCATCTGATTTACCAATGCTTTTAAAATGTAGTTTTGTAATGGAGACAAACAGTAAAGAAAAGCAGGAGCATGTCGGAAGCCACTGGAGGATCTACATTTTGTACTGGCTTTTTCCACATACTGTTTCCTTACACGTCTGCTTTTGGCTGCTGTCTAACAGTATATTGGGTTGGGTAGACATTTGGACTAATCTAGAATGTTTATTACGTAAATAATCCTTGCTAAGCATTTTACCAGGTTTATGTATGTTATCTTGGTGCTCCCCTGCCCTCCCTTCTTCCTCACTCCTGTTTTTTTGTTGTTGTTCTCATCTGCCTGTTACATTTTGCCTGCTGTTACCAGCTGCAGGGTAGTCTGCCGTTGCTCTGTGTTTATATACCGTCAGGCACAAGCAGTTTTGTTGTGGTCGAGGTTTAAAGGTGCCAATGTGACTGTGCGTATTAGATTTCTTAAATCTTGATAGCAAGGAATTGCGCAAGGAATTGAAAACTTACTTCTGTTGAGTGAGACCACAAACAGTGTGTCCCTTCCTGCTTTTTCTTTTTTGTTGTTGTTTTCATCCTATTTATGTCTTCAAAAGCTACTGGAAATGGAGATGCTTTTAGAAGGATTCACAATATTGCTGTGTGAAGCTCATACTAGCAGTGAGGGACTGGGAGTTGCATACAGTGATTGAAAGACCTTGGGACATATTTTTTCAAGCTTGTCTGTGCTGAATGGAGCGGTGTGTATGGCCAGGGATACTGTCTGAGCACTCTGGCCTGTGGGCTGCAGTGTAGCACAAAGCTGTGGTGAGCAGCTCACAGCTGGTCTGCAAAACCAGGTTTTATAATCTTTTTATAGGGTGAATTAAAAGTCTTACGATGAGTGTGTGTAGGATACATCAGAAATGCTGAGGATTGCCTGTCCTACATGGCCCGAGAGGCTTGGAATGGATTTACAGGGTGGTTTATGGGAGATGATGGAAAATCCCATTTTGTATTTCCAGGTCACTGATGCAGACTCGCTTTGAAGCTTAACAAAACCACATTATCTTATTATGCATCCGGATCTATTTCAGAGCTGTGTTGACTTCCCATTTATATCTAGAAGACATCTTGAAAGCTTAGGTGTAATATTGTTCAAAGGAAGTGTCCGTGGTGATGGTTGATCTAGTATTTGTGTTTAATAATAGCAGTTAATTTCCTGGAGTGATACTAGTATAATGTAGCTTCAGAATTCTGTGTTCTGTTTATACATTGTTCTAGAAGGGCTAAGAAGCAACACAGCTCTCTGGCTTTTGTATTACAGGTTTTCTCCAGAAAACACAGACCTCCTTACAACACTGGGGTTACTTTACTTGCAGGTACTAAAGACTGTTAGCCATTATGTGAACCTAATTATTTTCAAAATGACCAAGTTTATTTTTTTGTAGCGTCAATTTCTATCCACCTTTCCGTGACTTGCACACATTTCTCTAAAGACTGCATTTAACAGGACAGAGTTTGCTTTTCTGTATCTTTTTTTTTTCCTTTTGGTGCTAAAAGCAAGTTGATTTCCTGGACCTGAGCCAGGGCAGGAATTCTGTTTGGCAACTGCCCTAATTCTGTTAGAAGTCCTCCAAGTGTAACAAAACGTGTCTACTCATTACCTTGTTTCTGGAGCAGGGGTCTAGCAAGTTATTCTCCTATAAAAGCAGCCATGAAATTGTTAGTGTTAATGCACCATAGAAGAAAATCTGACTTGATTTAAATAACAAAGGCACCTCATCACTTGGGTCTGTAAAATGTATGGGAAGCACTGTCTGATTTTTCCAAAAGTAAGCTTCCCAGAGAGTGAACAAGCAAAGAAGAACAGACAGTAGTGCCCAAAGGGATTGATGGGCTAGAAAACTTGCACCAAGTGCTGATTTGGAAAGATCTTTAAGCATTTCCCTAATCCTTTAGATGCTCAAGTATAAAATGTAGGTCTTGAAAAAAATTGCCTTGCTCTAGAGATAGGGAAAATTAATAGGAGCCTTGGATGTCTTAAGTGGCTATGTGTGGATTTAGAAGGGAATATGATATGGGAAGGGGGATCTGTAAGATAGAAGTAGTGTGAGTATAACATTTGCCCTGTGAATTTAGCCCCCAGGTCTCTGCGATGTGGTTCATTTGTTCAGTTAATCATGGCTCTGGATACATACTCACCTTCAGGAGTTTAAAAGATGCATCTACAGCTTTCCCACTTGCTATTAATTGCAGAAGGTCTGGACTCTGATGCATCAGTATAATTGCTGGAGGGATGGATGGGCTTCTTATCAATTTTTGTGACCAAAAAAGGACACCAGTATCCAGATTTTTACTCTGTTTGGACTGGTACAGTTCTGGCATAACTCAATTGAAAACGGTAGGATTTAAGTGATTCTAAGCAGTCATGTGCATATATATGGACAGAGTCACGCCCACTAACACTTGCAGTCAATTAGAAGACAAGAGAAGACTTTCTGATGTGGAAAGAGTGCCCTGGGGAGTAAGGAAGTTGTGGTCAGGGAATCAAGGGTGTGCAAAGCCGCAATCTGTAGCCTCTCTTCTAGAAGAGAGGAAGGAGCAGAGGACTATCAACCCAGAGCTCACTCCTGTATGGAAAAATCAGAGCACAAACTATATGGAAACCTTTGTTTTGGTCAGAACAGTGAATCCGGCCCAGCAAAATTAATTTTTAGACTCTGTTTTGTAAAACAAGAACATGTGTGTGTAATGGAAGCACTGTAAAATTTGCTTTTCTGAATATTTAACTGAACTAGAAATTCTAGTGCCCCAAAAGCACGTGTTCTCCTTCTTAACCTTCCTTATTCCTGAATTTCTGATGCTTATTTACTTCTTTTCCTAGCTTGGGGATTACCAGAAGGCTTTTGAACACCTTGGAAACGCACTTACTTATGACCCAGGCAACTACAAGGTATCATGAGGAGCTGAATGATGATAAGACACATCTTAAAGCTAATTCCAGTATCAGAGCTTTGCCATCTATATCCAGGGTCTTAGCCTGAAGAGGCTGTAAAGGATCATGCCCGGAAAGCTTTCTTCAGTATACATTTCTGGGACCTTTCCCTGGGTAATGAATTGGATGTGTGTGGAGGTAGGGAAAGTGGAGGAGGCAGAACATGGGATGTTAAATTTATCCCTTCGGTTTATAATCTGAAGTTGCACCAAAACCAGGTGGAATTTACTTTGGAAGGAAAGTCTTGTAGATATTGTTTCAAAAATCCCATGAGCTGTGCCTGGGTCCCTATGACTCCTAGGCACAGAGCACAGATACAAATGATATTGTATGATATTATTCTCCCATCTGCTAATAACCCTGTCTGTGGTTCCAGCTGTTGTTGTATACAAATGTGACTTTTCCTTGGCTCCAGTCTGGAAAGCCAAGCTTGGCATCTAGGTTTCATTCCAGATTGTGAAACTGCTTCCCTTTTTAGGCATGTTGCTTCATTTCTCTCTGTCTCTTTTTTTCCTCCTGTACAATGTTAAAGATGTGGAGTACAGAAATGTGAGGTTGACAAATGATACATGAGTGCGAGCGAAATGTTGAGAAAACACCTTTACACTTACAAATTTTATTTGTCACTGTGAAATATTATAAAGGACTTAACTAGTGTGGTTTAATTACAGTGCGTTGCAATCACTTGGTTTTTTTCCCCATGCATATTTCCATTAATTTTCAGTATCAACCAGTCAGTGCAAACTAGGCTAGCTTTGCTGCATGTGTCTTGCTTGAGTATGTGTTACTTTCCACTAAACTTGCACCAGAACTCTTTCTATCTGTGCTTGTTGGTAAAAAAAGTCTGTTAGTGCATTGAGCTTCTCAGAGATTTAGACTAGAAATCTTCTCTCCTAGGAGATACTACTGACACCCCAGAACATACCCTAAGTGCTTGTCATGTGGCAGTATTTCTGAGACAGTTGTGATCAAGATAGTGCAGGAAGAAGCAGACTCGAGTCCCTTCTTTACCATGTCTTCTGCTTTGTGCTGGGAGATTATCTTGAGTCCCCATCTGCTCCCCACTGCTGGTTTTGGCAGCTTCTAGAAGAAAACCCCTGAAAAAGCTGGTTGCTCTTGAGATAGCTTTAGTTTATTCAATTTGTCCTGTTGTCTTCTTGCTGTATTTGGAAAAGCACAGTTCCTCAGTTGGTCACTCTTGTCTTCTCTCAAAGGCTACTTTGGCAGCTGGCAGCATGATGCAGGCCCATGGAGATTTTGATGTTGCCCTCTCCAAATACAGGGTGGTAGCCAGCACCGTGCCTGAAAGCCCTCCGCTGTGGAACAACATTGGGATGTGCTTCTTTGGGAAGAAGAAATATGTAGCCGTAAGCATCTGGGTTCCTTTCTTTTTTCGTCTGTAGCTAACTTCATGCAAGAGCAAGATTCTTCTTGTGGCAGAGGCAGGAGGTCTGCTCTGGCTGGGCAGTGTTACAGCACATTTATTCCTTTTTTGAAGGCTATCAGTTGCCTGAAGAGGGCAAACTACTTGGCTCCCTTTGACTGGAAGATTTTGTACAATCTGGGCTTAGTCCACCTGACGATGCAGCAGTACGCATCTGCTTTCCACTTCCTCAGTGCGGCCATCAACTTCCAGCCTAAGATGGGAGAGCTGTACATGCTCCTTGCAGGTGTGCAACGCGCTGTTACCCAGTTCCGGTGGACATCCAGCTTAGGGGGTGTGACATTAGAGAGACAGAAAGGTTGGGCTGAAGTAAACAAATACTGGATAAAGGCTCTACTGAGAAGCTGTTCCCCAGTAGTTCACTGACAGGTAGAAAGTCTAAAGAGTCTGTTCTCTCTCTGGTGAATAGGAAGGTTAAATTGTAGTCAGATCAAGGTTAAATATTAGAAAAGACTTTCTACATGTAGGAATTTGGGTTTGGGTTGCTTAAGGAGTGGGTGTGGATTTCCAGCACTGGACATTTTTGGGGTGAAGTAAGATAAATATTTGTCAAAAGTGACATTAGTAGGGTTAAGCCTGGCAGCAGTCCAGACAACCCTGCTAGCACCTATTTATTTTACGATGTAACGACATTCAGTATTGCCCTAGAAATGAAGTCCTTGAGAAGCATCAACTTGTGTGTGCACATTTTGCTTTGGTACAGTTGCTCTGACAAACCTGGAAGACGTTGAGAATGCAAAACGTTCCTATGAGCAAGCTGTGGCACTGGACAAGTAAGTCTTAATCATATCTGTCAGTTGTTTGATCGTGTTGCGTTGCCTCCCTGCACTTGGTTTCCTTTGCATGCTTTGTCCCTCAGTCTACTTTGACCCTAAACGCTTTGCAGTAGGGAAATGTTTTTATTCCTGCAGCTGCACAAGTGACAGCTTTAAAGTCACCATTTGGTTTTTTGGTTTTTTTGTTGTGGTTTGTTTTTTTTTTAATTTCAAGTCAGCTCTGAAAAATGACATGGAAATGTCTGAGAACAACCCAAAGCTGGTTTTTATTTTGCTTTTAGCTAGTGAGTCAGTGGTGATGACTTTGGATTCCAGTCCTCCTTTCAGTGAATATTTATATACAGTGGAGCAGATTCAATAGAAGAAAACCAGTCATCCCAGAGTATTTTGTAACCCCAAGTCTGAGCAGTGTGCAGAGCAATGAGATGCTTGGGGTAAAGCCTGTTCTGAGTTGGGCAGAAAGAAGATTTTAACTGGGAGAATGAGAGCAAGAAGTTAGTGTAAGGCATATCGAGGGGCAGCAGTGTAGCCCTTTCTCCTCTGTTTTGTTGACAATGCCTGTTTGCAATCTAGCTCTTAAAATCAGAGCCTTTGGTTTCAGAAATGTTAAGATGAGCCTTGCAGTATTTCATCGTTTCAGGCAGAAACCCAAATTTGTCTCAAATTTAGTAATAGTTTTGTCTCTCTCGCCAGTTTACTGTGAATATTTGCATATTTAGAACAACGGGCAGGGTGCTCCTGCGCCTGGGGGTCTGTGAGCTGGTGGCAGAGCTGGTGCAGGACTCGCTCGTCTGCAGGGGCCACTACAAGGTGGCATGAGAAGATGCTGGTCCCTTTTCCTCTGTCCTCTCTAACCTAGCGGCGCTGGCTAGGCTTAATTTTAGGAATTATGGAAGTTCCTAAGCCCATTATAAAGGGCAGCAGGTTTCAAAAAATAGTGTTTGACACTGGAGTGCAGTTCTCTTCGCGAAGAGGTGCTGTAAATGCTCTCAAGTGCTTCCTGGGAATTACATGGCTTGTGTGCATGCCAGGGCTCTTGAATCAGCCCTGCACAGCCAGTACACATCTGGCACTCAAGTTCTTCATACTTATGCATCAACAGAATTACAAGGCAAGTTTCAATCTTCTACATCTGTTTGAAATGTCAGTAGGTCTGTGCAGCCTCCTTAGAGGAGCTGCACCTGTGCAGACTATGGTTAAAGAGGGTGTTTTGCAATCGGTCATTCCTTCCAACATCACCAAGTCCAGACTCCTTTGCCTGGCTTTCCTAATCAGCCTTCCATACCTAGCAGGGCAGTACAGGAGATTGCTCAGACTGCTTAGTCATGAATTTGTGTGCTTTGGTCAAAGAGAAGGAATAGAAAGTCAGCTCTACAACTTTGCCTAAGTATTTGGCACTACTGTGATGCTAGAGCTATGTAGTCTTATGGGGAAAATAAAACCTCATCAAAGCAAAACCGAATGCCAACTGCCAGGGACTGCTGGGAGGAATATCCAGACTTTGTTAGGCTTGTTCAGCTGACATACTGTGTATTTTAGACAGTTACTGTGAGGCTGAATCCACATCCCCACAGGCTTTCTTTGCTGGCATATTATGAACTGTTTGGCTGGGATGCAGATAGCCGTGTTTGTTTCCATTGCCATAAATACTTCTGTAGCAGCACTGTGACATTTGGTCTGGGTGTCATGCTGGGGTCTGGAATGGAAAGCATCTTGGAAAAATCATTAAAAAAAGGTGTTTCTTCTTAGTACTCGTTCTAGTTCATAGCTGTATTTTTGTTCAGTGGTTATTTAGATATTGATTTTTTTTTTCTGTGATATTGCTTCTCTGCTCTTGAAGGCAAATTAGCTTCATACGGTTCAATTAATTTTAGAACTGTCTGTTCCCAGATCTGTCTGATCTCTTCAGTGTTTTGTCGTGTGGGTTTGGCTTTTTGTATTTTCTTTTTTGGCTTCTTTTTGAGGAGGTGAATAGGTGGGGTTTTGATTATTTTTTTTTTTTTCAGACCTTACTTCCTTTGCTTTGGCAAAGACAGCAAGGAGGGTTGTTGTGGGTTTTTTTGTGGTGGGATCAGTGTTCCAGTTTTACAGTTAAAGGAAAACCAATGGTTATAAATGCTATCAGATTTCTTCTAATAATCTGCCTTGCAGTGCTGTCATGTAACTTACCAAGGATGGATAGTCACGGCCTGCAGGTAACTTTCTTTTTCTTGAAAGTGCTAGCAGAAGCCTTTCTTTCTGCTCTTTCCACAGAGGATGGTCTCTCTGCCTTGGTCCCCCAGGCACGGATACTGGAGTTCTTGGATGGCTCCAGTTATCCCGGCTACACTCCAGGAGAGGGCACCAGTCCCTCGCTCACATTTATTGAGCAAACTACAAAGCATCTCTCGCTGACCTGTGTGCAGCGACACATGGATGCAGCTCCTCTGCAGGGGGCTGTGGGTAGACAGTAATCTTCCATGCACCCTGTCGCAGCACTCTCCGAAGTAGCCGGCTGCAACAAGGTCTTTTACCATCACATACCAACATACTCTTAATGCTACTCTGCTGCCTTCTTCTTGTCCCTCCTCTTCCAGGGCATGTATTCTCTCTCTTCTCTCTGCTTCTTCCTCCTCTCTCTTCCTTGGCTGCCCAGCCTCCTCACAGAACCAGCCACAGCTGCACCTTGTCTACATCAGCCAACCCACCGCACCTGAAGCCAGCCCACAGCTGTATGTTATCAATGATAATTAACCCAGCTTCATCCTTCTACAGCACCCCTCGACAGCTTGTCCCCTGTTCCGCCCAAATGCAACCTCTGCTCTTCCAGGTCTCATCCTGCAGCCTGGATGAGCCCAGCATCTGCATGAGCTCCCATGCTGGGGCTAGTGACCCTCTTGCATTTCATTCCTTTGTCAGGTACTACACGTGCATTTTGCTTTTCCAAAATAAGGGTGAAATTCAGGCTGCTAAAGAATGGTCAGAATGTTTGTTGAGTGGGGCTTGTCAGGCAATTAAGGAAGGATCAGCACCCTGACAGCTTCACTTAATCAATTACAGAACCAAGGGAGTCAGCAGCTCACTCTTTCCCCCCAGTTTAGTTTGCTCCCACTTCTGGCTATGCCAGAAGAAGAGTTGATTTCTGGGTTAGTGTATCCTAGTGAAGAAAATGGATACTGTGGAAAATGTGAATATATGGAGCAATTTTGCCTTTTTGAAATCTTGATGTGCTGTTCTGAATCAGGAAGGGAGGCAGGACTGTGCAGGATAACAGTATTATCTGCAGTGCTGGTCTCCTCTTTGAGTCTTTCGTTAATAGGTGTCGCCTACAGTTTCTGTGTAACAGTACGTATGGTTATGTATGCTTTTACTGGGTGAGTGGGAGAGGAGAGGTGAGGAAAATTAAGTGTAAACAGCATGTTCTGTAGCATGTTGAGTTGTAAAAGACTGTCAATAAGCAGGAGTGTGTTCCACTGCCCTGCCCAATGACAAGCTGCTCCCCTACAAACTGGGAGACCTGTGAGAACCTGAGATAAACCAGAGCAGAGGTCAGCTTTCACAGTGTGATGGAAGGCCCTGGCACTGCGCTACCTGCCCCAGGGCAAGGGGCTGGCAGACCAGGCACTGCCTGAAGACACTCCTGAGAGGGTCCCCAAGTGCAAAGAATTGGCTGTTGCAGAGAAGACCCTTGGAGGGGGTAAGGCAGCTAGCAGGGTCGTTTATATTGTCCTTGACATTGGGATACTTTGCTGAGCCCAGGCACTGGGTTTCTCACCAAGCGTGTGGGACTGGCTGTGCAGCCCCTCATCTGCTTCATGGTCAGCGTTCCCCATGGCTTGCCTGTGCCAGACAGTAAGGTGTCTCCAGCTTTGCTGCTTAGGCACCTTTTAGCGTTATTCAAGTCAGGATAAGTGTTCTCACAGTGAATGTGATGCATCCTGTGTGTTTGCTGCAGGTGCAACCCCCTCGTCAACCTGAACTATGCAATTCTGCTGTATAACCAGGGTGACAAGAAGGGAGCCCTCTGCCAGTACCAGGAGATGGAGAAGAAGGTCAATGCAGTGAAGGAGAGTAGTATTCTTGACTTTGACCCAGAGGTATGTGCCTAACAGCTGTCAGCAGGAACTAAGTAGCTGTGCTAAGACTGGCACAAACAAGGGGGAAATTTTATTTTGGATTCCAATTATTAGGAAGAAGTTCTGCTTACAAGATTTTCTGAGTAGAGCAGTTGCCTGCTGAGAGCTGCTTGCTTCATTTCTGCTGTTTGAAGCCCAGTTCTTAAATCAATACACAGCAAGACAAGATTCCCTCTTAATTAACGGAATGAATTAGCGGTGATGTTTCCCTTGAGCACCAAGGCAGTAGCCAGCTCTGCACAGCTCTCCTTTTTTTCACTTTTTTTTTTGGTGGTGTTGTTGACTTCATTGTTGCCTGAAGTGTTCCTGTTTACAGTGGTCTTCTCTTTTTGCTTCTTGAGAAGATGGTGGAGGTTGCCCAGAAGATGGGAGCTGCCCTGCAGGTGGGGGAGAGCCTTGTCTGGACTAAGCCTTCTAAGGAGTCTAAATCCAAGCAGAGAGCTGCTCCGTCAGGAAAATCCTCTGGCGCTCAGCAGCCTTTGGGCTCTAACCAGGCGCTGGGTCAAGCCATGTCCTCAGCTGCAGGGTATGGGAGATCTGTGCAGCTTCCCCCAGGTGATTCTCTTTTGCTTCTCTTTTTAAAGTACAGCTGTGGCAGGGGAGCAAAACGTGCCTTTCTTTGCGTACAGCAGGGGTCCTCAAACTATGACCGGTGGGCTGGATATGGCCCCCCAGGGTCCTCAATCTGGCCCCCAGTATTTACAGACCCCCCCGCCGGGGGTTTGGGGGGAAACCAAGCAGCCGCAGATGACTGCCTGCCACTTCATCCGCGCTGGCCCCCTGGTTAAAAAGTTTGAGGACCCCTGGCATACAGAGTTACGATGTGTGTTTAGGAATGTATCGATTGCTTACACGGTAGCGATGTCAGTGTTTGGTAATAACTTTCCCAGATTTCTGAGTTAAGGGAGTGTGTAGGGAAGATGCTCTCTGTGGTGCATTATACTATTGTGTTTTTGCAGGGGGGTGGAAAGGCAGTAGTTTCCCTTCCTGCCTGAGCCACAATCGGCAAGCCTCCATTAGTGTGCAGTTGAGACCTTGCTCTGGAAAAGGGGCGGTTTCAGAAACTGGACATCTTGTCTTCCTTTGGAAGAAGCCAGGAGCTGACATTTACAGACAGGCTGCTGGAGAGAAGGGAAATGATGGACAACTCTCTGAAGCGCTTTATCGTATCATTTCTGTTACAAAAATAAGTGCAACTGGATTACTTTGAAGCTGTCCAGCCAGGTCCCTGCCTTGCACATGTTTCTGGATTAGCTTTTAGTGCGGGCCAGTGGACTGAAAGTTGCTCAGGAGATAGCATCAGCCTTAGAGGGCTTACGCCAATTATTTGTATGTGCTTGCTTCTTGCTGGGGCTGGGTAGGAGCATCTCCTGAGCCACCATGCACAGCCCAACCTCTGCTCGCCCCTTGGCTTCTCTGGGGGAATGCGCTAGAGATGTTGTTCATCATCGTGATTTTCTGTTACTCTTAGTTGTGTTGCCCATGGGCTGAACCAGGAGAGAGGTTGTGTAATCCAGGCCTCCTTCATGGGCACCCCTAAGGACCTGCTCCATTTTTCACGCATGGAATAAAGTTTCCATGCAGGGAAGACTTAGCCAGAAAAGCTGAAAAATAAAACATAACAGGAATTTAGGGCTTACCCGAAGGACTTTATTATCCATATCAGAGAAGGGAGCTGGTTCATAACATCCATTGTCAGCCTAAATCTTAAGTGTAGAAACAACTTCTGCGGCGAATGAAGAGACGGGACGCAGCTTGATGCAAGCAAGATGTCCATTTATTAGTGATTTTCTTGCAATTATATACGTTTCTACCTTCTACATATTACACACTGATTGGTTAAATCTTGAGCGTAAAAAACACTGATTGGTTGATATTTAAGGCACACCGTTAGAACAATAGGAACTTATTAGTTTATCTTGACATAGCAATAATTTCTATTCCAAGGTTAGGGAGTTTCTTTCTATGCGGCTTTCTTGATTACATATCGGCGCCATCCGTTCCCTTATCTGGCTACTTGTTTCTCTGTCCGTCTGGTTGCCTCCTCAACTGTAACGGCTCAGGGGTCTGCAGTTAGCTTGTTCCTTTGTTCCCAGGGCTTGTGCCCTATGAGTTCTAACAAGTCTCTATTCATCAGGCTATCAGTACTTGGACTCTTGTCCTTGAGGCCTTGTCCTACAAGCTTCAGCATGAAAGTGTCCTATTTTGATGCAATAATAGCTACTTTACCTACCTGGAAATTATCCCTGAGTTTGCTAAAACTGTGAACTGAAAACAATGCTGTGGTTTTGGCTCCAGCTTGAGTATAAACTGGCTTCAGTGGAACTGTTTTCCTTTCTAAAGCACGAGTTAATTCCTAAGTTTGTACTGACTTCTCGAAGCAGGCCAGCTGAATAAGATACTGTACCTTAGCCTCCCTTTGGCAGAACTCGGGGTACTGTAAGGTCCCTGGCTCTCACAAAAGAACTGAATGCTATTGTTAAGCTAATGCTAGACAGAAGAAATCTGAGAGTAATTAAAAGCTTTGATTGTTCTGCCTATCTGTGCTGCCTGGAAGGGCAAAAAGAATAGGCAAAACATGGGTAGTCGTATAGTAACAATAATGGTGTTCCCTCCCCAGATGCTGGAGCATCACCTCCACCTGCAAAGCCTCCCTCGCTGCCTCTGGAACCAGAACCAGGCTCAGAAATGAGCCCTGAGGAGACCTCGGCACCAACAGGGGATGAGGAACAGAAGAAAGAAAAGCGCAAGAGCCGGCAGGCAGCAGACTAGGCCAGACTTCACTCAGGACAGGCAGGTGCAGGAGCATCTCCAGAGCTGCCTGCTGACTTGTGGGGAAAGGGACTTGCCCTCTCCCCCGACCCACAGTGGCTTCATCCCACTGTCAGTTAGTCTAAATGCAGCTGTTTTCTGTTAATGATTTTAGCACGTGGTCTCTACCTTGTCACAAGGAGTCCTTGCAGCAATCAGAAGAGGTTTCTGCGTAGCTGTTAGTGTGGTCACAGCTGGCTGCAAGAGACAGGAATGGAGATCCATCTCTCCATGGAGCTGGCAGTCTTCAGTGTCTGGGTGGCAGTCCTCCAGTACATTCAGAAAAGCCAGCAGCAGTGACTCAGCATCCTGCACCTCAAAGAACCCCTTCCAGTAGCTGAACTTGTAAGTGGCTGAGGAAACCCTCCACAGGCTGTAGTAAGGTCAGTGGTACTACGCTGGGAGAGGGGATGAAGGCAGCGCAGCTCACCAGGGCAAGTGCAGGCAGTAAGCCAGGCTCAGGACCAGCGCAGCCTGGCTTACTGTGAAACAGGGGCTTGTCACTCCCCGTTTCACAAGGACAAGGCTTTGTAAATGCTTTGTGAGGGCAGAAAAAAGGAAGCTGAAGCAGCTGGGAGCTGGCTTTCCTGGCCAGGGCAATGTCATGGTCACGGGGCATGAGAGGCACTTTAAAGCTCATGTTTTCCTTAGTGGTGGCAGCCATGAAAGGCAGGGGAGCTGCACAGGCCAGGGGAGCTGGTTTAGCACACAGACCAGTGGAGGATGGGTGGCTGAAGCAGACCTGCCGTGCTGGGCTGACAGCATGTGTGTTGGCCAGCTGATGGAGCTGGCTTCGTTAAGATTGTTCACCTTCTGATCCCAGGGTCATCCTGTGTATTTCCTGAATCCAATCCATTTTAAAGCATAAACTTCTGTGTGGTAGCTAAGAAAATTGCAAAGCTGGCCCACAGTAAGACAAGATGCTGGCTGTTCTAGAAGCAGGCTGGCTGTGGCAGTAAAAAAGTCCACTGTTTGCTGAGAAATGGGGTGAACGAGCGCAGTGAACCTCTGTGCATGTGGCTGGAGATCTGCCTTGAGAATTGGTATTGCTCGGCATGGCGGGAAAGATTGGTTTGCAGGGAAAAAAAGAGCAAGCCTTTTTGGAAAAGACGATATGGTCATCTTCAAAGCTAAATTTAAATTGTTTTAGTATGACAGCAGCCATGCTCTGAATAATTTAGTTGTACCCTCCTTACAGCTGCATTTTAGGAGAAATCATTTATGTGAGCTGGAAGGCAACAAAGCAGCCCACTGGTGAGCAGAACAAGGAATTTTAATGCCCATGTGATACTAGACATGTATCTAGACATGAAAATGTTTCTATCCTTGAACAGCAAAATCTTAGCCCTCCTTTTCTCTGCTGCTATCAGTTTGCTGTCTCTGGGATGTCTCTGGGATTTATCCAGAGCTTGATACGGGCCCTCAAAACAACTGCTTTTGGGACCTAAAGGTGGGATCATCATATATAAAGAAACAGTAACTGGGTTAACTGTCGTTTTTCTCATCTTCCCCTCTGTGCTGAGAAGTACACAAAGCCATCATGGCTGTGAGACTTTTGACCTGAGTTTTCCAAACAGAAGGTGTAGCACTTCCCCAACAAAACTGGAGCTTCAGGGTTCTCTGTGTGTGCTGGTTAAGCCACCCAGCTTTTTAAAATGTATCTATCTCCTGTGTTTAGTTCTGCACCGTTGCATTGTATTACTCCATAATTAACAAGCCCAGCAGAAGAAAGTTAGTAATGGAAACGTCTCTGTAGCAACAAGGTAGAAGCAGCATGACCAAGGCTCTGGATACATTAACAGCCTTCAGTTGTGCTGTGTGGGTAGCTGCCATTAACCAGGATGACATTAATGCATCTTTAGACCACAACCAGGAACTGAAGTGCTATCCTGCTCCCTGGAGAACACCAAAAGAGTAGGAACCCTTTCTGTTTTGATTGCTAAAACTGCCTGCTTATCTCAAATGTGGCTTTTTTTTCCAGCTGTCCTTTACTAATGGGTTTTGTATTGGTACAGCTTGAGGGTAGCACTCCTGTAAGGTTTCCCTCGTGCTAGGAGTTGAAGAAAACAGGATCTTTTGTGGAACACTGGCAAACTGAAAGAAACCAGACAAGAACCAGTGTAAATTGGTTGCAGCAATTTATTCACATTAAAGGTTTTACACTGAAAGTTACTGCAGCATAAATGAGTGCCTGCGAAGAAGTTAAGATTGCAGAGCAAGGGTAGGCTGCGTATGGGAACCCTTTACCTCACCCCCAAAACTTTAGTGCAAGATTACAGTTGAGTGCTGTAGTCCTTCAGCCTTACTGCAACCACACGGGCTTTCAAGCCATGGAAGCTCCAGTACAAGGAACAGTGATGAGAACAGCGTGATTACAGGTAGGCGAGCACCAGCATTGCTGACACAGGAAGATTTTCCCTCCGTCTGCTTATGACCCTCTGTTTTGATTTTACTAGCTGCTTTACCCTGCCTTCTGCTTGTTGTAAAAAAAAGACTGCATCAAACTCATCTGCTGTATTCAGTAGATGGGAGCAGGCCCTGTCCCACCAGTGCAACTTGTTACACCTTCTTGGCTGCTAGGATGCTTTTATAGGGTAAACCTTACATGTTTATGCACAGGGTGTATCACATTTGAAGGTACTGTAAAGGTATTTAAAATAAATATGTATTTTGGTGAAAAGCTTATGCAGATGGCGAACCAATTCTTCTGTGAAAAGGAGCTCTAGCACCTTGTTACTTTCTGGATTTGAACAGAGCAGAAGGAAGCTTCATGTCTAAGGAAACATTTTAAATATGTAATTACAGTTGGATAATAAATAGAACTGCAGTTCCTTGTCCTGTCCCCTCTCCTCCTCCTGGGTATTGTGACGATGGCATTTGCATACAGTAAATGCATAGTATCTTTATGGAGAGCTTTTTTTGTGCTACCTAATGATGAGAATGAGGCTGTACTGTTCTTTCAACTGGAATTAAGCAAGGGATTCTTCAGCAGGACTGTACCAAGTCAGTTAGGGATTCTGGAAATCACACCTTATATTCCTAAACCTGTTTCTGCCATCAGCCATAATTCTTACCTTCTCTTCCCCCCCCTCCCCCCATAATTGAAATGTTAAGATGGAAAAGAATTAAGAGCTTAGTTTCTAAGGAAGCAGAAATCATGTGCTTTAGGACTTCCCCCCAGCCCCCTGCTTTTTTGAAAAAATGTCTGTCATTAACCAGGTTAAATCATACAGCTCACAAGGTAGACTGCAGCTTGACATCCTCACAGGAAAATAATTAGAAGACGCTCGGAACAGCAATGCCTGGGCAGTTAAGACTTTGTTTCAGCCAAAAGTAATGAGCTATCCATCCAGCAACATGTATGCAACCCAGACAAATCTGGTTCTGAGGTCCCTGAGATGCTGAGTTATGACACAGGCAGTATTGGCCTACACTTGCCCTGCTCCTGTATGTGATCTCGTTCACCCAGCTGTGGTCACTGACAGGCAGCACTGAGCAAGGTGGACCGCGGGTCCTCCTCAACATCTTGTTCTGGCATAAGAGGTTAAAAATTTAGATTTCCCTGCTGGGAAGTGGGTTACAGTTGGCAAAGCGTCTTCTACAGAGACAGATAAGCCTTAGTGCTGAATGAAGAAAACCAAACTTTACTAAGATAATAAGCTTGACACAAACACACTGCAAAGAGAGCACGTATTGTAACAACTAGTTCATCTGCCAAGACTGTTTTATATAACACACACAGTTCTGACATAAGGAAAGCTTTATCACTCTCAAACTGAACGGCACAAACACAGGTGAGATTTGAACCCGCTTTTACCCAGGCTGCCCTGGCCAAGAAGCAGCTTTCCTGAGAAATTCACAGGGGAGGCTTTCCGTGTATTTTTTTTTGTATTTCCCCCACTTGTATTTTAATAAGATCATTCCCCCTTAGCTGCCAGCATTTGCATTCTTCAGCTGCTGTAAGATCTTCTCAGCAAAGGCTGATATTGGGCTCAGTTTTCAAAGCAACAGCGAGCTGTTTGGAACAGACATCTTTCCAGGCTTCCGGCACAGAAGGTAATGGCCATGCATGCTATTTCCAACTTGCATTTGTTTCCTTTGCTGAGAACATCCTCCCACTAGAGTCTGGATCAGTAACTCCCTGAGAATTCAGCCTGGATGGCGCTGAGGATCCACCTGAGATGTTACGCAAGAAAGTTCTCCACCTGCTGTGGAAGAGAACTTCATCTGACATCTCTGAATAGACAGGAGAGCCATCATTTCTGGCTCCAAGATCAAGTTTTACTGATGAGTTTAATCAGACCCAGAACTGCTGAAGCAGAAAGGAGGGAGAAGTGATGAGAGCAGGACAAGGGATATGCTATGCAGAAGAACACGTTGCGACTAGGTTTCCTCTGCCCCTTATCACTCCAACTTTAAAAACAAAAGAAAAGACTACTACTTTGGTGTGGTCACAGGTTTAAAACTTAACTGTATGCTTTTACCAAACACCTAACTGCACTAAAGAAAAGCACTATTAATATGGCTTGAAACAAACATTCACATTCAAATACTGATTTAATACAGGACATAAGAACAATCCAACTAAAGCCATAAAAATATAAATACAGTATTTTCCTGTTTTTCTACTTTTCTTCCAAGTGTACTCAAAAACTTCATGAGTTTCCTTACACCAGAAATAGCAATGCAGCACACTGTGTGACAGAAGTACGTGACAGCACTGCTTCAGAACAGATTGCTCCAAGCACGTGTATCAGCAGCCGGTGCCAAATACCAACACAGCTGATCAACATGGAGACAGTTCAGTTGCTCACTCGTTGAAAACAGCATCAGCGCTCACCTAAGCTGCAAGCTCCAAAACGGAGCCCAACAGCACAGAGGGTTAAAAAACTTTTAGGGTAACTGGAAAGAGTTAGTTGCCTTGTACCAATCATGCAAAAACTGTCCCATTATTGACTTTTTAAGTTTTTTGTCAGGACACAGCTGGAAAGGTCACCCTGTGGCACATGATTCTTGATAATTCAGTACCTCATTACAGAATAAAAAAGAAAAGCCAACCACAATTAGCATCAGTGGATATCACAGTTTAAAAATCTGGGGGTTTTATTTCTGTTATTGTCATTGGGAGGCGTACTACAGAGGTGGCTACAAAAAGTAACCCCTTCCTTAGGCTAACTAGTCTTAAAATAAACTTGAGCAGAAGATACCTGATAGCAAATACATACACACTGCTGACAGTTTTCCATGAGGTTGTGGAGATGGACCTAGTGCTCTGCTGCCATCCAAGCTCTGGATTCCAGTAGCTGAGAAGTGGAGTTGGACTCTAAAGCAACATCTAACATGGCTCAAAGCAGCTGATGAGGTCTTTGTTAGAGGCAATTCATAAAGGCTATGGCAGACCATTTCAGCACCAGTTCTGTAAAAAGAAACTAATGAGAAAAGAGGAAACTTAACTGCACCTCACATGCCACAACAGCAGATAACCAAAGGAAAATCAAGTAATTCCTTAGCAATGCTGTGAAACTCCCCTGGAGAGGGGGAAAAAAAATTTTGGATTTGGGGTAGGCTCTTCTGTAGCCAGGTAGCAATCGCACATTGCCATGGGCACAGCAGAGAAGCAGCATATCTTTTCAAAGCCTGCCAGCCTCCTGTGGTTCATGCATCTCAAATAAACCGCCACTTGACCTCCAGTAAGCAACATACACAGAAAAGAGACAAAGCATTGCTCGTTTTTGAACAAGGGTAAGACAGAAAACTAAACCCAACGTGGCTCCACTGGCTACAGGCACACAGAAGTACAAATATCAATGTGCACAAGTTCTGTCACCTAGAGAGACACTAGCTTAGTGTCATGATGGTGAGCTCATCTATTGCATCTTCAGCAAACTGTCAGAATAAACAATTCCAGTGGAACCCCTTCTGTTCAGGGTATGAGGCCAGGTGAGGTTTGAGTCATCCATCACTGTGGATTTCAAGGTATGAGTAACAGATGAGAGCAAACACAAGTTGTAGAGACAATCAGGGGAGCACAGAGATCATTTCAAGCCTGGTTTTGAAGCTTTGGTATTTTTGCAACTTAGTTCTGTTTCTTCATGGTAATGAGAGATCAGGATTTTTATAATCTATTAGATAAATGTGTTTAGAAATCTCTCACCTACCAAGGACTTTTGTATTTTACAAAAAAAACACCTCCAAACCAACCAAACCCCAAACCCCACAAGCAATAGACATTTCAGTATTTTTCCTCTATACAGACCAAAAAAATCCGCCTAGCTATTTCCATTTCTGTTGCTCAGCACGGTCTGTTAGAAGACCAAGCAGTTTTTCTTTGCTGTCGCTACTGTAGCTGTGCAGAGGTGTGGGACAGCCTACACGTCCAGAAGGATTTCAAGAGACTCTGCAGCCCTTACTGTAATTAAGTCAGGAAGGCAGAGAGGAGTGAAGCACGTCGTGTTCACAGCATGTGAAACATGAAGTGAAGAACAGGCTGCTGGGTCCTGCCATTCAATTCAGTTTTATTATCATATAGATTGTTTCCAAACTTATCAGGGATACCAACAGCATATCTGATTAACAGGTCACGCTTGTTAAGAATTATCCTTGGTAAGTGAATTTGGTGACCAGGCGAGCTCTATATGCCTGATCAAAGCAGATACATAGATAGAGCAGCAATCTAACCAGCACGAGCTACTGCCATTTGAGAAGTGACTCACGGTGCCGGGAATTTGCAGCACACCAACAACAGGCCAAAGAAGAAATATTACCTGGTGGGAAAGAACAGGAGCAGCAGGAAGGAAGGAATAGTAATAGTAATAATAATCATCATAATAATAAAATAAAATTATTATTTTAGCTTTTAGGCCCAGATGAATTATTCTAAGCAAACCTCCTTTTTGATACTTGTTTACAGCAGTTATTTATTCAGAGTAGTTTAAAAAAAAAAAGGGAAGAAAAAAGGTAATTTAGGCCTGTAACACTCCTGTTAACTACAAGCATAGCTTACCCTTGGGCAAGGTCTGTTGGTGCAGTTACGTGATCCGAAATGGCCATAAGGCAATGTCAGTCTAATCAGCCTCTCACATCCCTGCAAATGTTTTTGGAAGAGAGAAGTGAAATACAGCAGCAGGACTGTTGCTAGTGACAGCTTGTGTGTATTTAGTTTTGTTTTGTTTCCAACTTGAGAATCCACACAGCTTGGCCCACTGTCAAGGAAGTGGGACCTAGCGTAAGCAAAGGATTAGTTCTCCAGCTGGCAGGATGCATGGCCTTTGGTGGTCCTAGGGGTGGTGTGCCAGAAGGCTACGCTCAAAGATTGCAAAATAACCTTGCTAATGGCCTCAGACCTTTTAGACAGCTGAAAGAATATTCTATTTATTTTTTCTGTAGGAAGACTAAAGCAGAACTTGAAGTCCCATGCTATAGTTTATCAACAATTATAATAATAAAAAAATAATCTAGATAGAAATACTTCCAGTCTTAAGAAGATCCCGCACCAAGATAAAATGGTGAGACTCCACAGAAGATCAGGATGGGAAAGCTGTAGGAAAACATAGCAATGGCTGTATTTCTCTTCTGGCACAACACAGAAGACTTTGCTCAGAGGGAAAGCAGAAGTTAAGTATACATTGACAGACAGCATTGTGTGCAAAGTCAGTACGAGTTACAACAGCTGTCAATTTTTATCCTTACGGAGCATTCACAGTGGCATTTTCCAACAGGAGAACATCACTGACAGCAACATGACAGCGTTACTGAAATGAATCACTCTGCCCTAAGTGATACCAACTCTCCGCCCCTACACTCAGATGCAAAGGCAGACCTAAAGCAACCTCCTACAAATTCTGGTACAGCACAGGCTTGCATAGACACAGCGACTGCATTTCATCCACTGTGTATGATAGCTACGCAAATACACCTGAAATTCTTGGAAGCGGACAGAGACAAAACATGCCGGAAAGAGACAAAAAAAATGCTGGTGCTGTGCAATCCATAGCATTTGACTACGAAGAGGAAAAAAATACAAGCAAACTATTTCACAAGGACACATGGTTCTACTTTTTTAATTTCAAAGGCTGTCCAGAGCAAACTATCAGTGACTGAGTCGAAGAAAAAAAACCCCAACATCACACCCTAAAAAAGCTCTTCTCACTCCAGTCTTACCTGGAAAATGCTATTTCAGCCTTTGAGCCTCCAGAGGGATCTTCCCTAACACATTAACCCTTCTGAATGGAGGGCAGAGAAACTGAAGAAAATTGCACAACCATTCTCAAATAAACAAACACAAGAATTAGTCTCCAGCACTCAACAACTGTTCTGTAAAATACCAGATATAAGCACCCACTGTTAGCAAAGAACACCAGCTGCGAGCCCCCCTGGCTGGAACTCTTGGTATTTAGTGTACAGCAGATACGTTAACGTTTTGTGGTTTACCTGGCGAGGAAATAAAGCTGTCTCCCCAAATATAAACCCTGATTATCTTCACTTCTAGTTTCCCAAGAAACTAAGCACAGGCTGCTAGGGCTCAGTTGAATACCTTCAGTCATAGAGACAACAGATACCCAAAATAATTTAGGCAGCCTTGAGTCGGGTTTTCTCTATGCATTTAAGGAGTAGGTACAGTGTGCATCACATTTTGAGACTGGCTCCCTCTAATGCTGGGGACACTGAGGCAGAGAGGTAATTTCATCAGTAAAAGATTCCATAATCACACCAAAAAAGTGGAAGATTTGCTCTTGCCACATAGCAATGTGCTGTGAGGAGATAATGCAAGCGCCTTTTATTTTTAGTTTATCAGAGGCAAGACAGGGCCAAGCACTGCTGTGCTCTCCCTGGGATCCACATGCAGGAAATTTTCCTGGCTGTCGCACTTTCCGGCACTAACAGACAAGACCCATTTAGAGTTACAAACGGCAAACCAACACCAAACAGGGATTTTGATATTAATTTCCCTCCCTGCATGCTTAAGACAAGGAAAAGCCAGTTTTCACATTAAATACCAAAATGTCTGCACCTAGACGTGAAGCGTTCGAGCCACTGCCAAGTGACTGGAATGTATCTGACAGTGTATACCTGGAATTAATTCTTTGGCTCTTTTTCAGTTATATCCAGAAAACACACCACACCCTGATTCTGTTCCTATACCACCACTGGCTGAAATCCTATCCCATGGTTCCTCAGACACCACACAGGATTGGAGAAAAAGGAGGGTCTTAGTTTTCTATTGAGGATATACTTCTGAATATAGCAGTCCTTCGGCTGAAATGGCATCCCCGAGTCCCACGGTCCGGACAGGATCTTTACACACCAGAACGGGAGTGAAATGGAACGAAATGCCTTCTCTGTGCCAATGCACCACTGGCTCATCTGGATTCAAAGAGATTTTGGAAGGTGCCTCTATCTGGGAGGTCACAAACTCCAAAGGAGCTTTCAGAAAGACTTTGCTGGTATCGATGGTTTCAGTGGCGCAGGCCTGAGTCCCTGCTGCTCTAGCTCCTGCAGCCACAGCCGCAACCTGGTTGCCCCAGTACCCATCCACTGTGACAAGGATATGATAAGCCAGGGTGTGGAAGTGGATCCGCGTGAGATCAGAGGCCCGCTCTGCGGTCTTCCCGTGCTCCTTCAGGATCCAGAAGAGGATGTCGCTGACTACACCCACATCGGGAACTCCACTCCAGGAAGCGAGGGAGGCGTGGGGACCAGAGGCAGACTGTGTGAGGAACAGCAGCTCCTGTTCGTTCAGCCCAATGGAGTTCACCAGGGGAAAGACCTGCTAACAGAAACAACCGTTTTTCCTTCAGAGAGAGGATCAGACTTCACCCTTCCTCATTCTACCATGTTACTGGCTTTGTCGCCAGTGTGGTCAGCAGAAGGGAGAATCCTGTTTCCTGGAGAGATGCAGGCCAAAGTCACTGCATGAGCTTCCTCATTCTGCAAGTCTTCAAGAATTACTTAGCCAAGAAAACACTTCACACCAAGGGTGCATGCTCATTTTGTAAAATTTCTAGACACGCACTTGACAGTAAAGAGTAACAAAACATCCAATCCACATGAAGCACTCATAACACTGAGATCAGAGCTGTGTCAAGCTAAACAAGGTACCATCAGAATCTGCAGGAAAGAAATTCCACAAAGAAATCAAGGTCTTTTTTAAAGTATAAACTCAGCTCAAATTCAAATCCTGTTTTTTCTAGAAATCCGCAAGCCTGCTAAATCTAAACCAGCCAAAGTTACTTGTATCTGTGGAGTTCTGAGTATTCTCCTGGATCACCTTCCTCCCATGGCTGCAAAAAAAATCTTTATAACAGAGCCCTGCTATGTTGCATGGCATTTTCACTGCATATAGTTCCTGAACAAACTCAGATCTGCAAAAAATCCTTACTCCTTGCTGAAAATGATTTGATGATTGGCCAAGGGCACTGTAAGATACCTCCTAAACCTCCCAAAGAGACCTTTCTACAAGGAGAACTCCCTCTGAGCTAAGGAAAACAAATCTGTCCTCTGCTAAGCCACAAGTCGTTACTGTTCTCCTTTGCTGCACAGGGGGGATACTCTCGTAAGCTCAGCAGAGGAAACGGAAGCATTCAGAATGCAACAGCAGACATTAAGCCCTTGTTCTCCACTTATCTTCAAATGGAAAGCCCCAATTTAAAATTTTCATTTCTATATTCATATACAAGTCTGTGCATTGTGATACTGAAGAAAACTGATAAAAAGAGCATGTCCTTTCATTTTTGTTACCTGATGCATAATGTTGCTCATAAAATCTTGATCAGTCATACTGGCCAACTCCAGGTGTATGGGAATGTCAGTAGGGATGTCGGAGATGGAGGCCACAGCCTACAGGGGCACAGGAAAATAAAACACCCAGATATTCATTAAGAAACAGAAAAAACAAAGGGATTTTGACTCCGAGATATGCATATTTTAATCTTCCTGTGTATGGATTTAAACACAATTCCAAATGAGATATCTGCTAAGGGGAAGAAATAAAAACCACTTCTAGTTTTCAGGATGCCCGAGCAGGACAATGTATCTAACCCTAATCTGCACCCAGGCTGGCACTTTGCTAATGGACTAATTCGGAAACCTCACAAATTTGAGGCAGCTGTGGAACAGCTGATCCTAGAACAGAGAAAAAGAAAAAAAAAAGAAAAAAAGAAAAAAAGCCCTAGTGTATCGCATCAGGAAAGGCACCCAGCTGCAAGACAGGCAACAATCTGTAAATACAAAGAGAACTGGGTCTAACTCCTTTGGGCTCAGATGAGAAAGCTGGCTCTTGGATTATCTAACAAAAATGCTGCTTAAAGAATGCAAGTCTTGATTATAACCTCAATCATCTTAGTATCTGGGATAAAAAAAGTGCAATTCAGCCACTAGGTAAGGTCCAGTAACTGTGTCAATGCACACCAGCCAGAGAACGAGACCTTACCTTTTTTCCCCTAGACAACCCACCGAATCTAAGAAACATCAGTGTTAGAGGTTTAGACTTTTGCTATTCCTACAGTTCACGTTCTTCTTTCAGCACGCAATACTTTCCCATGAAGCATTCCATCCATGAAGTTGGAATGGAAATTAAGGAGACACTGGTATTCAAGTATCTTACCTCCATAAGTCGTCTCTGTCGCATCTCCTTGCTCTGCCCTTCCATCATGTGAAGTCCTGAAAGCACAACAAGATCTGGCTGAAATTCATCCAAGCTGGACACAAACACTTCCAGCATATTTAAGGCGCCATTTGACAGGTCATGGGAGAAGATGAAGCGATTGGCATTGGGTGCTCTCACTTGTCCCCACTCTTCACCTGGGGTGAAACAAAGAGAAGGAGTTAACTCAGAAGAGAAGCAAAGCAAACCACGTATCTGGAGTTTGTTTGGGGATATCCTGCTGGAATCCAAAGGCACGATTTCACAATGTGGCTATGCTCAATTAACAGCTACTGCCAGCCATATGAGAAATCTTGTTGTTTTTCTCATTCATTCTCTTCATTCACTCCCTGGGCCTCATTTAGACACTTGTCTGATCAGAAGGAAAATTCAATACCTGTTTGGTTGGTTTTGCAAGCTTTGCGATGTTTTAATCGGTTACGTTAGTTTAGCATGCAATTAGGTGAGTGTCACAGCCAGCTCAAGCTAAACATTTGGAGTGTGCAGGACATGCCAAGAGCGGGGAGACCTTGCCCTTCTGGCAACCACCACCCGTTATAATTGAAGGTACACCCTGAAAACTCTCATGGCTTTTACTGTTCCTGACTGCGCAGCTCACAGAAATGATCTGCAGCACAGAGGTGCATCAGTGCTGTATGTGTAAACTGTTTTATTCCTGGGTAGGATCACAAATTAAACAGGCTCCATCTCTGGGATACTGAGCCATGAGAAAACAGGGTAACGACAGCCAGCCTAGAGAGGATACAAATGACAAAGGCCACAGTCCAACTGTCCAGCCCTCCGCCAGCTCTCCCCATCTGTCCGGGCATCGTTGTTCAGGCAGCAGGCAGTTCCTTATGCCAGTTACGATAACTAGACAGAAAGAAATGTAAGGGAATAAATAAAGGGCAGCTTGAACAGAAAGCTCTTGAGAGGCTATTACAGGCAGAATCTCCACCTTGGAACCAGCCTGCATACTTCACTTGTCTCTCCCAGAATGTATACTGGTTACACTATGGAGAGTATCACCAGCATTTGTGGAAAAGCCACTACAACAGCAACAACAGCCATCAGTGCTGCCTTCTCTTTAGAAAGGTCTCCTGACAAAGTTCTGTCTAGGACAAAGATCCCCAGAGTCGCATCAGGAGGGCAGTTCTCACCTGAGAACATATATTCTGAGAAAAGGAGACATCATATACTAATGTATCCTCTAATCAGGATGCTTCCAGAAGCAAGAGGACTCAAGATCAAGGAACAATTTCCACTGGCTATTACAAGTGTTACAGTACTTGTCAGTTATAGTAGCCTCGTTTCAGCCAGGAGCCCATCAGAGTGGATGCTTTGGGTGCTGCTCCACATTAGTTTTGCTGAAGAAGTTTAATTAAGGTGATTATTGCCTTCCCTCCTTGCCAAATACTCCCTCTCCTGTCACACCAATGCAACTCTTTCTGATGCTGTATTTTGAGACAGGACCAGTGAAATGACTCGGGCTGAGAACAGCAAGAAAACACATGCAGATTTGTTTTAGCCACTACATTAGGGTTACCCTAAATTTCATCTGCCTTCGGTTAAATGGTACCTTTCTGTTTTCAGAGAACATTACTGGACTATTTTAATGTTCATACAGCTTTAGAATTACACCCATCAGGTCTGCTTAGGCGTTGCAACAAAATGAGAAGTCCATTGGGTTTCTACAGGTGATAGCAATACAGGAATACAGAACCAATGGGATGTCAAGGCAGCAGCATGAGGCAGTATCTACAGTAACTGTACTACAAGGGGAAGAGGTTTCAGAATACTTTTAAATGTCTGTTCCCTTACCGCAGCTCCCTGAAGCACAGGGAATTACCAGATTATTGCAGCGACAGCTGACAATACTGGTAATTTACACAGTCCTTCTGGAATTAAGATTCAAAACACAACTTTACAGCCAGGAATATCTTAGTGATGTTTGGGGTTCCCATCTAACATTCAACCTTTGGCAAGGTACCTGCTTGATACTCCAAGATAAGATGGAATTCATCTCTTTCCTGCATGGATTCAGGTGGTACAATCACATTGTCATCAAGTAGTTCATGGAGTTTAGGACCAACTGGGCCACAAAGGAGGATCTAAAAAACAAGAAAAACCAATCAAGGTTTCCCTGCCACATCCCTTGCCGCCATTTCAGTGCATTTAAGCATCACTTAGACAACTGATTTAAAAAAAATAATAATTCAATTAAAAAAACCCACACCTATGCTTTCAAACTTGCAAGCCCAGCCATATGGTCCACCACTACCTAAGAAATAACTGCAAGATCCCCAAAATCTACAGGGGAGTAATGTGAGCCTCATTAAAGACAAGTGAATAGCACGAAATTTTTGAATGTATTACCTTCAGATCTGGATTTGTTGCAAGCTTCTGACCGATGAGAGCAGCATTTCCTCCTACGTAAAGCTGTAAAACAAACAGAGGCAGGTATGGGCATTCCCTTGCTCTGATAGCTTTACACATGCTTAGTCCTCAGTATAGGCTGAAGAATTTCACTTTTCTATTTAGAAAAGGGTCTAGCATTATGAAAATTAATAAAGCTTATTTGGGCTGAAAGCAAATCAATTTTACAATTCTGTGGGAGATTTCAACATGTTGAGTGTTCTCTGACTTTTTCTAATCTAAATATTTGCCTTCAGGTAACAGCCCTATAAAAATAGATTTATTCACAACATAAGAGGTGGGCCCGTGTGAACCTCGTGAGGCTCAACAAGGCCACGTGCAAGGTCCTGCACGTGGGTCGGGACAATCCCAAACACGGATACAGGGTGGGCAGAGAATGGATTGGGAGCAGCCCTGAGGAAAAGGGTTTGGGGGTGCTGGTGAAGAAAGTCAACATGGCCCAGCAATGTGCACCTGCAGCCTAGGAAGAGGCAGGGGGTGGAACTAGATGATCTTTAAGGTCCCTTCCAACCAAAACCATTCTATGGTTCTACGATTCTATGAAAGTCATTAACACTCTCAAACTATACCATGAGTTTCTTTCCTAAATAATTTGCCCTCTCACCAGAGAGAGAATGAAAGTCACCGGTGACGCAGAAAACAAGAAACATGCTTCTCAAAGCTTTTATTAGGTGGAAGCCATACCTGTGCACCTGGGTACTCAGAGGCTGTCCGTGCAATGTGATGGAAAGACTCTGTGTTGCTGAAGAAGCGCTCGGCAGCTGCCCCTTTTTCCATGAAGTAAGCAAATGCTTCTTTCAGGTCCTGTCTGGAGTTCAGGACGGCATGATTTTTTCCATCCCCAGGTTCAAGACCGAGCGCCTCTAACAGCTTCACACCAGACAGAACCACGTCTACACAGGCATTGACGCTGGAAGAGAGAAGGAAAACACATACCGGGAAAACCGCGTGTACCTTCTGGCGCTTGTGAGACTACAAAGAGATCACTCCCCAGCCAGTGATGTTTGCTGTTTGCAAGCCCTCTTGCTAAGGGGGAAAACAACCAAATGAAAAAAACCACAAAGGCATATGAATTTCCTGAAATTCTCTATTGAAGTGTTCTCCTTCTGACATGCTTTTATTGTGTTCCAGCACTGCAGAGGAGAGAAGGTTTTCTAATGTTCTGCTGAATTAAAACAAGAAAGAGTAAGCTGTGTGGTCCAAAGGTTGTTATGTATGTTGCAGTACATGTTGTACATCATTTGCTGCGTTAGGCTTGCTCAAAAAAAAAAAAAAAAGTTACAATAAGAATAGCATTCTTAATTTTTAATTCTTAAAATAAGAAGCTTTTATAAAAATATGTATTTTGGGTTTGAAATGTACCTGCAACTCAGAATGGTTAAAAGCAAAACTGAAAAACTGAAAGTATTTAAGTCTACTAGATCAGCCTCTTGACTTCCAACTACTCCTAACAATAACGAAAACCACGTGCACAAACACCCCACACATGGGCTGGTTCTGTTGATAAGAAGTCAAGAGAGCAATTTGTCCATTGAAATATTTGAAAACTGCAGTTTCAAAAGGATCACCCCAAATTTCCAGAAATAGCACACCACCTTCTCTCAAATAGTGGGAACAGGAGAAAAGTCCTGCAATAGTTAGGAAGTGTTAAGAGCCATTTCAGCAGATCAAGACTTTACATAAAGTCTAACCTGCAGTCCAAATCTTCTAGTCCCCATTTCTTACGAACTGCATCAATTTAAACAATCTATCTAGTCTAATTCAGACTAGATAGAGAGCAGGAAACTTTCTGGGCTGGGACCAGGCCCCCAGGAAGAAAGTTTATGAACACTTGCCCTTGTTTCTAGTCCTTGGTTTCAGACAGAGAGCAATACATACCAAATATTTACTGAGATGTTATCAGCAAACACTAAAGCATATTCCAGAACTGCTGCCAAGTGCAATTTCTGTTCCTCTGCCTCACGCTTCCCTGACAGGGATCCAAAGATCCACAAAACTTTTGCACGGTCTCTAACTTACTCTGGGTCTACCTGCATGCCAATGGCTGCTTACATGTCAGCGTGAAACGCACAGCCATTTAGCGGTCCTCCTTGTCAGCGACCTTTCCTGCATGATTTGGGCCACAACAAATGAAAGCTGCATCACACGAAATAAAGGACATTAAAAACCCTGAGGCTTTTCAGTACATGAGGTAACCTGCTCAGAAATCCCCTGCATCACGCATCATCCCATAAACCGAGAGAACAATCCCCTCGCACAGCAAAGAAAACCAAAGAAATAATAAGCCCAAGCAGCACTGTAGCCCTCAACTCACTGCAGCAAAAGGTCAGTGATTTTATATTTTAATGAATCATTAAAGATGTGACGGGACATAAACCAAGCTGCAGGTCTTTGAAGTGAGACACCTCTAATCATCTTCCAACTGCCTTCTCCCTCCCTGCCATTCCTCTGCTAACACACTTCATGCTTCTAATAAACTCCCCTAACAGCAGGGATATGCTGCTAACTAACTGCGGCTGCGGCTGAACTTCGAGGCCCCACGTGTTTGCGGTGCATGTATGTATCGTGTAGGAATCCGGCTGCTTTAAACTGAAGAAGCAAGCGAAGAACACACCGAGGGCACCCGGCTCTTTCCCAGCGATGCTCTGCCAAGAGGGGCTGCGAGGCACCGGGAAGCCTGTTTTGCCACCTCCTCACGGCAGAAGGTCTGCACTGACCGCAGCACCAGAGCAAGGCCGGCGCCAGCCCCAGGTGCCCCCACAGCCACCGCGGCGGGGCAGGCCCTTCCCGCGCCCGAAGGCCGAGTCCGCCGCTCGACCAGGGTATCCCGCGCTCCGCTCCGCTCGGCCGGGCTGTCCCGCCGCGGCCTGTCCTGAACCGAGCGAGTCAGGCGCTATACGTAACGGCAAGGGTAACGCCAGGCCTACACCCAGCGTTTAAGATCAAGGCGATGCTCCCGGACTGTGCCCTGCACTCCCGCCCGTCTGACGGCGAAAGGGGCCGGGCTCCCTGCGCGCACGGCAGAGGGCCGCCTCTGCCCCGTGCCCGCCCCCGCCCGCCACGCTCCGCGCCATAGCGCTGCACAGGCCGGCGGGGCCCGCAGCCCCGCCCCCCCCCCGCGGAGCTGGGCGGGAGCGGCAGCGCGGGCCCGCGAGAGGCACCGGCACGGCCCCGGGGCGCGGAGGCCGCCTCAGGCGCGGGGCGGGAGCGCGGGAAGGGTGCGCCGCGTGGGGCGGGCGGGCGCGCACAGACAGACAGACAGACAGACAGACAGACACAGGCAGACACACAGACAGACACAGACACACAGACAGACGCACGCGCGCGCGCGCACACGCACACACAGAGACGAGGCCGCCCTCCCCCGCCCCGCCCCTCCGCGCGCTGCCCGCACCTACCCGACGGCGACGCGCGCCCAGCCGCGCGCCGGGCGGACGATAGCCGCCTGCCAGGCCGCCACCATGCGGCCCTCCAGGGAGCGGGCGCGGCGCAGCCCCCCCAGCAGCGAGGCGGAGAGGTGCCGCAGCGCTGAGGGGGGCAGCTCGGGGCCCAGGAGGCACAGGTAGCCCAGCGCCAGGGCCAGTAGGCCCACACACACCGACCTCTGCCACATCGCAGCGCGGCCGCTCCGCTCGGCTCCGCGCCGGGCCGGCCCCTCCTCCCCCGCCACGTCTGAGGAGGGGCGCGATCGGCGGGGCCGCCCCCGCAGCGCTCCGCCCCCGCCGCCACCGGCAAGCGGCCTCCCTAGCCCGCGGCCGGCCTGCGCGGTCGTGAGGGGAGATGGCGGCGGCCGCGAGGGCGGGTGGTGGCGGGAGCGCTGCCCTCACGGGCCTGCTGGGGGCAGGCCGGGCCTGAGCGCCGGGCAGCCTGGGCCTGCCAGGGACCTGCTGCCGGCCTGAGGTGAAGCCTGTGGGCATCGTGTGGGTCTCTGCACCGCTGCCCCTTCAGCCTGCCCCCCCGGACCTGCCGCACGGCGCCCCTTCCCTCCCCCCCCCGCCTTCGGGCCTGTGCGTTACACTCCATGCGCTGTCCGCCGGCACTGCCCTGTGGCACACCGGTGGCCTCTGTCCAAACAGCCGGTGTCCGGCACACCAGTCACCGACCTGAAGCTAATCTCTGGCCCTAGCACATATTCTTTCTTCCTCCGTAGTGCAGCTTCTGGTCTCGGTTCTGTGGGGGTGAGTTAACTCTGTCAGATCTCTTGCCCGTGCTCCTGAGGTAGCTATGCTGGGAGCAGTGGGAGAGAGCACCCTTTGTTGTCTGTTTCATCCCATCAGAGAGGTGGTGTAGCAAGATAAAAGGGAGGTTTTCCTTTTTAATGAAAGAGAGCTTTTCTGGGCGTCCTTAGAAATCATAGAAACTTTAGCTCTGAGACTTGTGACAAAATTTGCAGGAGTTTGACAACTGTGTGCCATGGTGCGTTGGCTGAGGCAGCTGATAATTTTCCTATTCAGTTCTGTGTTGTGAGTGGTTGTCATCTCCTTTGACTGACAAAACAAACCGTAAAGGAGATGGGACAGCAGAAGGCATTTTGTTGTTTATTCTTTTTCTTGTTAGGATGCAGGGATTGGTTTTCAGTCAACAGCTCATCTACAGCATGAATTCACGACTGGCCCTCAGGGGTCATTTGGCTGCCCATCAGGTTCCCTCTCGGGATTGAAGGAGAGAGCAAGAAAAAGCCTCTTCACTTGGCAGCGGATGGTGTGCAGGGACACAGGTTGGTTTTATGAGCCTAAGGCGTTATGATAATGTAATGATCTTTAAGAACTGAATCCTGAAAACAAACTAGCCTAGCCACCTTCCCTTTTCTTTAAGAAAGCCTTCAGAGTTCTTTCTCCTCAAATAACTACCTGCTTAAGGCCCTGTAAACGAGTGATTATCTTCATCTCCTCTCAGGCCTATGTTCAGCCCACCAGACTTGGTGTGTTAATATGTAATCCCCTTTTGCCTTTGCTCAGGTGGTCTTTGGGTTTTGTCAGTAGGCTTTTTCATTTGAACAAATTTACTCTTTTTTCCCTTTGGCACTTTTCCTGCTAACGTTTGATCTATATGTGAAATGAAATCTTGCTTGCTTCTGTACTCTCACACTCCCCAGAGTATAGGCCTGTGAGGCTCTCACAGTTATAAACAGCCCTCCAGCTTGAGCAGGCAGTGCTACGCTGTGTGAGGACAGAGCAAATACCTGCCAGAACCCCTTGCTGCTCACTACAATCAGGTCTTCACCTGTGGGAGCATGTGTATTTATAGCCTTGTCACAGAACATCATAATTAGACGTGCCCATAAGGCAGCCACAACCCATAGGGTTGTCACAGCTTGAGGACCCCATTATTAGTACTGTGTCATCAGAGGGTTAGGCTGCAATCAGGTAACCTATCTAATCCAGCAACACTTTGGGGAATTAAGCTGCGATTCCATTTTGGGGTGATTAGTTTTTCATCTGATGCTAATGCAGTGTTCTGTGTTGTTGCCCTGAAGACTAAAGTTGTCTTTTTTTTACTCCCAGAACAGGTACAGTTTCCACGTCATCAAAATTTAAGCTGCTCAGGAGGAAACACCGTTGCTTAGCCTCTGTAAACTGCTGGTGTTCAATTGCCATGAATGGTTTTGTCAGTGGGCTTGAATGAGACTACAGAGGTAACCAAAAAGATTTGTTTTATGGTCTTTGTACCTCCCCCAAAAAAATAAAAGGTTTAGAAAAAGAAAGTAAGTTCTCTTGGAGAACCTCTTCAGTTAAAAGAGCTAAACAACAATTTCTTGGCTGACATTTGTTTTAAGCCATTTAGAGGTGAAACTGTCAGCGGTTAAACTGAAATTCAGCCTCTTATCTCCTTCCCTTGAGCCACCCAAAGCCTCATAAATTTAAGTTAGAGGTAACGGGGAGGGATGCAGGACTATTGTGTTCATAGGAGTTGACTCAGGCTGAGTAAAAGGTATTAATTAAATACCTGTTTAATTATGGAAATAGCAAGCTGATTACTTCTGGTTCAGTGTGTAATTTCAAAAATATGACTCTGATTTAAAAAGTTTTCACAGGAATACTTTCATTAAAAGCATAGGAAGAGAAAGGTAAGAGTTAATGGGTTTAGAAAAGAGTTAAATAAAAATGTTAACATTTTTCCTTTGTTTCTTCTCCCTGGTTATGTGAAGTCCTTTGCATAAGAAATCCTTTTCTTGACACTGTTTCATGGTATGAGCTGCTTGTGACTGGGGGTGGTGGTAGAGGGACAGTGGTTTTAATCAGTCCAGTTATTTGAAACAGAACTTGTTCCCTTTAGCAAAGAAAAAAAGAAAAAAGGGGGGAAAAAAGACTTTGCAGGAGACAGACGAAAGATGCGTTTTCTTGCTTGTTTGAAAATTAGCTATGGAGAGTTGCACACGTGGCACATGCTCTCAGTGACCACTCAGAGCTGACAAACCTTTCTGTGTGAGCTTTTTAATGACCTTACTGAGTACGCTTTTCTGACCATGGGCTCGGTTCCTAGAAATGGGGGGGTGGGGGGGGGGGGTGTTGCTACATGCTTATTAGGTCAGAGGCAAGAGGAAAGGTGATGAAGATGGGCAAGGGGAGGAAACAGCAGGGAGGGGTGAAAGCCAAAGCTAAGCTTCCAGTTCCCAGAAGAGCTATGAAAACCCATTTTTCTGAGTCTGAACTCACAAGCTTGAAGCAGTTGTCTTTACTCCTTGTTAGGTTGAATTTACATATTCAAATGAACTCATTCCCTGTGACCTACTTTGGCCAGCTTAAGCTGTAGGCCCGTACACAATGCGGAAAGAGGAGGAGTTTTTTGCAAACTATGAATTCCTGTATTGTTGCTGGGATCGGTCATGCGTATCTGTGATGCCTGGGATCGAATCTTTAGCTATAGCTAATAAACATTAGGCAGTACTCCAGGCAGGATTTGCCTTGCAGATGCTTGCAGTCCTGTTACCTCCTGGCCTATCCAACACTTCCATTGTATTGCTGCTTCTCTCTGTGTTCCCCAGGCTTCATGCAGTCAGTTATTCAGGTTTTGGGTGTCCAGCTCAGTCACCTGTGTGTCATCATGCCTTCTCTGCTATCAGACTTCTTCCTGAAATCCCACAGCCTCCTGTCTTTGATTACAGGCCTTGTTTGACCTGTTGGAAACTCTTTACAGTGGGATCCATATATCAGTCCATATATGGACAGTATGAAATTAGTGCATACCTTTCTGCTGCTTGACCCGTGACATCTAATGAGAGCCAACAGCGGAATACATGGGCATGAGTGGTCACTACTGGTGTGTCCTCATTGGGGGAGGAGTAGGAAAAAGTGAAAGGTAGGCTTTTTGCATAAAGGCTTGGAAAATTCAGAAGATGAGAGTTTGTGCTGAGCCATGCAGATGAGCAGAGGAGCTCTAATTAAAATACGGTCTCTGTGTTGTTCTCAGAATCTGGGCAACATTCCCCATCCGAGCTCTGCCAACATATCTCAGTCCTGGACTTCAGCACCCACTGCAGCTCGGCTCCATAAGACACCTGCGCAGCTTGGCCAGCGCATCTCAATCTTGATCTGTAACACCTCATGCTGTTCCAGTTCTGGGCCCTTCTTGAGCAGAAAATGCCAGCTCTCAACTAAATTGTGCCAAATTGCTTAGTTTTGGCCATAGAACTCATTTTCACTTGTCACCTAACGGGATACGTAGAGACTTTCATCTAGCACTGTCAGCAACAGAGGAAAAAGAACATGTGAATACCCAGCCCCCTGCTAAGTCCCCTAATTATATAGTGATGTGTTAATAACAAACAGGCTTTCATGTCTTGGCAGTTGCAAAACACTCCTTGGTAGTGTGGTGCTTCAAAAGTAGAATCTCACTGGAAAGATGCAAGTTCCAGTTTAAATTACTTAATTAGTATCAGCATAGTCTGTACCCAGAATTAGAGTTTGGAAGAAATGCCTAGTATGAAGCTGTCAGATGCCAGTTGTTTGGATATTCTGCAGAATCCGAACCACCACATTAGAGAGATTTGCTGTTGCAGAAGTGAGTGCTTCTGTGCAGAGATCCTCTTTTCCATCCCGCCCTGTCTCATGATTATAAATCTGCCTTGCTCGTAGGCCTTACCATCTTCCATTTTTTTGAGAACTCGGTAGCGGGGCGTGGAATGGCTTCCATCTTGGCTGAGACACCAGTGCTGGAGCTGGGAACATCCAGATCCAAAATTATGCATTTCTTCCAATTTGAGCCAAATTGCTGGATTTTGCAGTGCTGATTGCTCACACCCTGTGTTGCTCAGCCTGGCTTCCAGCAGAATACACAGGAACTGGAGCAAGCGTTAACCACCTTGTGTGCTGGTGAACTCCCTCAGCAATTAGAGTTCGTGGCAGTGACTGCTTGAGCTCAGGAACAATCACTTTGGTTTTGGTTCAAATCAACAGAGGTGCAAGAACTAAAAATGTTGGGGGAAGAAGAAAGATTAGGAAAGTATCATCAGTAAGGGAGAAAACTGGTATGAAGATGTCTTGACTGCATTTCCATTCTAGCCCCTGTGAGACTCCAAGTACAGCTGCACCAACTGCAACACTTTCAGGTGCTGTGAGCTGGAGAACAGGCCAGCTAAACGCGTTTCTCTGTCAAGTTTGGCCCTGTAGACAGTCACCTGAGAGTTATTAGATGTATTACAGGTGGCATTGTATACTGTCCAGAAGAAAGGACGGGTATATATCTTATACAGGCAGTGCATATGGCCAGAGCAATCCTTTAAGTGCTTTCCTGTATTCTCAACTTCTTTGGCAAGATAGAAAATGAATGACAGATGCCCAATCTTATCTTTGGAAAGGAACTCTGAAAAGTTCTTTTTTTTAAGGAACTTACCAATGAGTATGCAAATTGGATGGATTTAGGGGACTAAAGAATAATTCTCGAAATTCTCTTTAGTCCCCTAAATTCATCCAATTTGCATACTCATTGGTAAGTGTTATGTGGATTGTATCTCATAATGGATACTTTGGATTCTGTATGATATAGGTTACAGTTTCTATTAACATAATTTCAGCATTAACAGCAGTGCCGGTGTCATTGGTAGTCAATGTGCCTTGAAATGTTTGGTGTCTTTCAAATCTGACCTCACTACTGTGATACAAAGGGTGTTGCTAAAACGTCATCACTACCTCATCATATACCTCAAACTAACAAACTGGCATAGTACAACCCCATCAGCAAAATTACATGTCGGAAGCGCGACATTTATTTCTGTTACCGTTCAAGAAAACTCCTAGAAGCTGCATCTCTGAGAAGCTTTTGATTTGCAGCCCTTTATGCTGTATTTGAAGCCCTTGCTGTGGCAGAAGGCTATGGAAGATTTAGGGAGGTCTGGAGAGACTAGAACAGAGGCCAATGGATTTGCTGTCCTTGAGGTCAGCCTGCTTGCAGCGCTGTACGCAGAGGCCTGAGGAGGGGCAGGATAGCCTTAGGTCAGATTTCTGCCAGCGTGAGGGAGGGAAAAGGCATAATCTCTGGCTGAGCGCCACACAGTTTGACCAGCAAGAATACACTCTTGCTAGCCTTGTTGTATGAAAATGGCTTTTTCCCCTCACCCTGTTTCTTATTCAGTGTGTGGCATGTGTGTCTGGTATAGCCACAGTCTGGACCCTGGGTGCAGGATGTGTCTTTGTGGGGAGCAGTTCCCTCCCGCCGGCTCACCTGCCATTTTGCCATTCCACTCATGCACGCAACTGTGGCAGAATTACGTTGGGTGGGGACAACATAAGGTGATGGTTACATCAACTACACGCTGATCCTCGTAGATCCTGCCTTACAGTGTGTCCCTGGGTGGGCCCTCACCACGCAGTGCTTAATCAGAACAGCCCCGGGGCCACCTTTGCTCCACCCTCCTGAGGCCTGTCTCTTCCTTAGCATCTTCCAGTAAGGCGAGCGCAGACTGTGCTACAACTCAAAGAACAGGAGTTCAAAGCTGTAGCGATCAGGTGTGCGGTTCTGCTTTCTCACGGATGGCTGATCTGCTGACTGATGGGATGTGCCTTTTGCAGTATTGTAAGCTAGGCATAATTTAACATGCTAACTGAAGCCTCGAATCAGATTTTGCAATACATTTGTGTATTGGTCTGCTGAGAGGCAGTTGTTTCAGAATGTCACTGGTGAGACTGCCAAAACTATTTGTGTATTTCATAGCTTGTGTTGTAAACTACTCACATACATCACCATGTCATGTGTTAACCAACACAACTCCTAAGTAGCAGTCCCTAGCAAAGCTGTGTCCTGTAGATTTTAGCCTTTGCTTTGACAAAGTTGTCCCTGGTATTTTCCTCCTGTGTGAATGACAGGAGGCATAAGACCTGGAGTGTTTGGTATAAAATGAAGCCAGTGATATTAATTGTGGCTGCACATGGAACCAGATTTGTCTTGATTGGCAGAAGAGGTCTCTAACCTCTTCCACAAAGAGAAATGAGTAGAGAAGTAGAAACTTATTTAGAAAGAAATGGCCAAGAAAAGTGATGCACAGTCAGAACACTCAGAAGATATTTTATAAAACAAAGATGAGGTGCAGAAGGATGGTGGTGGTGAAACTGACTGTTTGGGGAAGGGTGTGAATGGGACTTCAAAGAAAATGTCTTATGCTCTGGAAACAAAACTGTAAAACACTGGAAATCATAGAAATGCAGAGCACAATCTGTCCTGTTATAAATATTATTTGAGGTCTGTTTTTACTTAAGTGAGTGTATAGATATTGCTGAGGCTCTGTGAGCATGAAATTCCTTTTTTGTTTGTAGTTTTGTGGCACCTGTACATCTTGTGAGGATGCATTGCCTCTGGGCTAGGCAATGTGTGTGACAAGGAGGGGCAGCTAATTGAAAGATTGAACTGAAAACCAGGTAGATTCCCAGGGAAATTGCTTTGTGGACGTATGGGTGACTAACCAGATCAGGCTCTAGAGACAATCAGGCTCCTTTAGAAAGTCTGCATATAATCTATGCCATCTTCATTCTGTGAGCTCAGAGATTATGCTTCATTAATGCTGCAGGATTGAATGCTTTCCTGCAGTATCTTCAGGCTAATTTGGGTGATTGCGTTGTTTTTCTCACTGCCTTAGAGCAAAGTGCGTCCCTCTTGCAGAGGTGGCTTTTCTGCCCATAGCACTGGTGGCCCACAATGCCAATTCCAGTACTCTGGAAGATGAGGTTCAGTAGGCAAATGGGCTAAAGAGAAGAGAGAAGGCACCAAAAGCCTCTCTGTGGTGGACATACTGAGAAAGACTCTTTCTCCTTAATCTTTACAAATGTATAGAAGAAAGCAAACTGATCTTTTTCTACCTCTGTTGCTTTCTGGATTTCAGAAGTGACTGCTGTGAAATTTCCCTTCTCAGCAGTGACCAAGACAGATCACCACGTCACTTTTTTCTTACCCTTTTTGCCTCTTACTGAAACATCACACATGCAGCAGATGACCTCAGCAGTGAGTGACCGCTCCATTTGCTATCTAGAGGAGGTCATTCATCCCTGAAGGAAACACTTAAACTTTTCAGTGACTTGCTCCTGAGACAGTCAGCTGCTAAACCCTCTTTGACAGAACACTCACTTTAGCCAAACACAGGCTTACAGGGACAATTTTGGTTGCCCATCAACCTCAAAAACTACATAGTATTAAAAATGTTCAGGGAAGAGCAATAAGGATGATTGTTGACCTGGAGTAGCTTCTGTGCAAGGGGAGGTTGAATAAACAGGAACCCTTCAGCCTTGAGCGGAGGTGCTCTAGAGCGGTGCCACAGAGGGCTGTGAATCCTCTGTGTCTTGACGGTGAGCGGTGAGTGGTGGCTTGCTCTGCCTTTCCCAGGCACCACGCTATTCCCTGCTGTCAGAGGTGAGATAATGGGCTCCGTGGGTCTGTCATCTGATGTGCCATGACTGTCTTATGTCCTGGTCTGAAGGGGAGAGGTGTTACTAAGCACGGCTTTTATTTGCACTGAAGTCCCGAGATGCCAAATAGGGAGGAGAGGTGTGTGGGGAAACTCTTCCCAAACAGAGCTCCCTTACAGGAAGGCAGCTGATAACTCTTTGGAGACTGCTACTGATTTAGCACTTAGCTGGCAGTTGAAGGTGAGAAAGACAGGTCTGGGCAGCTGCACGGGGCGCTCAGCCGGGAAAGGCACAGTTATGGACTAAGCACCTGATGACCAGACTTGGAGATTATCAAAGTAGATGAGCCTGACAGGCTGTGCTACCAGATGAGGAGCAGGAACCTGAGGACAGCTGGGTTTTCAGTGGCGGTGCACATTACTATCTCCGTCAAGTTCAGCTGGAGACACAGGTGCGGAGATGCTTCTCACTGTTAGGCTCTTGAGCTTTCAGCTGGGCACACATCCAGCCATCCGTCACTCCTTGGATCTTGTCCATGGGAAACCAATTGTGATCTGAGAGTTGCCACTGCGGCAGAGATATCAAACAGACACCTGGCATTTAATACAAACTGAGGTAAATTCAGTCTGAAAATAGAACTGGGTTGTGCCTTGACTGCCAGGCAAGCGAGCGTGTGGTGGGGCTGCTGGCTGCTCCCTGAAGGCTGGGGTCATGGCCCTGTACAGCAGCTCCAAATAAAAGGCAGAACCAAATGTTTGGGTGTAACTGTAGAAAAATAGACGTGGGGCAGTTCAGAACCTCAGGTAAATTGAAAGCCAAGGCAGGGGCTTTTCTTTTTTCCACTGTGATTTGATCATGTGAGTAACAACTGACTGAGCTCCTCTGCTCTTTGTGGTATGATGGACAGATAATGTAGGGAGAGGCACAACTGGTTTTGTTTTCAACTCTGAAATCCATGAAGGGCTATGTTCTTTGTGAATTAATTAATTTGGAGAAAGTGGAGTTTAACTATTTGACAAAAGATTCATTTCCACCCACTTCCCAGCTGGCACTCTAGTGTGGCTTAACCGTGGACTGTCAGATTCTCATCAGCTTTCAATGTTTCAACTGAAATAAGAGCTTTTGCCTTGCGGGGCAGTGAGTAACAGTTGTGAGCCCCGTGCTGCTCACGGGTCACAGGTAAGGACCAAGGGAGAGGCAGGACTAGGTTCTGCCCTGCTTCACACAGGGCTGCTTGGTGCTGCATGTCCTGTTTGGCAGATGCTATGGACAGGAGCGAAACTTGAATCCCTCTGAGCAAGGATTTAGGTTCATTTCTCAGGCCAGCAGCAGCCTTCAGGAATTTTCCCCTTGACTTTTTTTGTAAAATGAGGAGGGAGATGCCACCCTTCACCCCAAGGGAAGGATTTCCCATTCAGATTATCCAGTATATCAGCAGTGCAGCAGGCCATGTTAATAGGACGTGCAGGAGTCAGTGTTTTACCCGATGACATTCTGCAGCCAGGTGCAGAGACGTCTTCAAGACAGAAGCTGCAGCAGATCATAATCACAAACTCATTAGTCTGCTAATAAGAGCTAGGGGAATAAATTTAAAATTAAATTCTAGTTTGCTGTAATAGCCTGCAGCAGAGACCTGCCTTCCTGAGGCTGGGAACTGACTGGACCCCAGCAAGGTGTGTGCTGCCTACCCACTGATAATAAGCCAGTTCTGAGACCGATAGGATGTGTGAAATCCAGATTCCTTCCAAACCTTTCAAGTATCTGCAAACCTTTAGTTAGCCCTACCAAAGAGACAACTGTTAGGGAGGAATTTACATCAACATGATGCACCTGGCTCACAGCAGGTCTTACCCCTCAGTGCACTAGTACAGTGATACTGAGTGGTGACGGTGTCATCTGCTGCCAGTAAATGTAGTGGCAGGAAAGCAGTGGCTTTTCTGTTCATGTCACCACTATCAACAGAGCAAAAATACCTCTAAATAGCACAGGAATGTTTAGCAGTTGTGATCTCATGAAAAGTTCAAACTGTATTTCAGGGACAGAAGGTCTTCTAAGAAGAAGGAGCTCAAGTCCCCAAGGAGCAGTTGTAAAATGCCACTGTTAGTGCACCCCAAATGCCTGTGGCTTATTTTGCTGAAATGGCATGCTGTGGCTTATATCTATCTGACAAGGAAAGGACACAAGTGTACACAGTTGGGACCCTGAGCAGCCTTGCAGATCATAAATACAGCAAGGCAACAGTAAAATGAGATCTTTATTCTGAGTAAAAGGAAATGCAGAAAAAGAGAGCATCAGCCAAACTGTATGCCCACTTTGGGTGCAGGTAGGAGGAATGTGTGGAAGTGAAGGACAGATTTACAATTGCGAATATTTGCTACTCTGTCAAGACTGAGGGGCACCAGAGAAGTCCCACTTACTGCCTACAGATACTTCAACAAATAAGATAGTGCAGCCCTCTGGAAAGACTGACCTGGGAGTTGCATGGCACCTCTGATGAGGTGTTTTTGAGAAGGGGAGAGTCAGAAGGACAAAGCAAGGAAAGGGACCTGTGTATCTCAGACAAAACTGACCTAAGCCTAGTTAATCTAGATCTGTTAATCTCTGCAGCTACCTAAAGCAGAAAATACCTTTTTAAGGTTCCTTTTGTTAACTCTGTGTGTTTTGTTTTTCATGTGTTTTCATGTCACCCTGGAGGGATAAACTGTAAACTTGAGTATCTGAAAAGCTGGTGCCGCAAGTGTCCTCATGTTACTGGGATTCACTTGGATGGAATAACAGCCAGTCTGTGCTCGGGAGGGGAGCTGTGGGCGGCAGTGGAAGAGGCAGTTTTGGAGCCTATCCAGACCAAAGTGACTGAGTAGGTGGGGGCACTGGCGATGGTTCAGCCAGGAGAGCTGTCAGGACAGCATCACCATCACCCTCCTGAAGTTATTGCCATGGTAGTGCCACTCCGGCAGCTGGGATGATCACTGCTCTCTTAAATACAGCTGTGGGAGACAAAGTGAATATAGGACAGTCTTTGGGACTGTCACGGGTGGGCGTGGCAGCATGGCAGTATGTTTGGTGTCACAGTGCGTGACTGTATCTTCAGTGATAGAGGCAGGGGCATGTGGACCTTGCCCGTGTCTCCTTTAGGCAATACGGACTTGACCTGTTCCTCAACCTAGAACACCAAAAGGGGAATTTACTTAAGAGTTTGGTATCTGTATGCCCTGAAGCTGATGCTTTAAATGTTACCACAGCCAGCAGTGGTGGAAGAACCACTGGCTCTTCCGAAACCTAAACCCTAAACCTCCTATCACTGGCACACAAAAGGCCACCTGGAACTACCACCAGGAGATCCTGTCAGTTAGATTGTTTTTTTGTGGATAAATCATGCACTTGGAAGCTGGCAGAATCTGTTGAGCAGATAAATTCTTGCTCATACAGCCTAGCAGTGGAGAGTTATATATTTCACTGAAACCACGAATACATACACTCACTGCAAGGTAAGACGAATGAGACTTGGAGGACAGTGAAATACTCAGACTCCTGGGGCTTGCTCAGGAGCACGTAGGAGGAGCGTAGCCTACCAGCCTGCCGTAGAGCATGGAACAGGCTCTCAGCCCCATTACAACCTCGCGTAAGCCAACCCCCTGTCATCACAAGACTGGCTTGCACTCACCCACATATAGCCTCCCACGCAGCACGCACCAGTGTTTTCACAACAGCAGGGAAGGAAGGAATATATCTTCCCAAGCCTGTAGAAAATCCCTTCGGTGCCAACCCAGCTGAGTTCAGGTGGTGTGCAAAACAAGGCTGGTGGCACAGGGGGTGGCTTGGCTGTGCTCGGAGTGCCACAGCACAGATCTGTAAGAATATATAGCATGTTGTAAGAGATGTGGTGTTTATTTTTGGTGTCAAAGATGAATGTGACAGGAAGGAATATGACAAAAAAGACATTTTTTAGTGGCAGGTGCTGGTGCATGAGCCAGGGTAGGGCCTGACAGCACATCTGGCCAGATGCTGTGAGTGCCCACACTGGGGAGAGCAGGGCTAGGACATGGTGCAGTGCTGCTGCTTCTTGCGCATAGGGACCTCTGGGCTTCTCATTTTCTTTTGTGCCAAGTGAAATGTTCTGGTCAATCAAAACGCCCTTTTATTTCATCTGTAATTTCTTTTGCTGACTTTATTCCAGCAGCCATAGTGTGGTGCTGAATGTCCTGTGGGTGTAGCCAGCTTTGGCTCTAATGCTGGCACCTCCTTTAGTCCCTTGCACTGAGGAAGGGCAGAACTGTTTCCACTTTTCAAGTGTTTTCATGGCAGCCAGAAAACCTTTCCTTTTTGGGAATGGTGTTCCCTATGGAGGAAGGCTACCTTCAACACATCGCTGTCCTGACAGCATGGGAGCACTCAGCCAGGCCTGGCATCTCAGGCAGTATTTAATGTCCAGCCTCTTCTTTGTGTCTAATGAAGGGGCTGGAGTCCTTTCTGGATCTCCTGGGGATGGGACACCTTGTTTTCACCCACTTGGAAAGTAAAATGACAACTGTAGATGAGCTTTATTTATTCTGTCTATGCAGCATATCTGTATTCATGAAGCTCTTTTATTCATATCCTTGGCTCCCAGCACTAGGAGCAGTAACTTGTCCTTTAAAATGATAATAATCCCAAGCAAACCAAGCAAACTCCCTACAGAGACAAAACTTGTCATTGCTTTGCCTTTGGTTTTGCAAAAGATCTCTTGTATTTCTTCTCCTAAAGTGTGTTAGGCTGCTGTGCCGGTGGGTTGAGGGGTAAGGTCCCAGGGTGGGCTGGGCTGCGGTGTGGGCACTGAGACGCTGGAGCAGGGCCCAGGGGCAGTGTCAGGCAGGGTCCAGCCTCTGAGAGAGGCTTTATAAATTCTCTGCGATGATGGTGCCAGAGCAGACCGGTGAGTTATTCTGGCTGCTCGGCACACTGAGAGTTGCAGTTCAGACCTTAGGTGATGAGCAGGGACCAGTGTCCAAGAGAGGGATAATTGCTTTACTCCGTGCTCCTCTGGTGGATGCCAAACTCAGGCCCCCAGCAAAGCCTCCGTGAACAGAGCTTGTCTTTATCTGAAGTTCCCAGCAACTGATAGAAAGTGTAGGCGGGCAGAGATTTCTGCCTCTGCTTGCCAAAATGCTGCTGGCCTTGGCCACAGTGGGTAGAAGTTACTGCTACTTTGGGTGCTGCCGGGATCAGCCCGTGTGGAGCGCCAGCTCGGCACGCTGGGCGATGCGTGCCTGGCAGAGGCTGGGACCCGGGGGCGGACAGGGCAGCACCCCGAGAGCCACGCGGGCGTGTGGGCTGCGGTGCCGGCGGTGCTGGCGGCGGCGCTGGCGGTGGCGGAGCGGGCGGGCTGGGACGGCGCCCCGCGGGAGGGGGCGCTGCGGCCCCGCACTGCGCAGCCCGGCCCCGCCGGGGAGCCCGCAGCCGTGCGCCGCGCCGGGCAGGAAACCTGCAGCGGGGATTCAGCCCCGCGCGGAGAGGGGTCGTTCCTTTGGAGGGGGAAAACCAGCGCTGGCAACTTTACGTGAAAGAGCCCGAGGAGGGGAGGGAACAGATCGTCACTATCCCCTTGTGAGAAACCAGGAGCCTGCACATTTGCAGGTCACATTTAGTGTGGAGGCCTCTTTGCTTGAAGGATGTTTTCGGCGGATTGATGTGCTTTCAAGTTCGGCTACTGCTCACCAGAAAGGATGGTGGGTTTTGTTTAATGCAATCTGATATTTTTTTTCCCCCCTTCTTCTGTTTTGGTTGTGCCTGCAAAATACCTGGTCCTGAAGGTTGTCAGTAGGAAGGGATGTTAGAAATGGTCCAAATCTACATCAGAAAAGGTGTATCATGTCACAGGCATTTGTTCTCTTCCCATTTCCATGGAAACGTGCTAGCATGGTTTCTGTGGTGTCAGGCAGAGCGGCCTGGCCGGATCTAGTGAACTTTCTCCCAGAGGAGCTGCTAGCAACAGCACACAGAAGTGTGGCTTGGTCTTGTCGGGTTTAGAGGTAATGTGGTTCTTTAGAATAACAACACTTGATATATTGCATCAGAAACAATGGCTGGGACAAACATTTGACTCCCAAGTTCCCCCTTCCCATCCTAGCCTTCCACATCCCATTGCCCTGTCCAGTCCTGCTGAGAAAATGGTGTACACCACAGGCTACAGTTTTTAATTTCCTGGGGAGTGGAAGGGTGGAGAGCACATCTTATGGCGACTGGCAGGCTTTTTTGTTCTGCGTCAGGCCTTTTATTAACCCCCTGCTAGATCATTCACTCTCTCTTCTTAGCTGCCCCTGCTGTGTTAGTGATGAGAGTGTTTGAAACAGCAGGTCTGCCTTGGGAGATTATGGGGATCCTGTGGACAGGGAGCAGTGGGTTGGTCGGTGTGTGCACACAGATTGCTAGCTGCAGCTTTGCCTCCATCTGCCCTCCCTGCTAGCCTAGATACCTTTTATTATCCCCGCAGCGACAGCAGTTGCATGCCTGATCCCCCTGCAGGCCCCCCGTATCTCCCCGTTGGCGGGTTTGATGTCCCACCTGTGAAGGCAGTGGCTGGTGGGAGGCAGCGTGCTGCAGGGTAGCAGGAAGGTTAAGGCAAGAGCATCATCCGCTATCCTGCACTCCCTGCCATCTTTCAGCTTCACCTAGTCTCTGCTATTTATCATACATCTTGGGCAAAAGCAAGTGTTTTCACTCAGTAATCTTGTCCATTTCCCCTTCTGGGTTTAGGGCCTGGGTTCTGTAAAACGTTTGTCCCAGATGTGGCACTGAAGAATTTATGGGAGCATTCTAGATCTCTCTGGGCAGTTGTTTCCTTTTTCTTTTGGATCAGACTGTTGTTGGTTGATTATTCAAACAAATTAATTTGGGATGCACACACAAGTTCTAATTAGCTGCAATTATTCACTTATTTCCTCCCTGCTTCCCTCCCACATCGCTAGAAATTAAAAAATATCACCCTAACACAGTGTGCCCTGCAATAATTATCCCCCGGGCCAATCCTGAACCTCTCAATCTACGATCAATACCTTCATCTGTCAGCCACGATTAATTAAACAGAATCCTACTTTCAGGGCTTTGATTCATATCACCCCAGAACAGCTTACTGGGTATTATAATCCAGACGTGATTCAAATAGTGTCCTCAAGTGAAAGGGAGGGACTGGCTTATACATCAACCCCCAACTTCATTAAAAAGCCAAGCGATAGAGGGACTCCTGTTGTAAGGCAAGTGGGACTGTGTTCTTCTCCAGAGCCTGGCTGCTTCGTGGGGGGAAATAATGCTGCTGAAATCAAAGAGGAGAGCAAACTATTACTCTGTGTGAGGAAGGGAAGAAGCAGAGTTAGGCTCACTGTGATCATTTTGTTGTCTGCACTGTCTGCATGGGTGTGTTTTGTTCTACGCAGGCTTCTTTTTTTGGCCAGTCATCGCAATTTTGGAATGCGATATGGTTCTGAACAGGAATTCAATATCCAAAGGCTTTCCTGAGCTTCCTGCCTCTGGTCTGTGGTGGTCCAAGTCAGAACTCCAGAGCTGCTATAACAAAGCTCTTAAAAACAATAAAATTGTTTTGCTTGAGATTCTTCTGATGCTTTTAATGACCCTCTGTTCTACATGTGGGGTGGTAAAAGCAAAGACGGAGGTTAGGCCAAGCCAGGCATCGGCAAAGCAGGCACTGGATCCAAGATTCATGGCTCTGTCTCCTCTTCACTGGCTTCCTCAAACAGGAAAGGAGGTCAGATCTAAAAGAAGTGTCTTGAATCTGTTCCATGTCTTAAACCTGAGAGCCCATACCCTTTTTGCTGATGGCTGACCATGTGTCTTAGTCGGACAGCATCCTCTCCTAGGATTTCTGCCTTCATATTCCTTTTTAACTCTGATTCAGAGTCAGGCTCTCTCTTTCCTGGATGCTTGTTCCTGCACCTTCACCCTCAGGACTTCAAAAGCCTCAGATCCAGCGCCTAGAAGTCTGAGGGCAGCTGCTGTTATCTGCAAAGGGCAGGCTGCTCAGCAAATCTTTGGGTGATAAGAGACAATGATTTCCAACTTCAAGCCACCTGGAATAAAGTGGAGCTGATGATGTTGCAGAGAGTCTTGACCCCAGGACTGCAAACACAGATCTAACTATGCTTGAGCTCTCCAGCAGTCCACAGTGTTCAGTTTCATCAGTGCAACTGTCTGGGATTTCCAGGACATCATTCAAATTATAGATGTGTTTTGTTTTCTACCCTTGTAGAACAAATGACTTTAGAGCCATAATCAACAGGGAATAGGCAAGCTGTGTAGGTCAGCTCAGGATTTGTGCTGTGTGTGTTAGAGGAGAGCGCAGTGTTTGTACAGCACAAGCAAGAGCTTGTTCCTGGTGCTGGAAATGTTACACTTGGCCTTCCTGGCAAAATTTACACCTCAGTGGTACATAACGGAGGGAGGAAGCAGCAGGTACGTAAAACCTTCCACTCCGCCCGTGTCCGTATTCGGCAGGGGCTGGAGCCCAGAACCGCAGCAGCGTTGCCTGGGAGAGCTGCAGAGCTGACCGCAGCCTGGAGAGGCGTGCTCCGCAGAGCTGCTTGAATGTGAAAGTTCATTCCAGTTCAGTGAGGCAAGTGGTGCTTTCATGCTTGCTGTCCACACAGGGTTCTACTATTTGAGCTGTACCAGCATGCCTGTTTGCATCCAGAAATGATTAAGGCTGGAACATTTGCTGGGTAGATGTTGTAAGTTTGATGGGACATTCAGTTAGGGAAGAGAAATGGCAGTGCACAGTGTGCTCTATCTGAGGTCACTGAGTCTGCCTCGCTGACAGAGCTCACTGAGAATTTCATAGTGGCTTTGCAGGGAGGAAAAAACAAGATGTGAAACTTGCAAAATAAATAATTCATTTGGATTTTGCTGCCTGGCTGTTTCCAAAACCCCAATCTTGCCTTTTGCTGAGGATCAGAATGATACCCAGGCTGTTACTTTATTTGCACTTTAAGCTTCAGCTTGTAAACAGCAAAATCTCTGCGATCAGAATGATTGTAGGTACATGCAAGCCAAAAAATACCAATTTCTCTGCTACCCACCTAAGAAAATTGAGTGGTGGGGTTTGTAATAGAGCAATAAAACACAGTGCCTTTGTGGGTGAAAACTGTTAGCCTTCATTGCAAGACAGAGGAACAAAGGCCGCTTTGCTTTCATCAGCCATTTGAGAAGTACAGACCCCCCACCACACTCACGGGGTGAAAGGCTCTGCTGGTGAGTCTTTATTGCCAGTAGAAAATGAAAATTATACACAAAATACAGACGAGAAAATTCGTATCTCTGCATTTGAGTGCTGTGCGGGGTATGACATCACTGTTAGCCAATCAGCAAGCTCCCTTTGTGTCTGGCTTTCTAATAAAAGCCACTTCATCAGAGTAATTTGCAATAATAATTTATTCACCTTCTAGGAATGACACCACCTGACTCTCTTAACAGCCAGAGAGAGTGAGCGTGCAAAGGTCTCAAGCCCCAGGCACTGTAGCTGTGCCCTGAATGAGTGTGTCTGCAACACTGACTTGATAAGAGTTTTGTTCAAGTTGCAGATAATGTGAGTGATCACTTGTGTTACTTAATTACCCTGTGGTTGAGCACCCTAAAGGTGCTCAGTGCTGTAGGCACCCAGAGCAGAAGATGGTCCCTGAACAGCAGGAAAACAGGCTCTGGCAGGAAGTGTGGCACTGGGGCCGCATAACTGGGCTCAGCAAACCTGGGCAGGGTGTGATGGGTTTCCCTTGCTCTGCAGGGGTGTGCGGGGACAAGGTGCTGCTTTGGATGGAAACTGGGAAGAATTTGGCCTTTTTGAATTTGATTTTTGCCCGAATGAGGGTCAGGGAACCCTGCACTGGAGGCGTAGAGAGACTGAGGCACTGCAGTGTTGTGTGCTGTTCAGTTGCCTGGTGCTATGCAGGGAAGGATCTGAACACCAGGAATGTCACGGGTATGGCCTCTGGCAATTGTGTCACTCAGCTCAGAGAAACCTTCCTTCCAGGCTGTGATACTGCAAAGCTTTTCTGAGATACCAACCACTGCATCCCATCTTATGTGCAAGGAGTAATAGCTCTGGGAGCCAGCACAGAGATGCTGAGGAGTGAGGACAGACCACACTAAAAAGGGAAGCAGAGTCTGTAGGATCTCTCTCTGAATCACAATAAAATGTTGCTTAGAGCCTCTTGTTCACTGAAAGTATTTGTGCTGAACGTCTGTGCTGCAGTCTCAAAGGCAGCTTGAGACATGGGGCCTGCTTGTCCTGCATCTCCCTAGGAGGAGCTTCACTGTGCCAGCATGTTGTGTGGGAGGCTCTTGCAAAGCTCTCTCAGCCAGAGCTGGGCTGTGTCACTGCTTGTGAAGAGCATACAGGTTGTACGTTTTGCAGGTGTAAATTCCCCTGATCAGGCTCTGCACAGACAATGCTGGATTTGGAAGCAGAGCACAGAGGCACTGAACAGAGACCAAAACATGCAGACAACCAAAATGAGAGATCACTTTCAGCCTGAATAATTTGTTTCTTTTACGGTGAAAGAAAGCAGCAGAACTGGGAACAGCAAGCAGATGTCTTGAGTCAGCCCAAGGAAACTCCAGACAGACACGCCAATACCACACAGCACACTGGAACAGGTAATGGAGATCTCAGTTGGAAATGCAGTTAGGTTAAAAAAAAGCACAACAGTTGTTAGGTGGCAGAGTGAAGGGGGTATTCCCATAGTGTGCAGGCAGCAGCCCTCCTCTCTAGCTGAGGCATTGCTGCCTCAGGGTCACAGCCTTTGGAGATTTTGAAATTAAAAACCCCCAATCCAAATAATTCAACCAGTGGAGTTAATTTGCTCTGTAAATCCTTCTGCAAGTGCATTCAAGTAGGCTTTCTGTCAGGGGTTTCTCCAGGAGTTTACCCTCGCCCCGTGTGCCGCATTGATCCTGGAGAGCAGGACAGCTCCACATGATGAATAACCCACCTCTCAGCTGTTCCTTGATGAAGTGTTTAGCCAGCAGTCCATACTGCGCTGATGGGGTCTGTTACAATTCAGCTTGGAGGAGCTGCGTGAGGAGGTACAACCTTGTTGGCTTCTTGGAAGGCTACCAAGGAGCAGATCCTGTGCTGTATGGCTGTTGGAACTGTGGAGAGTACGAGGAACCACAAGCAATGTAAATAGGGATTAAGGGGGAATATATGTATTCCCCTGGGGTTCCCAAGTAAATCTGTAGATATGCTCTACTTGGATGTGTTATCCTCTGTGTGATAGCAAGGCTGAGGGCCCCTAAATGTCTTCAGTAAGAGTGGGAGATCTCTGGCCCCTTTCTGAATCCAGGCTTTCCAGATTTGCCATCCTAGTCCCTCACTGGCGATGAGATTTTGCCTCAGGTGTTTCCAGGACCATCTGTAGCAGTCAGGAGACTCTGGCTGCAGCCCACCCATGGGTACAGCAGGCTGACAAGGAAGCGTATCCCTCTTGGTGTGCTGTGAGAGACCCTCACACCAGCCCAGATCAGCATGGTGGCAAGCAGTCATGCTGATTTGGTGACTACAGGGACTGCTGAACACTGGAGGTGCCCTTCCAACTGCAAGGCAGACCCTAGCCCATACTCCCATACTATAAAGCAGCACTGGGGGCTTTGGGAAGTGTTTTACTGTTTGGATTTCACCCATTTATTTGGTTGGTTTGCACTCATCCTGTCTAAAACAGTGATCCAGGCTGGAGAAGCAAAGCAGAGGTAAATGGGGGAAAGGAGGGCTGTGGTATTGCACCCAGCTTGTGTCTGTAGGACCTTTTTAAGTGTTGTTTATTGATTTACTTTGAAACTACATCCTTGGGCTCAAATGAGTACAATCAAAGGTGACAGAACTCCAGAGCATGAGAGTTTATAACATATTTTCTAAGAATTGCTTGTCATATCTGAAGGGAAAATGGAAGGGTAACATAAACACACATAAAGCTTGGGGATAATGGCTATTACTGTGCAGAGACAGTGCTCTCAGAGTCTGGAGTGATCTGATGAAGTCTTGTAACAGAAATTTGGACAAAACTGTACTTTGCAGACTCGATTCTCTTTGTAAATTAAGTTGTGTAAAAAAATCTCTGAATTGCTGGATAGGTAAGCAGACAGTCTGGAGAGACCAGGCCAACTTGTTCTGACTGTAATTCTGCATTTCTTGGAGCCTGGCTTTCAGATATCCTCTGCTACTCACCCACTGGAACTAGCTCACTTAACTTTGTCTATGGGTTTTGTGCCAAAAAGAGATGTTAATGCTGCTCACCCTGTACCTGTCAGTCAGCAAGGGACACTTTCTGAGAAGTTTGCATTTACTGACTTGCAAGGCTTGGGGGGAGACCATCACTTTTGGCATGGTTCATTTATGAATCAAGACTGTGTAATATCTTGCTTCCATCAGGGTTTGTGTACCTTGAACCTAAAAGCTGTTTGCCTTTGTCATGCACACGCAGACAGAAACAGAATAATGTCTAGACCAGTTACTTAAGGAGTAAGTGTCTCACACTCTTCTCCATTGACCTGGCCAGGCATTTCCAGATTGTCAAATGTACGACTCATTATTATCCTCAGATTAGGCAGCAGCAAAGTTGCTTAAACCTGATTTAAGAGCCAGAATAGGTCCTCTTAATACAGCCCTTTTGTTCTTGTGACTGTTGTCCCACTGGTCCCTTTCCAACCCCCCTTTCCCATCACTACCTGGGGCCTGCTGGACTTGCAAAGAGCCTCTCTGTGGCTAGAAATGGATCCTCTTTTTTTCGGAATCTTTTTGTTGTCTTGAGCTTTCTGGGTGACTGCTTAACACCTGTGAAACCCCCACATCCCCTGTAAATTGCCTGAATCCCTTCCTGATAAATGAGAGGCCGTTGCCAGTGACAAGTTAACGTGGACATTCTCTGCATGCTGCCTTATGCTTTCCAGCCAGTGCTCTCAGGTAAATAGGCAATTTCAAAATGCAGCATCTGGCCAGCTGGCTGTGTAATCTAGGGTCAATTGTGACTTTCAGGATCCCACTGCTCTTGCCTGTGCACATCACAAACATGAGCTCTGTCTCTTCCAGCACCTGGGTAGCAGCTGACTAATGTTGGGTAGGTTCAGTTTCCCAGCACAACTCTCGGCCAGCTACAGCTGTGTTGTTGTCTTTTGCAGTCTACAGCTACCAACAAGGTGTTTTGCCCTCTCTTTGGGTTTGGTGGTGACCTTATAGCTGTCTCTGGAGGGGCTTTACTGCCCCTTCTTGCAAGATAGCTGCCAAACACTCAAATGAGAAGACAGCCCCTAACTGCTGGAAGATATCTCTTGTCCGTGGGGAAACCCTTCAGGTGAAGTCTCTGCTGCCGCAAGAGCCAGGTGTTGGCCTGCACTTGCAGGCAGCTCCAGGGAAACCGAGGCAGAGAATCACCTTCGGAGAACTGGAACCCAGCAGCTTCCCGAGCCCTTTCTAGTTTTCTTATCAGTAGCTGGTATGACACATGTGCCCCCAAGGAACAGATCAGCTGGTGGAGGTATGTTTTTTCTCCTCTGCTTGCAGAGGAGACAGGGTTGCCCCCACAGTGATGTATCTAAGGCTGTGCCTGTCCTGCTTGACAGTCTTCAAGTACTGCCAGCTACTTCACCTGCTCCATCCTCAGCCATTCGCCCAGCCCTTCTCTTTCCCTCCTCTGCATTCCCTCTCTGGCTGACCTTATTTACAAATTTTGCATATATAATCTCCTGGTGATGACTCACAGAACAATCGTTTTCCTCCTAGCCTGTCCGGCACTGTTCAAATTAATTTGCAGTCTGTCTTTCTGCCAGCACTTTGTGGACACCCACCTACTGACTTCAGCTCAGCACAATCAAAGTGGAGTTTTAAATCTTCTTGTGGTTGTTCTTCCCTGCTACCTTTCTGGATGTCTGTTTCTTACTATCTGTTCAACCCTTTGGTCCTCCTTGACTTTACCTCTCTCTAAATGCCCGTATCTGGGACCTGCTGAAAACTAGCTGGTTCTTCCTGCAGAATATCTCTAAGATCCAACTCTTCCTCCCCGTGTACCCAGCTGAAATCCCCTTGGGATGCCCAGGGTTTCTGTGCAATCAGATTTCTGCCACACTTATCAGTTCTGCACAGAGTACCACATGCCTTTGTCATCGGGATTTTCACTGGGAGCCTCTGTGCAATGGTAAAGGGTCCTGCAGAGCGTGTCTCACCACTCCTGCAATTGTCTCCCTCATGTAAGCTGTAAAGTGTGTGTGTCTTCTACACACAGCTTATTCTTCTGGCCCTGCCTCATCTAACCATCTCATAAAAACTTTCCACTACAGAGATACTAAGTCCTGTCTGTCTGCCAGCCATGCCAGTTCTAACACGCCACTGCATGATTCTCCCACGTTACTCCCTCTGCAGTGGAGGAGCAACCTGTAAACACTAACAAAGCATTTTCTCGCTCTTCCAGGTCCCTCATAAAAGCCACTGTGCTATACTGCCTCCCAACAGCCATGTACTTGAAGCCTGAAACTGCTACCCAGCATCTGCCTTTATGCCTGTTAGTACTCCTTCACCTGCGTACGGTGTCTTTGTGGGCTCTAAGCATGTCCTTGGGATGTAGTACACTTCTGAGCGTGGGACTGTCCCTCTGTAGCGTTCTTGCAGCATGCTCAGCAAGATGAGACCATTATACAGCCTATAATGAGGAAGGAAAGCATAATCGTTTGGAAGCCTAAATTATTAAGTCTGGTCATTTTGGTTTCTGGGAGCAGTGAACATGAGATTGGTTTTAGGGCTTGCAAATCTTCTGTGTAAGCTTCGGTTTCCCAGGCACATTGCTGTTGTGTTGCCTCTGTCAAATGTAGCAACTTTGGCTCTCCTCCCACAGATTATCTGGGCATGTAAATGACCTAAGACAGATACACTGTCATTTTCTCATGCTGTGATTTTACTTACACCCCCCTGTGGTACATGACAATAAAATTACCCCTCTCGTTCCTTTCCCACAGACAATCTTGCAGGCTTGTCAGTCAGCATCATGTGTGCAGGCCTCTATCAATTGCTTTTGGGACCTAGGGGGTGGTTTGGGAAGGGTCTGCTGTGCTGTAATTCACCTCTGTTTGCCTGTGGGAGAAGGATTCTGGTTTCCATGCTGTTTCCTCTTATGCCTGCATGGCTCTTTGATCACAATTTGACTCCTCAGGCCTTCAGAATTACAGCTGCCTTGTAAGATTTGTCCATAATCCTAGTGACATGTTGCTTCCTGACTAGCTCCGGACTTTCTTGCTCCTGACTTGTGATTAACGGCTATTTCTGATGGACTCTCTGATTCTCCTGTTGCTGCAGACTTCCTATTTCTTACCTGGATTTAAGTGCTGTTTGGGTCTAAAGTTCTCCTCACCTTCTCTGTTGCTGTCATCTGACCTTCCACATTTTCACTTGAAAGTAAGGAAGATTTAAGTATTGAATCCACTTCTCTCTCTCCCATTTTTGTCCCCACTGACCCTTCTGCACAACATGCAAGCAGACCTGCGCCAGTAATGCTGGTGGAGGGCCTGCAGGAGCCTGCTGCGCCCACTGGCACTTGTTAATAAGGTTCCTGTCTTGAAAACACAAGCAACAGAGCTCTGATATGCCGGCAAAGTCTATGTCTAATAAAACCCTTATACTTTTTCATCTTCCTCCCCAAAGACTTTATACGTACACTGAAGTATACGCTGTCAGGGCTGAGTATGAGCTAGTCAAGCCAGGATCAGAATTGCTTCCAGGAAGGAAGCTTTTTAATCAAATCTTTCTCTTCTGCACTCTTATTGTGCAGTGTGTGCTTCTGACACCAGGGGAACTAGGAGCAGGTTATCAGAGTTGGTTGCCAGCTGCCAGCCAAGGGCCATGTTCTTCTTCCCAGGGCAAACCCTACCGGTGACACATGCCCTGCTTTTGACCAATGCCAGTGGGGTGAGGAACTGCTCTGGGAGCACTCGTCTGTAGGAAAACCACGCATTGTGCAAGTGATGGGGTTAGCAAGTGGCTGTGTGTAGCAGTTACCAAGCATTTCAGTACGTTCGTACATATGTTAGTTTGGCTTTGGGGAGGGATTTTTTTAGAAAAAAGATAAGTGAGGGGGAAGACAGTGCAACAGCAGTGATTTACAGCCTTTGGGCAGTGGATGACTTCTGTAGAGACAGACTTTTCAGTGGGATCAAATCCACTGTGCAGAGCCTGTGTCTAGATCAGGTAACTTTTTAGAGGCCTGGAAGGTCTGAGCATCTAAAGATACCCTCTGAAGAGGGGGAAGGGAGAGCAGCCAAGGAAGGCTGAGGAAGACAGATTGTCCAATGTCTTGTTCAGAAAAGTTCGATGTACCCTGACCTGCAGAGCATGGCGAGCTTTGTGAAGGACAAGTGTGTTTACATGCTTTTACTTGGAAGCTCTTTCTCTCAGAATATACAAGATTTGCTTTAGGAGTACTCTGTGACCACTACATACCCCACCAAGCTCCTAGTGGGCAGAACCGCCGTGAGGTCTGGGGAATTGGATCTAACAGACGTAATGGCTTGTAGATTAAAATTAGAAGATGATCCACTTCTCAAGAGTGGAGGGCTTAGAGGAGCAGGTGTCCAGCTGTGCAGAAAGCTTCCTGACCACAGGATGCAGCTCTCTTCTTGCACTGCCAGCCCCAGAGAAGTGATTGTTCAGGCTTATTTTCCTACCTGGCTGTACAGAGCCAGTGTGAATGCTGGAGCTTGGTGTTCCCCTCACTTCCCACCTCTCCCACTCCCTTGCAGAGAGGGGAAAGCACTGAGGGAGCAGTGCACCGAGCTTGCCCTAAAAGCAGTAACTACATAAAATTGCTGTCAGCAGCTCTCAGACTGAGAGCTCCAGCCAGTTGCGTTGGCCTGTAAAAGGAGTGATTGCCTGTGCTTCAGCTTTGGAACCGGTGTCCAGCTGAGGTCTTTATTCAGGAGCAAACTCACAGACCTTTGCAGGGAGCTGTTGAACTCTCTTCATCCATCCCAGGTCTGGCAGATGGATCAAAGCCCACCCTGCCAGCGGATATCCCCTGCATGCTGAAGAACTGAAGCGCAAGTTCATCTTGCATTTAACTTGGTGTTCTGCCTCCACATTCACCAAGGAAATGACTTAGTTTTTTCTGTAATATTTTTCATATTTTATAATATCGGTAGTGACCTCCTGGTCAGATGTTTCAGGGAATTTAATGATCAGCTGTGAGAAGGGACCTTGGCATCACCTTCTATCTTCCAGGCTTTCATAAGTTGCCAAACTCATTACTGGCATGTGCAGCAGCACTGATGTTACCTGGGGGTTAGAAAGGTAAAGCTTTCCTAGGTACTTCTTCTCCTGCCTGAATTCTAGGCAAATAGGGTTCAGAAATCCCTATTTGTACAGGCAGAAAATGTCATTATTCTGTTCAATTATAATCCCAAACTTAAAAATTAATTGAGGCAGGTATTAAATTAAGCAGGTTTTGCTTGAGTAAATATTTTCCATTTTGGAGCCTAATCTATTCACTTAATAATCTAAAGCAATTTTATTAATTTTTTTTTGGTTTGCAAAAAAATAATAATGTCTGTTCCATTAGGAGCTGTCACTGGCTTAAGAGGATTTTACTCCCATTTTATGGTTTGATTCAAAGAAAATTTATTCTTGCAATAGGTTTAACGATTCTTAGCTAACGTTGTCTTCCCAGCTGCAGTTGGACTGTAATAAAAAAACCTTTGGCTTTTGTTAGACTTGCACATTCTTGGCTGCCAATAATGATTAATCTTTCCCCCTACAAGGTTGTCTTATTACTTGGGTTTGACTTGGGAGCTGCTGTTCCCTCTGGAGCTTGGTAAGGGCTTTCTCCCAGCACAGCTCTGATGCAGCGCAGGTGTGACCTGCAATGCCTCCCTTTGTAGTCTGTCTTTGCCCCTTAATTGCTGCTCTGTGGCACTCCGCTTTCTAAGCTCCTTTGCACAGGAATGCTATTTTGGGGATGATGTAGAATTAATTGCAAGAGGAATTCCTGAATACTCCCATGCATGGAAGGACCCTCGGCATCCCCAGCTGCCCGGTGGGGAGGATTGTCTAGACAGCCCACTTGGTGAGGAGATGCAGGGGGTGGAGGGCAGGCTCCTTCTCCTCCTTGACCTTGGGCAAGCCGCAGAGGGCACAGATTCCCACCCAGATAAAGAGGCAGCGGCCTATGGCACTGCCACCTCTCAGCTGTGCTTAGAAGCCTTTTCCCCTAGGGCAGCATCCCCACAGCTACCAGCGGGACAGACCGTGTCCCAGCCATCCTAGTGTGGAATCTCCTGCTGGTCTTGTCAAGGCATTTCTATGTTGGTGCCCTCTTGATTGACAGGCAGGGATGGGAGTGCACCTCAAAGGCGTGGGAGGATGCTGAGAGAGTATGGGGCTGGTCTAGGTAGATGTCTGCGAAAGCGTTACAGCGGATGACTTTGGGGCATTGCCAAACATATGGGACTGGAGCTTCATGCTGAGAAAATGTGTGTTTTAATTCATGGCCATCTTGGCAGTGTTTTAATGGTTTGTAGTAATAAAAACCCTGTGAAGAGAAAGGGAAGAGACGCTTAACTGACTTAAGAGAGACCTTTGCCATGAGGAGGACACACATGCTTTCTGATCAGCTTGTCACATCAGGCATAAGTGAATTTGTGGTAGATGAATTTGCTGTCTCTCTGCCTTTGTCTGTGGGATCTTTTGGGCAAGATGATCACACCAGAGATGTTGTATAAAGGAATCTCTCCCCCCTGCCTGTGCTCTGAAAAGCAGCTGATTCTAGGGCAGGACCTGCAGCTGATTGTATGAAGAGATCTGCAGCACCAACAATTATAATTGAAGTGGAAAATACATGAGACATTTGGGCTGGCATCTAGAGTTCGTTTTAGAAAGTCTTCACAAACAAACGTGAGTGGTTGGGGCTGTTTTACATCCGTTAGAGCCCCACTGCATACTGAAGGAAAGACTCATTTTGGACAATGGTTGTCAGCGGTGAGAGCTGCAGAACTGGTGCTAACACAGCCTCGCCTCAAGCACAGACAAAGACAAACTGTGTTCAGCATCGTTTCAGAAACCAAGGTTAAGTGTCAGGCTGGTCCAAGCAGGTTTTATGAGCAGCCTTAACATAACAAGCCCATATGGGTGCAAGGGGGGAGCATAAATGCTTTTTGGAAAGGACAATTGCTTCACTTTCCAATTTTTAAAGACTTATGATAAATCATAGCCTGAACACTCAAACCCAGAAGCTCCACTGGCTTTACAGCCCATCTCACAGTGAAATAATGGGTGCAGAGGTGAGAGAGCACTGGCAGGAGAGACACGACTGGGCATTGCTGCAAGCTGGGTCACCAGAAGGAAGCTGAAAGTTGCTAGCACCTGTTTCAAACTGTGCCTGTCTGCTGCCACAGTGGGTTTCTCAAGGCTTAGGGAGCTTCCCTGTGGGTCACTGCTCCTCTGAAAGGACTTGAATTTGAAGGTGCTTTGTCACTGGACTGAGCCATGTAGAGTTGAGCAAAAGTATTTGCAAAATTCTGGTCAAATTCAGCAAGTCATTTCATGGAGGGAAAAGCACCCAGCACTTGTATGGGATTAGAGCTGCAGTCATTTCTGACTTTTTTAAAATCAAAATTCCTGAACTTTTCATTTTGAAGAGCCATTTCATTCGGAAATTTAGCTGGCTGACATTTTTTTAACTGCACAAAAGCTTCTGAAACCAAAACCAAATGAATTTCCTTTTGGGTTGGCCAGTCTGTGTGGTTGGCTCTGAAAAATGTTTTCAGATTTGAGGTTTTTTTTGCTTCAGCAAAGGAACCTGACAATCTTTTGTTATGGGTTGGCCTGAGAATGTTTAGGGCTTTTTTCCCCTCTGTTGTTTGTTTTTTTTTTCTTTTTGTTCAGTCTTTGAGAGGTCCTCCAGATGCCTCTGACCATCCTGCCGGCTGGGATGTTTGGCTTTGTTGGGAGACCCCTCCATCCTCTCCCTGGTCAGGAAAGGGACACAGCTGGGCCCTGGAAGACTGACCGGGTGGAGAGTGAAGGCAGGACTGGCTCTTGAGAGGGGACTACCTCAGGTGGTACTGTTGAGAGTAAATGTGGATGCTCATCACTTACCCTTGCTGATGGAGCAGCACAGTTTCCTTCCCTCTCTCTGCCTGCCGTTCAACACCAAATGGGTGAGTTTGCTCGCTTTCTTGTTTTTAAATTGTTGTACCTGTATTCCTTTCCAACTACTGGGTCAGTGTTGCCATATCATGTGTAGGGAGTATGTTTTCACTGCCCTTGCTGTTCCAGCTGGCTGCCCACCCCCATGTACCCCTCTCTGATGCTATTTCTGAGCTCAGAGCACTTATCACCTTCCTTGAGTGGAGGCTGTATTTTCTCTTGTCCTGCTCAGCCATTCAAGTAACATAACGAACCCTTTCTACTGTAAGCAGGTCTGCGAGCATGAAGGGGGCTGATAAAGGGTGTGTTTTACTTTTGACCCTGCTGTTTCATCCACCGAAGCCTTTCATGCCCTGCATTCGGCCCCAGGCTGGCTTGGGCAGTCACCGTGTATCAGCAGCCCCGGCTGTCCTGGGGGTGCGGTGGCTGGGGTCACCGGTGTTTCAGCCGGGCTCGCTAGGCTGTACTGATGCATTGCCACATGCACAGGCACTTCAAAGAGGTTTCCATGGACAGGAAGCAGGGCAGATTAGAGGCACACTGAGGCTTTTATTTTATGCCAGGACTTCAAAATGTTCTTGCTGGTATTTCTGAGGCCCCATTTTTAACCACTCTTAATACACATATATAATGTAGCAGGAGGTTGGCCTCTGTGAGCCACACACTGCATCTTCATGGGATGAGAGTCACAAGACACTTCACATGCATCAGAGAGCCAAGGGGCTGCAGGGGAGGTTCAGGACCGGCTCCTTCAGGTCTGCTTCCTCTAGCAGGAGGGAGTCAGCTCACCCAGCAGCCCCTGGCCAGCTCACCACCCCAGGCACTGCTCTGGAGCCTGAGGTTGGCCCTCCCTGCTGCAGCTGACTTGGCTATGCTGCTTTGCACCCTAGGGTCAGCCCATCTCCTTTGGAGCATGCTCAGGGAGGCAGTGCTGAGGGAGGTCCTGGCAGGCTGGGGGAGTGGGTGGTGCTGGGATTTTGCTGCCTCTTCTTTTCTCTTGTACATTTGCACCCTTTCCAGACATGTGTCAGCTCCACTCCCACAGGAGCACTGGGAAGAACATGCTCCAGCTGCTGTTCCTCCATGGTTTGTCCCCAGCAATGTAAACAGTTTACAGGGGACTTTGTAAACAGCAGATTTGTTTAGGATGTTGTCTGCATTCCCGCCTCAGCGTTTCCTTATTCAGCAGCACAGGGGGAACACTGACCTGCCAGCTGTAGGTCTGCGGCTTGCATGGTGACAAGCAAGAGGAAGTTGTGTACACTCCTGCATTGCCTGGTGGATTTAGGGATCACACCAGGGTCACACCCCCACCCACCGCAGCTGCATGGGAATGTTTCTGCATGCAGCAGAGGAAAGTTGGCACGGGATGCAGCTGCTGCTGAGCCCTTTGCAGGACGTGGTTGTGTGAGAGAACAGGGTGTATGTGAGCAGAAAGCTTGCTTATGTGATGCCCAGGGCACTGGGAGATAGATGAGAAATCTTCAAAGATAGGAGCTTCATTTCAGAAAAGCACTGCCTGTTTGAAAAGTCTCAGAATGTCATTGGCTCCCTGGGGAAGCTGATTGTCCGCTCAGGGAAAGGAGGCTGTTAAATCAACTCAGCCTTCGTCCAGTGGGAGTAACATCTGAAGATGTTTGTTCTTCCTTCAGAGCTCCTGACACAGGGGTTCAGCCTGCGCTCATCAGTGGGAGGTCAGCTTCCCTCCACCTCCCCTTGACCTTTGTAAAGGAGCAGAGAAGGGAAAGGGCGGCTTCTACCTGAGCTTCTGCATCTGCCACAGAAGCTTTGTCAAACTTGAGCTGTACTTAACTCCCAGAAAACCATTAAACCTCAGATGTGCACACTAAAGGCACGAACAGTCACAGGAGGGGATGAGGGGAGCTTGAAATAAAGGTTGACATGCCAAAAAGAGGGTCTAGGGGGAGGGGAAGCAGCAAGGAAATTTTTAGAAGTAGTCAGGAGGTGCTGGGTGAGTGGGGGAGATTCCTCAAACCCCCAGATGTCTAGTGCAGCAGTGATTGAGTCTGGGCTTCCTTCTGCTGGTGAAATGTTGCTTCTGCCATGTAATTGTGAGGTGGGTGCTCAAACAGGAGAGTGCAACTGTCAGGAAGCACCTAGGAATAGCAGAGAAGGGAGCAAAGCCGGAATGTTGCAATACACTTAGCGTCTGTTGTTTTTTTTTATTATTTTCTGTTGTGCTTAAAAGCCTGGGCAGTGTAAATCTTTGATGGGTCCTCAAGCCGCTACCTCTGTACTCAAGCATTCCCCACCGACAGGAGGGGTAGCTGCTGCAGGCTGGCCTGGCTGCCCTGGGCTGGGCTGTCAGGAGCTGACAGCAGATCATCTGGCTGGCTGTTTGTTTGCCCCTGTTCCCTGCCAACCACAAGTTTGAGTCTTGAATTTAAACATCCTGAACTGAAAGGACAAGATCTCCAAATGACACCTCTGGTTCGTTGCCAGGGAAGTCTTGCATCCAGGAGACACAAACAGCTCAACAAAGCCAAACATGGGGAGAAGCAACCTGACCCCATTTTCCACAGCACTGGCTTCCTAAGTATGTGGCTGCTGGTTGCGATTCAGAGATGGTCTCGACCTCTGTTAGCGTGACCGTGTGAGGGTCTGGTCACCCACTCTGACCATGTCCGTATGTTCACCATTATTAGGAGGAAAAGGCCAACAAGTTCTTCCCGCTTCCCTCAGAGGCATGGATGTGTGGCACGGATCCAGCCTGGCCAAGGAACAGTCGGGAGGGCTGAATTTTGGATGTCTCTGGATGTTTTAAATACCACATAAACCCCCTGTTTTCCTTTGGGGGATGTGCGTAGTTGAGTGTTGTCCTGCAGAATCCTGTTGACTTTCTGGTGAGCATTAACTGTAAATATTTGAACAAAAAATTATCTTGTGTTAACATTAGCAATATCTAATCTTTCTGTACATAGTGAAATCTGGCTTAAGTCACAAGTGAAAGTGAGAGTGGTAGTTTCAGGTGATTCCCCAGTGGACATTTGTCCACACCAGAACAGAAACCAGCATGTTGCCCATCATGGATGGCAGCTTGCTCATCAGAAAGGGCTGAAAGGGCAGCTGGAATTGCTGGGCAGGATGGAGGTGCATTGGCAGAGTTTAATATGGTTCTTAACAGGAAAGCAGGAGGGCTTCAGGTCATGGTGAAGGACTGGGATGGAAGCTGGAAGGCACAGGGCTATCAGGAGAGTTGCTAGTTCTCAAATCTTTTGGTTTCATTGCAGGGTTTGGAGTTTGCCTGTAGCTTGGGACCAGTTTTGCTATAAACCCCAAAGCTCAAGCAGATTTTCAACTCTGCTTTAGGTAAAATCCTGCTCTGCTCAACTCACTGACCTGCAGTCATTCCCTCTTGGGAGGACAGTGGATGTTATAGGAAGGGCTCAGTTCACTCCTTTCTTCTCTTGGACTCTCACCTTTGTGATGGTGAAGAGGAGGCAGGAAGCTCTCTGGGAATCTCCGACTTCCCTCCACCTCCTGTCTGCCTGATTCACTCCTGGAACTCTGCTGCAGTCAGGATGGGTATGCCAGACTCCCAGAGGGCAGGGCTGAATCCGAGGGAAGGAGGAAGTGTACAAATTACTGAGGAGAGGCTGGGAAGATCTGTGGATGGAGGGAGACAGTAGTAATACAAAAGCAGAAGTGGGAAGAACAATATGGCCATGGAGGCCGTGAAGTAGATGGGTGTGTGGAGAGTGCTCCCACAGCCCCTGAGGACTACTCTGGACTTGTACACACTGAAGATTCAAATACTCCCAAGCAGACCCAAATGTTCAGTGTGATCCTCATAAAAACATCTTCCTTAAGTAAGAAGTCTGAGCGGGCTGGCGTTCCTCAGAGCAGGCAGCATCGGCGGTGTGGGCGGTGAGCAGGGGAAGGGACGGACCGACAGGAGCCAAGGGGCAGAGCCCGCTGACGGGGCAGCAGGTCAGGACCAGGGCACTGGCAGAAAGTATCTGTGGTTCTGCTCAGAAAAGGTATTGCAAGCACTGATGTTTCCAAAGGAGGAGGAGCCGACAGCTGCCCCTTGCAGCCCTCAAGTACCTTGAAATCCCACCTCCCTTTACAATAAACAGGTGCCTTGCTCAGTCACATCCCTTGAATGGAAACATCTGGAAGCTCCTAACATTCACCCCAAATTCACCCTGCTCAAGACACCCAAGCTTGTCACTCAAGACACACTGTTCTGCTTGTACCCAGTCCCTCTTCCGAAGGCAGCGAGCGCAGGCTATTGTTGGGCTGCACTCCTCAGTTTTGGTGTGGGCCGAATGAACCGGGTGTGGGAGCCCCTGGGAGGGAGGTACTCTTCTGCAGGACCAGCTCAGCTCCGCTCCGTGTTTCAGGCCTCTGCTTCAGCGGAGGGACTGGTTCCCACTGTGTCTTGTGTTCCTGCCATTCCCTCTGGCAGGCGAAAGCCCCGCTCTGCTGGATTTGGCCCTGAAGCAGCAGTGTGCCCTTAGCAGCAAGGCTTAGGCCTCACGGTAAAGCCCTGCACGCAGCTCTTCAGGCTTCTGGGCACATCCTCTACCTCCCTGGGCGCTGCGTGGTCTCAGCCGATATACTGATCGTCTTTTGGAAGGGAGGGCAGCTGAGTTTGCTGTGGCCAGTTGGTAGCTCTGTGATGCTGCCTGAGCTCGGCAATATCTCCGACTCACTGCTGATTGCTCCTTCTGCTGGGGGAGTGAGAGAGGCCACGCCAGAGCACCTGTACAGACTGGTGGGAAGGGGAAGGGTGTCCAACCACACTCCTAGTGTTCATTTTCCTTTTTTACATATGGATAGAGAGAGGAAGCAGGAGAAAGAGGATGGCAGAGCCTCTGGGGATCCTGGCGCCTTCCACCACAGAGGAGGCCCTGCTGCCAGGGTACCCAAGGCAGGCAGTGCTGCGGTGGCAGAAGGTCTCCTTGAACCACAGAGAGGGCTAGCAGAGGTTTGCAGACTAAGACCAAGTGAGGCTGAAGAGCAATGCTGAAAAATGCTGCCTTGGTGTCAAAGCAGTGCCCCCAGTTGTGTGATGCCACTGTCGGGTTGTAGAGCACAGGCAGGGAGAGCACCTCGGTCCCAGCGATGCTGTCTGCCTTGCCCCTGGGAGCTAACTCTGCCAATCGTTGTGCTGCAGGGACGTCGGCGAGGGGGCATGTCTTGTGACCAGAGCAGCGCCTGTGCACCAAGCCCTGCAGGTTTTGTCTCCTGACCCTGCAACTTTTGCATGATGAGAGATTACAGAGGTAGGGTTGGGAGCAGGCTTGTGAGATGGCAAGTGCTGTCTGTTTAATAGGGAGGATGACTGTTAATAAACTGGGTGTGATAATACTTGGTGGGGTGGGAAGGGCTGTTGAATGTAGAGCCACTGGAAGGCCTGCGAGTACCCTGGGTGCTGTTATGTGCATGGAGTGTTCCCAGACGGGTTCAATTCCCACTCCCAGGCTGCCCCATGTGAGGGGCTGGGAGCTCATCCTGTGTGTGCACGCGGGCTGGCGTCAGGGGCTCCAGCAAGCTGTAACAAGTCCCATTTAGGTTTGACCTTTTGCTGGATATTAAAGCCATGCTGTGGCTCAGTGAGATGAACGCTGCAGCAAACACAATTCCTCAAGATGAAATATCTCTCCAGTGGGTAATTCCAGCCTCATTTGAGGGTTGTTGTATTTTTTTTTTCTTTCCCGCTGAATCATTTATTCCTGGTGTCAGGAAGGTGCAGAATGACTTTCCCCACTGGCTTTCAGAGCTTCATTGATTCTTCAACTCCCACTTCTGCAAATCTGCTGGAACAGCAGCCCTTTGCCTCTCCAATTTTCCCAGGAGGGGGCTGGGGAAGGGGAGGGTCTCAGGACTGGGGAGCTCTTCAGTGAACCCATGCACAGTCTGAGGGAGATGCCATCATAATTTAAGCTCCATAGTCTGGAGGCAGTGTCTTTTAATTTGTATGGTTTTAGCCTTAAATGCCTTCTCAGCACTTGGCTGTCTGCATGGGGAAGGGAGAAACAGGACACATTAAAGCTGCTGGTGAAAGCAAGTTTTGTGTTGAAGGATGGGGACTGGGGCACAATCCCAAGTCCTGGGTCACTCTTGAATGCCATTCGGACACTGACACAGGTCACCAAAGGCAGGGCAGGTCCCTGTCTGACTGAGCAGCCTTCAGAAAGAAAAGGGACAGGATGCATTACAGCAGCTGCCCCAGAGCAGGGGAATCATAGCAGATCAATGGTAGAAAGCAGAGCGGTGAGCAGGATCATCTGCTGCAGTCAGCGTGTACGTGTGTCTATATGTGTGCAGTGCCTATGGGAATTTCTGAGATTGTACAGAGTGCTGGAGACCTTTGGCTCTTCCTGCTTTCTGGTTCACTGTTGCAATTTAATTCCTTTGCTCACGATGGGTACAATTCTGGTCCCTTCAGCAAAGAAAAGCAGTCTACTTCCAAAATATGCGTAGTGAACAGTTTCAATCATTGCGTGATGGCCAGACAGGAGTGACTGAACCCAGGCCTCTGCCTGTCACTATCAATCTATTTGCAGTCCTGTATCTGAGTTCACACTTCATGTTTTCCAGTGCAGCTCCTTTCTCTGGGCTCCTGGGTGACACGGACATGCTATTCTTCCCGTGGGGGTGGTGGGGAGCAATGGAAGGAGAAGAGGCCGTGGAGTGAGACCTGGAGAAAACAGGGTCCCAGAGCTCTGTAAGAACTTGGGAACCCAACCCAAGAGGTATCCTCACATCACTCTGATCCCTTCTGTGTATGGAAGCAGGCCTGAGCCACTGCTGCTTTGTACTTCAGTGCGGTGCAGAGGGAGGTGAGGGAGCCATGGGGGTGTGAAATGCAGAGTGCTCCTGGAGCCCTCTCCAGCAGAGGAGCAAATAGAGCAGGACTGCTGCCACATGGACCCCGGCCTTTCAGTAGGGCTGAACGGATGCCTTGTGTCCAGCAAAGCTTGTCACCAGGCACTTGCTACCAAGCTCCATAGCTTTGATTTAAGGAGTTTCAAGCAGTCTGACCATGCCCATTAGCACTTACACGATTCCCCTGCCAAGTAGTTGTAAATGTTTCCATTTGCTCTGCACTTGGCCCAGTTTCTCTTGTTTATTATCCTAAATGTGCCCAGGATGTGACCCTGCTCCCCCTCACCAGCACTCACTCCAGTTCCATTTCATTTCTACTTCTTCCTATGAACTGCTGTAACATAAGTACCATTCAAAGGACAGAAAAATAAAGGGAGGTGGATGTTCACAGAGATGCTGTGCTCTCCTTGGGGTCACACACGGTGCTCTGGCATCAGGGTGGGACGGGCTCAGACAGATGTAAGCACAGTAAGACATGCAAAGGGGCGCTGCAGGGTGGCTGCAGGGGAGCTGGGAGCTGGAAAGCGATGTAGGATGCTCTGTGCTGGCAGATACTTAAGTCACTTTTTATTGCAGTGCTACACAGCAACAAAAAAGATCAATATTTATTAGTCACAGAAAGCATAATTTTGCATGAAAAGCATCGATCAGTGTGTCAGCTGAGACAGTGTCATTACATCTTTTTTATGATTTGGTCAACATCCCTGTATGAATAAGGACGTTATTGCCCTAGATAGATGGAGCCAGTGGGGGTGAAGGAAGAGTTTAGCACAGTGCTGTGATTGGAGTGGAACAAAGCAGAGGCTGCCACAGTGTTTAGAGTCACAGGATGGACACAGGGGCTCTGGATCTCTAACTTATTGTTCTGTGCAGTCATTTTGTCACTGAGGTCTAAGTAGTACCAAGAGAAATTCTCTGTTTCAGAGTTGGGTCCTCTTTTTTTAGTCTTTTTTTCCCCAGTGAAATAAGTTGCTTGCCAGCTGGGCTCAGGGTGAAACCTCCCCCCATAAGGTAATATTGAGCAATTATTCACTTAATGGGATGTGTATACCATACTTTAAGGCAACCCAGTGTCTGTGGTGAGGATGCCTGTCAATCCCAGCTCTCCTCCAGTTGTTCTTGTGCACATTGACTGTCTCCGGCCCAATCTGACCAGTGGGTAGAGGTGTCCTGTGTCAGACCGCAGCCCCAAGGACCACATGCAGCCACCAAAGTTATTTAACTTGAGCAGCAAGTTTGGTGGCTGGCCAGCCAGTCTGTGTGGGCAGGCTGGCAGGGCACGGATGGCATGGTGAGCCTGGGACCTGCCTGGCAGGCTGGCTCTCACCTGGCCAGCCGGTGAGCCAAGGTGGGCAGGGGACGTAGGAAAGGGCTGCATGCATTGCCATGTAGGGGATGGGAGCACGCCTGAGCACGTGGGGACAGCAAGATCCCCTTATGCCTTTGCAAAAGCAGTTCAGATCCTGCCATTTCCAGCACTGTGCTGGCCCCAGCAGAGATACAGGAGCACAAAGGTGAGCACAGAAACAGCAGGTCCTGTGGTTTTGCAGAACGCCTGAGTCAGGACTCCTGGGTGAGGATTCCCAGTAGTGCCGTTGGCTCCCTTAGGGCAAGCCACAAGTCAACCACATACAGTGCAGTTGCAGAACTCGGCTTCCACTTCAACACCAAAATAATCAGCTCAACAAAACCTGCTTGCTCGAGTCAGTGGGGGCACAGTGACTTTTCAGAAAAGTCCTGCTGTAAAAGTTATGATCCGAGCAAGCAGTTCTTCCGGTCTCCAGCCCCGTGCTGCATGTGAGCCAGGAAAGTGTGCCCTTGGCTTGGTAAAAAGATCCTGACCTGTTCACAGGCTGGTTGTGAGTCTTAATCTAGGTGTTTGTAGATAAAAGGTGTCGTCAAATGAAGATGAGTAGCTCTGTCTGGCTATCTGAATGATGAATGAGGTGTTCATACAAGCAGAAGGGACCTCCATGTGGATCCTGAAATGCAGTTTTTAAGACAGCTGTTTCTGCTTCCACTGCCTGCCTAATCTGACAGACAGCCCTTTCGTCAGTGAGAGAGGCCTTTGAAGAGGTGGTACAGTTGGAAGGCTTGGTTTAAAGGACACAGGTGCCTGCCACCCACCTGCATTATACCTGCTGCTGCAGAGGTTTGTGGATCTGGTATCCCTAGCATAGGAGGCAGAAGACTGAGGGATCTCTTGAGCGTAGGAGCTCAGGACTGCAGCATGCTGTGCCTGTCAGGGTCCGACACCAACACGTTGATCCCCAGAGAGTGTGGCGTGACTGTAGCTAGTGTGAGTCAGTGAGCCTGGGCAGGGTCTGAGGGTTGTGTTGCATCAAGGAGCATTGGGAAGAAAGGAGTTTTCAGCCCCACTTTTGTTCTGCCAGTTGCAATGCACAGAGCAGGCAGCTTTGCTGTGTGGAGTCTCACTGAGAGAACCATTAATTTTGTATTAGGACATAAAAACTGTTTGAGCTCAACAGACCGATAGTCCTTCCAGCCCAGTATCCTGTCTCCACCAGAAGCCAAGGCCGGATGCCTTAAAGGAAGGCATAAAAACCCCATAATGCCCATAATTGTGCAATACTACCCTATGGGGGGAGATTTCCCCCTGACCCCAGCTGGCAGGCAGCTTATACCCTGAAGCATGAGAATCAATAGCTGTTATAATTTTCATTTGAGCTAGTGTCGCTGTGGATGCGGTTCTTATTCACATAAATGTCTGATCCTGTTGTGAAACTCTCTAGTGCTGTTTGTTATATGGCTCTTTCGATATCCTGGCAAGGAGCTGATGTTCTCAGGTACGGTGTTCAGGATAGGTCCTGGATGACCCGCTGCAGGCTGCTCTTAGAAGAGCAGAAGAGGAGCTTAGCCCCTTCCCCACCATCCCAGCCAGCCTCTGCCCCTTCTTGTGCTCTTTATTTAATATTTAATCTCCCATGGCCCTGCTGTAGAGTGACCATGGTGGGGAGGAGTGGCATCAACCGTTCCTGTGTCTATATTGGTTTTTGGCCCAGGTGTTGCTCTACAAGCAGCTGTGTACTAAAGGTTTGCAGGATATCCCTTAGAGAGGGATTGTGGGGCTAATAGGAGACTGGTTGGTCTATGGCCAGGTGTAACCCCCTTACAGCTACTTCAGGTGGTGGAAGCACTTCCTTGTCTGGCAGTGCCCTGTCAGTCCTTTTTTCCCTGGGCATCCCTGCCAAAACTTTTGCTGTTAATGCCGGGTGAAGCCTGCTGGGGCGCCGAGCAGGCTGTGTATGACAGAGGCTGGAGCACCTGGAGACCAGCACAGTGGCTTACTGCAATGTTTGGGAGGAGAGCTTGACATGACTTCAACTCTAATGAGAACTTCTGGTTAGATTTTCACCAAGTAGGTAAAAACTTAGGTTTTCACCCAGGGAAGAAGACCCACTCCCAGCTGGCCATCTTTAGCATGAGATACCCAGTGCAGAGACTGCCTCTTCTACTTGTCTGGCTTCCCCCAGCCCCCACCAGCCCTGAGCATGGGAGAAATTAAAAAGAAGACTACCCATGAAGGAGCGGCAAAGGTGTGTTTGCCTGCTAGCAAAACAGGAGAGGGGAATGAAGGCAGGAGAGCAGGTCTCATCATGTAGAATGGGGAGGAGGTGACATAGCCCGTGATAATTGGACCATTAAATCTAGCAAAGGCACCGACACTTACACAATGTGGCTCAGGGAAACAAACGTTCTGTAGTAACAATAGCTCTCCAGTAGCAAGCAATAATAAGTGTCTGCAATCATTTTTCTGCTGATCCAATGCTTAACTGTATTGTTCAGATTCCAGGTCAAATTGTCCTCAAACCACAGTGCAGAGGCCAGATAGGTTTACAGAGATGTGCAGGCATGACTGAGAGGAAATTTTGGCTCAAAAGTCCATTTGTAAATGTCTCTCAAATGGCTGCTTTTGTTTCCTGTGCCTCTCTACCTCCAGAAATCTGCACATCAGAGGGAGCCATCCCAGTTCTCATGGCTCAGCCTCCTTTATTCTGCCCCATACCTCCAGAACTGCCTGAGATGGTCACAAAATTGGCTTAAAATTGTTATAGTTTACAAATCTGGCTTTTATTTACCATAGGTCTGGGGAGGAGGGTTTTAATCCTTGAGCCACCTTCTCAGACTTTTCAGCTGTGAGAGCCAGGAGTGCCATTTTTGCAATAACAAAAGTGGAATTTTGCATGCAGACGCAGGGCCCCAGGAGTGGGGGACTGAAGAACACCCCTCCTGTTTCTGAAAGCATCACAGTAAAGTCTGGGCTCAGGGCCGTTTGGGGCTTCCAGTGCTGATACCCATCTGGATGATATCTTTATAGATTCTTAGTTCACCAACTTTAATCCTGTGGAGCGTATCACATGCTGCTGGATTGTTGTTCATACCGTGAAGTACAGGTGCGAAGTTTGACCAAGGCGGCTTAGATCTGGCATTAGGTTGGTGGCGCTGGATGGCCCTGGCCCAGGGCAGAGCCCAGGTCCTGTGTTTGGTGACCACGTCCTGTTTGGCACCAGTGTGCTCAGGGGGTGAAGGTGCTCGTTGCTGGGGTGCTGGCAGGAGCCCTGGCACTCAAGGCAGGCTTAATCTGGGATTAAAAGCAAAGAGAATTTTACTTCTCTACTGTCTTGCAGTTTTCAGCTCTTCTTCAGCTGGGTGGAGGCATGGAAGGGCGGAAAAACCCTTTCACAATACCATGTCTGGCCAGGCAGGGGATTGCATAATGCTGCAGATGTTCCAGCTGTGCTGCTCAAGTGCAGATGACTTTCCTGAGCATTGCTTCTGTCTTGGTTTACTCTGGGCATTAGGCTACCAGGCTGTGGTAGAAAAATGAGTTACAAGTGTTAGCCACGTATTTTCTTGGCCCAACAGCTGCATGACACCCAGGACTGACCCAGAGCTGGTAAGAGGTGTCCCTTTTTCCTGGGCGCAGATACACTTTAGAGCTAGTGATTCTGCATCCTGACGGTATTCCTCCCACAGCAGCAGCCTTCCTGAATAGCTCAGCACTCCTGAATTGGAGTGAGCGATGCTAGTGTGTGAGAACTCCTACTGTGTTTTTACTATCACTTGAATGATGGGATGTGCCTCCTTTCCTCAGTAGGTGTAGTCCCAGCTCACTGTGAATCAAATTCACCACTTGCACAGTCGCGTAGGTCCTGCTGACAGGACAGGAGTGCGACCCTCCGCTGGGCAGGGAGGCATTGAACTGGGACAGAAAGAGATGCCAGATGGTGTGACACGGGTGTTGTGAGACACTGGGCTCAGGGCTGGAGATGATGCCTGGCTGGAGTCTCCTTGATGCAAGGTGAGCTGATCATGAAAGTTCGTGACTCCCTGTAACTCATTCCCTCCCTGGGGCTGTCTGAGCTTGATTATGACTTTCCAGAGATGTCTAGAAAGGACAGATGCCTCGGATATATTTTTTTTCCTTCCCTTTGATGCCTCTTTCCTAATTGTGGGAGGCTTCTGCAGCTTGGGGTTGACCTTCTCTGCTTGGGCGGCACCAATGCTCCCTTGGTGAGTACCTATTAACGGCAGGGGAGGGCAGGACCTGTGATAACTCAGTCTGGCAGTCCCAGCCCCGTCAGCACCGACGTGATGGAATAGTCTTTCGAGACCCAAAGAGCTTCAGTCAGCTCTTCTTTCTGAAAAGGGTTGTTGTAAAAGGAGTGAAGGAAAGTATCCATACCTAGCCTTGAAAACCTGGAGGAGGAGACAGGAATTGAGACATAAGAAGGGAAGGCAGCTGAAGGAAAAGGTTAAGGTGATGCCATCCCTGTAATCAGTGTTGGTGTTAGTAAATCTGGACTTGATCCCGCTCTTCCTACCGATGAAACTTCTGTTGGTGTCCACGTCTGAAGGTGTTAGAGTAGTGCCTTGGTAAAACGTGGTGTTGGGAGCAGAGAGGCCCCAAACATCGCTGTTGTGTGCACTCAGCCCTGCCCCTTAGGAGGAAAGGGATACGTGGGCAGTGTGGGTGGCAGTGCCGTTTGGGCGCACTGCCTTGTGGCACCTGCCTGGCTGCAGAGCTTGTCCCTGCAGCTGAAGGCGAGCGTAGTCCCCTCCCAGGCTGCAGCGCCCCAGACCCTGGGATCATGGTTCTTCCTTCGGGAGGGTGTGACTGTGCAGAAGCTTGCTAGCAGCAGCATGGTTTTATTTTAACAAGGGAATTAAAGAAGGGGAATAGATTTTCCCTCTGCCGAATATTTATATGCATCTGTCTCACCCAGACCATCCCCCCACTTTGCTGAGCCCCAGACAGACTTTTGAGGGCTGGTGCAGCTCAGTTTCCTGCAGCTTAAGATGCTGCCCTTTAGCAGTTAGTTGGTCTCTGGGTTCCCTGGGTTCAGACCTTGGACTTTGTGGCTGACGCATGGAGTGCAGCCTGCAGTGGCACACTGCAAATGACGAAACCTCGTTCTTAGTTCTTTCAGCAATGGTGGTGCTGATGTCAAGGTACCATCTTATTCCCTGCATATGGTTTTCATCACCCTTCTATTAAGCTAAGCCAGCTTGTTAACGCAGCACACATCCCAGGGCCCAGATCTGCAGAACAGGTCAGCTGGTCCGGCTGCAACATGCAGTGGAAAGGAGCAGTGGTGTGTTGCAAAAGGATTATCTCCTCATGTCATATTGACCTGAACTTATGCTGGGATGCTTTAGGGGTAGGAAGCACTTACGTTTGTGAGCAGGGTTGCCACTTATCTCTGTTTCTCATATTTGTATACCCTCTACACAGTGATGAGACAACTGGTCTCCAGGAAGGTTACCCCAGCACTGGGCCCCCGCAGCTCTGAGTTGGGACACCTTGTCACAATTGTGCATCTGAAGGTCAATGATCTGTGACTGCTTCGTACACGTGCACCCTCTGAGGTGCGTTACAGGGATCTCAGCTACCTGTGTCGCTTTCTTCATATCACCTGCATGCCCAGCCCTAGTTCCCCAGGCTGGAGGGGCTTTGGTGCGGGGCTGGGAGGGTGAAAGCCAGGACTGGCAGCTGGCTGGGCAAGGGAAACACTTCATTCATTGCACTGGAGTTGGACCTGGTCAAATATTTTCTGCTGCTGATTCTTACCAGTCTTGTGGCATCCCCAAATGAGGCACAGGGGATTACAAAGCAGTCAGCTTTCATTTAAAGCCTGACCTTGGCGTCAGGCTGTTAGCATGGCAAGAAAGGGAGATGAGTTAGCTGGCAGCCTGCCTGTGTGTGGCAAGGGCTCTTTAAAGCCTCAAAGGATGCATTAGTTTGATGTCAGAGGCTTTGTTTGTGACATTCCCTTGAATAATCATCCTCCCTCTCTCTGTGTGTGTGTATGTGTATCTCCTCCCTGTCTGCGTCTCTGATGCTCCCCCATCCCATGTCCGAAGAGCTCAGCTAGACAGCATGGATAACTCCAGTGAGACAGATGGAGATGGATCCAGGCCTCTGCAGGGACAGCTGCGTCCCTGACAGTCCCCTCTGGTCATGCACCTGTTAGGAACTATACTTAGCATGGGAAAACTTTCCAGAAAAGAGAAAGCAGGGGAGAAGTGGGGAGGCAGAAAGGCTGGGAATTTGGCCTCGCTCTCCCCAGCAGGTCCTGAAGCTCCAAAAATGCCTCTTGGTAATAGCATCCAAAAATGACAATCAGGTGAAAAGCAGGCAGTGTACCAAGGCGTGCTGGCACTGTTCGAAGACAGCCTGAGCAAATGACAGCTTCATAACTCCTGGGTGAAATGCCAGGAAGCCTGGTGTGTTTGTCCTGACAGGCCCCAGTAGTCCAGATCACTCAGCAACTGCCATATGGGAACTCTGGTAGATACTGAGTGAGGCACGTGCTGCGGGGGTCACAGGTTGAGCCTTCACTGTTGCGAGATGTGAGGCAGTGCAGACTCCTGTGTCCATCATGTATCACCCAGGACTATTGCAGTACACTAATGCTCCCCAACTCCAGCAGCCCCCATTCCTAGAGCACTGAGCAAGCTGCCTGCCTGTGCTCCGACCTGTCTGCCATACTTACAGCCACCCATCCACCTGCCCATCATCCCTCTGCGGAGCCACGTACCCATAGAGCTCGTGTGGAGTGAATGGGGGAGGAAATCCTCCTCCTTCTGGTGCTGTGCAAGGTTCTCTGTGAGGGCACAGGGGGCTTTTCAGCTCTTCTTTTTAAAATCTAAGAACCTGAAGGTGGCTGCCCATGGCCTGATGGCAGTTAAATGTGCGTGTCCCATGGCACACTGCTTTTTGCAGCAGGGGCTCCCTGGGAGCCTTGCAAGGAGCCAGGCTGAGCTGTGGTGTCCTGCCAGTGCAGAGGCAGCACATCCAGGCAGATTTGAAGGCCATGTTTCCATGTTTTCTTTTATACTCTTTGATAAGTGATGAGCTGCAGTTTCACCACACAAGACTCCCATTAGCACAGGAGGTGCCCGATGGCCGTCTCTGCTGTGTCACTCCTGATGTGCAGCAGTGGCTGCAACCTCTCCGAACTAACCCTCATCTTCCTCCCTGAGGAGGAGCTCCTGAGCTCCTCTGGAGAGAGTCCCTGCCTTGGGGCTCCAGCTGGTGAAGAGTGAAACTCTTACCAGTGCCTTGTAACTGCAGGAAGCTTCGAATGAATGAGAATCCAGCAGCTCTCAAATGCCTCCAGAGCCGGCAGCAGGGCCAGCTCCCGGCGCTGTGAGCAGGTGGCATTGCCTCCCTGGGAGGACACTCTGCTTCGCTTTCAGCTGCTCTCCCGCTATGCCTATCTGCATGCCCTCTCTAATACCTGCATGCCGTTCAGGCAGTTAGCGTTTCAGTATTTATGGCCACCTGGGCTGTTGCTTAGTGGGAGGATTTGCCATACTTAGATGAAAAATGCAACAGGAACATTAAAGTGCTCTGCGGCTAAACTGAGTTCGGTTTTCCAGTCCCTGCAGCTCTCAGCTGTCCTCCTCTGCCCTGTTGCTGAGCCTTCTTACCAAACAGCAAGAAAACTATTATGTTGCACTTAGGATTCACTGAGCACTGTGGCTTTTACTGAACACCTTCCCTGATTGACGTCCTTAGTCAGTGTTTCCCCAGTCCCAGGGGGAAGGTCTGGGTGAAACAGAAGAAATGAACAAGGAATACAGCATATCGTGAGGATGTCAGCGACATTTCCAGCTGATAGGATACATCCA